>NC_044312.2:96825728-97452977 GCF_007474595.2 Lynx canadensis | reverse complement strand
GAGGGGCAGAGAGAGAGGGAGACACAGAATCGGAAACAGGCTCCAGGCTCTGAGCCATCAGCCCAGAGCCCGACGCGGGGCTCGAACTCACGGACCGCGAGATCGTGACCTGGCTGAAGTCGGACGCTTAACCGACTGCGCCACCCAGGCGCCCCCGTCAACTCATTTTTTAAACCTAACCTTGTCTTAAGTAATACTAACTAGGAGATCACGGGGTTGAGGTGTTAAATATATGTTATCACAGACTCATTTAATTGCTATAAAGCCATTCAAATAAAAAGCATTCTAGTTCACATGAGTTCCACCCAAAATCATCTGGCTTGTCACATGTCGCCAGGCGCGGATGCACTTCCTCTCACTCTGGAAGTGTGGAAGGAACCGGCCCCTCGAAGTTATGTTTGATTTAGATCTGCCAAAGACTTCTTAGATGATGTGGCCAATGTTCCAAGACGTGTTGGATGGAGAGTTTGTGGAACCAGAAAGTGTGCTTCCAGCCCCAACACAAGTTAGGCGGATTTTTACAGTGGGACAAGTGGCATGAAACGAATAGCTTGGACAAGTTTCTGGAGACATCCAAGCAAGTTGGAGGCTGTCTAACGCGAGCATCCCAGGTGTGGTTAAGCAGCTACATGTCTTGGAAAAGCTCTGGATTCTTGGAAACCCACCCCCGACTCCGGAACAGGCCTAGTGCAGGTTTAGCTGACATGGGCTGTTATGAACGAGGCAGGCAAATCCAACACGGTGTCCTACTTTCCTTGAAATAAGATAAGCACTCTACATCCAACAGGCACTCAATAATTGTTGATGAACGACCTAAGTTGAACTTCATAAAGTACAACAACGCTTTAAAGAGGGAGGGTGTACTGGGTTGAATACTGTCCCCTCAAAATTCAGGATCTTCCTTGGAACCTCAGACCGTGGCCTTATTTGGAAAAAGGGTCTTTGTAGATATAGTTTGGTAGGATGAGGTCATACTGGCCTAGGGAGGACCCTACATCCAAGGATTGTATCCATGTAAGAGGAGAGAACACACAGGAAAATAGACACAGAAGGAAGGTGGTCTCAGGAGGGCGGTGTGTGGGGCGGGGGGGGGGGGTCCCCGAATGGCCAGCAACTGCCAGAAGGAGGAAGAGGTAGGGAGGGGTCTCCCCTAGAGCCTAGAGGGGGCATGGCCCTGCTGGCACTTTGATTTCAGACTTCTGGCCTCCAGAAGTGTAACAGATCACATTTCTGGTGTTCCAAGGCGCTCAGTTTGTGGGTAATTTGTTACAGCGGCCTAGGAAACTAAGACAGAAGGCAAGTCTCAAGGTCCAGAGAGGCCAAGCGACTGAGCTGAGGTCCCACAGGGAGTTAATCTCCAGACTGGGGCGGGGAGGGGGGGGGAGGGGTGAGTGGGGGAGGGAGTGGGGGGGTTGATCTTATCTTAGGGGGACCGGTAGCTTCTCAGAAACAGCAGTCAGAACACCAGGGGGGCATCCAGATCCCTCCCCTAAACCATCCCCGATTCAACACCGGGAAAATCCCTGAGACCTTATTTGCCTCAGTGGAAGCGACTTTCCTTTTTTTAACTTGTGCCTCGCACAGAGCTGTATAAAGTAGCCAGAGAGGCCACCTGCCATTAGCCAAGTCTCTCGGTAGGTCCTCACTGGCTTTCCAGACAGATGCACACATCCGCGGCTCCCATTTACAGCTGGCTTCCTACCCTGCCCAGGCGCCCCACCCAGGCACCGATCAGACCCAACCTTTAGGAAAAGCATGATTGCTTTGGGATGGACCACGCCGGGCTGCCTCAGCCTGTGATCCAGGGGACCCGTTCTCACTACCAAGACGCCAGACGGGTGCTCCGGATGCACACCCCTCAGGGCAGCACAGCTTTGCTGCTAACCCAGCCCGCCAGGAGAAGGTCTATTATTTTTCCATAGCCCGAAGGCTGGGCTTGTTGCCCACCTCACTTAAACACCCTGCTAGCTCTAACCTCCGTCCCAGAAATCATCAGGGGAGGGGAGTGACAAGGTTCTCATCCCTCCCTCCTGCCCCCACCGCTCACCCCCTTCCTCAGAAATGCAGTCCGCTTATTGTTTTAGGCTGGGGCTTTTAAACGCCTTTGGACTTGAAAAGAAAAATTGCAAAATTGCGATCCAAAGCGTGAAGATAAACACAGCGCGGCAAGCCTAGGAGCTACCGGAGGGGAGTTCTGGAAGTTCAGATTGTGAAAGATACTCACCCGCTGCGCACGGGCCCACAAATGCCGGTTCAGGGGCTGCGAAGGGCCAGGCTCAGCGCCGAACTGGAGCAAGCCTTCTTTTCCTCCCTCCTTCCCTCCCTCCCTCCCTTCCAACCACAGATACATGTTGAGCTCTTCTATTGCCAGGTACTATGATGTATTCTGGGTCCAAAGGAATGAAAAAAAGAAAAGAAAAAAAAAAAAGAACCGATGTGGCCCCTGCCTGGAGGCCCTAAGTGAAGCTAACATCTAGCAGCAGAAAGAGGCAAGGAGGAACATGAAGATGAATAACAATGTAATCTGATAAAGACCGCACGGCAGGCTCTGGGGTGGCAACATTTCATTCTTATTTTCAAGGCTTAATTAATGCAGGTCAAACTTCCATCTAAGTGCTGAGAGAATACTGTCGGAAAGGAATTCTGATGGAGGAAGGGTGACGGAGGAGGAATCCTAACTTCTGTTTCCAAAGCTGAGTTCATCATTTCTCTGGCCCCTCTAGCTAGCTGTTTCCCCAACCTCTGAATTCCCATCAGTTTTCTCAGCAGCCCCAACAATCCCCTAGGTACCTCAGCTCCAAGACTCAGAGGCATCGCCATTTCTACCCTTGCGCCACCCAATTCACTCCAAAGGCTTACAGAATCTTCCCGTTGCCTCCTTTATCTGCCCCTGGTCTCCACCTCTGTGTCCCTGACTCACTTGAGGCCTGCGCCCTCTATTGCTTGGACTGCTGCAGTAGCCAAGTTGTTCCAGTCTCTCACAACCTTCAGTCCATCCTCTACACCCTCTCATAGCAAAATCCCCTAACCGCTGACCACCTGATTCAAAACCGTCAAAGCCTCCCTAAGGCTGAACAATTAAATCCAAGTTTGGCATTCAAGGACTTCTGGCCCCAATCCATCTTTCCAATTTAATATTTCACTACTGCTCTGCATACTCCCAGGGTTACCACCAAAGGGGATCCTTCCTTCTTTGCTGAAAATATACACCTCATGCTGTCCCACGTCCAGGTACTGGCAGTTGATGCCCCACAAGCTGAAATGCCTCCCTTCCCCCGCCCCCCGCCCCAGTCCTTAACTCTGCCTCCATAAAGCCTTTCCCCACCCCCTCCCACTTTTATCCCCTAAAAGCCTCTCCTTGTGGATTTTGCTTCTGACGGCATTCATACCTACTTTGTGCTACAGTCGGTATTCACTCAGGCTGAATCCCTAGGGGGCAGAAGTGTGGTCTTAGAGACCAGCAAATCACTGGTAATACCTAGCAGGGCCTGGAAAACAGGGTGCACTCCATTAGTGGGTGCTAAATAAAATCACTTCTACTGTTTCTTTCCTCAAACCTGTCCCCACACCGTCCCTTCCCATCAAGGGGCTAGAGTGCCCATTTACCATAGCAACTCAAAATGTTAAAATAACAACATTATTTAGAACAGTGTTTTATATTCATGTTGAATAATACTGAAAATAATAGGACAACAACAGTAAAAACATGAACAGGTTTGAGCAGACTCGGGGAAGGATTTCCCTAGTAAAGCCCTCAGTGCACACAGCCCGCCTTCATTTCCTCTTCCTTCCCATTATTTTGGGGACTAGTGTGGACCGACTGAGGATTCCTACCTCCCAACGAGATGCCCTAGGGTTCCCCCTGCCAACCTGGAGACACCCCCAGCCACCTCGACCCCAGGATCAAGTCCACCCTGACTGAAGCAAGACACGTGTGTGTGTGTGTGTGTGTGTGTGTGTGTGTGTGTGTGACGCCAGTGCCCACCCCCAAGCAGGTCCTTCCAGGGAAGCGGTCCTGACTTGTGTCTCCTGGCTCCCCCTTTCACCCTGTAATCCATTCTCCATGCAGCAGCCAGGGACTTATTTAAAATGCAAATGAGAACCTAGAGCTCCTCTGGCTTAAAACCCTCTGAACGTTTTATTTTTTTTTTTCATTGCACTTACAATAAAATCAGAACTCTTCAAAGGCCTACAGCCCCCACTGCAGCGTTCTTTATCCCCTAAGTGTTCTCCCTGTCCCCACCCAGCCACATCCAGCTTTGCTGTCCTGGTCCCTAAGCACAACTCAGAGCTTTGTGTTTGCTGTTCCCTCTCTGGGAGGGGGGTCTGCCCAACCCCGTGCTCCCAAACACTCCCTTTCTTGCCTTTTCTACTCATGGGGGACCTTCCCCCTTCCTAATGAGACAGCTCCAAGACCTAAAGGGGAATTTCAGTAGAAAAGAAGGGGAGCGGGGGAACCCTTCTTTAACACTTTACCGGGTGCCAAGAATGAATTACCATTAGGGCTTTTGAATCTAAAGCTGGCTGCTGGGACTGGGTTCAGATCCCGCTTTGACCTCTTACTAGCTGTGTAATCTGGGCAAGTTACTCCATCTTTCTGTGCCTTGGTTTCCCCATGTATTAAATAGAAACGAAGACAGATGCTCATCTTTGGATGGGCACGAATGAACATGACCTCATAAATGAGGCATTGCCCATGAAGGGCCCCGGACGCACTCAGCAAGTACTGAGGCCTCCAGAGAAGGCCTAGCAGACCAGGGCTTTCTGCGGCTCGCCGTGCCCCGGGCCTTGCTTAGAAAGAGCACGGGTCTACGGGGCACCCAGATCATTCCGCAGATCTCATCTCTCCGACCAGGCAGGCCCTTTCATCCATGAAACTTCCTTCCCTCACAGCCGCACCAGAGGCTGGGATGGGCAGCTCAGGTCTGCAGAGGTGCAAACAGGCTCTCAGAACCGGAATAATGGGGGGCGGGGGTTCCGGGGGCTCTGGCCCCAGGTCATGTGGCAGGAAGGGGCCCAGCCGGCCTCCAATCCAGAAGCCTCCTGCTTTTTGGCCCACCAACCCAGGCACGGGTGGCCCCTGGAACGCACCTTCGAGAGGTGTCTTACCTGCTCCAAACCCAGCTCGGCTCTCCACAGACCTCTTTCCCTTCCTGGCCAGGGACTTCTGAAGCCTTATCATGAAGAGGGGAGGGGGCCCTTTCCAGGCAGAGCCACGCCAGAAGTAAAAACCTTCTGTGGGGAGGAAAGTTGGATTCTCCAAAGCCTGGAACCCCGAGAGGTGGCCTGGCCCAGCTCCTTGCTTCAGATAAATAAGGCACCAAAGCCCTGCTACCTGAAGGCAGCCAAGAAGGTCCAGGGAGGTGAAACGACACTCCCACGGCCACTCAGGGGGCAGTCGGGGCACTTGGGCGCCTCTGTGTGACTGCCTCATTCTAACACTAGAACCGCCCCGATGACCACTCTACAGGGAGAGAAATGGAGGCTTTGAGCAGGTCAGAGACTCCCCCAAGGTCACGGGGAAACGGGAGCTGGGCCTCAAGCCAGCTCCCCCATCCTCTGCACCCAGCCACCACCCTGAGGCCCCCCGACTTATGGAGACACTTGGTTTTCTCCGCCATCCCGCACCCACCCCTGGAGCCACTGTGCCTTCTCCAGACGCCACATGTACACTATTTTACTCCACGGGTATTTACTGGATGCCTTCCGCAGGCCCGGCTCCGCGCTGGCATCACACACACCAGGCGACAAGGCCAACGTGAGAGCTCACACCCCACTGGAGACACACGTAAACAGACAACTAGTAAGAAGACTGTGAATTGTCCCGAGTTCTGTGGAGGAAGCGAAAAAGGGGCTGTAAGGGAAGGACGGCAATCTGCTGTTTTCGTTCAGAAAAAGGCTTTCCGGGGAGGTGACATTCAGTTGATCGTTTCAGCTGATAATTTGGAAACTGTCAGACACAGAACACCCCAATGAACCCCCGTGTACCAATCGCGGGGCCCCAACAATCTGCCATTCCTATTTTGATGCTATTTTGAAATGAATAAATGAGCGCGTGTAGTTTAAAAAGTGTCCGATGGGGGGTGGGGTTAGAAGATCTGAAGTCTGGCCCCGGCACCACCCTTGCCTGGCGCTGTGACCGTGGGCTGTGGTCGGGCTCCTACAGACTTCACGGCCCCCACGTCCCAGGCCGGGTGCCCGCATGGCAGAGAGCCACGACG
Source organism: Lynx canadensis (assembly GCF_007474595.2). NCBI lineage: Eukaryota > Metazoa > Chordata > Mammalia > Carnivora > Felidae > Lynx > Lynx canadensis. Next base: position 97,446,756 of record NC_044312.2, on the reverse strand, counting down.
GCCTTCAGGAAGTCTACTTTTCCCCCCAGAAGACAGCCTTAATGGGCAGACACTGTGCCTCTATGGGGGGGGGGGGCTCTGTAATTAGCCTTGATTTATGATCAAGGCCTGAGAAGTCTCTGCCTGTCCCCACGCCCAGCCCTGGGGATCACCCCTCTCAGGGAGGGGCCACGAGGGGCCTGCGGGATACGTGGCCCAGGCGGGCCCACCAGAAACCTACAAACAGGTGTCACCGAGAATCCTTCTGGGCAGCCCGGGAAGAGGCTCCTTGGGAAAATCAAGCACAAATGCACTTTGAGCCAAGCTTCCCAACGCGGCAGAAACACAAGGGGATTTAGTTCGGTCAGGAAAAGCCCTGGACAGGTGGCTTTCCTCCCAAACAGAAGGGCTCATCTGCTCTCCGCGCCTGGTCTCTTGACTTAGATGGGCTTTCGCTCTCACAGCGTTTGTATTCAGCTGGAGGCTTAGAGGAAATTCACCTGAGCCAGAGGTGGTTCCAATCCCAGACCAGCCGGATCCATGAGCTCTGGGCCCCCGGCAACTCCTTTTACCTCTTTGCACCTTAGTTTCTCCTCCATGAAAATGGGCCAACGTCGCAATCCCTTCATGTTCATCCTGAAGATGGTGATCCAAAAATGAGCCATGAATCCTAAAGCACGTGCCCCGGGGAAAGACCATGCGGGGAGTATTAGTATACCTGCTAAGTATTCTGATATGGGCAGTGGGTGGCTAAGAGCAGCTCTGAAAACAGCCTGCCCGGGTCCACATCCTAACCCTGCCACTTGCTGACTGTGACCGTGGGCAAGGTTCATCATTCTCCCTGCCTCGGTTTCCTCTTCTGCAGGAAGGAAATAATAGCAGCAGCTACCTCGTGGGGTTGTCGTGACCACACAGATCGTAGCTGGCACATGATAAACCCTCAACAAATGCTACTCCAGATGACACGCGTAGCAATGGTCATCTCTGGGGTTCCCCACTACAGCGCCTCCTGCCCACCGGGGAGCCGTGGCTCATTCATCGCTGTTCTCCATTGCATGGAGGGGACTTATGGGATCGAAATGAAACAGAGCGGGGGTTGGGGACCCCTAAGGGAAGAACGAACTGGCTGATCCAATAAAGCTGCTAAAGCGGAGCTTGGTGCCGTGTGCTGGTTGCGCTGTTTGGACCATGGGTTTGGGACGTGCAAGGGCAGGGGGGGTGGGGTGCGGGACAGGCTCTTGGGACTGAGAAAATCCTTCTGCCCACCAGACAAGTTTAGCGTGGTTTCCCAAGGGGACAAGGGTTCAGAGAGGTCTGGGGCAAGGCTGGGGAATGCTCCACAGGGCCCCTGGGGAGGGGGCAGCAGGGGTCTGCAGTCTCACAAGACTTCCATTGTATGCTGTCCCCACTGGCCAGCCCCCACAGTGGCCCGGGCCCTGGGGAGCTCGGCAAGAACAAAAACCAAGGGAGGGGAGGGGTGAGGAGGGGCGGGCCCTGGCTGAGACCGAGGGGGGGCGGGGGGGAGGGCAGGACGTGCCAAGTCACAAAGGCCTGGGTGGGAGGTGGGCTTCACTGCACGGGCCCCCTACTCAATTCAGTCAGGAGGGGTGTGAGAGACTGGAAAAGCAGAAGGCAGCCAAGCCCAGACAGGGCTGAATAAAAGTCCTTTATTTGTCTTAATATCCCTTGAACGCGCAAACTTGAAACCCTAAACCCTCCTTCTTTATTTCTTTTGGATGTGGCTGGGCCTGGCAGAGCTTCTCCCTCTTGCCTGAGCTCCTGACCAAAATTATACCAGTTTCCTGTTTAAAATTCTCCAATTCCACGAGCTTCTGAGATGCTCAGCATCAGCTCCGGGATGGCTGGGGGCAGGGCGGAGGGCGGATGCCCAAGGGAGTCCAGACTCCAGCCCGGTAAGGCGGACACCAAATTGAGGGCCCCAGTGTGGCTTGGCCAGGGTTTGGGATGGATGGGGGAGGGAGACAGTAGTGGTCAGGCTGGGGAAGGGGATGTTCTGGAACTTTCCTGAGACTATATCCTTGTTCTGCTACTTTCCAGCCACGTGACCGTGGGCAAGCCACCTAATCTTTTCCAGTCTTGCTTTCCCCATCTGTAAAGTGAGGACAGTGATGAGAGTATCCTATCAAAAGGCTGTTTGGAGCTTTAAATGGAAGATGCACGGAAACTGTTTACAATAGTGGCTGACCCAGCTGGAGGACTGAGTAAGGGATAGCCATCATTATGATGCTAATGATGGCTCCATATTCAGAGTAATCCTCAGCCCTGGAGTGATTTCCCAAGAGCGCAGTAGGGGAGGGAACTATGCCCCTCTGACCCTCTTCAGTGCCAGCCAGCAACTGAGCACAGATGAGGAGGGCTGGCCTGAAAAGCCTTTCCAGAACTGTGTTCAGATGTTAATAAAGACCTCAGCAAAAAAGGCTCTGTCATCAGCGAAGTCTGGGCAATGCTGGCTTAACCCAGGTTAAATGGGGTCCTTGGTGCGGGCCTCTTCAGGGCCTTTCTTTGACCCAGTGTACATCTTGAAACTCCAGAAAAATTCACACTGGTCTCTAAAACATTCTGCCGCACAACTGTTTGGGGCCAAGGGTTATCGTTCTGAGTCAGCCACTTAGGGGAAGGCCCGTGTTACTGCACCCTAGGCATGGGAGTATACTCACTCAGTTATCTACACTCTCCTATCTTCCTGAACCCTATCCCCTCCTTCATTCACATCTGCACTCCACAAACCCTCCCTGAGAACCTCATCCTGTCAGGCCCTGAACGACGCACAGGCTGATAAAGTGATGAGTCTGGCACAGAAACAGTCCTCAATAACCCTTAGTCTCATCAGGGAGGCACTGCAGGGGTGGACGCTCCGTCCCCCATGTTCATTTCTTTCAGATGCTCAGATCCAGAATCTCCTACTCGCTATCCTTCTTGTCCGTCATCCGTCACATCCATTAGCAAGTCCTACCAGATCTACCCTAAGCTATGCCCCCAATCCAACTACTGCTCACCGTTTCTAACGACTACTGCACTGGTCCCAGCCCCCATCATCTCTTTCCTGGATGCTGCAGTGGCATCCTCAAGGATCTCCTCGCTTCTACTCTTGCCCTACCAGAGTCTCTTCTCCGTGGGGCTAAATATAACCAGGCGTGCCACTCCCCTGCTTAACACTATCTGACGGCTTCCTCTCACACTTAAACCTGAGCCAAACTCCTTGCTCCATCTTCTAAAGCCTCCCTCCTTCACGGGCTTGCACACCAGTCACTCTGCTCCTCGCTATCCTCCAGCCATGCAGCTTCCCTCTCAGATCTCACCCCAGGGCCTTTGCACTTGCTGGTCCCTCTGCCTGAAATACTCTTCCCCTGGGTCTTCCCACACATATCAGGAATCTGCTTAACTGTCCACCTCTTCAGTGAGGCCTTCCCTGATCACCCTTCCCACAGTAGCTCCTCCCATCCCAACCAGTCACGACCACATTTCCTGCCTGTTTCCTTCATAGCGTTACCTCCATTTAGACGTTTTGTATTTCATTTGTTTCCTCATTTATTTTCTCTCTCCTCACCCTGGACGGTAAAAAAGCTCCACGAGGACCAGGGCTTCATCTCTGTATTGTTCTACTGAACGATGCCTATCCCTAGTAGGTGTTCTAGAAATATTTTCTGGAAGGATGAATGAAGGAGAATGTTCAGTAGAGAGCGGTGGGGACAGTCACGGGGCCGTGGCATCACCAAGGTTCTTAGTACTAACCGGACTGGGAAAACACTCCCCCCGACCGTCACCCCCAGGGCCATCGCTCTTAAAGTCAGATCTGAACTCCTCACCATGGGCAGGCTCCTGCCACCCCACCGGCATCACGTCCCCCCTGCTCACTCCGCTCAGCCACACTGGCCTCCCTAGGCTCCTCGGGCCGGTCTCCGTCCTCACAGCAGTTGCTTCTGTGCTGGGACCACTCCTTCCTCGCTGGCCCGCTGCAGGGCGAAGGGCTTGACATCACCCAGCAGATGCCACTCCCAGACCCCTGGGCCTGAAGTTGGCATTAGATGATGTTTACGGTGCCTGCCCTGAAGCCATTCCGCCTGAGTTCAAATCCAGCGTCCCACTGCCCGCCCCGGAAATGGGAGCCCGATGATTTCTCTCAGCCTCGACCTCCCCCTCCGTAACGTGGGCATAATGATAGTCCTGCCTCCACTCATTCATTCCTTCTGCCAAACAGGAGGGCAGGAGCAGCCGTGGGACGCCAGGTAGGCGGCTACGGCACTCATCCACGCGACTCACGGCGGTGGCCGCCCGTGGCACGCGGGGGTGCGGATCCGACATACACCAAACCTCCGGAAAGTTCACACTGAGCAAATGCCACCTCCTTCCTCCTGTCACTTCTGGCTGTCTTAGTCCCTGGGGCCCGAGCCCCCATTTCATGCTCTAGGAGCCGGGAGAAAGGCAGACTCTTACCAGACCCCCCTGGAAGAACCCGTTGTGCTTCCTGGAGTCGGATTAGTTCCCAGGTGGCTTGGGGCCTTAGGATGCGCGGCTGTGGGATGCACCTGTTTTCTTGGTGGGGCCGCGTGGGGCCACCTCCATGCCCTGAGCCCCCTGCAGACTTGCTCCAAGGGCTTGCTGTGGTCTGGAGAGATCTGGGACGGAGCGGAGCCCCTGCCCCTGGACTGCCACAGGTGGATTCGTGGCTTGTAGCCACGGCCTGTTACTGGCACCGCCCACGCAGACCCCAGGAGGCAGCCGTGGCTGCACGTGCACCTGTAAGTCCTGTGTGTCCTCCGACCCCCTCAGGCGCCCCTCCCTTGCCTCTTCCGCATCGCACCACGTCTCCCTCACTTGTCTCAGTGTCCGGGCCACCCTTGGCCGTCGTCGGCTCTTACAGGACAGCCAACTGAGAACTCACAGGATGGCAAGGAGGAGGAGAGAACGGAGGCTCCTTGTTTTTGCTAATTTGCTTTGACGGCTGTAATTCCATTTTAATTATTTATGCTCATGCTCCGGAGCTCACTGGCAACTGACCAGAGGTGTGTGTTTTGTGCAGCGAGAAGGCACGGAGTAAGAGACTGGTTTTCAGCTTTTACGGTTTTTTTTTTTTGGCTGATTCGTGGGAAATGGATGTCAGGGTCCTGTGCCCCCACCCCTAGGCCTGGGGGCTACTCCACCATCACGGATGAATTCTTCTATTTTCGCACCGTGGGGACAGAAAACAAGAACCCAGAGCTCGGCGTCCTGTGGGTTGGCTGTTGACAGGGTTGACAACGGTCCCTGTTCTTGGCTGGGCTGTTCCTCCTTGGATTCCACTGCCACCCTCTCTGGGGTGTGGCCTGCTCACAGGGCCCACGGTGGAACCCCGAACGTCAGGGTAGGGGAAATGTTGGTGACAACTGGTCTTGCCCCCTTGTGGTGTACATGAGGGGAATAATGACCAGAGCAGGACAGGGATATCCCCAGTCACACAGCCACAAGCATACCACAGTCCTCGGCCCCCAAGCTGGCGAAAACCCACCTGCCCCTCCTGTCTGCCCCTGCGCTCCTGCCCTGGCTGGTAGGTTAGAGCAACACCAGGGCATCTGTTAACAGGCATATTCCTGGGGGCGCCGGGGTGGCTCAGTCGGTTAAGCGTCTGTATCTCACATCAGTTATCGCCGGACCTGCGATTCTGCCACTGGAGAATCTTCCTCTGGGCCCAAGCATCACCCTCCAGCCTTCCCATGCAGATACCCCAGGAGGAGTCGTTCCCCGAGGCCACGAGGACTCCGTCCTCACAACCCTCACGTCCACTGAGTACACGGCACGGCCACCATCTGATCGCTCCCAACAACACGGGACAGCAGACGAAGCAAGGCTCACGGTGCCCATTTTACAGACAAGAAACCGCCGGCTCCAAAAGGACACGTGTCCGAAGTCACGTCGTCAGCGAGTTCACAACCCAGATTCTGGACATTCGAGCCCCGCTGGAGCCTGCTGGGGGTGGGTGTCAGGAGACAGGAGAGGAGAGGCGAGGCCGAGGGGCTGGGTGAGTGGGGAGGAGTGGGAGGAGGAGAGGCTCTGGTGGGGCCACCATGGCCACCTTGTTTCCTCCCCACTGTGGCAGCTTGGACGCTCTATTCATTCATTCATTCATTCATTCATTCATCCACTCACTCACTCACTCACTCACTCACCCCTTTCCGCACAGCTTCCCGTGGCGAGCTGGTTTGTAGCAGAAGACCTGTCTGTGGCCTGCTGTTTTACAGAGTGACTGTGTGACCTTAGCTATAATTAGGGGGGTGAAAGCGACCTCTCAGGCTTGATGTGAAGGGTTTTTAAGTTCCCTCCTGCGTGTAAAAGCGCCTAGTACAGCACCTGGCACAGTACGTAATCTCAGCTACAACTTTCCAAGGGGGGGCAGACCCTGGCTGTTTGCTCCTTGTTCATCGGTATCCCATTCTACAGATAAGGAAACTGAGGCTTCGTCAGGTTATCTAGCTCCATATTTCAGCCACTGGCGGCACCACAATTTGAACCCTCTATCTACCTGAGTGCAGATCCCGAGTCTTTGATGCTAACCCCTACTCTGATCTCTACACACACACACACACACACACACACACACACACACACACGAAAAGCCCTCGGCTGTTTGGGCTTTAACTCTAGGAAACACTCAGTGGGGGGTGAAGCTGGAGAGGGCTGCAATGTCTCAGACAAAACTTGACTGTGGTTCTTCCTCTTTCTTCCTCTCACTGTGCATCCAGAGGCGGCTCCTGCTCAAGCCCACAAGACGGGGCGCCAGGGGCAGGGGCTCTCTTCTCCCTCCTCTAACGGCTCACCTTCGTTCCCGGATGAGGCAATCAGAGCTCAAGGATTAATGGACGTGGCTCCGGCTTTCGAGTCCCACCCGCTGACAGATCGCCTAATTCCTCCCCCCACCCTGTTCCTGAACCTTGCAGGGAAAAAACACAGGCGGCTTGCTTATCTTAGTGTGGGGTTGCCGTGGAAACTGCATCCCCCGTGAGATGCACTGTCATAACATTTCAGCGCTGTTCGGAACCCTTAAAGACACAGCCTCCTCCTCCTCTTGGGGCCTCGGTCCACAAGCAGTTGTCAGATGCTCGGGGAGGGGGGGGGCGGGAGGCGAAGAACTAGGAGGAACCCTGGCTTCGGAAATGTTGGCTCTCATCCTTCTAGGGCTTGAGAGCAACTGATGCCTGGCAAGTGAAGGGGCTGCGGGGGAGCTGGAGAACATTCTTCAAGTGGCTTCTGGGCCAGGCAAGGGGCTCTGCTTGGGTTTTTTTGTGATGAATCTCACCAGCTTCCCCACAAAGTTGATATAATGATGACCTCCATTTTACAGAAGAAAAAGCTGAGGCTTGCGGAGGTGAGGTCACTGCAGTGGACTCTGTTGCTGCTCCGTGACCCCTCATCCTGGGTTTAGAACTCAAAGTCTCAGGACACCTGGGTGGCTCAGTCAGTTGTGCGCCTGACTCTTGATTTCGACTCAAGCCACGAAACAGAGTCGTGGGATCAAGCCCCACGTTGGGCTCTGGGCTGAGTGCTGAGTGCTGAGTGTGGAGCCTGCTTAAGATTTTCTCTCTCTCGGGGCGCCTGGGTGGCTCAGTCAGTCGAGCGTCCGACTTCGGCTCAGGTCATGATCTCGTGGCTCGTGAGTTCAAGCCCCGTGTGGGGCTCTGTGCTGACAGCTCGGAGCCTGGAGCCTGCTTCGGATTCTGGGTCTCCCTCTCTCTCTTCCCCTTTCCCACTCACGCTCTCTGTCTCTCTCAAAAATAAATAAACATTAAAAAAAACCTTTTTATAAAAGGTTTTCCCTGTCTCTCTTTCTGCCCCCTCCCCAACTCAAGCCCTCTCTCCCAAAACAAACAAACAAAAAAATCCCCTCAAAGTCTCACATGCCAGGAGACCCTTGTCCCTTGCAAACCGGGAGGGTGGGTCACCTTACCTTCCCCCATTTCCCCATCTCATCTCCCCAACAGACCCGGCATGCCTCCCACCTTCGGGGGGCACTGGCTTGAATGCCTGCTCCTGGGTCTCCTCTTCAGCAGATGCCCGTGGGCCCCTGGAGCTACTGTGCCTCCCAGCAGAGAGCTGGAAGTGTTCTGAGCCACCGAGGCCCCGAGCCCACCGAGCCCCGAGCCAGGGGCTGGCAGGTGGGGGAGCAGGAAAGCCCAGTTCCCCTGCCTTGACTGGGGGCAAGCTCTGAGCTCCCCCGTGGAGTTGAGCTGAAGCCACCCTCTGTGGGACTTTTCCTGGGAGCCCCTGACTTGGCATCCTGGCCTCCCTTAGCGGCAACCCTGGGAGCAGAGCCTTAATGCGTCACTTGTCCGGAATCCTCCCTGCAGGCTCTGCTCCTGCGACAGCTGACCTCAGGTCACACAGCAGGCCGCGCTGGGCTCCCCTCACTTCACACCGCCCCCCCCATAAATCCCAGGCTGCCAGCCACATTTGAAGACCGCCTTTCCCCACAGCCACGCCTTCTGCAACCTCAGGGCCTTGGCACATGCTCTTCGTCCACAGTCTGTTCGACGCCCCCTTCCCAGACTGCTCCCCCAAATTGAGGTCCACTTGTCCTTCCAGAGCTGGCTGAGGTGCCAGCCACCAGAAGGGGCTCGGCGGGGCCCAGGGATGTCACTGTGTCTCCATGGCTCCCACAAGGCTCCACCGAAGCCCCACTCCGGAGAGGCTGTGCCTCGTAACCCAGAGCCAGCTGAGACCCTCTGAGACCCTGTGCTTCCGTCCCCGCACCCCCACGCCCCACCCACCAGAGGCTGTCACGAGGTGCTCACAGACACCACATGAGCGAATGAAAGCACAACGAGGCAGCACCTGCTCTGTGCCAAGCAGTCGGCAAAGCAAACCCACAGTCCTTACCCGCAGGGCCCGACCCGATCCCCCTGGCTGCCTCCCCACCTCCTTCCACTCACCCCCACCGAGTCTCCTCCAGTCCCGGGGCCCACGCTCCGTGCCCACACTCCCCTCTGCCTGCAGCTGGTCCCCAGAGGAGCTCTGGGCGTGCGCCCTCCCTTCCTCAGGTCTCTGCTTACGTGTTCCCCTCAGAGACATCTCTCTGGCTTCTCCCTCAGCTTCCCCCACCATCGCTCAGAGATCTTCCCACTCCCTTAAATACGTCTTTATTTACACATAATCACTGTATGAGCTAATGATAAATACATAATTATACGCATACAATTAAATATATAATATTTAGACAACATATAAATCAGTTCATATTGACTATGTACCACGTCTGTTGTTCCCACTAGAGTGTAAAGGTCCACAGGGAGGGACTTGTCCACTGCTGTACCCCAGGACCCAGAACGGCGTCCACAGAACATCGTAAGTGCTCGATGCATATTTCTGAATGAATGCATAAAATGCCAGCCTCTCGCTAACTGCTGAGAAACCGTCCTTCGAGGTAAGTACTGTCACAAATTGAAGCTCACTTGGGAGAAATGACTCGCCCAAGGCTGCACACACAGCCAAGAGCAGAGGTCACCATCCTGAACTCCACAGCCCTGGGGCCTGACTGCTGGCCTTGACCTTGAACCTTCTCCGGCAATGCCACGCCCTGCGTGCTGTTCCGGAGCCAGTCCCCTTTCCCCGAGCAGACGCCCGGACCTCAGTGACTGGCTCCTCTGTGGCTGGGATGCACTGGGGGCCACGAGGAGGAGAGGGTCCACAGAAGAGGTGACTGGGGCGCCTCTGAGCACCTCTCGGTGCCCACGAGAAAGAGGTGGGGCTGGGGGCATCATGGGTCATAAAGATTCAGAACAGAAACACACCCACACACCAGCTCCTTGATTTCTGCTGAGGCCTCTAGCCTCCCCACGCTGGGGTCCAGGTAGAAGCTCTCCAACCTCTTCAGGGACCCAACATGTCCACTATTGATTGGTGAAACATACGAGCCAAATTGTGCAAAAGTGTGAATGGAAATCATTATGATGTGTTTCGGGCATACGTCCCTCTTGCCCCCCAAACGTGAGAAGAGCAGGGGCTAAACGTGATTTAGTCCCACTGCTCGCAGTCTAGACCCAGGCTGGAGTCTCTCAGAGGCCACCCCTCAAACCAGGCTTCATTTACTGCAATAGGGACCTGAGCAGACTTCATTTTCTGAGAGCCTGGAGAAGGGTCTCTCCCCCTGTGAATAGCTATTCGCAGTGCCACTTTACAGATGAGCAAGCTGAGGCTCACAGAGAGAGGACACAGGATTCTAAACCTCATGAGGTCCCCCTTTGGGGTATCTCACTCTGCTGGACCAGGTTCCTTGGATGTCTATCATTCTATCTCCTTTTCTGTTCTCCTACAGCTCAGAGTGAGCACGCGTGCACACAGCAGACAGACACAGCCTCCCGGGACCCTCAGAGCCCAGCAGTGAAGTCACTGCCTGGGTGACTGACTAAAAGCTGTGAGTCTGTGATGTCAGAGGTCTTGGGCTCAGGGACAGAATGAAGACGCCCTCCGATGGGTGTCCTTCTGACAGCCTGGGAAACCCCAAGAGACCCTGTTCCCTGGTGTATGACCCAGCGTCCCTCAGGCCCCCAAGTCACTCAGAAAGGGGCACGGGCCTGGGGCAAGGGCTCCAGAAGGAGTCTTTCAGTTCCATGGACCCTGCACAGCCCCACACAGACAAGGATTGGAAGGAGGTGAGCAGGGCTACGGGCTGAACACAGACTATTATTGATTTCCTCTTCCGACGCTTGCGGTGTCCTGCTGACCGACTACGAAAATAAAAACTCATTTCCTACTGATCTGGGGTCCTTTCTTCTTTTCATTCCACAAATACCACAGTTCTGGGTTGATGGCACATAATCCACCCAGGCCTGGCTCCCGATCAGCATAACTAATCTTGCAGCCTCCTGCAGAGCACATCTTTCCCTGCCAGCCACTCCGAAGGACCCACGGACCTTCACTGCTTCCAAGGCCAGCCTGTCTTTTGTCTCCCGGAATTCCTACAGGCCCCCTGCGAGGTATCGTTGCCAGCCTTTCTCCCAAGAGGAGATTGAGGCTCAGAGAGGTTGAGTAACTTGTCATAGGCCACACAGCAAGTTCACGAAGGAGCAGCTATACCGTGGAAAGCTTTTTCCTTAGCAGACAGAAAAGCTAATTGAGCTCTGTTCCTACCAGAAGGCTCCAATTTGGACAGTTTAATCCCAGCGTGGGTTAAAGATGGGAAGAGCCCCATAAAATCTGACTGGGGGTCGTTGCTTTATTCCCTTGCCCGTGACCTATTTCTGCTGGGAAGTGAGAACCTCAGCTTCTCTGATGATCTCAGCTCTGCCTCGTGTAAACATTCGTAAGCTGTGAAAAGAATTCATTGATGAACTCACGCAACACTCCCTTCTCCCCGGGTGAATGAGACCCAGCGACTGACGTGAGGGTGTTATTGTAAGGTTGCTGCAAGGGGGAAATCTGCACGTCTGTCTTCCTTTGCTGTTCCCCGACTCCGGATGCCCCGCGTGGCTCTAACCGAAAGCTGAGGAGAAAGACCCGCCGCCACGTGGGACTGCGTGGCTCCCATGGTCTGCCCCCCGCCCCCCAACACCGTGTCCGGGCGCCCTGCACAGCCCTGTCTGCAGAAATGCAAAGGCAGCCAGACGTAAGGGTTCTTCCTTTGACTTGGCCCCTCTCTTCCTCCGAGCAGTGATGAGGTCACGCGTGTAAAATCAACCCCGACACAGGACCACCTTAATCCCATACCCCTTCCTCAGGTACAGGAGAAACAAAGCCACCATGAAGGTGCCACCAGCTCTCCAAACTGGCAGTCACTAGCCGTGTGTGGCTATTTAAATTTAATTAATAAAATTAAACAAATTAAATTGCCAGTCACCCTCTGCCACACTAGCCACACTTTCTTTTAAGTGTATTTATTCATTCTGAGAGAGACAGATCGGTTTGAGAGAGAGAGATCGGGGGAGGGGCAAAGAGAGAGAGAGGGAGGGAGAGGGAGAGGGAGAGGGAGAGGGAGAGGGAGAGGGAGAGGGAGAGGGAGAGAGGGAGAGAGAGAGAGAGAGAGAGAGAGAGAGAGAGAGAGAGAGAGAATCCCAAGTAGGCTCCACGCTGATAGCATAGAGCCCGACATGGGGCTTGAACTGTGAGGTCATGACCTGAGCAGAAACCAAGAGTCATATGCTTAACCGACTGAGCCCCCCCAGATCCCCCCACACTAGCCACACTTTAAGTATTCAAGGTGGCAAGTGGCCCTCGTGTTGGACAGCACAAGTACAGGACGTCTCTGTCCTCACGGAACGTTCCACAGACCAGCACCGCTGTCAGAGCCAATGAAGCCATGACAGACAGTCCTCCGGTGATCACGTTCATCTGGGATTCAGGCTAATCCCTGGCTGCCCTGCTCTCCGAGAGCCTCGACTTGCCAACTGTTCAGAGAGGGTCTCTGGGCCCCCCCCCCGCAAGACTCCTGGGAAAAGAGGTATGAGAAAAGTATACCCAGCCAGCTCCCGTTTTCATACCCTGGATTCTCTGTCTTTTCTCCATCTGTAAAATGGGGATGTGAAACCTGCTCCGTGCCAGCAAGAGTCGGTGAACAGACCTGGGTGTGGACGAGGCTCCTCATTGGTCCCCAGTGTGACCACCTGCCCTGTGCTACCATCAGGGGCTTTAAGACTTGCCCGGGGACAGCAGATTGGGTGAGCAGGGACACTGAGGGCTTCCGAGAGCTCCAGAGAGTAGCCTGGGCAAACAATGGGCAATTACTGATCACCTCAAAAGCATCCAGAAGTAGCTGGAGGAGGGGTCAGCCCGATCCCTGAGGCTCGGATGATATTCACACTTGCCAATATGTAGCCAGTGCGTGCTTTGGACTTGGCCAGGGGCTACATGTTGTGTCTTTTAAACCTCACAATGACCCTATGAGATCGGAAATTTATTTCCATTTTGCGGATGAGAAAACTGAGGCACCGGGAAGCTAACAAAGCCAGTCAGTCTGGCTCTCAACCTCTCAAGCCCACTGCCCCCCTCACCTTGCCCTTCCTCACTCTCCAAGGGGGTGAGAATATGAGTTGAATGAGTTGCCCAAGGGCATGCAGGTCTTAGAGAGCAAGTGTTGATAACCGTCTGTCAGAGTCCTCTGCTGGCCCGCCCCTGCCTGCTGACCGCGACCATCCCAGTGCTTTAACACCGGTACCACTGGTCAGCAGACCCACACAGCCCCGGGGGCCAAGTTCTGCTTCGTCAGGTCCAGGCGATGACCCCATGCATACAGAGTGAAACAGAGACGAGGCGGGGGAACCTCCGGACAAAGGGATACTAGTAATGGTGGAAGCCACCTTGCCAAAGCCACAAATATCTTGTGGAAAAGACTCGAAGTGGGCGGCAGTGTGGGCCAAAACGCAAACGAGGCATTTGAGGGGAAAAGCTGGCTTTCAGGGAGTGGTGATGGGGGGGGGGGGTGCGGTGCACATTCCACCAGGAGAATTTTTATGTCAGAGAGAAAATAGAACATCTCCTATCTCTCTTCTCTTTCAACAACTGCAGGACAGCAGGGGGGTGGGAAGCTCTACGAGCATTTGCTGAATGAATATATACAAATGAAGAGAACGTATTAAAGGAACGGATGTGGAAAAGCCATAAAAAAAAAAAAAAGCAGAGAAGAGGAGAAATGCAAAGTCTGGAGTGGGAAGAGGCAGACTCAGGCAGGGTGCTTGCTGGGTCTTTGGTGTTTCTGGGTCTCAGCAGTGGGTACTCCTCTATACAATGTATCATTATCGTGATTTCCCTGCAATCACCGTATACATAACTTTTTGCATCTCGTCAACTTGTCATAGAAACATTCACACCAGGAAATATATCAAGCCCCTACGGAACATCTGGATTTGTACACTAGCCTTGCCCATATTTAGACTAGTGCTTTGTTTCATCACCGTGGTTAGGGATGATTAAAATCACCATAGATATATTTTTTTTTAATTTTTTTTAATGTTCATTCATTTTTGAGAGACAGAGAGAGACAGAGCATGAGCGGGGAAGGGGCAGAGAGAGAGAGGGAGACACAGAATCCGAAGCAGGCTCCAGGCTCGGAGCTGTCAGCACAGAGCCCGACGCAGGGCTCGAACCCACGAACTGCGAGATCATGACCTGAGCCGGAGTCAGACGCTCAACCGACTGAGCCACCCAGGTGGCCCTCACCATAGATATTTTTAACGGCATCTTTTATTTATACAGTACTCCACGTTTTTATAGTATTTACTACTCACATTATTGGGTTTAAACTTAGAAGGAGTGCAGCGGTCCTGGGGCGGAAAATGCTAGAAACCAGAAGATCTGCCCTTCACTCATGACTCTGCCTCTTACCAGCTGCAAGACCCTGAAGAAGCCACTGCACTTCCCAGAGCCTTGGTTTTCCAACTGGGAAAAATGGGAGAATACACTTGGGTTGACTATCTTGTCAGGTGGCTGTTCGTTTATCCTCATCGACTAGCCAAGTATTCACTGAGCAACTGCTGTGTGCCATGCACAGTCCTCAGAGCTGGGGACCCGGCAGTGGACACGGCAGAAGCAGTGGCTGCCTTCACAGAGTCTGCTGTCCACGGATAGAGAGAGTGGACAAAGAAAATCACAGTAGTGCCTCCCTACACGGAGATGAATATGAGAAGTGACAGCACAGGGTCCCCGAGACACCTGATGGTAAGGGGTTCAACAGGTTTGAGGGGCAGAGCTGGGGGCATTAATGCCTAAACACATTCTCATAATCTGTGGTCTTGTTAGAAAGGTAATGGCGTGACGTGATTGTTGTAAATACAGGAAATAAAAAGGCTTCAGAGAAAATGGGGTAAAAGCAAGACCGTGAGCCAGGACCAAGAGCCCGCCAGTATGCGTGGGACAAAATCCTGCCATACGCGGGCACTGGTTGGCGATCAGCTGTTGCCCTGGGCTCCAGAGTCTTCCCACAGCCTCCCCAGCCCGACCCCATGCCCCAGCAGCGAGGGTGGAGGACGTCTGGCCCCGTGTGACCACCACCGTCCACTCCGGCTGGTCAGGGCAGGCACCCACTTGTCCTTAAAGAGTTGGCTTTGTGCTCCTGACGCCAAGGACAGGGTTCCTAAACTGCACCCCAATCTCTCCCCACAAGCCACCAAAGCAGGCTGTGCCCTGACCCCTCCTCTCCCACCCAAGCCGCTGCAGCTGAGCCAGGCCATGGCTCGGGGTCCGAGGGGCAAGGTAGCTGCTTGAACAGCCAGGAAAAGCGTGTTGTCGAGGAACAGCCTACGTGACCGCAGCTGCAGGGGAAAGAGTTTGGAGCCAGTGAACACAGTGCTGGCCCAGACTGCGAGCGGGAGGAGGCGGAACCTTGAGGCCCCGTGGAGGATGCCAGGATTCATCCTGGGGGCGCTGGAAACGAAAGAGGGGCGAGCCAGGACCAGGGGTGCAAGCCCCAGAGAGCGCTCTGGCCGAGACGGGAGCGGCCTCGGCGGGGCATTGTGGGATCAGGCAAGTCCTCAGAAATGGCTAGGCTACCTCCCGGCTCTACATGGGCTGTGACTATTTTCTTCCAGTCTGTGGCTTCCCATTCGTTTTCTTAACAGTGTCTATCGATGAGCAAAAGTTTTACAATTTAGGGAAGTCCCATGTATCAAAATTTCCTTTTATGGTTACTGTGGTTAATGTCCCGTCTAAGAAATCTTTCCCTATCACAAGGCCACGAAAATATTCTCTGAAGTTTTCTTCTAAAAATTATAAAGAATTCCCTTCACTCCGTAGTAAAAAGAGACAATCCGACAAAACCTGGGGCAAAAGGACTGGACGGATATCTCACAAAAGAAGATACTCGAACGACAATCAGCTCACGGAAATGTGCTCAATTTCACCCAGTAAGCGAGTGCGAATTAAAACCGTAATAAGATAACACCACACAGCTACAGAATGGCCAAAATTAAAAAGCTGCCAGTGGGGCCCCTGAATGGCTGAGTCACGGTTTAGCACCCGACTCTTGATTTCAGCTCAGGTCATGATCCCAGGGTCATGGGATAGAGCCCTGTGTTGTCTTAGATTGCCCCTCCTCTCATTCTCTCTCTAAAAAAAAAAAAAAAAAAAATATATATATATATATATATATATATATATATACTATATACATACACACACACACACACACACACACACACACACACACACATATATAAACAGGGGCGCCTGGGTGGCTCAGTCAGTTGGGTGTCCAACTTTGGCTCAGGTCATGATCCCAGGGTCATGGGATAGAGCCCTGTGTTGTCTTAGATTGCCCCTCCTCTCATTCTCTCTAAAAAAAAAAAAAAAGAAAAAAAATATATATATATGTAAATAGGGGCGCCTGGGTGGCTCAGTCGGTTGGGTGTCCAACTTTGGCTCAGGTCATGATCTCATGGTCCGGGAGTTCAAGCCCTGAGTCGGGTTCTGTGCTGACAGCTCAGAGCCTGGAGCCTGAAGCCTGCTTCAGATTCTGTGTCTCCCTCTCTCTCTGCCCCTCCCCTGCTCTTTCTCTCTCTCTCTCTCTCTCTCTCTCTCCCTCGCTCTTGCTCTCTCTGTCAAAAAGAAACATTAAAAAAAATTAAAAATAAAGATTAAAAAATAAATTAAAATTTTTAAAAAATAAAAAATAAAAATAAAAAGCTGCCCATGACCATACTACATATTGAACAAGTTGCAGAAGACCCAGGACTCTCACACGTGGCTGGTGGAGATATAAGGGGGAACGACCATTTTAGAAAACATCTTGGCAGTTTCTTGTAAGTTAAACACATACCTACCCTGTGATGTGATCATTCCACATCATTCCACTCCTAGGTACTCATTCAAAAGAAAAAAAAAAAAAGCATGTGTCCACACCAAGGCTTTACTCAAATGTTCATAGTAAGTTGATCATCCAGTAACCCAAGATTGGGAACATCCAATCCTTATATGTATGTATACAGATATGCAGACGATCTAGCCCTATGCAGCCATAAAAAGTCAGGAGCTACTCATGCAGGCAACAACATGGATGAATGTCAGAATTATTATTATCATTATTATTATTATTTGAGAGAGAGAGAGAGAGAGAGAGAGAGTGCAAGCAGCAGATGGAGAGAGAGAGAGAGAGAGAACCTTAAGCTCCACACTCAGCGTGGGGCCAGCCCACAAGCCGGGGCTCAATTTCACAAACCTGAGATCATGACCTAAGCCAAAATCAAGAGCCAGACGCCCAACTGACTGAGCCACCCAGGCGCCCCTAATCTCAGAAACATTAAGCTGAGTGAAGGAAGCCAGACACAAGAGTACACACTGCAGTCGCAGTCCATTTTTAGGAAGTTCTAGAACAGGCAGAGCTAATCTATAGCGAGACAAAGCAGATCCACGGTTGCCCGGGAAGGAGCCTGAGGGAACTTTCTGGGCGAATGGAATCGTTGTCTATATTGCTGGGAATGTGGATTACATGGGTATACACGTGATGAAAACGATCCGCGTATCAGTTGTACCACAATAAAGTCTGTAGTTCTTTGGGGAAAAAAGAAAAATAATTGTTTGTATGTGTCCATGTAAGTACGTTGACCCAGGCGATATATGGAGGTGTTGAATCCCTATATTGTATACCTGCAACTAACATAGACTGTATGTTAACTAACTGGAATTAACATAAAATCTGTAAAAAAAAAAAAAAAGCATGTTGACTATTTTATTTTATTTAAGATATGTATTTATTTATTTAATTGAAATATATTTGACACATAACATTGTATAAATGTAAAGTATGTAACATGTTGATCTAATACATTTTATACTATAATATGATTATTTTCTACCAATAGCACTTTTATCAGTCACATAATTATCATTTCTTTTTTGCAATGGGAATAATTAAGATCTAGTCTCAGGGCATCTGGATGACTTCAGCTCAGGTCATGATCTCACGGTTCTTGGGTTTGAGCCCCGCATCGGGCTCTGTGCTGACAGCTCAGAGCCTGAAGCCTGCTTTAGATTCTGTGTCTCCCTCTCTCTCTGCCCCTCCCCTGCTTATGCTTTCTCTCTTTCTCTCGAAATAAACTTAAAACAAAAGAAAGATCTAGTCTCTTAGCCAGTTTGCGGATCATAATACAACCTTGTTGTCTATATTCACTATTCTGTGCATTAGATCTCCAGGATTTATTTGTCTACTAGTTATAAGTTTGTACCCTTAAATGACATTTTTTCTATTCCATTTATAAAAAGCTCTGCTGTCTGGCGTTGTTACCAAACATGCCAGGGATGTGGGAGGAGACAGGCACGCACAGGCTGCTGGAAGGTTCCATTCATTCATCATGCAACAAAGATCTGTCGACCCCTACTGTGTGCTATTACAGCCTCTGAACAACAAAGGTGGAGAAGACAGTGTCCCATCCATCAAAGAGCCAACAGTCGTGTGTGTGTGTGTGTGTGTGTGCGCGTGTGTGTGTGTCTGTCTCACTTCTCTAGACATCAGCCTCATATTTTACGATGACCAACAAAAAGTGTTACAGTATTTTAAAAAAATGGGGCGCCTGGGTGGCTCAGTTGGTTAAGCCTCCAACTTTGGCTCCGGTCCTGATCTCTCAGTCCACGAGTTTGAGCCCCACATCGGGCTCTGTGCTGACGGCCCGGAGCCTGGAGCCTGCTTCAGATTCTGTGTCTCCCTCTCTCCGTTTACACTCTGTCACTCTCCCTCTCAAAAATGAATAAACATTAAAAATATTAAACAAACAACAGCCACTCGTCCACCTCTTGGTTCCCCCAGGCCCTTGGCAGCCGCGACATCTGGACCTGCAGCAAGGAGGCCCCGTGGTGCAAGCCAGGTGAGGCAGGGAAGGGTCTCTAGGTGGACTCTGGTGGCCGTGGGCCAGCCTCCAGCAAGGTCCAACATGCAGACGCCAGCAGTTCCCCAAGCCTTCGCCAGGCTTTACGGACCCTTCGCTGCAGACGGCACGGCCTGCACGATGACTAAGCCACCAGGTTCTGGCTGTCCTTGCTGCCCTTTGCACAAACCCCTAGAGCATCACATTTCCTACATGTGTGTGATAAGCCTGTCCTATGTCAACCGCTCTCCCTTAAAGGGACAGAAGGAATAAACTGACCGACCATCCCTAAAAAGTAGGCATTCCAGACAGGCTCAAGGACCCACAGGTACTTTGAGACTCCTCACCAATGTCCCCACTCTCATTCCAGCCCCAGGGCGCTGGCAGGTTGCAGGGATTTATTTTGCCCCATCCCACCCCCGTCTACAGGTGGACACAGAAGTCCCCAAGCCGGTGCTCACGGCTGCCATCCACAGGGACAAGGGCCCTTCTGGAGAGAAAAGCATTGTGGTCCCCATTTTACAAGTGGGGAAACTGAAGCTCAGAAATGACATGACGTGATCAAGGCCGCACAGCTTCCCACTTGGCAAGAACGGGATTCCAGGTCATGTCACGTCATGTCATTTTCTCCTTAACAAACCATAGCATCACAAAGGAAATGCCTGGTTTGCTGCCATGAATATGTGCTGGAATGAATCAATGAATGAATGAATGAATGAATGAATGAATGAATGGGTGGGTAGATGGCTGGATGCATGGAGGAAACAGGAGGAGTCAGGAAACACACCCAGCTTCAGAGGGCATTGGCACAGGGCTCAAGATTATTCCCTGACTCAACCTTCCCACTCTCCCCGGAGCCCTTGCTGGGTTCAGCATCTGGGTAAAAGGGTCCCAGATAATCCAGGTTCTGCAGGCCTAGAGTTGAAGAATAAGCAAGACCATCCAAAAGTCTGGCTGCAGCCCCTGTGTGTGTGTGTGTGTGTGTGTGTGTGTGTGCGTGTGTGGGGGTTTGGGGGGAATGGTGGGGAGAGGCAGGGAGGACACGGCTGGGGTGAGGGAATCTGCAGAAAGGAAGGAGTGTGCACAGGCAAGGACACGTGGGTGGTAAGTGGGAGCGGGGGTGGGGGTGGGGGGAGGTATGTGCAGGGATGTGAAAGTGTTGCACGGATGGGCGTGTGCAGGCGTGTGAGTAGGTAGGTGGGTTGGCAGGTGCACGGGAAGGTGAGCATGAAGGCCGAGGGTGCAGGAGGCGTGCGTGTGCCCTCTGAAGCTGTTGAAGGCCGTCTGGGTCTTAACGAGGCGTGCCCCATTCGCTCCCTAGGGGGACTGATTTTAGCCACAGCCCTGATCCCAAAGGCTCCCAGCCTAGGAAGGTCGCTGCCCTCCATTAACCCTTCTCCGGATCTGACCCAGCTGGCTTGCCCATTCCCTCCTGCCCACAGCAGGTCAAAGAGGAGCCCTTGCCGAGTACAAAAAGGGCACAGTGCTTTTTCTTAGGACGGCCAGGCCCGAGGAGGCTCTAGACAGTTCTGAAATTTCTACTCTCTCCCTCGCCCCATTTCAGAATCCTGGGGGGAAAGGGCTGGTCTTACGTCGCATGAGCTGGGGCAAACTGAGGACATAGCCAAAAGGGACACTGAGGTGGGAAGGAAGAGGGTTGAGGAGGAACGAAGCTGGAAGCAAAGTGAGCACAAAGGAGGCTTCTCTCTGCCGAGAAGAGCCCAGGGGTCAGTCCGGCGGCGGGCTCCCGAGACAGACACACTGGGTCTGCAGCCACGGCAAGGCCCACAGTGGCCAGACCAGGTCCTCCCTTGGCTCAGAAGGACCTGGAGCCTGGGCTGAGCCTCACACTGCCCAGACCTGACCTGATGGCATCCAGTCGACCTCTGCAAGGATGTCTGGTGTGTGGGCCCAGGGACCCCAAGTGTCTCCCATGCCCTCTGGCCACTGGACAGGCGGCCACTGCCATCTCTTTGGGACAGTCAAGACCAGCCCTGCCCTTGGTCAAGCTGACCTCAGCAGTGAGGATTCTGAGAACCACAGACCACAGGACTGAGGGAAAGTCTCAGCTGCCTGGTTCGCCAGTATACTCCCAGGAATGTATTCCCAGTGGATTCCTAGGGGGTGCACGGTGATGCTTCGTGGAAAAGAGTGAACAAAGGAGTGGACTGACAAACGCTGGGCGGCTGGCACGGAAAACGTCCTCAGAGACCAAGTGGGCCTTCCCTCTCCCCCGTCCCACAGGTGAGAAAACTGAGGCCCGGAGAGGAGATGTGAGTTTTTCATCACAGACACACTGCCGAGGCTGACGCGAGGCCCGGCCATCCACCGCAGGGCCCCCACCTCCCTTCTGAGGGCTGGTTTCCATCGATCGGTAGTGCCCACCTCGCCTGGATCTGGGGGCCCACGAAGGTGCCACGGTTGATCAGTGATGTCTGCCGTGAAAAGGGGATGGAGGAGAGACTGCATCTGCCTCACGTTCGCTCCTCCCGGCCCCAAGCAAAGAGGAGATGAGGGAGAAAGTGCCCTCTCTCCGTAAGAGAGGCCATGGTTTGCCCACTCAGTCCCTTACCACAGGAGGCCTCGCAGCCCAGCTAGCTAGGGCAACTGGGTGACCCTGGGCCATCTCTTCTGTCTATGGTGGCCTCCTCCTCCGGCTCAAAACCAGAAATGATACGGCCCAACCCACAGTTCTAGCTCTTCTTCCTCCCCCTTCCGCAGTGCTAGAAGACTCCATGCCGCCAGGAGGTCCCTTGGTTCGCACCTGCTCGGCTTGGTGCCCCTCCCTCTGCCTGGGTTACTGTTTCTGCAGGGGGACAAATTCCTTCAAGGCTCAGGACGAGTGGCAGTCCCTGTGCCCGGCCTTCTCCCAGAGAGCCCCTCATACACCATGCCCCAACCCCCTGCAGGTCTTAAAGCAACTGGTTCCTCCAGTAGAGCTCCATTGTTCTTGGTCCACACACCTCCTTCACGGGGAGACGTGGTGCTCCCCGCCCCCCCCCCCCCAGCACCTCAACCAGGGCTCAAATACAGTAGGTGCTCAATAAATGCACGGTGAATTACACGGACACCTTTGCCCAGCCTCCTCTTCTGGAGCTTGCAGAAAGACCACAAGGAGTTGCAAGAAAGAAAAAGGAGGGCTGTGGGAGGCAGGCGGCGGGGAACCACAGCGTGATCTGTTAGCAGCCGGAGAGGAGAGAGAATGAATTCATTTCCTCTCTGTAGGTAATGTGCCTGTAAATATTCACAAACCACGCAAGTTCTCGTAGGCTTCCCATTAAAGACAAATGCATAAATAAACCAGTCTACCCAGGGGCTCTGCACACAGGCTGGCGTTCCTGTGCTAGAATAGCAGGGTGACTATTTATTTAGCTGCACCTCCCCCCCCCCCCCCCCCCCCGCACACAGCAGTCCAGAGGGTGCCCAGAAGCGGGTGACCCAAAGAGGAAGCGCAGGGCTCAGCAGGGGGTGGGGCTGGTCACTCCAGAGCTGAAGTGGCTTTGCCTACAAGGCCTGAGGGTTGTTGATCCAGCAGTCCGGAGGCCAGAACAGGTGGCCGCATTGGCCAGGCAGGGTTTGACTTGACAAAGGGTCCTCCCCATTCCCCCACCTTGAACACCCGAACGCCCATGGAGGGTCCAGAGGTCACACACAGAGAGGCCTCTGTGCTCCAAGGGGATCCCTAGCCTAGGAGATGACAAATGCCTCCTTGAAATGCTAGAAATGTATGACATACGGAGAGGGAGCACAGAAGGTCCCAGACAGATAGGCTATTCAAGGGCCAGCGTCCCCTGGGCAGGGGTCCCTGTCAGGGTAGAAGTCATCCATCCAACAACCAGGGCCCCTCGTAAGTTACCCACAGGCCCCTCTCAGCATCTTTTCCGAGCACCCCAGGGATGGGTAAGCGGACAGACAGTGGCAGGAAGCAGGCTCAAGGTGTGTGTGTCGGGGGGGGAGTGGTTCTCCCTCCTCAACGGACAGTGCAAACTCCTGCGGCCCAAAGCCCAGTCCTGTTGACACGCTCGGGCTATGAACCAAACCCAGGAAAGCTTGGTCAATCTGGACTCACCTAACCAAGGCCCAGAATGACAGTGGCAAACTTTTGCCTAGCACTTGCCTGAGGGACGGGCTCCGTTGCTTCTGATTCTCCTGGCAGCCCTAGGAGGCACGTGACTGTGATGATCCCCATTTTACAGATGGGAAAATGGAGGCCCAGAAATATCGCCTCACAGGGAACGGGGGCGGAGTCAGGAGTCCCACCCGACATTCCGGCCCTGGGGTCTACACACAAAACCCCTAGCGCACCCAGGAGGGAGGTCAGCAAAGTAGAAAGAAGCTGGGTGCGGGATCTCAGGATCCGGGTACGTTTGATAATCTGAGAGGAGGGGATTTTATGTGCCATTAGAAAATACATACATATTTATTAAATATATTATATTAAGATACTTATATTTGTTTTATTTATTTATACTCATTATAACTTGTTTGTATTTATTATATATTATATTAATATATTTATTTATATTGATACATTTATTGTATATATATTATATTATATTACATTATATTATATTATATATATATATATATATATATATATATATATATATACATATACATACATATGAGGGCCTGGTGTGCAGCCCACCTACATCATTCACTCACTGAATCTCAAAAGCAGCTCTGCAAGGAAAGGTTATTATGCCCAATTCACAGATGAAGAAACTGAGGCTCATGAAGCTTAACGGTCTTCTTCCAGGCCAGGATTCGAATCTGGGCCAACTCAGCCATTTCTGCTGACTCCAGGACGAGCTCCTCCACTAGCTGGAGTGACTTGGACCAAGTCCTTTACCTCGCAGACTCAACTTCCACATCTGTAAAATGGTGCCTTCCTGAGCCCCGCCCAGCCCAGGCGGCCGGAAGAAGGGGTTGGCGGCGAACGTGAGGGACCAGAGCACACAACCACACCGCAGGCTCTGAAGCGCAAGTACTGGCTGCATGTGGAGGACTGACATTTACAACAGCGGGTCCCGACGCCCCACAGGATATGCTCTGCCAGCGAAGAGATTCAATTATGGTCATTATGGTGCACTTAGGAAAACCAGGGAGCAGGCTAATACATTTTAGAAAGATTTGCAACAACAGAGGTTGAATCAAAACGAGTTTTCTACTTAACCCTCAGTTAAACAGAAAATCCATTTAACCACAAGGCAACACGGTCTTTCCACTCTGCAGTCAATCACTTTGTGTTTTATACTGTCTGCCGTTCAGATTTATATTTTTATCACCCTGAAGCTGCCTCGGAATAAAAAATAAGTTCGCTGATGGAGAGAAAGATGCCATAAACCTGTGTGGGTTTGCAGCCCTGGGTCAACACCCTCAACCCCATTTGCTTCCCCAGATACGGCAGGGAGAAGGAAATGCTTATATGCATCACTGCCGAAGACATTGGTAGGGTCTGTCGCAGCAGCTCCATGGGCCCAAGCGAGAGTGCTAACTCACACCTCCCACCTTCCTCTTCTCCCCCCTACTGAGAGCAAACCAAACATCTGCAGTCATTGGAAGCTTCCAGAAAGAGGCTGGGGAAGGGATGTTCTTAGAGTGAACTACAAGGGGCTGGATTCTTTGAGCTCCAAGGGTGCTAAGCCACAGAACAGTGGAGACCAGAGTTGGCCAGAAGGCGTGCTCAAGAGAAGGGACAGATTCAAGCTTCTTTTCCATGAAGTGGGAAAGAAAACATACCAGCCAGATAGTTCTGTCTGTATCAAAGAAAGCAGCATTGACTACGAACACGCAAAGACACTCCAGGTATAGAGTCAGCAGATAAAATACAGGGTGCTCCGGTAAGTTTGAATTTCACGTAAACAACAAGTAATTTTTTTTAGCTTATGCCCCAAATATTACGTTTGGCTACTATTGACGGGATAAACTTAAACCAAAAAATTCTTCATTGTCTATTGGAAGTTCGAAGAAACTGGGCAGCCTGTCGCTTTATTTGCTAGACCCAGGAACCCCTTCCAGGAGGCATGCAGCTCCTGTGGAAGCAAGGCCAGTGGAAGCAAGCCAGGGGCCCCCAGCCCGGGGCTGTCCAGGGACAAGTCCACATAGCTGTTGTGCAGCAGGGCGATGGAGAGCGAAGAAAAGCAGGAAAGCCCCAGCTGACCGGCTTTCTGGAGGCCCCTCTGCTGAACACACGCCTGAGCGTGAACAAAAGCAGGAAACAAATGGACCCCTTGTCCCTGAGAGGGGGACTGGATGATTTCTCTTCCCTCCTTTCCCAAGCTCTGTAACGTTGTTTTATTGTCTTAACAATAACAGCATGTGCGTGTACACAAAGCGTTCGACTTTTCTTATCTTTGAGAGTAATCGGGCGGTTCGATCAGATTTCAAGCTCACTGAAGCCGAGGGCTGGGAATTTTTCATCTCTATATTGGAGTGGATGCTTAGTGAATGACGGAGGGAAAGAGGTGATGAGGGGAGGGAAGGAGAGGAGGATTTCTGAGGGCCAGGGGACCTCCCAGGCCACAGGAGCCAGCTCTACGGCCCCCAGGGCTCCTCGATACCTCCTGGGTGGGGAGGCTTCCACAGGGAGAGCCTGGGTGCTGTTTGGACAGCAGGCAGCACAAAGCCGGGCCTCTGGTCTGAGGTCCCCTGCTCCCCAGCAGGGGACACACTGCAGCACACAGGGGACAGGCCTGGGGAGCTTCTCCCAGAGACAGAAAGCAGATTCTGTACCCCCGGCTCTGCCCCAGCTCTCTCTCGTGGGACACACTTGCCTCTTGGTTCAAGTTCAGTTTAAACAGATGTTGTGTTCCTAAGAAGCCCTGTCTTTGAAGTCTGGGAGAAAATCTCAGCTCCAAAGGGACAATTTTCTACCTAAAAGGCTCTCCGGGGAGTCTCGGCAGAAATAAAAACCAAAAGCCTCGGATTTTTATCTCTTGGTAGTTACGAGATTTTTCATCAGAAGGCTGCCTCCACAGACTGCTCCGAGGGAGAGAAAGAGAAGGAGAGTGAGGGAGGGAGGGCAGGGATCCCACTGAGCAGGGCCGGCCGTGTCCCCAGGAGGGATGCAGGCTCACATCCAACCGGGGCAAACTGTCACCATAAGGATGGAGTTTTCGGTGCCCGACTCTCCCGCACACTAGACACCATACACAGACGGTTCTCAGGATCCGGATGGCTTTCAGAACTCCAGCCAAATAAACCTATGGACTCAGGTTCTGTCCTGCCTCCCGCCTCAGCGTATCCTGGACATTAGAAGGCCTGTCTGCCCCTCTCCCACCTGGATACTACTGGTCATACAGCAGGACCAGCCACAGCGTCTCCTCCAAAGGATCTTCTGAGAATGTTCTGTCTCCTCCGCCTCTCCCAACCACCACAGCCGGCAACACCTTCTCTGGAAACATCTCCCTATGGTGTCCCAGGGGTGGGGCAGTGGGAGAGGTGGGTGCAGGGTGTAGGCAATTAGGGGATGAGCTGTCTGTAGGGTATTTAAAAACAAACATGAAACTGACTAAAAGCGGATCATTCTAAATAATGTCAGTGATAAATCGCTCTGCCTTGGAAAAAAGTCTTTGAGGTTCTAAACAACTGCGGCAGTCCTGCTGAGTTCCTTTTCTTTCCCAAGAAGTTTTACTCATTACTTTTCATCCCCGTAACTTATTTTTTTTTTATAACTGGAAATTTGTACCCCTAAATCCCCTTCACCTATTTTGCCCATTCCCCCTAACTCCTCCCTTCTGGCAATCTCTGGTTTGTTCTCTGTATTTATGAGTCTGTTTCTGTTTTTTGTTTATTTGTTCGTTCATTTGTTTTGTCTTCTAGACTCTGCATATAAGAGAGACCATGCGGTGTTTACCTCCCTCTGACGTATTGCACTTAGCGTGGTATCCTCTAGGTCCGTCCATGTTGTTGCAGGTGGCAACATCTCATTCTTTTTATGGCTGAGTGATATTCCATTGTATGTATGTGCGTGTGTGTGTGTGTGTGTGTGTGTATGACATATATATATATGTCCATACTACATATATATATATACACACACACACACACACACACACACACACACACACACACACATATATTACCACATCCTCTTTATCCATTCATCAGTCAGCAGCCACTTGGGTTGCCTCCATATATACCTTGGCTATAGTAAATAATGCTGCAATAAACATAGATACATATATCTTTTCAAGTTAGTGTTGTGTTTTCTTTGGGCAAATACACAGTAGCGGAATTACTGGATCACATGGTATTTCTATTAATAATTTTCTGAGGAACCTCCATACTGTTTTCCACAATGGCTGCACCAGTTTGCATTCCCACCAATAGTGCATGAGAGTTCCCTTTTTCTCCATATCCCCATGTGTCCATTGGCCACCTGTATGTCTTCTTTGGAAAAATGCCTGCTCAGGTCCTCTGCCCAGAATATTTGCTTTTCTGGTGTCCACTTTTATAAATTCTTTATATATTTTGGATATTAACCCTTTATCAAATACAGTAAAACCTTGGTGTGCGAGCATAATTCATTCCAGAAACATGCTTATGATCCATGGCACTTGTATTATCAAACTGAATGTCAAGAACCGTTGGCTCATTTGTGATCATGTGATGTCTGGCGTCATGTACTACTTGTACTGCGAGGCATCGCTCGTTTATCAAGTTAAAATTTGTTATAAATGTTTGCTCGTCTTGCAGAACTCTCGCAGAACAAGTTACGCACAATCCAAGGTTTTACTGTATGTAATCTGCAAATACCTTTTCTCATTCAGTAGGTTGCCTTGTCATTTTACTGATGGTTTTCTTTGCCGTGCAAAAGCTTTTTATTTTCGTGTAGTCCCAATAATCTATTTTTGGGTTCCCCCCCCCCCCCGCCTGAGAGGACATATCCATAAAAAAGTTGGTAAGGCTGATATCAGAGAGATCACTGCCTATGTTTTCCTCTAGTTTTATGATTTCAGGTCTCACGTTTAGGTCTCTAATCCCTTTTGAGTTTATCTTTGTGTGTGGCATAAGAAAGTGGCCCAGTTTCATTCTTTTGCATGTAATTGTTCAGTTTTCCCACCATTATTTATTGAAGAGACTGTCTTTTTCCCATTGTATATTCTTGCCTCCTTTGTCATAGATTAATTGACCACATGAGTGTGGGTTTATTTTCAGGCTCTCTATGCTGTTCCATTGATCTATTTATTTGTCTATTTTTGTGCCAGTACCGTACTTTTTTGACTATGGTTTTAAAGTATACCTTGAAATCTCCAGTTTGTTCTTTCCTAAGATTGCTTTGGCAGTTTGGGGTCTTTCGTGGTCCCATACAAATTTTAGAATTATTTGTTCTAGTTCTGTGAAAAACACTATTGGTATTTTGATAGAGATTGCATTAAATCTGTAGACTGCCTTGGGTAGTATGGACATCTTAATAACATTAATTCTACCAGTCCATGAGCATGGTATATCTTGCCATTTGTTTGTGTCGCCTTCGATATCTTTTGTCAGTGTCTTAGGTGAGTTTTAGTAACATGTATGTAAGCTTCACAAGAGCAAACTTTTATTACTTAAAGTTTAATAAACATTGTACTACACGGAAGCTAGTTCAAAGAATACCACTTGTGTAGCCAGACCCAATGCAAATGGACTCCGCGAAGCATGTTCATTTCAAGAATAAGGATTCAGAATCCAAGCCATTCTCCAAACCGTGTGGAGTTTACTTTTTTGGAACTTTCCTCAAGCATTTCTTTCTTTTTTCGAAATACCCATTAATGTAACTAAAAAGTGTGAACCCATTACTTTTTCCTTTTCTGTGCTAAGATGTTTGTCAACTGGCTTGGTTACACATATGAAGTTCTCTGAAAGGTAAGTTTTGCCATCTGTGTTTCTTTTCCGGCCATTGTTAGAATTGATTTTATTTCATCATTATTGCCAAAAATAATTTCGTTGCATAGAGGAGGCAGGTATCAGAATACCATCTTCCTTGAATGTCAAGTACCCTAGGCAGACCTGCTGCACCTGTTAATATATAAATATATATATATTTATAATATATATTATATTATAAGTATATATTATAATTTATATATAATTATATATTTTTTATAATTTTATATATAATTTTTATAATTTTATTGTATAACTTTTATATAACTATACATATTATAACTTATAATATATAAATATAACAGACCTGCTGCACCTGTTGTATTTTATGTCAGGCACTGACAGTTTTACAGTGCTTTCCTTCAGAGCAGGCACCCAGGACTTGCTCTTGGAGCTGGCTTCTCATCCTCATTCTGTGCCACTCAATAGCTCCCAGCACACTGTGAAAATAAGATCTGTCTTCCCCAGTGTCCAGGATGGGCTGCCCCCGGGCAGCTCCAGGTAGCCACCAGTGGGCACCTTCCCCAGGTCTCCAAAGACCCTGCATCCCCCATCATCTTCTCCATCTACACTCCATCACTCCCTAGATGATCTCCTGAAGGCCCAGGGTTTGAAATACTCTCTATAAACTATGATTTACAAATTTGTCTCTCCAACGCTGACCTCACCCCTGAACTTCAGGTTTGTCAATCCACCCACTTCTTGCCAACTCCCTTTGGATGGCTACTAAATATCTCAACTTAAAATTCCCCAAAACAGAACTCAGTAGGTTTCCATCCCTGTCCACCAAAGCCTAGCCCACCCAGGCTCCTGTCTACAGGCATCTGGTCTCTGGTCATCCTTGACTCTTCCCCTACCCCATCCAACCCATTAGTGACTCTGTCAGCTTTTTGTTGTTGTTGTTGTTAGTGTTCTTTAATGTTTATTTATTTTTTTGAGAGACACAGCGTGTGAGTGGGGGAGGGGCAGAGAGAGAGGGAGACACGGAATCTGAAGCAGGCTCCAGGCTCTGAGCCGTCAGCACAGAGCCCGACGCAAAGCTTGAACCCATGAACCGTGAGATCATGACCTGAGCCAAAGTCGGACGCTTAACCAACTGAGCCACCCAGGAGCCCCAGCTCTACTTTCAAAATAGATCCTGAATGTTTGGGCTTCTAAGCACCATTTGGTTGTTCCCGACCACTTCATCTTGTGCCTGGATTCTGACATCAGCCTCCATGCTGGTCTCCCTGTCCCCTACAGCCTGTTCTCTACCCAGCAGCCAGAGTGGTCTTGGTAACATGTAAATTTCACCCTGTCTCTTCCGTGTTTACTGGCTTCCCATCACACTTAGAATCAAAATCCACAGCCCTCACCCTGGCTGGCAGCTCCTCTCCTTCCATGCCACCCTCACTCTAGCACCCTGGCCTCCTTGCCGACACTCCCACATGCCTAATGGCCCTTACTTTTGCCATTCCTTTCATCAGGAAGGCTCTTCCTGCAGACGAAATCAGGGCTTCACTACCTTCAGGTCTCTGCTCAAATGACATCTGCTCAGAAAAGGCCTTCCAAGTGCCCCTTAGCCAAAACAGCAAACCTTGGCCGCTCCCCGTCCCTTCCTGCACCTGATATTGCCTGACATTCGGTTTATTTGTTTGGTCTCTCTCTCTCTCTCTGTCCCCAAAAGGAAAACAAGCTCCACGAGGGCAGAGACTTTGCTGTTTTGTTCACTACAATATTCCCAGCACGTAGAGCAGTACCTAGTACACAATAGGGGCTCAATACATACTTGTTGAGTCAATGAATGTGGGCTCACCTTTGCCATTTGCCATCAGGTATTGCTGTCACCATACCCATTCTGCAGATATGGAAACTGAGAATCAGAGAACGGGCGGGGTTTACATCACAATCCCTCAGACAGCGACAGATCCACCACCAAAACGTGGGCTCCACAGAACAGGAAATCAACAGAGAAAATAAAACCAAGAGCTGGTTCTCTGAGCAGACCGATAAAATTGGCAAGCCTCTAGCCAGGCTAAGAAAAAAAGAGAGATGATACAAATTATAAAATTATGGAAGAGGGGACATCACCTTAGTTCCCATGAACATTAGAAGGATAAGAAAAGAATACGGTTAATAATTCTGGGTCCATAAATTCAGTAACTTAGATGAAAGAGACCAAGTCCTGGAAAGACACAACCTGCCCAAACTCCTACAAGAACAGACCACCTAAATAGGCCTATATCTACTAAATAAATTGAATCCAGAATTAATACCCTTCCAAAACAGAACACAGGCCAGATGCATTCACTGGTGAATTCTACCAAACATATGAGGAAGGAACTGTACCAGTTCTCAACAGTTTCTTCGAGAAGATAAGAGCAGACGGAATGCACGCTAACTCATCCTACGAAGCCAGCAGTAACCTAATACCAAAACCAGACAAAGAAAAGAAAACTGTGACCAAAAGCTACATACGGAGGCTCAGAGCAGCTTTTGTTCATAACTGCCAAAAGTCGAAAGCAACCAAATGTCCTTCAGGAGGTGAACGGATGAATAAACTCAGGTGTATACAGATACTGAAATATTATTCAACGTTACAAAGGAAAGTCTGACACCCGCTACAACACGGAGGACGTTACGCGAAGTGAAATACGTTGGGGACACACACAGACACACAAAACCCAAAATAACCCCAAAAGACAAATGCTGTATGATTCCATTCACATAATAAGGCACTCAGAGTAGTCAAACTCACAGAGACAGAAAGAAGAGTGGGGTAGCAAGGGGCTGGGAGGAAAGGGGAATGGGGAGTTAGTGTTTAATGGGTGTAGAGTTTCAGCTTCAAAGGATGAGACGAGGTAAGGGACGGATCGTGGGGGTGGCTGCACGACAGTGTGACTGTATTTCATACCACTGAAGGGCACACTTCAAAATGGTCAAAACAGTACATTTTATGTTATCTGTTACCAAAATAAAAAAAAAAAAAATGGGGAGGGGGGGAATGAGCTACCAAGTCATGAGAAGACATGGGGGAAGCTCACACGCGTATTTCAGAGTGAAAAAAGCCAATCTGAGAAGGCGACATCCTGTATGATTCCAACTGTAGGACATTCTGGAAAAGGCAAAACTATGGAGACAGTAAAAAGATCAGTGGCTTCGTGGGGAAGGAAGGATGAATGGGCAGAGCACAGAGGATCTGTAGGGCGGTGAAGCCATTCCGTAAGATACCATAGTGGTGGATACGTGTCATTCTACATTTGACCAAACCCACAGAATGAATGTACGACACCAGCAGAACTGTAATGCCAACTATGGGCTTTGGGTGATGATTACGTGTCAACGGAGGTCCATCGATGTAATGCAGGTAGCACTGTGGTATGGGGTTGTCAGTAGTGGGGAGGTTGTACGTGTGCAAAGAGGGGGAGTATGAGAACTCTTTGTGCTTTCCCTCAATGTTGCTGTGAACCTAACACTGCCCTAGAAAATAAAGTCTGTTAAAAAAAAAAAAAAAAAGGTTTCAGAGTCCAGAGTGCAATCTCTTTCCTCGACCCCACTGTGCCTTTCTTTCATAACATAACCCTACCCTTCCCCAGGAATGGGGACACTCTGGCGGGCCCCAAAGCACAGGGGATGGCATCATTCATTTCTTCTCGCATCAGCAGCTCTGTCTGCACA
The DNA here is from genome assembly GCF_007474595.2 of Lynx canadensis. Taxonomy (NCBI): domain Eukaryota; kingdom Metazoa; phylum Chordata; class Mammalia; order Carnivora; family Felidae; genus Lynx; species Lynx canadensis. The sequence continues at coordinate 97,414,474 of NC_044312.2, read as the reverse complement.
GGTCGTGAAACTACTCCCAGCTAACAGACGGCACTGCCAGCCGATTTGGGCTCTTCCCTTTATTTTTAGGCCATTAATTAAAATCTATCATTTCACGCTTTTAACTAATAAAAGAGGCAGCTGGGTGCAGCAGCAGATCACCAGATCAGGTCCATCTCTAACACACCACAGCTGTGTGACCTTGGGCAAGTCATTTCCCTTCCTCTGTTGCTGACATGCGTCTGAAAATGGTGTTCCTGCTACCTCCCTCCTTACCACACCTGGATATTTGAAAGCGCTTCAGCTGTGATTCACAGTGTGTCTATGTCATTAAAAAAATAAATAAATCCTCCTAAAGAGCATGTTCTGCTCGGTTTTGCTGCATGAACAGAAAAGCAGCAGAAGACTGGCTCCGTCTTTAGATGAGGAAAACAAAGACTTGTTAGTGCCTCCCCACGATGTCAAGGAGCAGTCGCCCCCCCCAGAGCGGACAGTGTGCCTGGCCTGGCTCTCGTAGCCAACCGTGTATGGAGCGCGTCCCAGAGAGAGGCTTCCCTGGCTTTGTCTCCTTTCAGGGACGAAGTTGTGTATGGCCCAGGGGTGAACCTTCTTGTGTAAATTTAAAACAACTTGAAAAAGAAAGGAAGGAAAAGGTTTGGGATGGAAAGTATCCTCGACGGCAGAAAAAGACCAGGTTGCTGTCAGGAGTCACATGTGGACACAGGGCTGGCTTGAGGCCAGAAAGTTCTGGCAGACATTGGGCTGAGTGAGCAGGAAGCTGGGGTGGTGAGAACCTGTCATCCTGTCCCCTCACATACGTGTCCCAGCCAGAGAGTGAGGGGGAAGCCAGGGGGGAGAAGAGGCATGGGGACTGGTGCCCCATCCTGGGCTGAAACCCAAGGCTTGCACCCCATCTGCCAGAACTGCAGAAAAATGAACAGTTCAGGGGTTCAGATGGCACCAGTAATGATACCCACCCTTTCTGGAATGTGGACTCCTTCCCAGGGGGTGGGCTACGTACCTGATAGCCATCATCTCATCTAATCTTGACCATGAAGCCTGCAATTACAGTGACTATCTTCACATAACAGGAGAGTAATAGAGTTCATTTGCCCAAGCCAGTAAGTAGCTAAACAATAGCTCTCAAGTTCATCTACTGCCAAAGCTATACTCTCCCTCCTGCATTAAACTGCACCATGATTTATAAATACCAGATGGAAAATGTGATGTAGATGGCAAGAGTGCATCCCTTTTCTACCTGGTCAACGAAAAGATGGGAGCTTGAGCCCAACAGGGATGCAGAAATCATTGGACCCAATGCCATCTCAGCTGCAGGAATAGAAATAAAAGGTCTGGACTGAGGGAGGTGATGGTCCTGCCCACCTTGCCTGGAGTCAGAACACGGCCGGAGCTCCGGCCTTGGCTCTGAGGGCTGAACTATAAAAGTGCCAAGTTCAGGCTAGAGTCCCCCCAGAGGAAGGTCAAGGGAAACAAGAAGTCAGGAGTCCACTAAGACCTGCATCCTCAGAGGGAGGCAGAGGTAGCCATGACCTCTCGGCAGCAGAGGGGAGGTGTGTGACGAGGGACAAGGATGTGGGACGGCAGCCTGGAGGGAAGGGGGTGATGCTTCTTCTCTGCAGGGCCACAAAGCAGATTAGGGGCAAGCAGATGAAGGGTACAAGAAAGTACATTTCAACTCAGCAGAATAAGACACTCTGACCCATCACAGCCGGCCCGGGGCAGCCCGAGGCAGCAGAGGCCACGGTGGAGGCCGTTTGCCCCAATCCCCCAGAGACAGTTGGGCAGATTCTCACAAGCACTTGGCAGGAATACAGATTCTTTGGGGTACAGATTCTGCCAAGCACTCAGTCGCCTTTAAGCCCCTTCTAGCCTTTGCAGAGCTCACCTGTTGACCCTTGCTCGCAGCAGACGATACTGACCCTCCTTATAGAGGTTTAGTGTGGTCCTGCAACTTGTCCAGGGTCACACAGTGGAGCAGAGCTGTGACTAGTACCCAGATCTTCCCCCAAATCACCCTGGGGGTGGGCAGGAGGTTAATGGAGCTCACCTGGACCACTGGCTTCCACTCTCACCTTTGGCTTCTCCAAGGCCTTCCGAGGACTGGGGAGGATGGGAACATCTCCCTTACTAACTTCCCTCAATTCCATCATGACCTCTTTACCCTGATAACCGTGGCTTTGCGTCTGGACCGCATCCCGGCCACCCCGCACTGCCCTACATCATTGTGGCAGTCTCCCAACTGGCCTCCCTAACTGTGCCTCAACTTCCTCTAAAGACCAGGGACACTAGGGTGGGCATTAGAATCACCAGGGAGCTTAGAACATACTAAGACTCCTGGGGCGCCTGGGTGGCTCAGTCGGTTAAGCGGCCGACTTCGGCTCAGGTCATGATCTCGCAGTCCGTGAGTTCGAGCCCCGCGTCGGGCTCTGTGCTGACGGCTCAGAGCCTGGAGCCTGTTTCAGATTCTGTGTCTCCCTCTCTCTCTGCCCCTTCCCCGTTCACGCTCTCTCTCTGTCTCAAAAATAAATAAACGTTAAAAAAAAATTAAAAAAAAAAAAAAGAACATGCTAAGACTCCTCCAAAAGTTACACATAAACGTATAGTGATCAGGTGCCCGGGTGGCTCAGTCAGTTAAGTATGCGACTCTTGGTCACGGCTCAGGTCAAGATCTCACGATCCGTGAGATCGAGCCCTGCGTCAGCTGGCAGCTCAGAGCCTGCTTGGGATTCTCTCTCTTCCTCTCTCTCTGCCCCTCCCCGACTCATGCTCTTTCTCAAAATAAATAAAGAAATTTAAGAAAAAAAAAAGCTATAGTGGGGCGCCTGGGTGGCTCAGTCGGTTGAGTGTCTGACTTCGGCTCAGGTTGTGGTCTCACGGCTTGTGAGTTTGAGCCCCATGTCTGGCTCTGTGCTGAGAGCTCAGAGCCTGGAGCCTGCTTCGAATTCTGTGTTTCCCTCTCTCTCTCTCTCTCTCTCTCTGCCCCTCTCCCACTCGCTCTGTCTCTCTCTCTAAAAAAGAAATAAAACATTAAAAAAAATTTTTTAAAAAGCTATAGTAATCAAAACAGCATGATACAGGCTTAAGGACAGACACATTGACCAATGGAATAGAACCAAGAGAAACAAACGTATGTATCTATGGCAAACTGGTTTTCAATAAGAGTGCAGAGACTATTCAATGGGGAAAGAAATAGTCATTTCAACAAGTGGTGCTGGGGTAACTGGATGACCACATGCCAAAGAATGGAGCTGGACCCCTACCTCACACTATGTACCCAAATTAACTCCAAATGGATCAGTGATCTAAATATCAGAGCTAAAACCATAAAACTCCTAGAAGAAAAATCAGGGGTGAATCATCATGGCCTGTGGCACTAGATTTTTAGGTATGATACCAAAAGTATGAGCAACAACAAAAAAAAGCAGATAAACTGGAGTCCGGGTACAGGTTCTCCTAGGGAAGCCAGGCTTCTGTCACCCCCTCCCTGCCACCTGCTTCCTGCTGTCAGATGTCAGCAGGAGGCAGATCCCCATGCTTCCTAGCAATTGCCTTCACTGGCTCCCTCAGCCTGCTGCAGAGGGCTGGCTGGGGAGATTAAAACCATCAGTGGGCTTCCTGTTCTCCCGGAGCTCTGAACTCTGTGCAAGGCTGGGTGGAAAACACAGGAGGAGGACCGCCGTGACGCCACGGGGTGATGCTGCGTGTCATGCAGGGTGCCTCGTGGGTGCTGTGGGTACCTCTGTGGGTGCTATGGGGAGACACAGAGGTTGTACGGGTGCTGTCAGTGGCACCCTGGGAAGCCACGGTGGCGCTGTGGGGTGTGGTGTAGACCTCTATTGGTGTGGAAGGGTCCCGCATGGGGGGCTTTGAGGGCACCATGGGTGCTGTGGGGTGCTGCGGCAAACACGTCATCCTTGGGGCAGGAGCCCCGTGCTTAGGTCTTAATATGACTGCTTTTTAGACATGAAACCTGGAGTAATTTACAACTTCTCTGAATCCCAGCTATCCTCATCTATATAAAGCTTACTAATATCTGCCTCTTGGGGCATAGGAAGGATCAACGATTATCTACAGAAAGCACCCAGTAAATGTCACCAGGAGTGAAGTATAAACCATGGGATAAAGGCTCAGGAAGAACTGTTCACACCCAAGGTGGCCCCACGCCCCAGGGTGTCAGAACGGAGAGCTGACACAACCCAGGCCCCATTCTCGGCCGTTTTTTAGACCACGCGCAGAAAGAGGTATGTGTCTCCAGGGTAACCTCACTGTTTGGTCCCAAACACCGGGCTCTTACGTCCCAAGAGCCTGAGCCTCTTCAAGGAGGTCACCTTGGAAGGCCACATTATCCCAGGGGGCTTGCTGTTCAAAGCAAGCAGGAGTGTCCTGCTGGCGGTTTCCTGGGCATGCTATTTGCCCATTTTATAGATGAGAAAACTGAGACTCTGGAGACAAAATCACCCGGAGTCAAGCAGCTACCCAAGAGCGGAGCTAGGACCCAGCTTCCATCAGTCTGGCCCCAAACCCCAAAAGACACTTCCCACAACAGCACACACCTGTCTGCCCGTTGCTTATGGTCATCTTTGTATTTTCCCTGTGACTCCACAACATGTATCTGTTTCCCAGCTAACGAGGGGGGCAAGGCTACATCACTCTGCTCCCTTGCAAACTTCTTGAAGGTAAACCAAGAACAAAAGCACCCCTGCTGCTTTTTTCTGTACTTAAAGAGATTCTCTCCTCTCAGACACGGAGCCCCACGGCTTCCCCTGATAGAGAAACATCCCTAGCAGATAGGTCCTGGGGAAGTTAAGCTTTTTCCGACTCGCTTCAGCGCCTTCTCCTGATTAAGAAAAGCGTGCGGGATCCTGGCTCTGAGATAAGGCAATGGCTTCCTGTGGGGGGCAGGGCAGGCTGCCAGGAGGCTCACAGTTGAGATTATGGCCCAGGCAGCTGGCAGGACAGGGTGGGCCGCAAGGCGCACGGGACTTCCGCTCCTACACCACCGTTGTCTGGGGCCCCGCCTGACCTGGCTTTATCTGCCTCTGGGAGCCAGCCACCGTGCCTTGGATCCTGGCCTGAAACATCCCGGCCAGCCTGCGGCTCACTCCAGAAGTGATCGGATGAGCTCAGAGGCCAGCGGAATATCAGATCAGTGTCTAGGAAAGTGGCCGAGTGCTTCCCAACCACAGCACCAGAAGCAGCTGGAATTGCAAATGCCATCACACGGTTGGGTGCAGGACTCCTCAGCGTGTACCCCCATCGACTCTCGCAGCAGCTTTGGGGTGCGAAGGCAGGGGGAGGGGTGTGTAGGGGAGGCTTCCGTACCTCCCTCATTTCATCTTCTCCCCAGAACAACCCCATGGATAGACGTTATGCTCCCCTTTTAGAGATCAGAAAAACAGGACCTGCAGAGACTTCATGATGAGCCCGAGGTTTAAAAGCAAAAAAAAAAAAAAAAAAACAAAAACAACAACAACAACAACAACAACAAAAACCCTCTAGGCTAAGGAAACCAATCATTTTTATGTCCTTTCAAGAAATGCAATTTCGAGGGGTGATTTGGCTTAAAGGATTTTGTTAACCTTAAGATTCAAGTCACAGAGTCACTCAAAGGAAAACACACAAGAATTGTATGTTGAATTGTATTTGAAGAGGGCTCTAAATCTCAGCCACAGCTCACTCGCTGCTGTGTGACTTTGAGCAAGTCACTTAACGTCTCTGAGGCCCGATTCTCTCCTCCCTAAGATGGAGGTGATTTTAGTGCCAAGACCACAGAGCCACTGAGAGACTGAATGCTGGTGCTTAGCACTGCGCCTGGCAGGCAGAAGCCCTCAGTCAGGGCTTCCGTTGTTGATCCGACGCTTCCGATCGGCCGGGACCCAAACTCAGTCCATTGGCACCTCAGACTCTGTGGTCTTTCCACTGAGGGTCTGAGGCACATCCTTTGGCCAAACCTGGCAGTCAAATCTCCCCAGAGCTTTCCAACGCCCTTCCTCTCCGCAGCCCTCCCAACCCCCGACTCCCTTTCTGCCTCTCTGCTGCTTCACCACACCCATCACTTCCTCAGGTCCAGCCCTGGGCTGGGAGCCTCAGAAACTGAGGCCGCGAGGGCTGGAACAGAGTTTCAAGCCACTGCTGCCCATTTTGCTGGCGGGAAAATGAGGCCCCATGAACGAAATGGCTTATCAGGGCCCTTGAGGCACAACGGCGGCACAGACTGGGCCAGAGGACAGATGTCCTGGCTCTTCATTCAGGAACCTTCCATCAGGCCACCCGGCCCATCACCAGTTCTGGGATCGTGGGCAGCCCCAGAAGCTCCCAGAAACCTAGAAGCAGACCAAAGACTCTTCCATTCTCAGTTCCCTCCTGGAGGGTGAACCGTATCCAAGAGTCCTGAGATGGACGGTTGGGATGAGGGAGTCATTCCAGAAAGTTCTCTCCTTCTCACAATCCCAAGATCATGGTGCCTTCCCTTAGAGGGCTCACTGCCTCCCATGCTTCAACCCTCACTTCCTCAGACGACCCCGAGGAGCAACCGTGACGGGTGGCCGCCTCATGGGGCAGCAGCCAGCCCCAGTGAGACCCCACCTCAGCACCTGCCTCTCTCTCCTCACGCTTCAGGTGTCCTCCCCAACCCTGAAAAATGTCTGGGGTGGGGACAAGAGGGAAGCCGCCCTTTGCTTGCCCTTATACCCCAGCATCAGCGGAAGGCTCTCTCACTGAGCAGTGGAGGGACTGTGGGGTGGGAAGAGCAGAGGAGAGAAGATCAGACTCTCATGAGAGTAAGACGCCGCCATGTTGCCAAATCGTACCTCTTCCAATTGGTGTCTGTTCCTTCCAGGAGGGTCGGGATCCTCTTGAGGTCTCTGATGGCTTCAAGATGAACTGTGGAAGGAGAAGAGAGAGACCTAAATTTTCAAAAGGCAACGGCTCGTGGGGCACGCGGCTGCTGGGGGCGGCCTCAGTTAGGTGCGCACCTAGCCGCCGAGGTCCTGCTCTTCTCCCCAGAACAGCCCCATGAACAACCCCTTCTGTCTCTGCAGGCGCAGAAGCCAGACGGGCATCTTCAGCCAGAGAGACAGAACTCAGCCCCACGAGGCTTCCAGGATGGCGTCCCCAGAGCCTACCGACCGGTAGCCTGTTTTCGGCCTTCCGAAGTCAGCCCAGGAGCCTGGACAACGGGCACGTGATGACATCACACACGCTAACCACAACATCGCATCGCATTTCTTTGCTCCTAGCTACAACGTTACCAATCTGCTGTGGAAACTCCGTTTTTCTCAGGCGGAGGGGGGGGGGGGGGGGGAAAAAGGCTTTCTGAGTAATTTTGAAAATGTGAGAGACAATTAATCACTGCTTAATGAATGCAGGCTTTTTGAGGCAGACCAATACTTTCAGGATCTGGGATCCGTGAAGAGATAAATAATAGAGAGGACAGGTCTTTGGTAGTGAAAAAAAAACAACTCAGCCCCAGCGTGCAGGGGCCAGAAGTCCGGCCTCTCCCCCACTTCCTCTGTCAGTTTGACGAAGAGTCCCCAGGTCACAGGACAAGGATCAAATTCGCCACGTCCAGGCCACATACCTGCCAGCCAAGGCTGAGGCCAGTCCCGGGGGGGTGGGGGGCGGGGACCGGCTTGTGCACACGCACGGCTGAGGAACAAAAGAGCAAAACTTACAGCAGAGACGGGATAGCCGAGCCCCCTGACCCCCAAACCTCCCAGACTCCTTCTGCTCTCAAGGACCAGCCCACACAGTAGAAGGCCTGGTCAAATTCTGTGTTGTTTCAGATGATGACAACAATCCCGAAACCCTCTACAATCCTGTGGGACACTATCCCCACTTTGGGGACGAGGGCCATGAACCCAGAGGAGTCAGATAACTTGGCCAAGGTTGTAAGGGCAAGACGGGGCAGAGCCAGGACTAGGAGCCAGGTTCATGGGAGGTCAAACCTGGTATAGCGGGAGAGCAATGAATTCTGGGTCTACGCCACAGATCCCAGCTCCATGCACCTCATGCATGGATGAGGTTCCCAGAACTCCCCGCGAACTGATGGGGAACAGGGCTTGGCCAGAGGATGTGGCCTCATTTGGGCCATCTTTGCCTCAGATGCCCACCCAGGCAGAGTTGGCCCAGGGAACCTCACGTATCATGGACCAGACCGAGGCTACAATCAGAGGAATCCATGATCTGTATGCATGCACATACACATGTACGTCCACAGACACAGACATACGGGGAGGGATACGGAAGTATATGCATACATTTTCCACTTGTAATTACGAAAGTGAAAGTTCTTCCTTATCAGTTGCAAAACGTCTGTAATATGACCTGGTAGGCTTTACTCCCTGTACTCACACGTGTGCGGGAGCATGCGCCCGTGTGGGCCCACGGGACCCTGCACACATGGGACCTTGCCGCCCACGGTTTCCACCCCCCCCCCCCCCCCCCCCCCCCGCTAACAGGACCACCTCTAAGGATATCTAGATCTTCCTGAGTTTTCTTCACAGCTGCTCAGTGTCTCTTAGCAGGTGCGGACAGTACCTTATTTACCTGCCCCACCTTCCCTATAAGGCATGTTTCCATTTCCAGCCATTGCAAGCTTGTGGCGGTGATCCCTTGCCTGCTTACATCACCGTGTGGGAATGCTGGTGCAAGTCCGCAGCCCGGACGCCTGGACGTGGGATGGCTGGGCCGGGGCTCTGGACGTGGCCACATGTTGAATCGATTCTGACAAACAGCCTTCCCCGAACACTGGATCAACTCCCCTCCAATAGCAGGGCAGAAAGAGCTCCTTTTCTTGGATGCAGATTTGAACCCAGGGTTCTGCTGCGTGTAGAGTTTCTTTTCCCATCACCTCCCAGATGGCTGGGAGGCCAAGTACCCTGGACAAAGGGAGGAATTTACTTCTTGGCCCCCGCAGATGGCCACTGTTCCACTGCCTGGGGACATGTCTGAGGAACTCGCGCCCACCTGAGCCGGGAACTACATTTACGGGCTCAGAACTGATAATGAGCTTTTATGAGCTCTGGGGACCACGGGGAACACGTATTAATGTCAAGTGTGCCCATCAGCCACGCAGCCCAGGTGAATGTCACCCATTAACGAAATTAAAGGCTGCAGCCCCATCGGGAAGAAGCTGCGGGCTGCGTGTCAGGCAGTGTGGGCAGGGCCTGTCAATAATAAAATTACTTTACAGGCTTTGCACTCCTGAGCCTGAAGCTGTCTCCCTCTCCGATGGAATTCTGCCTTCCTGCAGTCTGAGAGGAGATTAGTTTATTACCAGTCTGCCAGGAAAGGCAAAATCCAGCACTAATCCTAATTCCCATTTAAGCAAATCTGCATTATGTGAAGGAAACCAGCTGGGCTTGGAATTTCTTCCCCCCTCCATCCCCTGAGATCTCATTCCATCCCCCTCCTCTCCACAGGAGGGGGGGGGGGTCACCACAGATGTCAGAGCGGGAGCCCTCCTGGGACCAGGGAAAGAATCCCATGGTTTCGGGCCAAGAGGGGGACGGGCCTGGGTGACAAGAGGCTGTGTTGAAAGTTGCTGGTGCTCGCCCTTGACCTGGCTGTCTCAGGCTCTGGGAAGAAAAAGCCACCACCCTCCCGGCCCCAGACTTGCTCCTTCTTTGAACAAAGATGCCTTGAAATCCTGAGTCCACTTCTGACTAGCTCTGTCACCTTGAGCACGTGACCACCCGACTTCAGGCTGCAACTCCTCATCCGGGAAACAGCTAACAACAGCCGACCCCTCATACGATGGTGTGAGGGTTACACGGAAAATGTACCCACGGGACACCAGAGATCCTGGCACACAGCACCCTACTTCCTGAATTAAGACTCATCGGGGGCACCTGGGTGGCTCAGTCCTTAAGCATATCTGACTTGGGCTCAGGTCATGATCTCGCGGTTCCCGAGTTTGAGTCCCACGTGGGGTGAGCTCAAGCCCTACTTTGGGTGAGCACGAGCCCTGCTTTGGGTGAGCCCCGCTTCGCTCGCTGGCTCTCTCTCTCTCTCTCTCCCTTATGGGATTCTCTCTCTGCCCCTTGCTCACTGGCGCCCTCCCTCTCTCTCTCTCAAAAAAGACTCCAGGGGCGCCTGGGTGGCGCAGTCGGTTAAGCGTCCGGCTTCAGCCAGGTCACGATCTCACGATCCGGGAGTTCGAGCCCCGCGTCAGGCTCTGGGCTGATGGCTCAGAGCCTGGAGCCTGTTTCCGATTCTGTGTCTCCCTCTCTCTCTGCCCCTCCCCCGTTCATGCTCTGTCTCTCTCTGTCCCAAAAATAAATAAAAAACGTTGAAAAAAAATTAAAAAAAAAAAAAAAGACTCCAGTTATAATCACACCATTATTTTACTGCCTAATTTAATCATAACATGGCCCTTTTCCTACAATGCATCCTGGTTTCAGAGACCTTAAAACATAAAAAATCAAATAAAATCCACAAAATATAGAGCTCAATCAAGGGCAGCGAATGTAATATTATTAGCCAAGTTCCCCCCACTGTCTTAAGGTCTAGCTCAAAACTCAGATCTTCTTTCTTCCAAACAAAGCAAAGCTGTTCTGTGTGAGGGAAACCAGCCCTCGATTTGTAAGAAAAAGCCTGAGAGCTACTTCAGTGTCCTCGATGAGACCCAGTGTCCTGGATGAAGAGACTTTAATATCTACCTTGATGTTTCCCGCTCTATTTTTAAATTGAGACGGAACATACATACACACGGGTGCACGTGCCATGAGGACACAGCCTACTGACTTTTCACAAACAGAGCACCTTGCATAACCGACACTGAGATCAGAGACTCCTATTTTCCCGCCATTGTTTCTCTTCCATCCCAGGTCTCCCAAGTCGCCTGTGACTCTCCTCTGCCATTGCCCCTGACTGCCCCTGCCTGGCTGAGCCTTATCGCTGCCTGTCTGCTTACCGCAAACGGGCTCCTGGCTGGTCCACTAGCATGTGGCCTTGTTCCCTCCAACCTGCCCTCTGGCCTGCTGTCAGACTGAGCCCATTCATGTGTCTGTCTCTTGCAAGGGTGGGTCCCCTGGCTCCCCTTTGCCAACACGTGGGGCCTTTGCTCATCTGAGCCCCAGTTGCCTTTCCCAGCCCATCCGCAGGTCCACACCAATATGCACAGACCCCACAGTGAAACTGAACTCACCTGGACCCACACACCCCACCAACCTCCCTGCTCTGCATTCTGCCTGGAAGTCCCTTTTTCCTTTTATAACCCTGAAGTACACCTCCCCTCCCACTCCCCAAACCACCTGGCAAACTCCTACTCATCCTTCAAAACCTTCCTTCAGTATCTCCTCGGAGAAACCTTCCCAGACCTCCACAGGCACAATCAGTCACTGCTCTCTGGGCTCTGATAACCATTTATGTGTATAGGGGGTAAAGTCAAAGTCAACATCACACGCAGCACAGTACATAGTTTGTTCCGTATGATTTTTCTCATCTACCAGACTATGAGTTAAGGATGGGGACAGTATCTTACTCCCTCTGGGGTCTCAGCTCCTGACTCAGCAAATAACAGCCGGATGGGTGGACGGCTGCTAGGATGGACAGAAGGATGGATAGATGGATGGATGGATGAGTAGAGAACGGATCTATAAAAAGCACTTGAATAGTGGGAAAGAGGAACTAGGTTATGGTTGGTTGCAGGGGTGGATGGATACTAGCAGGGATGGAAAGACGAATGGACAGATGGACGCGGCATGGATAGACAGATGGACGCATCATGGACGGATAGATGATAGCAAGGACAGATGAACACGGGACGGACAGAAGGGCAGGTAGAAGGTGGATGGATCCATAAAAGAATGGGTTAAATAAACCGTGGGAAGACAGAACGGTGTTCATGGGAGGAAGAGGGGGAATGGACGAGTCCACCGCTTGTATCACTTTCTCGGGACCCTGAGGGGCTGAGCCTCTTGCAGCCATGGACGGTGCCTTGCCTTCGTCCTCCAGAGTTTACGGATCAGAGCAGTGGGCACCGGCAGCCCCCAGCTCCTCCCCATCTCACCTCACCGCTCCAGCCGTGGACCCGCAAGGTGAGGCCTCGGGAATGAGGGGTCCGAGTGACCTCTTGCCTTGGTCTTGAGCCAGGTGGTGAAGACCAGTGCCACAAGGAGACCAAAGCTTTCCGATGTCTGAGTCCAGCCCCGGTCTGCAGGGCGGGTGGTGTGCCCGCCGTGTGCCAGGTCTGTGATAGGCCAGCCGCTTGGTTTGGAGTGGATGGACGGCTGCTGATACCCTGCTCCTTTGCAAAGCTGCCATTTGGGGACCCTAAAATGGCCGAAGGGCCGGGCTAAGTGGACAGGACAGCAGCATTTGGAGGGCTACCTTACCCACGAGTGGGCTTCCGTGGGAACCAATCCACCACCAGAGCCTGCCGTCTGTCTGCAACGAGGGGCGGGGCTGGTGGTAGGTGGGGAGCCCTCAGTGGTCCAGAGATCAGGCTTTCATGTCCCACAGGCCCGGGTGTGAATCTGTTTCGCCACTTGCCACCCGGGTGACCCTGGAAAAGTTCCTCGTCCCTCTAAACCTCAGGTTACATGCCTGCAAAAGTGTGCACCATCAGAGTCCCACCTCACCGGCCTGAGCTGGGGATTGGACGAGTTAACGGATTCCCAAGAGTAAGCGATTCCCACGGTGCCCGGCCCAGGCAAGTAAGTGCTTGACGCACAGAGGACCCGGGAATTACGTCATACAGAATCTGCCGCCACTTTCTGTAAAACGGGTAGTGCCCGTGAAAAGTAGTTCCAGGTTACGCTCTTCAGGCCCTCCCGTCTCTCCCTCGGGGGTCTGCACAAAGAACAGATGAAGTCTACGCACCGTACCCATCCTAATGCTTAGCTCACGACAGCTGGACTTGCTAACGTTTTACACATTAAGCCCCCGTGTTGAAGATCGCTGATTCAGAGTTGACGTCCTAGAATCCCAAGTCAGTAGGATTCTAGAGGAGGTGGAAAGCTGGGATGTCTTCCTGGAAGAGGAAGCAATGAAAGAAGGGAGGTGATCAGCCCAAAGAGGAGTCTTTCTCCGGCTTCCTGCTAGCAATGACTCTCTCCCTTGCTGTGTACTCAGCTCACCGTCTTTCTCTTTCTTCCCAACCCCCTCCCCACCCCCTCTCTGCCTCTCTTCCTCTGCCTGCCCTCCCTGTTAGCCACCCTACACCTCTACCTGGCCCCTAGGTGGAACAGACGTCCTTCTGAGCCCTGGGACCACAAAGACTTTTGGTCTTGTGCCCCAAGAAGGGGCAGCATCCTCAGTGAGACCCTGAGGCTGCCCGGGGCCCCTCTCCCCACACGGATGCCAGGCCACGGGATCCAGGCTGGGCCACTGCCAGCCAGATGCATCGCTTGTTGACAGACAACAGCGCTGCAGTTTATGGCTCCATAGCCAAGCCAGGGCTTTGTTTTGCTTTGTTTTAAATTAGCAATGCAGGGGGTTGATGTGGAGGTGGGGGAGAGGGAGAGGAGCCAAGACAAGTTCAGGATGAGTTCCCGCTGGGTCCTGTGACTCCAGGATCCACCCGCCCACAGCCCTTAACGAAGCTGCCCTGCCCGCTTTAGCTTAGGTCTCTACCTCCTCCCCACCTGCCCCCGGCTCCCTGGGAGAGTGGGGGAGGGAGAGCGTGGGGGAGGGAGGGCGCTTCCGCTTCTCTGTGCCACCAGCCCTGTCATTGGGCCCCACCACCCTCTGTTCCCATAATGAGACCCAGGATGGGCCTGCTAATTGTGCCCCAGGGTCACAGTGGGGCTGAGGCAAGCCCTGACATCCTCAGAAAGATTGGGATTTTTTTTTTCTTGGGGAGCAGGGGGGCCCCCATCTTGCGTGAAACTGGGCATAGAGCGGTAGACCCTGACACCGCTGGCGAGGGTCTCTGGGGGGCCTGCCCGGCGGGCGAGGGACTCCCAATCCGAGCCCGTTAGCTCTGGGTGGCTTGGGGACGGTGGTAGGACCAGGGAGGAGGGCATGTGCAACCCCGTAAATTAACACTTTGAGCCGCTTATTCTCTGTGCAACCATCCCTAGTAACCGGCTCCTCTGTCTCCACGTCCCCATCAGGTCTGGGGGTTCCTGAAGACGGACGGCACGGGCCAACCAGGGTCTCCGGTGCCCTCCCCAGGAGCACCTGTGGGAGACAGACACCTCTGTGATGCTCAGCTGCACATGAAGAATGTGGGGCCTCCGGGAGCCTGAGACCCCTCGTGCCCAGTGGCCACAGCCTTGCACTTGCGAACCCCTTCGTCCTGTCAGGGAGCATCTTCTTTTCACCGGAAGGAGGCAAGACCAGAGCTGTCCATCCACCGCAGCTCTCTTTCCTTTTGATTTTCGCTCTTCCCCCCTACGCTCTTCCCATTTCTCAGATGGGGAAAAGTGAGCCTGAGCCACAGCGGCTTGATGTAGCTGAACATGGGTGCATGGTTCAGAGATGGGAAAACAGAAGGCGTAAGCGATTCTCTCGACAATGTCTGCCAAGTGAGGCTCACCCATTCTCACGAGGGGGTCCCCACAGACCCTCCAGGCAAGTGCCCAGCATCCTGGACCTGGCCATTTGGGTGCCAAAGGGACCCGGAGGAGGAACCTAATGGTTCAAGGGACCCATCTCTGATGATGGAGCCTGGCCTGCCTGCCTCGGTTCCACTGTGTCATCTGCATGAACGAAAAATGAAAGATGTGAACTTTATAACTCTCCCACCAAGCGGCTCGTGTCCTCCTCACTAGCTAAGGAAGGAGATGATGCTCAGAGAGGTCCAGCCGTTTGTCTACAGAGCTGAACCCGGCCAAGGGGAGACGAGAGCCCACGATTTTGTTTGCAGCCAAAGTCCCCAGAGCCCCTTGGCTGAGGCCAGCCTGCGCTGGGCTGTCCCCATAGGGTCTGTCCTCCCGAGGACGCATCTGAGAGGTTCTCAGGCCAAAGATACCTGGGGTTTCAAAGATTTCCAAAACAGCCCAGTGCTTCTATAGCAGACGCCGTCTTAGTGCTGAAGTTGACTTTGGTATGAATGGTGTCTCAACATGTTCCAGACCTTGAACTCGACATGGGTCCACTGTGTGGTCTCACACACACAGGAGTGCCTGTCCGAGGATATGCCGCCTCTGAGAGAAGCAGTTTTAAAAAGCCACACGACGGTAATAGAGATGTTTCCAAACTGGCCACCCTGCAGCTAGTAAGGAAGCCAAAAGCTAAGAACTCATAACCGGAGCTGAGGGAAGGGGCCAGCCCCACAACCAGCAGCCGCTTTCCTCCGAGAAACACGGGGGCTCCGGGCCTCGTAATTCAGACTTTATAGTCCACTGGGTTGCGGTGGGATCTGGGGAAAAGGGCATCTCACGTCTCTGTAATTCTCCCCCACTCAAGCCCATGTAAATATATTCTAATGCAGAAAAAGTGTCTGCGGGAGGTAAGACCACAGAGCCATTAGCATTTTGATGGGTTTTCCCAACACATGGAACAAGAGTGGTTTAAAATTCATAGTGTGGAAATTAATCCGGGTCAGGCCTCTCCCTCCCCAGCTTGAGGTGGCCCAGAACTTTTTACCCCTTTTGATTAGGAAAGAAAGTTAGGAAGTCAGTCAGTCCTACAGTGAAGAGACAAGACGGTTTTCTAGACTGAACGTGGAAAGCCCCCTAAACACAATGATTCCACAGAATCAGCGATAAGGGCAGAGAAAAAGATCTGACATGGCTTAGGCGTGGAGTCCTTCCGGCTGAGCCCGGGAGAGAAGTCCTGCTTACTCCTAACAGCACATGAGTCTCTCTCGCCACTGACAAAGGCCAGGCCTCTTACCACCCATCCCAGAAGAATGTGCCACAGAGTAGGTGCTTAGAGGAGAAGGATCAGGAAGACAGGAAACTCAGCAAATCCCTGATCTCAAGAAGTTCAGGAGAGAGGGTGGGCGGGGAGAAATGGACAAATCCAAGAAAATGTGCAGGGAGACCAGTGCAGCTGCCCTGGCACCCTGAGGAGGTGGCAAATCTGGGGCATTCCTGGTCCTTCCTCAAAACTTCCTTCTGAAAATAGATATGAGGTACTATTATGCAGAAGGCAAGATGCACAGTTTTCCAGAGTGTGGTCCGAGAGAGCATACAGATGTTGTTAACCTAAATGACCCCCAACTTGGAAACCAGGCAAGGAGAGGAGGGTCTTTGTTCAAGCATTGATTAGTAGGCCCACCAAGGATTCTTTAATGACCTAGAGGATTCTAGAGAAATGTAACCTTGACTCATGTAAAGCGGCGTGAGAACTTGTAATAGATTAGATTTTTTTTTTTCGGTCTGATAGAGAAGATAACCCCAAAGGTTATGATTTTTATTGTAGATTTGGAGGAGATCTCATAGGATTTCTGAGTTTTAGAAAATTATACTTTGACGGCACATACCCAATTAAACACACACACACACACACACACACACACTGCACAGGGAAAAAACCGGAAAGAAATATAGCAAAATCTTACCAATGGGTATCTTTTGGTCGTTGGCATATATGTATGCGAGTGAGTTCCATAATCAGAAAAAAAGTGACAAATGTTACTTTTAAAATGGAGAAACACCCACCGGTCTGTGATTCCTCTAGCAGGAGCTGGTGCACAGCATTTGCTCTAAGGCGCTTTATGTGGATTATCTCACTAAGGCCTCCCCACTGCCTTATGAGAAAGGTACTATGACCCCATTCTACAGATGTGAGGAAATGGATACACAGGAAGTTAGCCTCAGGTCACAGGTACAGGCAGTAAGAGCCAATCTAAACCCCAGGCAGCGAGGCCCCGGAGGCCGCCTGGGTAACCACCCTGCCAGACCTCTGCCTCCCAAGGGGAAGAGGAAGGAATAAACACATCTGCTGGGCTGTCAAGGTCAGGCGTGGAGAAGACGGTGCTCCCACCCCCTCCCAGGGCTCGCAGTGTGCTGGGAAGCCGGGGCGCAGGCCTCTCCAGCCTCGAATTGAATTCGCATGTGTCTCTCCCACACTTGCAGGCTGGGAACCGGTCTTCTCCGGTCTTGGGCCTCCCATCATCTTGGGAAGGGGCACACTGGGGGCGGGGCAAATGAAAGCCCTCACCTCTCAACCTGCCCTACAGCATGGCCTCTAGTGAAACCGGTTTCTGGGCTCTAACAGCCGCTAATTAACAGTTCCCTCCATCGCTCTCTTCGCCCACACAGTTGCTGCAGAACAGCTTCGTTACCTAGATCATAAAGCGAAGGGCAGAAGGGCAGCCACGCTTCAGCAAAGACAGGGTTCATTGTGTAGAAAAGGACCTCTAGGAGACCTGGAGGCCGTGGGTTCTGCCTCCAAGTCACCGCGTGACCTTGGGCAAGTCACCAAGCCTCCCTGGGCCACATCACGTCGCCTTTAAAAGGGGCAGGGAGACCCATTGTGCTCTGATGCCCCAGATGTTTGGCCAGCGTAGGTCTTGCTTTCACCGCCGGGGTGTTTTACATGCCGTGGGCGTGAAGCCACGCCAGGGACCCGCGCCTACTGATTCTCACTAAAGCTCTTCATGTGTCAGGTCGCTGCCGACTAAGCCTGTGCGGAAATTAGGTTTTGAGGGAGGAATACCATGTGATCTCTGAAAACCAAACTGGGGTGGGGGCGCTGCAAAAGGCAGAATGCAGGGAGTGGGGAGAGATTTAAATAGGGCCCTTGAGAGACCCCCAAAACCACCACATCTGTGGACACGGAACGGTCACAATTTGTTAGTTTGTTTGTTTAGGTCAAATACGTTTCCCTAGGTGTCCAAACACCTGCAAATTCAGGCAGGATTATTTGGGTAAATACTGTGTTTGCAAAGCTTCCAAATAAAAAGCCCCATTTTCCTTGATTTAACAACAAATATCTATCCAGCCTTTACCTATGGCTGTGAGGAAGGTAGGAGAGAGGATAATTCAGAAATGTCAGCTGCTAAATAAGTGTCAATACTGAAAGACACGTCTCTAGGTAATTAATTAAGATCAGTGAGCAAAAGAAACACAGGCAAGCTCTTACAAAGACAGAAAATGATTCTGCTAACGAAAGTAATTTTAGAAGACGTGGTTACTTCTGATTCCTGGATGAGTTACTGTCCCTTTCAGGCTCTACAGTTTCATTATCTATCACCCAACGGCCTGTGATTCTCAAAATGGGTTTACCAGGGCATCAGAAGCTGCCAACGTGGAGAGAGAACTTGGGGAGGATGGCACAGCCCCCATGACTCCTCAACAGGGCAGTTCCATGCTGAGTGATTTCTTGCAGGCTCCGTGTGGAACTTTCTTTGAGTTCTACGGCTACAAGTTGAATGCCACTAGACTAAATCATCCCAGGTCCTTTTCACTTTAGTATCTATAGTGCCCAAGATGGTACCTTGGTTAAGAACCCAAGGCAGGGGGCGCCTGGGTGGCTCAGTGGTGAAGCATCCGACTTCGGCTCAGGTCATGATCTCAGGGTTCATGAGTTCAAGCCCCACGTTTGATTCTGTGTCTTCCTCTCTCTCTGCCCCTCCCCACGCAAGCTCTGTCTCTCTCTCAAAAATAAGTAAACATTAAAAGAAGAAAGGAAGTACAAACCATACTGGTGGCCAATTTTTTTTTTTTTTTTTTTTTTAACGTAAAGGCATCACGGCAACCTATGTGCAACATCCCTTGGGGATAGAACGCCTCCAATTCTGGAACGGGGGACCCTCTGTGTGCCAGGCAACGAGCCCCCAATCCCTAGCCAGAGGGTCTGCCAAGACAGATCCTAAAACCACCTAGAAACTGGCAGGGCCTGAAGAGGGGCGCTTGCATTGTCCCAGGTACTTTTGTTCGCTCAGTCCCCATAGCAACCTCATGCAATAGGGGTTGATCTTCTCTCCACTTTGCATGGGAGAACCCTGAGCATCGGAGAAGTTGGGTAACATGTCCAGGCCTACAGGCTCCTAAGGCAGGATTCAAACACAGCACCCTGCCTCTTAATCACTTAGAAAGCCACAGAATGGAAGGGGATCCGGGGACCAACTGGTCCCTCGCATCCATTTAGAATTGGTGACTGGGCCCAGAGAGGGTAAAGGGACTCGACTAACGTACAAACAAGGCGTTGGTGGCAAAGCAGGATTAAAACTCAGACTCCCTCCTGAAGTCTCGTCTGCCCACTCTGCCGTCAGGCCACTCGGGACAGCATGGCTTGGTGGTCAAAGCTCCGCTCGAGTGCAAGACCCTGCTCTGCCCCCATACAACCCTGTGACACCCACGCTCGTCGCGCCCCTAAAACGGGCATGGCATTCACACTTGACCCGCAGGGCTGTTGCAAGGGTGTGCAGGTGGTATGTTCTCAATGAATTCTAGCTCTCTGTCGATAGAAGCCGGGGCAGGGAACAGAAGAGGACACAGATGAAATGGATCCTTTTTTTTTTTTTTTTTTTCCTTTAAGTAGGCTTCATGCCCAGCACAGAGCTCACCACCCTGAGATCAAGACCTGAGCTGAGATCGAGAGTCGGACGCTTAACCAAATGAGCCACCAGGCGCCCCTGAAGTGGATCCTCTGGGTGGATTCCAAGCGGGAAACACAGGGTCTCTGTCTGATCCCACCACCCCTTCCCCATTAGCAGCATCAAAACTAACCGCTGCCCCCCATTTCCTCAGTCACCTCTGCGGGGGAGACAGCTGGGAGAATTAAGAGGAACAAGTCCAAGTGAGATGCCATGACATGATGTCTCCCTTAAGTCAAGAGTGAATCATCCTCTTGAACTTTCTATTTCTCCTGACCTTGTGTTAATTCCTAGTTCAAAATAAAATGATGTCTCTTCAGTACCAGGAAAAGGCTACAAAGTAATTTCAGGTCAGCACGCAGTCTGGGTAATGAGACTGAATCCATTCAACTGCACAGTCAGGGAATTGAAGATATGGAAAGAACCTTATCTCAGAGCATCTGAAATACCGCATTAAAAAATGATGATCTCTCTAAGAGTAAACCGGTAGCCTTGCCTCTGCTGGGAGGCAGGAAACTGAGGCCCAGAGAGGCTGAGCGACTTGGCCCCTGTCACACAGCCACGGAGCCGGTTGGTAAAAGAGGCAGGCAGGGTGAGAACCAGGTCTCCCGACCTCATGGCTCTGCTGACACTCAGGGGTGCGGGTGCAGGGGGAGGAGGAGCAAGAGAGCCGGAGAGGGGCACAGAGGCAGGGGAGTCTGGGGGTGAGTACAAGTGCACACAGTTGAGAAAGCATGAGCCCCTGAGGTGGGGGGGAAACCTCTGGGCCACCTGAAGTCCCGCCGACACTTCAAGTCGCTGTGAGAAGAGCGTGAACAAGCGTGCGCGAGGCTGAGTGAGCGAGAGGGATGCGAGAGGGGGTGTGCAAGAGGAATCGGCGTGCTGGAGAGAGCGAACAAGAGGGAAAACATTTGGGCTATTTTCAAATTCCCACAGTCGAATAAATCAAAACAGACTGTTCTGAGACAATGAGGCCGTTTCAAAACCACATCCTTTACACTAAAGTCAACTCCAAATGGCCCACTTGGTGGTTTCTCATGGCCAGAAAAGCAGCGCCGGTAATATGCCCAACCGGATAGCTAGGATCCTCGAACCTAGGGATGAGCCAGGTAGGGTTAACGCCCACTTTCCAGACAGGGCTCCTGAAGCCAGGACAGCGCAAGTCCCTTGGTCCCCACACCCCGCTGCCCGGGTGATTTCTGGGAGGCGGCAGAGTCCGGGAGACCCGTGCCCCTGAGGAAGGGCTGCCCTGGCTGCCGCGGGCGGACAGATGAGGAAGGAGCAACGAGCGAAGACGGAATGTTCTGGGCGCCAGCTGCCCCACAAGGCAAAGCAGTTGCCCGCCTGTCCCAGAGCGCCCGGCAGTATTTGCTGCGATCAGCACCTCGCTGCGCGCCTGGCCCTGACCGGCAGAGGAAGGCCCTGCCCTTCCAAGCAAGTGGGGAGCTGGTGCACGGCACTGGGCCAGGCAGGAGGACAATGCCAAGGACCCAGAGAATGGCCCATCTCCCATCTTCCCATCTCCCAGCCCAACATCTGCAAAGGGAACGCTGTGGCCACACCTGGAGTCCACCAAGCCCCCCCTCCCAGCAGCAGGAGGGGACGGCCCCAGGCCAGCTGGGGCCATGGACAGATGTGGCTCTGTAAGCATCTGTGGCCACCAGGCGGGCTGTGCATTCTCTAACCATGGGCTTGTCCCAACCTCAGAACATTCCTTAGATGCGGGTGTTACTCTTCCCACTTTACCAAGGGGTAAATTGAGGCCCAGAGAGACTAAGTAACACCCAAAAGTCACCAAGATGGTAAATTTAGACACAGTCAGAATTGCATGCCAGCACGACCAGGTCCTTCTAACTCACCCATCACTTGCAAAGCTCTTCTCTCTGATGGAGATTGGGAGGCCCAGAGGGCAGCATTTTCTCCTGGGTTCCAAATGCAAATTCCAGCCAAAACCCTGCTCGCCACAGCCCGCTCTTGCTAGCTAGGGGCGCAGACTCTCCGAGAGTCCCCCTCGTCAAGGAAAGCAGAACCTAGACTTGTATGCTACACCTCTCAGTACTTCCTTCAACTCGTTAGAATCCTCATGTTTTCTGTTGCGTTAACGGAATTCTCAAAAATGAAATAGAGGGGCGCCGGGGTGGCTCCGTAGGTTAAGCGCCCGACTCTTGCTTTCGGCTCAGGTCTTAATGCCACCGTTCGTGAGTTCGAGCCCCACGTCGGGCTCCGTGCTGACAGCGCGGAGCCTGCTTGGGATTCTCTCTCTGCCCCTCCCCCACTCGCGCACACGCGTGCAGAATATCTAAAGACTTAAATAAAACTGAAATGTAACATCTACACAGAAAAGTACACACCATCTGAAGCAAAGAGCTCATAAACGTCTACGAACTACACATGCCTACAAGAGTACCAACCAGAATAAGGGAACAAACCGACCAGAACCCAGAAGCCCTCGTGCCCTTCCAGGCACTCCCCAACTGCTGCCCAAGGTCATCACTATTGTGCCTTCTAACACCACAGCTTGCCAAACTTGAACCTCATATAAACAGAACTGCGCCATGTAGACTCTTTCACATCTGGTGTCTTTTACTCCACGCCGGATTCTGAGATTCTTCCAAGTGACTGTCAGCAGCAGGAGCCCATTTTCTGCTGTATCGTACTCCACCGGGGGCCTATATCATTCTTTCTGTAGACATCTGGATGTTTCTGGGAATTGCCTGCCATGGACCGGGACGTCGTGAGCATTCTCATACACGACCTCTGGGGAGCATTCATATGCACTGCTATGGGATAGATGCTAAGGGTGGCATTGTTGGGTCACACAGTCTGTGTTCTACTCAACTTTGGTTTACGTTTCCCAATATGTCTTTTTTTTTTTTAATTTTAAAACTATTTTTTGAGAGAGAGAAGAGAGAGAGAAACAGAGCGTGGGTGGGAGGGGCAGAGAGAGAGAGAGGGAGACACAGAATCCGAGGCAGGCTCCAGGCTCGGAGCTGTCAGCACAGGACCCCACGCGGGACTCGAACCCATGAACAGTGAGATCATGAACCTGAGCCAGGGTCAGATGCTCAACCGACTGAGCCATCCAGGCGCCCCCCTCCCACATGTCAATGTTGGGTCCATGCTGCGTTTAGACATTGTACACCTTACACAAAACACACCCACGGCTCAGTTGTGGTCTACGGGCCGCTGTTTGCACCTTTGGTCTGTGTGCTTTGCTCACTGTAGCCACTGGCCAGGCCATCCTCCTTCACAGCATCCTGGACACCTCACAAATTAATGTAAGAGTGGGGGCAAATTCTAATACCCCCCTACACTGAGGGGTGACACGAGGCCCTAAATAGCGTGTCCGCGGCTGTCCATCAGTGAGGACCTCCTCTACCAGGACAAAGTCACATTAAAGTCCCTTTCAGCAGCCTCTTCAAAGTACACATGCCGGGTGACTGGACTAGTCCAGCCCTCCCTGTACCACACCAACTTGCTGAGGCATGGACCACACGCAGGAATAATTATTTTAAAATCTAGCCCAACTGAGAACCAGCGGCTTGGGTCACCCAGCAACAAAGCTAAGGATAGCAGGGCGCCCAGGTTCCCCGATTCCTAGGCTCTCTCCTGCCCCCCAGGGTTCCCCAAACCTCCCCGTGTGCCAGCATTCCGCCTGTTTCCAATCACAGCCGACAAGAATGGATCCTGGCACTCCTTCCGGCCCCACCCTTCTACAGGGCTCAAGCGGGTCCCACCAGTCAGTCAGAGTTGGGATCTGGGATGACAATTTTTGCTATCCGGGGACCACACATCATGTCGCGTCCCGCTACTCAGGGCTGGCCTCGGGAACCCTTGCTGCTTTAGGTGCTCAGCCTTCTTGCACTCAGGATGGTTCTAGGGAAACAGAGAAAAGCCCAAGCCCAAGCCTGGCATCATTCTTTGGCTTGTTTGAATCTGATTCCCACACTAAACCCCGCTAAGCTACCCGCGAAAATAATTTGTCTCTGGGCCAGTGTGGTTTGCTTGGTTTTGGTTCTCGCCCTGGGTTTGAGAGATGCAAACGAGCCCAGAGAGGGCTAGTGCCTTGCCCGCAGGTCACACAGCGAGCCTGCGCCAAAGCTAGGAACTGAACCACCTCCCCATTTCTAACTTGAGGGTGGGCTCTTTCTCTCTACTCCAGGGACCTTTCCCAAACAAGTAGGAACCACCAGAAAAGGCAGAGAAACACACGACAGTCACCTCTTTCAGCTCTTACCTGCTAAGCAGTAAACGGTGGGGACAGCGCCCAGACTGGCTGCCGGCAGGGATCTCAGCACGCAGACAAGAGCCTCGGCCAAGAGCAGGCCAGGCGTTGTTCTCCTGCTGGTCCCTGGGCTATAAGAAAGAGATTTTCCCCAATGCTGCTGAGACTGGTGATCTGACCTCGCCGAGAGTTGCCCTTTTCCGAAGCGGTAATACACAAACCCAGGGAGGGGCTACCACGCGGCGGTGTTTCCCGCAGCCCAGGAGGCCTCCCTTGTCTGACTGCTTTCGTCTTTATTAACATTTGCAGAACTCACAGTGCCTTTGGCTGCAAATGAGAACCAAGCAATCTCATTTTCTCCCCTCAACTAGGCCACATGGCTCCTTCCTGTTCTTTCCCCAACACTCACGCGAAAATTCAAAGCAAAGGGCCAGGGGGTGGGGGCTAAAAAATACTAAAACGTTCCTTTAACACCTGCAAATCTGTCCTTTGAGGCCATTTTTAGCAAAATGTGCCTGAAACTGGGTCCGCAGCTTGTGTCAACACAGTACTTCCTTGGGAACAGCTCTGTCTGCACCTCTAGTCTTTACCTTCTATGAAGATTGGGGGGTTGGGGGGGGGGGGGGCGGCAGAGGCGGGCACCCCGCACCCCGTCCGCGTCCGGGAAGTGAAGGTGGGACTCCAGAAATGGATGCCGTGCCGGACACCCCCCAGCTTCGGCCAACACCTTCCTTGGCGGTCTGGCTCACCGCTTCCCAAACTCCCGGGACTCGCTGCCGGCGGGCCAAGCACATGCTCGCGGGGAGGCGTGTCCCGCGCTCTGCTCAGCACTGCGCATGTCCGCTGGGCTCCTTCCGCCTTCCGCCAACCTCAACGCTGTTATCCCGGGTCCACGGAAGGAAAAGGAAGAATCGGGCTCGCCCCGCCTGGTTCTTCACAAACCAGAGAGTGGCAGGGCCAGGATCCACCCAGGGTGGGCTGGACTCCAGGCCCCCAGCTCTAAACACTGCTCCACGTGGCTCTCTTCCCATTACCCACCGAACTGGTGGGGACAGGCCTGGCCCCAATCCTGTTTCTCCTCAGCCCGAAGGTACAGTCATCCAGCCCTCCGCGATGCCGTAAGGCACAGGTACAGGCCCTGCGGAACCCATGGTGGGGGGGGGGGGGGGGGGGCTGCTTCTGTTCGTAGCCTCCTGCTAACTGACAGGAGGGACAAAGAAGACAGATGTGGGCTAAGAAGATGACCTGTCTTCCCTACAGGAGGCTCTCAAAAGAATAGTGTCTTCGAAGGAGCATCTCTGGATCAATGCCTGAGACGGTTCCTGGGAATTAGGTAGCCTTAGGAGTGTGAGGGCAGGATGTCCAGGGCCAGCAAGAAAGGGCCTCTGAGAGGGTTTGATGGCAGGAAAGGAGGATGAGCTGGGCGCTGGAGAGGCTGTTTCCTTCCCCACTCTCTGGTGGAGGGGGACCACACCTGAGTCACCTGTACCAGGGGTTAGGGGTCCTCTGGGTGTGGCCAGGAGAGCAGAAACCCTGTGTGCCCAGAAGGAGGGACAGAGGGGTCCTGAGCCTAGGGAGGAGCTGGGGAGAGGAAAGGACTAGGCAAGAGGACCCAGCCCCAGCCAGAGAGTTCCTTGTGGTGGCTACAGCTCGGGGCTTAAAGACCCAAAAGAGGGGCACCTGGGTGGCTCTGTCGATTAAGCATCTGAGTTTTGATTTCAGCTCAGGTCATGATCTCACAGTTCGTGGGGTTGAGCCCCACATTGGGCTCTGGGCTGACAGCTCAGCCCAGAGCCTGCTTTGGATTCTGTGTCTCCCTCTCTGTATGCCCCTCCTCTGCTCACACTCTGTCTCTTTCTCTCTCTCAAAATTAAATAAACATTAAAAAAAAATTTTTTTTTAATTTACTCTATTAAAAACTTATTTTAAAATCTTTTAAAAAGCACAAACTACTTTACAATTAGAAAAGGAGCGCCTGGGTGGCTCCGTCGGTTAAGCATCTGACTTTTGATTTCAGCTCAGGTGGTGATCTCACAGTTCCTGGGTCTAAGCCCCACTATCGGGCTCCATGCTGACAGCACAGAGCCTACTGGGGATTCTTTCTTTCCCCCTCTCTCTCTGCCCCTCCCCTGTTTGTGCTCTTTCTCTCTCAAAATAAATGAGTAAATAAATGAACTTAAAAAAAAGAAGAGGAAGACCTATTAGAGTTTCTGTTGTTCAGAGCTGCCCAAGTGGCTACCTACCCTCCGTCTCAACTCTTCAGTAAAATTCCAGTGCACAGACAAGAAAAGACAGAAGGCAGGAAGGAACGCCTACTTTCTGCTTTCTGCAGACCTCACCGCCACACCCCCCTTTGCTTGGGAAAGGCCAGGCCTTGAGGGAAGGTGCAGACAAACCCTCCAGTCTCTCATAGCCTCCTCCGCCCCTGGGAAATCTAGGCAATTCCATAATCTCTGCCCCTCGGGCTTCCCTTCCATGAAATGGGGGTTTGCTGGGCCTCGGATGACAGCGTTTGAAGTGTGCGTACTTGGAAAAATTCTGCTGTGCTTCTGGAGAGACAGGAGAAGGGAAGAAAACCCAGCTGGCAGGTCGCCCCACACCCGGCACCTGATCCGGCCTGTGCTGTCCTTGTTTTCCAGATGACAAAACAGAGGCTCAGTTAGGATAAAAATAAGAAGAATAAGAATAAGGAAATCCAAAAACAAGCAAAACAGGTTTGCCAAAGATCACGTAGCTGCCGACAGCCAGGATTTGAACTCAGATCTACAGGACCCGAAAGCCACTTCCGCACCGCTCCCGTTCAAATGCCACGTGGATGCTACGGCTGCCTTTAGAACTCTACCTTCCAAAACAGTGGTTAATTTTAATCCCGTACATTTAGACCCAAAAGACATGCATGAACTCACGCACACACCTTCAAATATATTATTAGCATTATTATTGTTTTGCCAAAGACGTTCTGTCAGGGAGCTCTTTCTCTCTTTGCACACAGGTGTACCTCTCAAACAGGTTTGAGTAGACCTTTGCGAGGGGTTGGGCTATTTAGAAACAAAAATCGCCCATCATTTCAATTCAATTACATAGCAACCACCTTTTTCAAAGAATATTTTTATTGGAGCTCATTGTTTAGCAAATCGTCAGACACTTTCTTTCTTCCAACTACTTGGAGAAGGAAGAATTATCAAATGAAGGGAAGGAAATGTTATGCATATCATCCCAGCTGCTGAAAAGAATGCCGATGGATTTTCCTCTTGCACTCTTCATTTATTTAAACAACACCCCGCTTCCATCAACAACCACGCCTCGGCTTCCTGAGTGCTTTTCTCCAGGGGATTCGAGGCTTTTGGTCATATTCCCCACTGGAGACTCTGAGGGGAGGACGTAGAGTCAGAAGGGGACCCAAAAATGAAGCAGCACCCACACCAGAATGTGGATGGGATGTCAGGAGTCCGTGGTGGGAGGAGAGCCAGTCAGAGCCAAAGTAGGACTAGACCCCAGACTCTGACTCTGGACTTCCAGTCCAGTGCTCTCCTGGTCTCTCCCGTTGGGGGACAGTGGGGATGGGTGGTTGGGCTTCAGTCCAGGTCCCTGGTGCCCTGAACCTGCATGCCGGTTCCGTGGCAGTGCATCTCCTGAGATGCATCAGACTCTGAACTTGGCCCCCAGTGTCCCTCTCTGGGCTTGGGGGGGATGGCGGGGGAAGAGCCCTGGGCAGCTCCCACCCGTGGCCCCAGCTCTAGCCCCTCTGAAGTGAGACCTCCAGCTCATCTAGCCTCTGGAAGAGCCAGCAGGCAGCGGGCTCCCACTTCCCCAGCAAGAAGCCACTGAAAAGAAAATACAACAACAACAAAAAGCCCTTTGATCTGCCACGGATGGCCTCATCCAACCCTGGCGGAAGGTGGAGGTCACCCTCTGTCATGACCTGCTGGCCTCTCTCCTATAGGTCCCGTCCGAAGGGCCCAGGGCTCTTCCACAGACCCCGCCTAGCCTGGCCTCCTGGACCCTGTAAGATGAAAGGGTCACAGTGACATCTGTGAGGACCAAGTGAGGATGGGCAGGAGGCAGAAAGAGGCCAGAGAGGGCCAGGCAACTATGGGAGAGAAGAACGGCCATTGACCCAGCTGGCCACTCTGCAACAGGTGTTCTCAACAGACTGTCTGCTTGGTAGGGTGTCAGGAAAGCGGGGGGCACGAGAGGACCGTTTCAGTTCGTCAGTGGGGAATCAGGCAAAAACATCATGGCGGCCCATGCAGTGGAACCCAAGACATCCCTCACAGTGAGAGCTGCGCCTCTCCCATACCCCCAAGGTCCAGCCTGGAGACTCACTACAGCTTCCGGGGACGGTTCTGTTCACTCCGGTGGCCCTCCTCAAGCACCCCCTTCTCTCTCTTGGCCTGAAGGCAGGCTGGAAGTATCCAGACGCCGATGTTCTAGGAGGAACCCTCAACCAATGAGAGAACAGAAGATGATTCTGAGCGTGCTCCCCCCCAGTCACTGGCAGGGTCCCCGGTTGTCCACAGCAGTAGGCTACTCAGTACATTTTTTTATTAGCTCTCCTCCCCTCCCTGCCCCCTCCCCTTTCTGGGACCAGCCTCACACACCCATAAACGAACTGCACCCAAATCTTTGCTCAGGGACACCCAGCTAAAACAAGGCAGAAGTGCACGCACTGATACAGAACAAGTGGAAACACGCAGGACGCAGAGCACCAGGGACAGAACCCCACCGGGACCATAAAATGAAGGGTGCCGTGCACACAGATGTGCTCATTTACCTCGAGGGCAATTCGAGAGAGGCAAGAGGCTGGTGACTTTGGTTGTCCCTCGGTGAGGAGACTGGATTAAGCCTAAGAGTTACTTTCCATCGAATATACTTTTATTGTAGTTCCCTTATTCTCTTATTATGTTTACTCTGATTTTTTTTTTTTTTTTGCCAGTCTTTCACCAGTAAAACATGACTATTTTCAAAGAGCTTCTGAGAACTCCTAGAAAATCAAATACATGAACTATGGAGCAGCGAAAACCCTGGAAGTGATCATCGCCCTCACTTCCTGAGACCTGCTCACTTCCTTCGCGCCCCACCGTGGCCTCGGCCTCCTTCTTAGCCCCGGTGCAGGATGAAACGTCCCGATCCCCTCATAGGGTTGGCAGTGGCCACTGGACAAGGGATCGGGGTTGGAAGGCACCAAGGGCCAAGAGAGAGGCCTCTGAGACCCCTGGATCCTGATTTTCTCCCCGTTCGGGCTGTGGAGACACAAGCTGGCTCCAGCAGGGGAGACCCCAGTGTCCCACAGAGGAGCACGGCCAGGAGACAGACCCACTAACGCTCGAGGGGAGACTTGAGGTTCAGACCACCTGGGTTTGCACTTCTATACCCCTGCTTACCAGCTGTGGGACCTTGGGCAAGTGACTTAATCTCTCAGTGCCCCAGTTTCCTCAGCCACAAAAGTGGGGACAATCATAGTACTGAATTAAAAGGTATTATGGGCTAAACCGTGTTCCCTCCCAAATTCATGTGTAGAGGCCCTAACCCCCAATACCTCTGAATGTGATTGTATTTGGAGATGGGGGGGGGGGTTCTTTAAAGTGGTAATGAAGTTAAAATAAGGCTGTCGCCGTGGGTCCTAATCCAATCTGACTAGTGCCCTTAGGGAGAAGGGGAGATTTGGACACCCAGGAGACGGCAGGTGCATATGCGCAGAGAAAGGCCACCCGAGGACCCAAGTAGGCAGCCATCTGCAAGCCAAGGAGAGAGACCTCAGAACTCATCAAACCTGCTGACTCCTGGGTCGTGAACTTCTAGCCTCTCCAAAACTGTAAGAAAATAAGTTTGACACGAATCAATTTATTTCGTCCTCAGAACAACTCAATAAATTAGGTGTTACTTTTGGTCCCATTTTACGGATGAGAAAATGAGGCACAGAGAGGCTGAGTTATGTGCCCCAAGGCTTCGGAGTTAGTGGTAGAGCTGGGACTGTAAACCCTTATTCTATTGGATGAGATCAGACCCGTAAGCGCCTGGCACACTGCACGTGATCAGTACACGTTAGCTGTGCCCATCATCCAAAACAACCTGGAAGAGACTGATTGCAGAGGAGGCCATGGAGGGAGGCACCCCCTCAGCGCCCGCCAGGTTCCCAGGCGTGGGCCAGGTGTCTGGGATGCAGCGTTGAGCAATGGCGGGTGGGTGGCGGTACATAAAGAGCAGCCCTGTGCCAGTGGGCACAAGGAAAGGAAGCGAGGCAGCAAGGGCTGTGAGAAAGCCTTTGAACACAATTGAGAATCCACTGGAGGGGCACGAGCAAGGTGGCTAAGATGATCACATTACACAACAGATGTTTGTCCTAACAAAGTGTGGAAGTCGGGCTTCCGTAAATTGAGTTTTATTTTTAAGGCAGTAGGGAGCAATGGGAATCTGAGAGCTAATTTGTCTGTAAATTGAATGAGGGGCCTGTGATCCAGCTGGCACTTTCATAGATCCGGCTGCCTCGAGTGAGGTGCACCTGTTCGGTAAAAGTCCTGAAGGAGGGGTGCCTGGCTGGCTCAGTTGGTGGAACATTTGATTCCTGATGTCGGGGTGGTGAGTTCGAGACCCAGGTCAGAAGTAGACTTTACTGGAGGGGGACGCCTGGGTGGCTCAGTCGGTTGAGCGTCCGACTTCGGCTCAGGTCACGATCTCGCGGTTCGCGGGTTCGAGCCCCGCGTCGGGCTCTGTGCTGACGGGTCGGGGGCTGGAGCCTGCTTCAGATTCTGTGTCTCCCTCTCTCTGCCCCTTCCCTGCTCATGCTCTGTCTCTCTCTGTCTCTCAAAAATGAATAAACGTTAAAGAAATAAAATAAAAACAAATAGAGAAGTAGAGTTTACTTGGCAAAAAGGTCCTGGTGGACTGGCTTGGTAGGGGCGGTGGGAGGACATGGCGAAGTGGGGCAGTGTCTCCACTGGCCATGGGAACACCTGACACCATAAATGTGGCTCTCCCCACCAGGCCACCACACAGCCTGGGGTGACCACAACCTTCTAGGCTCCCCTGCCCTACCCTTTCCGCATGCTCCAAGCCTTAACTTGTGCTTGCTTCATGAGGAGGGCTGTGCTGCCCCTGCTCCCAGGTAGAAATGTCCTCCCTGAGTTTTTCTTGGCAGCTAAGGCCCTTCACTGAGTTTATTCTCATGGCACCCCCAGTGCTCCCACAGAAGACGGGCTTAAGGCTAGAGGCCTCAGTGCATTGCAAGGAAGGATGTGATCATTCACTCATTCATTCAGCATGTACATCCTGAGCATCTATTCAACCCCAGGCACCGAGCTACACCCTATGGGGCCTCTGCCTTTATTCCACTGATGGAAACCAATGATAAAATAATGAGAATAATCCTAACATTCACTGAATACTGTTCAAGTGTCACGTTCAATCCTAGGAGATACACTTCATGCATTTTAGTCTCATCTTCATAAAACTCTGTGCGGTACAATGGTGGCACAGAGAAGTCAAGGAATTTGTCAAAGGCCATGGCACGTGGCTGAACTGGGATTTGAACCCAGGCCCTTATGTTCAGAAGCTGTACTCCGAACCTTTGGTGGGGTGTTGATTCCTCTGCCTTCATGGCACAGGGACAGGCTTCATCTCTGAACCCTCGACCACATCAGCTGAGCCCCCAAACCCTCTGGGGCTCCTATGGGACCAGCTCCAGAGCAGAAAGCTGTCCGCTCATCGCCCCCCACCCCCCACCCAGGCCCCCTCCTCAGGCAGAGATGCCCAGACATTGCCCCTGGGGAGAACAGCCCAGCTTGCAGAAGTCACAGTGACTTCCGGTGCTGCCGGTGAGCCCAGGATAAATACCAAGCGGGAACAATTCATCTCCGCGAGACATTCTTAACCTGGAAGGGCCTGGAAAAGACAGGCAACTCCAGAAAGGTGGGCTGCAAGAACACAGATGGTGCTTCTCATTCAGCCACTTCGAATCATTTTTTCTAGAAAACATTCTACCTGCAACTGGTTACAATTGATATACGTCCATGTTCCTTGGGTCCAGACTGAACACCCGGCACCCCTCCAGGCCTGTCCGGAGGGAGGGAGGGAGGGAGGGAGGGAGGACAAATGGACAACGGCATCTGGCAAGTGCTTGTTTGCCAATAAAGTGTGTTTTAATGCAAACACTGACCTCCTCTATGCTCACCACTAGGCTGCGAGGCGGCTATAAATCCCCACCTTATTGATAAGAAAGCTGAAATACCGAGCTGAGTACCGAGCTCAATTTACCAACTGCTCGCCAGTTGGATAGTTGTGGGAACCTTGGCAAATTATTTAACCTCTTTGTGTTGGTTTTCTTGGTTGTCAAATGGGGCAATAGTAGGACCCACCTATTATGGGGTGGATGGTGTACCCGAAAAATAGATAACGTTCCTAACCCCTGGTACCTGCACATGAGTCCTTATTCGTCCTTATTCAGAAATATAGGGTCTTTCCAGATGTGAATAAGTCAGGATGAGGTCATTAGACCCTAATCCAATATGGCCAGTGTCCTCAGAAGGAGAGAAAGGATAGGCACAGGAGGACACTGCGTGATGACAGGGACATACTGGGTGATGTGTCCATAAGCCACGGGACACCAAGGATTGCCAACAGCCACCAGAACCTAAGTAGGAACAAGAAAGGACCCTCCCCCTAGAGCCCTGCCAATACCTTAATTTGGAGCTTATAGCCCCCAGAGCTGTGAGAGAATAAATTGTCTGTTTGCTTCAAGCTCCCATCTGTGGTACACTGTCACGGGAGCCCCAGGAAACCAGCTGCCTCTCGGGGCTCCCGAGCTGGTCCAAGGCCCTGCTCCAAGTGTCCCAGGTGAGAGGCTGTCGACGCTAGGCCAGGGGACGGGAGCTAATAAGGTGTCAGTGGGGGGGGGACCTCGCAAAGCCCAACTCCCAGGCCGAAGTGGCCTTCATGCCTACCAGTGCCTCTCAGGGGTCAGCCTGCCTCCCTAGCATCTTGGTGGCTGCTTTGGCGGAAGGCCACGCTCCTCAGCCCCCAGATGCAAGTTTCCGCTGTGCCTTGCGGCGGGGGGGGGTTGGGGGGGGGGGGGCTCGGGCCCCCTCAGAATCCCGTCTGGAGGAGCCACTCTCTTCCCACCCAAAAGCTATTCCTTTGAGGGGGACAGTTAAGCCCCATTATTCTGGAGGTGTTTACGTCTTGGCTGGAGAAGTGCTCCATTCCCCTGCGGGCTAAAACCCACATGAGCACCCGCGCCTGCTCTGCTGGAGGGGGCCCTAAATGTCAGGCACCAGGTGGTGGGGGGGGGGGGCTGCTCCCCAGGAGGCTGAGGCTCACCGCCAGGGAGAACAGCACCGCCGGGGAGAGCGCCACAATCCGTCCCAGCCCGAGAGACAGCAGCACGGGAGGGGGCTCTCCGCGGCACCCCAGACCCGGCGCCCACGAGGCAATTGGTCTCCAAAAGACGGGCCCAAGTCCAAGGGCCAGAGCTCCAAATTCTTCTCCCATTTCCAATGGAAGCCGTGTTAGTTCAACACGAGAGCAGAGGCTGAGGCTGCCGGGGGTGGGAGCCCAGCGCCCGCACATCCCGGAGTGGGGGGTTACGGGCCGGGGTGCTGGGCGGGCCTCTAGCCTCTCCTCAGGTGCTGACCCTTGGCCGAAGGCAACTCTTCCTTCTCACGCAAGCGGGAGACCAGAGACATGCAAACATGTTGACCCCCTACTACGTGCCACGGCCTGGTTAGCTTGCGGCTTCTCAAATACTGCCCGTGTTGCAGAGGAGAAAAATGGAGGCTCAGAAAAAATAAAGAAGCACGAAGTAGAAGAGGCAGGATTCAAACCTGGGTCTGACCATCTTCCTGCTGGCAGAAAATCAGGGCTGGAGGCCCCCTCTCGTTCCCTGCCCAATCCCACAAGGAGCGAGAGGACCAGCACGGGTGGGACAGGAACCACAGGTAACCCTGTGTGCCATGGGGGACGCGGTGGCGGGGGGGTTGGGGGGGAGGCGGTCAAGGGGGACTCCAAAGCTTGCCTACACAGCCTTCCCGAAGCAGTACGGGGACCAAACGTCTACAGCTGTCGCCACGGATACCTAGAACAATGACTTCTCTCACCTCAAGCCCCCCTGCCACTTCTCCCTCAGCGTCCAGATAGTTCCTGCAGTCTTGCCCCTCTACTCCCACCCCACTCCACCCCACCCCACCCCACCCCATTAGCATAGGGGAGGAGGAGACAGGAGCAAAGGTAGGTTCTGGAAGATCCTGGAAGGAGTTCTCAGGGCAGGAAATTTCAGTAAGCCAAAGGAGGCCATGGGAGCACAGGGCCGAATAAAGATCAAGGCCCCAGCCTGGCGCCCTTGCCGAACACTCCCTTGCAAGTCCCTTGGCCTCTCTGGGCGCGACCTCCCTCCAGTGGATCCTGGGCACTCTGTGATCTGCCCTGTGATCATTTCCATGCACACGATCTGTAATCTATAAAGGGCAGCGCGAACGAGGGAACGGAAGCTTCCGTGTTTTGAGGGCCAGCTACATGCTAGGTCTCTGTCAAAAGCCTTCAACGCGTCATCTCAATCCTCAAAGCACTCTCTTCGGGAAGCGTGAATGCGGAGTTAGTGCTCGGCCGATATCCGGGCACTTGCTGGCATCCGGAGCCTCCCTTGCAGCTGGTTTGGGGCCACGCGGGTCACCTTCTGGCTGAGGCAGTTGGGCGTCAGCGTGCCTTTCCCACTTCTCTCCTCCCCTGGGCAGTAACTACGGATGCAAGAGATTCCAGAAAGTGCGGCTACAGAGGCAGTGGAGTCACCATCAGCCTGGGTGCCTGGGTAACCGCATGGAGCCGAGATCCGCACCACACAAGTCATGTGAGCAGGAATTACACCTGCAGGGTCAGGCCACTGAGTCTAGCGTCGTACCTATGCTATAGCCGCTAATACGTAGCTCAATGGTGTTATTGTCCCTACTCTGCTGCTTCTCACAGATAAGGAAACCAAAGCCATAGAGCCAGGAAGTGTCAGAAGCAAGGTTCAAACTCACATCTGTGACTCCAACGCGCATCCTCTTCCAGAAACCTTTTGTTGCTTAGTAAGGTCATCGCCCTCTTGTCAGCAGCAGTTGTCCCCCAAAGCTTCTCCCCCTCACTGTTCCTAGATTGGTTGGGAAATCCACGCAGGATGAAAAGAGGGAATCGCATAAGGCACTGAGCCTGGAAGATGGGCAAAGGCAGGGAGGAGAGGGCCTGAAGGAATCTTAAAGGTAGCTTTCCTGGGGCTTTGGAGCTCGCAGGAGGTTCTGATACAAGACGAAGTATCACACCGTGGTTCGAAGCGCTGGATGGGCAATCAGATCGACATAGGTTCACATCCCAGCACGACCACCTGCTCATTTGGTTCTTCTGAGCCTTGCTTTGTAATCTGTAAAACGGGGACAATATCTAACCCAACCTCATGGGTGGAGGTGAGACGAAGCGTTGTCTCTCCCAAAATGTGTGCCACCACGAAGACCATCCCTGGGGTGGCTCAGAGCACCAGCCTCGCTGGAGGGGGCGAGGGGGCGTCTGGAGAAGGCTGCCCCCGCCAGGGCTGCTAATTAAGCCCGGGACACACACCCGGCCCGGTCCGTGTCGCCACAGCAGACCAAGGGGCAGAATCCAAAGAGGGAAGGGTCAGCCAGACCTAATGCAACATAGCAGAGAAGCCCAGATTATTTATTGTACATTCAAAAGTGTCTTCTAGCAAGATGGCCTTTGATTTGGGTGAATCTGGGAGTTGTTTATCAGCTTAAACTCATTATCTGCACATATGGTCTTCATACTATGGCTGAGGGCGGGAAACAAAGGATGGAAGGGAAGGGATGGGCAAATTCTAGCTGATGAAATATCATCCCTCAAGTGCCAGAAACCAGGATATTTTCAGTGACGTCAAACTGGGCTTCCTGCCATGGGGATGGAACACACTCTCTCTCTCACACACACACACACACACACACACACACACACATACACCAAGCCACAGAATATCAGAGCTGGAAAGAATCAACATTGTCCCCTCCCATTTCACATAAGGACAGTGATGACAGGGAACATTTGTTGAGCAGTGACCACATGCAGGGCACGGTCCTACACGTTTTATCTCATTGCCTCGTCACAACAATCTGATGAGATATTAGTAGTCCCATTTTGCAGATCAGGAAACTGAGGCACCAAAGGTTGAACGGCCTAAGGTCACACGGCTGATCAGTAGGAGAAAGCCAACACTCAAACCCGGGCAGCCCAACCACCGTGCAACGCTACCTCTGAAGAGACGGCAACACAGGCTCAGAGAGGGGCAGTGACTCACTGAGGTCACACAGCTCCATTTGCAACAGAATCAGGGCTCAAACACAAGTCTCTCTAGTTACGGTTCAGTGACCTTTCCACACCACCCTGTTGCCTCTCAGCACCTGCCCGCGTGCACACAACCAGGGAACACGTTTTTTTGCGCATCTCCGAGTTGTTCAATTCACTAATTACACCAGCAGCCTTGGGTGCGGACGAAGGGCCAGGGCTGACCTGAAAATAAGTGCGGACGGGAAAGACGTACTTTGCCAGCTGCGCACATGGGGGCTCTCCATCCCATTCTCTCTTTTTAAAAAGACTTTCATTATCTGCACACCCCCGCCGGATTTGGGTCCAAGATGCCAGCTCGTACAGCAGGAGGAGCCCAAGCTGGCAGGTTTGCCTAATGGGATCAGGTTGCAGAAATACTCGATCGACCGATCATCTGCTCCGGGGGACCAGAGTGCTGGTTTCCAAGGCCCCCTCCCTTCGCTGTGTACCAGCTGAGCACGAACAAATGTTCCTGATTTTCCTTCTCTTGACTAATGAAATAGGCCAGAAGAGCAAGCCCTCTGGAAAGAGGGGTCCCTAAAAGGGGCGGCCCAGCCACCAACATTTGCTCTTCTCAGGGAAGGGGAGTGAGGGCTGGACAAGCATCGGAGAATGGCAACACGTGAGCTCTCAGATAGACTCGGGGCTCCCAGCAGGCACAGGTCACTGGCATTACCTTCTCTGTCCAAAACAGCAATCTGATGGAGGATGGGAGCCTGGTTCATTGTGTCGTGCAGGGGAGCGGAGGGCTGGGGCAAGACAGCAGGAGAGATGCCCTCCACTGGACTGGAGGCAGGGCAATGAGCTGCCTTCTGCCCTAAAAGGTTACACCCTCCTGCCTTTAAGCTGTAAGCCAGCCCAGAGCCTCCTGGGCCCACACGTTCATTTCACAGACCGGGAAAGCACGTTCGAGAGGGAAAGTGACTCGCCCAAAGTAGCACTGATGATCTAGAAAAGTTGGATTTCAAAGCAGCCCCCCTCGGAGATCCCAAACCTTGCTGCTTCCTCGCTTTCTTACTCCCTCCCACAGGGGGACATCATCCCTTGCCTCGACACCCCCTTCCCCATCTGTCCCTTCCCAGCACCCCGTGTTCCAGCCCACCCTCAGACCATTTAAACCTCATTCAGTATACTCAGTAGCTCTTTCCAGGCCGACATGGAATTTTCTTAAAGGTGGAGGGACTACTTACTTCCTCGATGACCCAAAGTATCCTGCCTCCAACTCCAGATGAACTTCCGCTTCTAGAAAATGCCCTGATAGACTGCCATTTCAGCCTCGGGTTGGGTAAAGAGGTCCCGAGGTGCAGTGTTTGAATGGATTTAGGGACCGGGAGATAAGGAGACCAGATTTCCAAGACTTACAATTTTGCTGAATCAGAGATCTTGGAGTTTACACTGGGTCCACACGTGATATGCTAAATGCAAACACAAACATCAGCAGCCTTGGAGTCTCAAGTCCCTCTTCTCCTTAGGGCAGGTGGGGTGGGTTGTGGGTGGGGCACAGAAAGAAGGGGGACAACACAGGAGCTGCAGGCCATCGGGGGCCCCAAGGCCAGGGCCGCTGTGGGCAGGCTTTCTTCTGCAGAAAAACAAGAGCCACTAACAACAAAACAAAATGAAAAATTCCTTTTGTTTTCTGGCCCCGTGGAATGTCTTGAAGACATATCCAGAGACATGGGCTTCTCCACCCTTTCCTCTGTCTCCTCCCCCCACCCTGTCTGTTCAAAATAATCATGCTGATCTTTCTTTCCGGCACCTCCGTCCTACGGTATTTCGGTAACATCCAGCAAAAACACCGGCTGGGCTATATGGAAAGCAAGAACCTCAACTAAACTCCCTTTCGGGGACCGCCCCATCTCTATCACCTTTGCAGGGGACTCTGGGGACACGGGAGGGGAGGCGGCTGTCCAATGCGCACACATTTCTAGCCAAGAGAAAAATGAAAACTTCCCATGGCCAATATTAGGCCACTGTAGTTCTTTGATCTGCTCATTTGTACTCTCTTGAGGTGTAGAGAAGGGGCAGGAAATTAGAGAGAGATAAGGCAATGGTCCCTCCAGGGTCCCTTCAACGTGGAACAGCCCCGCACATGACAGAGACCCAGATGCCAGCAGCCTTCTCGCTTTCCATGGCCTGGGCACAGATACGCAGACTCAACACACAGGAGCCCTGAGGTAAGAAAACGGGACACCCAGCAGGTTTCCACCAACTGGGAAATGACCAGATGAATGTGGCCTGTAGACTCAGACGCAGGCGAGAGGGACTCCTGTCCACCGCTGAGAAATTCCCACTTCAGCTCGGACTGCTAAAATCTTTAAGGGGCCCTCATCACCCCAGTACTGTGCCACCCGGCTTACTTGCGCCCACAGAGAGGCTGGATAAGACCCCCAGGCAGCCCACACCAGGGAGGGATCTGGCCGCATCCGGGGAACAAAGGTATAACTTTTACAAAAAGGGTGCATTCAGCAATATGGGGTTCTGACTCCAAAGAAACCTCACAAGTTTACCCTCTTCTCCTCTTTCTCTATACCAATTCGCTGTTAGTGTAAAGTTTCTCTCCGTTTGTGTTTTTCTGGGGGTGAATGTTTTTTTCACCCATACACCCTGCGTGATCCCCAAGATCACGCACCTCCTGACCACCACCGAGCTTTCCAGCACACGGTGCACCCCAGCTTCACGCTCGGGCCTCTCCCCCGCCGCCTGGCCCGGCCCGGGGTGCTCCTCCGCGCGGGGTGCTCCTCCGCGCGGGGCCCCGCGTGTGTTGGAGGGTCTGTGGTTCCAGGTCCCCGATTTCGGTGCGTTTGTCTAGCAGGAACCAGGACTCTCTCTCGCCTTCCTGTGGGCGAAAGGGTCGGGGAATGGCTCCCCCTGGCGGGGGCCACCTCACTTCAATCCAGCGGGGATCCAAAGCTGGCGTGAGCCCGCCCGAGCCGAGAAACCCTCCCGGAGGATTCCTAGTACACCTCCTAAATCTGGATGTGCCAGACGCTCGGACCCACCGAGCCCCCACCGAGTCTGTGCTTCGCTTCCCCCAAACCGCGCACACCGCGTACCGGATGAGGGGGACCCGGGAGGAAAGCTTGGCGCCCCCGCCCCGCCCCGCTGTTGGGACCCCAAAGGCGGCTCGTGCTCCGTGCCCTGGCTGGGCCGGACAATCTTCCCGGCCCCGGTCCTCGCTCCTAATCCCCAGTCCCCACCTGATCTCCTACCGAGTGGCGTGGCGCGTACCCCCCCCCGCCCTCGGGGCGCAGCCCCCGCTGAGACACCCAACCTTGTTAATCACACCTGCCACCCCCCCCCATCCTCCTGGCACCCTCCACTCACCCACCCAGAGCGCCCAGCGCCGACTGGGGCTGCACCTGTCCGGGGGGAAGCCTCTAGTCCGCGGATTCCCGGGCAGGGATCCGGGGCGGGGATCGGGGTGAGCACGTCTCCCCGGTCTCCTCCCCAAGCTGGTTGAAGTACAACTTGGTTTCTGGGCTTCCCCCCGGACCGTTCTGGGATCCTTCCCGCATGCCATCCCCACCCCGGACCGTGCCCAACAGTCGCCCGGGGAGCGCGCGTGGGGTCTCCCAAGTCCCCGGGGGCGCAGCAGCGGGGCGCGCGGAGGGCACGGAGGTGCGGACCCCCCTACCTTCCAGCAGCCGCAGCGGGACCCCACGCCAACTCCCGCCGGCGGCCGCGGGGGAAACTTTCCCCGGGCGGAGAGGCGCGCTTGCAACTTGTTCGGCGCCGGCTGCCTTCCTGGCGGCGGCGGCGGCGGCGGCGGCGTGTCCGGGGGCCGGCTGGCGCGCGGCGACGGTGGCGCTGGCTCGGGGCTCGGGGCTCGGGGCCGGGGCTCCGGCGGCCTCGCACGGCTCCGCTGCGGATCGCTCGGCGCTGCGTCCACCCCGCAGCCTGGAGCCCCCGAGACGCCGGCGGCAGCTGCAGCCGCCCGCCCGCCCGCCGGCCCCACCTCCCAGCCACCGCTCCGTCCCTCCCTCTCCCCCGCGCTCCCTCCCCTCCCCAAACCTCCTCCCCGCCAGTCTCCAGTCGCCGCCGCCACCGCTGCCGTGGCGGCCGCCGAGAAGACACGTCTCCTCAGGCGGGCTGCCCCTCGCCTCCTCCCTGCCTCGGTCTCCGCCTGCGTTGCAGCATCCAGGCCTCGCCCCAGGGGCCACCCTCAACCCCGCTCCGGTCCTTCACCCCTGCCCGCCTCCGCGCTCGGCTCAGGGGCCCTCGCTTCGTCTGAATTCGGGAGATCGGCTGGGGAAGTAGGGAGAGCGGCATGCTAGACCCGGAGTATTTTGTATTTTTTTCCCCGGGGAAACTTGCACGCTGCCCACCCCCCCCTCCCCGCCCCCCATAACCGACTGCAGGGTTAGAGGCGGGATGACTGTCCCTCCGGACCTCGCTGCTTCTCCTGGGCTTCCTGCTGTCCTGGAGTACCTGTTGAAAGCCAAGGGGATTCACCCTCCCTAGGGCTGCTTTGGACTGTTGCAGATAACGGAGGCCCCTGGCGGGGGTGAGGAGGGGGCGGGGCTGACCCCAGACCCGATGCAAATGACTTGATTGCGAGAGGCCAGACCTGTGTCTCCGATCTCTGGACTTATCTTTTCATCTTTGTTCTGGGGTCACAGCCACACAGCCCCTCCGCAGCCCCTGACACATGACTTCACTGAGACACTTAACCTCTGAACCTCCCCGGTGAAGCGGCAACCCACCCCCCCCCACCCCCAGCCCCAGACAAAACGCGCAGGCAAGGAGATCAAAGGGGACAACCCAAGTGAAAGTGCTTGGTAACCACCCCCGCCCCCAGGAGAGGGGCTCTGGATGCCCACCCCTCTACCCTGGGGAGCTCTTTTTTGAGTTCCAACTCTGAAGCTGCCGCACTTGCACTCGGGGCGTGAGGGCCCTAGAGAAAGCTCTGAAGCCCATTGGTCAACCGATTCCCACTAAAGAGTGCGTGACTGATAGGCTTTGAACCTATTACAGTCTTGAACATGAATGTTGGTAATGCTGGGCCACGGGGCAGAGTTTCCAGGGGCAGGAAACCACTGTCTTTCCTCGTCCACTTCCCTGGAAAAGGATA
Organism: Lynx canadensis; assembly: GCF_007474595.2. NCBI lineage: Eukaryota > Metazoa > Chordata > Mammalia > Carnivora > Felidae > Lynx > Lynx canadensis. Next base: position 97,373,401 of record NC_044312.2, on the reverse strand, counting down.
CATCCCTCCAAGGACTTCCAGGATGTCTGGTCCTTTCAACCTGTCCACCAAGTCTCTGGATAAGACTGACGAGGGTCTAATAGAGTAGAGGTGTGACTGGGGAAAATAAAACCAGGATCCACCTTTTCAAAGGGACGCAGAGTGAATAATGCTTAACCCAAGGGGAGAAGATCTCTAATAGCCCAATTTCTGTAAAACAAAGACAAGGAAAACTCTAAAGGGATTCAGCCTCCACGTTCACCCCTTCAGCTGCCAAAACAGGGTTGGGGGAGGCTGACCCTTCGTGCTGAGAAACCCCACAGGCTCTGCGTTTATGGAATGCTGTTGGAAGGGGCTGTCTGTGTGGGCCTCCTTGGACGCGAGGCGCCACATAAATTTAAAGAGGAAAAAGGCTGAGTCTCTAGTGAGGGTGCGGGGGCCTGGGAAGCGCAGGCCAGAGACAGCAGGAGGGATGGATAGAGTGTGTGAGGGTCTGGGGGGATTGGCAGAAGCAGGCAGAGGACAGTGAGGGCAGAGCCGGCCGCTTGGACAACTGAGACACCCGGCTGGGAGGAGAGCTTGCACGGAGTATCTGTGCACCAGATAAGGCGGTTTGCCTAATAGCTTTCTTTAAATCAACTCTCGTTTTGTTATTTTGTTTTTACATAAATGTGCTTGTTTTTACAAAGAAATGTTATACCATTACCATAAATGGAAAGCCAGCATCGCATTACTAGAAATAGAAGGTCCCATAAAAATAAATACAATGAAAATAAAACAGTGTTATTAAATTCTAACAATGTATATTTAACCGCCATAAAAAAAAAATTCCAACAAAATACTGCTGCCTGAGGAGGTGCTGAGCCCAAGGCCCCACTCTCTCGTAAAGGGAGATTAACAAGGGCTCGAAAGGTGTTAAAGACACATGAGCAACAAACTGAGACTCCAAGTTGTGATCAAAAGGGTTGAAAGAGAAGAGGAAAGGGACCCCCCCCCCTCCCGGGCGCACACACAGAATTCCAGCTCCTCATAGGCCAGCAGGGATGTTGAAGGCCCACGGATGAACGCCTTCAGTCTTCTTGAAGGCCTCTGATGCCGCACCATCAGGAAACACAATCCTGAGTGTCCAGGCAAAAAGCAGTTGTTGGCCAAAGAACCCCCAAGAGCTGAGTTCCGGACAAGAGGAGGTGATCTTGGTTTTGTAAGAAGTGGGCCTCTCCTCCATAGGGTGACCCTGGGGCAGCCACTCCCTTCTCTGGCCTCAGTGTCTCCACCTGTACAGTGAGAGGCTTGGACAAATGGTCTCTGGGATCCCCTTTGCTACTCTTTGATGAGAGCAAAACAGGAACCAGGCCTCGGCTTATCAGGAAATGGAGAAGGAGAGAGTTTCACTGGGGAGGGAGGTGGGGAGGAGGAGGCTCAGAGAGGGAGAAAATGTTGAGGAGGGGTAAGGACAAGGGTCAGCACTCCTCAGGAGGGAGCGAACGGGGTGTCAAGGCCACTGTTGACTGACTGGAGTCTCACAAACCCAGAAGTGGCCCAGCCTAGAAGGTTCTAGATTCCCCATTTACTCATTCTGGAAGGAGCCTTGTAGAGAATCCAGTGTAATCCAACCACTTCCTGCTACAGATGGAGAAACTGAGGAAGAACCACGGACTAGATCCTGGTCATGGTTGGAGAGCTGGGTGTCGAACCAAGGCCCTTTCAACTCCCCCCCGTGTTTGGGGTTCTAGTAGAAATGGTTCTTCTGAACATATTCAGCTCTCCTCCAAGGGGCTCTTAGACTTTGTTTTTCTCTGACATCTGGAAAAAACGTTGAGCTGGCTTGAAAGACCCAAAGTCGCCAGAGTGCGGCCAGCGCTGGGCAGCCCATGTCACTGGACAGGGGATTCCTGGAGCGAAGCATCCGCACACCTGCACCCTGGGGACACTAATGTCCCCAAGAGCAAACAGCCCCAAACCAGGAGTCCACAGACCCAAGTTCCAGTCCTGGCTTCCGTGTTCCCATCTGTCAAATGCCACATCTAGGTGCGATCAGTGGGCTTCCAGTTAGACTTACAGTCCTGTCCCAAGTGCCTAAGGAGTGTTGGGGGGGAGGGGGAGGTCTCCCTCCCAGCTTTCACCAGAAACACGTTCCCTTTTCATCTGTGTTGTATGATGGTGTCTCACATGAGACTTCAAGGAGAAAGTGTCCTTCACTTACAAAGAATTTGAAATCACCAGAAGGGGTGACCTCTCGCTCCTAACCTTTATAAATTTACGGCCGGTTAGACTCTGAGCTTCTCAAGGACAGGGGCCCTGCCTTGTCCACGTCTGGCTCTCCAGGACTTTTTAAAGTCCGTGCTCAGAGGGATGTTAGAAGCCAGTTCCTAACCATGCCACCTTGGGCCAGCCACTGCGACCCTCTGAGCCTCAGCTGATACATTTTTATTTTATTTATTTAAAAAAAAAATTTTTTTTCAACGTTTTTTATTTATTTTTGGGACAGAGAGAGACAGAGCATGAACGGGGGAGGGGCAGAGAGAGAGGGAGACACAGAATCGGAAACAGGCTCCAGGCTCTGAGCCATCAGCCCAGAGCCTGACGCGGGGCTCGAACTCCGGGACCGCGAGATCATGACCTGGCTGAAGTCGGACGCTTAACCGACTGCGCCACCCAGGAGCCCCTCAGCTGATACATTTTTAAATGGGAATTGTAACCACGTCTCTGGCATTGGATGGCTGTGAGATTCTCAGGGAAAGCTCTCAGCACAGCCCCTGGCACATAATAAGTGCTCAATAAAAGGCAGCCGAATGTAGGAAATGGGTGAATAGAGGATGCTGGAAGCCCTGGGTGCTTTCCCCAGGAGGCATCTTCAATCTCACAACCCAGCATTTCCAAAGCAGTCTGCATTTTAAATATTTAATCATTGCCCCCCTGAGGTTTTTTTTTTTCTGAATTGTTTCTTCTCATATGTAATCTGCAATCATTTCCCCCCAAATGACAGTTCATTAAATGTTGCACCGAGCCTGATTGAATTTGTTTCTCTTTGCAATGATTTTCATAGAATAAATTTGAAAATCCTAGGAACGTCCTTGTCCTTCGGGGGGTTGAAGAATATCCCTCCGACAAGCTGCCCCAGGCCACAGCCAGCCTCTAGGAGTGTCGTCAGCCAAGGGCTTGCCAGGCCAAGGTCCTCCTTCCCCCGCCCCAGGAATGCAGCTGGCTAGGAGCTAGAAGAAAGGAGTGGTACTGACTCTCTCCCCACCACCCTCTATGGGGGCGTGGGGGGTGGGGGGGGGTAGGGGGGAAGAGGTAGATTCTAAATGGCTATGCTGGGAGGGACCTGGGGCAGAGCTTCCTGGGTGCTTCCTAGCCCGGCTCTCCAGAAAGCAGCTCCCTGGAATAGATCCTACCAGATAGGGAGACTACTGAACCCTCATCATCCGCCTTCATTTTTTTTTGTTGTTGTTAATTAAATGATAGTAATATATAATACTAATAATTACCATCCATCCGGGAGTGTTCTCTAGTGTGGAAGCTCAGGTTGTGAGGGCAGGTAAACCCAGGTTCCAGGCCTGGTTTCTTTGTTCATCAGCTGTGTGGTTTTGGGCAAGGCACTTCCCCTCTCTGTGCTTTTAGACTCCTAATCTTTAACAGGAGGAAAGTGCACCGTGACAAGCTTTCTAAGGACTCCATTAGGTAGGGGTGGCTAGGGAGCCTGTTTTTACAGAGACAGAAACCAGAGATCCACCCAAGATCACCCAATAAACAAAGAACTGAAGTTCAAGCCTTTCTCCTTTCACTTCCTTTCTCTTTTCGCCTCCAGCTGTGGGTTGGGGTGAGGCTCAGAAGTCCTGGGGCCAGCCTGGCATTGAACTTTCCGGCCATGTGGCCTTGGCCAAGCTGAGCCTTCCTGGTCTTCCTCTTCTCAAGGGGAATGATAGCACCTACCCCCCCCCCCCCCCCCGCCACACCGGGTCACTTCTAAACACCGGAGGAGAGGACGTCTGCAAAGGAGGCTTTGGCAACCAGAAAGCACATCACAGGGGCACCTGAGCGGCTCAGTCTGTGGAGCACCTGACTCTTGATTTCGGCTCAGGTCACGATCCCAGGGTTGTGGGATTGGATTGAGCCCTGTGTCGGGCTCTGTGCTGAGCATGGAACCTGCTTGGGATTCTCTCTCTCTCTCTCTCTCTCTCTCTCTCTCTCTCTCTCTCTCTTAAAAACAAACAAAACCCACGGCACATACCCAATGTATTTTATTTATTTATTTTTTGAATCACCTTTATCATCCACGTAGAGCTGCTGAGATCACATCTGTGAACTGCCTCCATACCTGGACGCCCAAACCTGCGTAAGAAGAAAGAATGCGTTGGTCCCCGCCCTCATTTGGACGATTGACAGGGAGCAGTCAATACAACCAGCAAATTTTTAAATTTAAGGCAGCTTGTGCAACCCTCCTCCACAGACAAAAGTGCTGAGGTCAAGCTGCGGTTGGGCAGGGGCGACCCGTCCCAGATCTGCCAGCACGGTTTGCCTTTAGAGTTTAGGGAAGTTTGGGTCCTGCTTTTCCCAAGTCAGTGTTCCGCTGGCCAAACGTCTTGCCTCATTGTTTGCGCTCCAAGCTTTGGTCGCTGGAAGATACCCCCTCCGCCCCGTGAGCTCTTAGTTCCTACCTCTCCGCTCCAACCCAAAGCCTCTTGGGCCCACCCTTCTATGCTCTCGTGCAAACAACCCGTAGGGTTGGGTCCACGGCCAAGGGCCCTCCTGCCCGCGAGCAGCGGACGCCCTGTCTGGGTCGCTAAATCCAGCCATGAAAGTAAAGGTGGGACTCCGCTCAGCTTCCTTGCAGTGCCTGAACGTCACCGCCCTTGGACTCTGGGACGGACAGACCTGGGCTGAAAGGTCAGCCCACCGTGACCCTGGGCAAGTCACCGAGTCTGCCTGAGACTCAGCTTCCTCCTCTGCGAAATGGAGATACAAGCGGCCTTGCGGGGGACCGGGAAGGTTGATTGAAGTAACACGCGGAAAGCGCTCGCCGAGGGCACACAGCATGCGGAGGACCGTTGCACCTACCTGCCTTGCAGACCAAGCCTCACCCATACATGAGGCTTGGAGAGCCTGCGGTGTGCTCCAGGGGAGGCAAAGTTACAAAGGCCGCAGGCCGAGAACTCTACTGAGCTCCCACTAAGTCCCCAGCGCCTTGCTCAGCACGGTGTCTGTGTTAGTTCCTCTCAACAACCCCTTGAGGAAGCACCTGCTACTGTCCCCATTTACAGAGGGGAAACCTGAGGCTCAGAGGTCATTACTTGTCACTCAGCTGGTGAGCGTGAACCCTAAGGCAGGCATATTCCAGAGCCCAAGATTCTGTATCCCGAGTCACGCTACCTCGTGCCCATTATCTCTGTGTTCATTCAAATAACCCTGAGGTTATTAGCATCATCCCCATTTTACAGATGAGCAAAGTGACGAAGTCAGGTTCAGACTGGTGGAGTGACTCACAGAGCCGTGCAAGGGCGGGGCTGGAAAGATCCCAGATGCGCTGCGGCGGCCGGGACTTATTTACCTTATATTACAGAGCACTTGCCATGCACCAGGCGACCTGCTAAGTACTTTCTGACAATTCACTACTGTCATCATCCCCGTTTCACAGGTGGGAAAACTGAGGACAGAATGGTTGAGGACTTTGACAAATGTTGCTTAGCTAAGAGGCAGAGCTGAGATTCAAACTTGAGGAATCTGGCTCCAGGACCCACATCTATACGTGTGTGTGTGTGTGTGTGTGTGTGAGAGAGAGAGAGAGAGAGAGAGAGAGAGAGAGAGAGAGAGTCAGGGGATGTGAGTGTTGGTGTGTGCGTGTGCGTGCTTGTATATATCTACGCTGATTAATGGCGTCTCTATTTTTCTTTTCAGAGTGAGGCTGATTCATTCACTTACCCAGATGAATGTTCACATCTCGACTGACTTATTTAATGAGAACAAGTTCATGTGCCAACATGCGAACTGACCCTCAAGCCCCTTCCGCCGAAAGAATTTGGACCGTATCTCGTTCTCGAGTTAACAAGCCCTGGATGAGGATGGCTTGTTTTGCACAGCGATGCCTGCTGGCCTCAGCTAGCGTTCTGACAAGAGGGGGGGGGGGCGGTGAGAGCTCGTGAGGGAAGACGGGGAAGAAGGACCCCCACAGGGGAGCCAGAGGAGAGCGTGGCACAGTTTATCAAAAGTGATTTTACCCCACCGGCCGTCTTTGCGGACGAGGAAGCCCACGTATGGCAGCGGGGCAATGGCTCGGCCAAGTTCATCGGCTGATTTACAGCGGAACTGGGGCCGAGGCCCGTTTGTCCAGCTGTCTACGTCTCTCCTTCTAGTTCTTCTTCTTCTTCCCGGGTTTCCTCCTTCTCCGCCACTGCCTGCCTGATTCCTTGCTTTTTATTCCAAATATGTAAGTCTCTAATAAACCTACAGACAGGCTGATGCCTGATTTATCCCCAGTTACAGAGGAACCAGAGCCAATTATAAGGTGGATAAAAGGCCCCATGTGCAGTTTTTAGAAATGCTTCCCCAGCACAAACAGCTTAACTCTGTAAAGCTCCCCCAGAATGTTTGCTTAGTGGCTCCATTTTTTAAGAGGCTGACCTTTGCTACAAGACCTTGGGTCCGCTCAGATGATTGCAACATCGCAGGTGGTGGCTCCCCACTGAGTGTGCACGAACCAGCCACTTTGGGACAGCCTTGGCCTTGCCTGGTGTTTAGCGCTCAGGGTCTGGCACCTGGTAGGGGCTCCATAAATACCTAGTGAACGAAGGCATGAATCAGATAATCAATAAGGGTTAGCTTTAGCAAAACAGAATGAGGAGATTAAATCCTCCGAAGGGAGAAACTATCAAATAGCATATCCTCCCTGGCCAAAAAGATGTTGTTATTCTGATCAGAGCTCCCTGTTACCAGAGAGACCGTGCTGCATTTGGGGGCACGATCCCCCAAAGTAGAGGTTCTATCCTTCCGGTCCATACCTTAGAGTTTCGCCTGTGTGCCAGCAACTATGCTGGATAAACACTGGGCGTATAATAGTGAATCCGACAGATGTGGCCCTGCTTTTATGGCGCTCACAGATCACGGGGAAGGCTGTCTACATTGGGATTTACTAGGCATTCAGCTGCCCTGGGAAGACAGAAGTGAGCCCAAGGCAGGGAAAGACCCCTGAGACCCCACTTATGGGAACAGTGGGTAATTCTCCCCTCCTGAGGGGCCCAGCCGAGGAAAGCAACTGCAGTTTATTGGAGATAAAAAACCCCGAACAACCCATACCCTATTTTCTATAGTCTGGAGCCACTGCCCCTAAAACAAACTAACTAACAAGAACTCAAGGGACCAGTTAAGCCCCAGGACAGCTCCCTGGAGCCCCGAGTACACCCAACACCTGGAGGCCGTCTGGGGGGCCTGGGGTCAGGGGTTGACCACGCTGAACATCAGCAAGTCGAGATTCTACTTCCAGCCTTGCTGGCGATGGGCCAGTGATGTGCTCGTGGCCTGGACGAGCCCCTGCCCTTTCTGAGTTGTCCGGGTTGCGTGAGATGAGCCCTGAGTCCTTTCCAGCTCAGACCTTCTGCGGCTCTATGAAGTGCCTCTCTTTTCCCTGTCCTCCCTGCCCCTCCGCCTGGCGTCCTTCCACTTAGGATCATGATGTGCCCGGGCTGTCCTGCGTAACTCTCAGTAGTGTGCACCCACCCTCAAAAGCAAGCTTCCTGGGGAAGGACTGGCCACAGGGCGCACAAAGACTCGGCCGACCCCAGGCTGGGAGGGGACCGCAGCTTACGCTATTAGGCCCAGAAGTGAAAAGGCAAAATCCCAGTGCCGGTGGTCTATGGGGAGCAGGTGGGCACGGGGCTCAGGTAGACCCTGCCTCTCCACACTTGGCCTTCCTGTGGCTTGCCAGAGATGGTGATCCAGGCTCTTTCTCTGTGTCATCCATAGGGGAGCCCACTTCTACGAGGCGTTTCCCCACAGAGCACCCCACCCCTACACAGACCCCTGAGAACCAGGGTGGAATACTGGTCAGAGGTCAGGCCTGCATCTGCCCTTGCCGTTTTCAGAGTAAAAGCCAAAGTTCCAACAATGACCTACCAGGCCCAGCCTCATCCTTCCCCCACCCATTGCCTTATATCATCTCCCATCTTCCACCTTGCTTACTATGCTACAGCCATAGGGGCTCTTGGCCATTCCTCCAACACCAGCATGCCAGACACGTTTGCACCCCAGGGCCTTTGCACTCGCTGTTCCCACTCCCTGGACGCTTGCCCTGGATAGCAACATGACTCACAGTCTCATCTCTCCCAAGGCTTCCCATAAAGGTCACCTTTGCAGCAAGGATTACCCTGCCCACCCCATTTAAAATTGCAATCCTAATACCACTAATCCTGCCCTCGTTTTCATAGGACTTGGAGTCTTCTAAGGTTCTGTCTCACGCGTTCATTCATTCTGTTAGCGGATAAGCTTGTTGTGGATGGAGGTCACTGTTTTGTTCACTGCTGTATCCCTGTACCTGGAACGATGCCCGGCACAAAGAAGACACAGGATGGGGAATGAACGAATGGATGGATACCTCGGACTGGGGCTCATTGAGAGCAGAGGCAGTGTTGGCCCTGACTGGGGACTTCCCGGTGCTAAGCCCAGTGCTAGGCACCGGAAGCCAGTTAGCTGCTCCATCACTGAGCTGCCATCGGTACGACAGGAGCTCACAGTTGCTCAGCACTCACAAGGCCAGGGGCTGTTCTCAGTGCATTGGATTTACGAAACCATTTAATCGCGGCAACTACCCTCAGTGCTGGGGCCTGATATCAGCCCCACGTCCAGAGGGGGCACAGAACACTGAAGTGGGTTTCCCAAAGTCTCAGTGTTGGCAGGTGGCAGAGCAGGGCTTGGGTTCAGAGGCCTGGGCTGCCCTCAGGGAGCCCACAGACCGATGGAGGGGACAGACACCACTTTGGTGACTTGTGCGGAGACCAAAGGACAGTCCAGGCATGCCGAGGAAGCAAAGAGGAGACCCTGACACCAAATACAACCAGAGAGGCCAAGAAAGGCTTTGCATGAAAAGTGACGCTTCATCGGCTCTTAAGGGATGTATAGGAGTCCGCCAGCAGACGAAAGGGGGAGGAGGTCCCGCGTCAAAGGGAGGAGGGTATGAAACAGCCTGAGAACCTTCTGGGGATTGCGAGGGATTCATAACGATGAAATCATGGGATGCCCGTGGCAGAGGGCGTGGGAAGCCAAGCCAGAGAAGTAGGTAGCAACCCGTGAGTGCTAAGCTAAAGAATTTGGCTTTATGAGTTTTGGAGGCCAGGGGCTCAAGTGGGGTAGTGAATTCATTCATTCATTCAACAAACATTTTTAAAATGTTTGCTATGGAACAGGCACAGTCCCACGTCTGGGACCTGCGTTTGGAGCTTACTTCTAGGAGATAGGAAAGGTGGCTGGCTCAAATTCTGACTCACAGCAGAGGTTCTATGGGTGACCACTAATGGAATGAATGAATGAATGAATGAATGAACTTCATTCCTCTACCCAGCTCTCTAGGCATGAAAATGAAACATCGCATAGAAGCTTTGCGCCCTATTCCTCCAAGCACCCACTCCTCTGCCCACCCCCTACAAAGGAATGACAAAAAGAGACACCCATTAGGACCTGGGTAGACTTCCAGAGACCATCACCAAGGGCAAATGCCTCTCCCTGCTCAGGTTCATCATTGGCCCTGGTGCTCCTCACAGAGGAAGACAACCTGACCCTTGCCTCCTGGTGCCCCTTCTCCCTGCCTGGGCTCAAGTCCCCAGGACAGTAAATCGCAGGACAGAAAAGACAGGACAGGCGAGCTTGCTTGTTTGTGGGAAGGTTCATTTTCTTCTTATTATTAAATGTTTATTTTTTAGAGAGAGAAAAAGAGAGAGACAGAGCGCAAGCAGGGGAGGGGCAGAGAGAGAGGGAGACACAGAATCCGAAACAGGCTCCAGACTCTGGGCTGTCAGCTCAGAGCCCGACGCGGGGCTCGAACTCACAGACCGCGAGATGGTGATTTGATCTGAAGGCAGCCGCTTAACCGACTGAGCCCCCCAGGTGTCCCCGTGGGAGGGTTCATTTTCAAGCGGGACTTAGAAACGGGATTTATTTTCTTTAAATCTCCCACCTGCCCTTTTGCTTCAATTTCCTCTAGTTCATCTTTTGTTTACAGAGGTCTGTTTGAGCATCCCGGGGACACACGGAGAGGCCCCCCGAGAGGCAGGCAGGCGGGCAGGCAGATGTTTATCGTGTGCCTAGTGCATGCAGGGCAGCATCCTAAGAAGTCACGTCAGAGGGCAGGCCAGGAGAACGAGAGCGACCGCCAACAATGCTCTCAGCCAGGAGCTCTGTTCCCAGCTCTATGCGTGTCAGCTCACTGAATCCACAGACAGCTCTTATCAGCCACTCCCACGATTACAGTCCATTTCACAGAAGAGGACCCTATGGCTCTGAAGGGAGGCTTACTTGTCCAGGGCACAGTGCCCTCGACCATGACTCTGTGACAGGACAGGAGGCCCATGCCTGGGTCTGGGGTGGGAGCGGGTGGTTAGTAGCAGGTGCGACAGGGACTATCTATGTGCACCTGCTCACAGCATAAGCAGAGCCTGCTCATGGACAAGGTGCGTGTGGTTGTTTCAAAATATGTCCCCAAGTCCCTTCAAAGGTAGAGCCTAATTCCCTTTCCTTGGAGCGTGAGCCTGACTTAGTGATTCCTTGTAACAAATAGAACGTGACAGAAGTGACTACGTGTGACTTCTGGGACTAGATCACGAAAGGCATTTCAGCTTCCTCTTTCCTTTCTCTGTCTCTGCCTCTCTCTCTCTGTCTGTCTCTGTCGGTCTCTCTCATGACTCACTCTTGGGAAGCCAGTTTGCACGAGAAGAGGTCCATGTGGTGAGGAACTGAGGCCAACAGCCACATGGGTCTGCCATCTTGGAAACAGGTTCCCCCAGCCTCAGTCCCGCTTTCAGATGACCACAGCCCCAGCTGACCTCTTGACCACAAGTTCACAAGATGCCCCAAACCAAACAACCTGGCCAAACATCATGAATCCCCGACCCACAGAACTGTGTGAGAGATTGTTTTATGCCTCTAACCGTGGGGCTGATTTGTTTTTGCAGCCCTGGATAATTAACGGAGGGCGGGCTGGCCTTGGGAGGGAGACGCTCCCGGGACCTTAGAGCGAGGAGGGCAGAGGAGGGGGCTCCATGGAGGACGGCTGTCCCTCGAGTGGATGCGTTGGATGGAAAGGGACTATGATGATGATGATTCCTGGGGGGGTTGCATACACTTGCCGAGCTTCTCCTGCTTTACTGGTATCGTCTTCATAACAGCCCTGTGTAGTGAGGATTCTTCATCACCCTCTACTTAAAGATAACGAGACAGAGGCTCAGAGGGGTCAAACGTGCTCCCTGAGGTCACAGAGTCCATGCAGAACAGTCAGGACTTGGCCAGGGGCAGGCTGAACCCAAAGCTTGTGCCCTCAACCACTATGCTGCCTTGAGCCGGGGAAGCGTGGTATTCAGAGGGATCTCAGGGTGGGGGAACGTGAGAGAGGGCCAGGTGGGTTGGTAGTAGTCTGCTGCTGGGGAAAGAAAGAGCTGGAAGTACTTGGAAGCAGGCTTCCAAGTCCAGCCATGAGCGAAGGCCGTGTGGGTGGTCACGACAGGGACAGGGACACCTCCCCACCGTGCTAAATGGCCCCAGGAAGTAGGTGGCTCGGGTTCACAATGTGTGCTGTTGCTGCGGGAGCTTAGCGTTGGCCCATTTGATGGGGTAAAGCCAGGCCGGCCCCCAACTACAGTGAAATACTACGGAAATGCATTTCCCCCTCATGGGATAGCTCCAACATTAACACGCTTCTTCTAAAGCTTTTCCACCAAAGTCACTGTCATTTGAAAATGAGTCCCCGGGATCGTCCGGGTCTAGCCAGGAGGAAGGGGCAGGCAAATACGGACAAGGTCCACCCAGGGCCTTGAAGGATGACCTGGGAGGAACACCATGCCTTCCACTCACCGTCTTTTGGTCAGAACCCGTTCGGCGGCCATGTCCAGGTGCAGAGAAGGACGGGAAATGCAGTCCAGCTCGGGAGCCACCTGCAGTCACGAACATACGGAGGAAAAGGAGACAGGTTCGGGGAGCCACACTGTAAGCTGAATCCAGGCTGACCCCCTTTTTAACCTTTGAAAGGTAATGGACATCTTCGAGAACCTTGAGAACGCCCCCCAGAAAAGTATGCCTACACGTAACTGTGATGGACTGAATGCCCCTGTCCCCTGCCCCTTCCCCACCAAAGGCCTATGCCGAAGCCCTCATTTCCAACAGAAGGGGAGCCTTTGGGAGGTAATTAGGGGGTGAAATCTTGACGGTGGCACCCCTGTGAGGGGATTGGTGCTCTTCCAAGAAGAGAAAGAGACCCGGAGCTTCCTCTTTCCACCACGTGAGGAAACAGTGAAAAAGCAGCCATTTGCAAATCAGGAAGAGGGTCCTCACCAGACGCCAAATCTGCGGGGACCTTGACCTTGGACTTCCCAGCTCCCAGAACTGTGAAAAATAAACGTTCCGTTGTTTAAGCCACCCAGTCGATGGTATTTTGTCATAGCAGCCCGAGCCGACTAAGACAATAATTTTGCATACAAGTTCAGGAGCTTTAGGAAGCCTGTGGCATCCATGCACGTCAGGTTAACAATTCCCGGATTAGAAACGGTTTATAAATGTATTAATCGTTGCAATTTAGGTCTGAGCTTCCCAGCAGCCAAAGCAAAAGGGGGACAGTGGGTTCTATAGCTCTCATTTGTCTCAGGGGTTGGGGGGGGGCGGGGAGAGAATTACCAAATCCTTTGAAAAAGAAAAATCTCTTTCCTGGCACCATCGTCTGGGAGAAACGTATCTTTGGGCGGGAAAATAGTATCTCTTATTTTGCCACTAGGCTGGAGCGCGGGTTGCCTGGGAATCCCAACCTGGCAAGATGGCAACGCCACCTTGAAATGCAAAACACGGCCAGCCTCCTTTCCCCAGGGACGCGCTGTCTTCCGCCCCGGGGCGTAAATGCGGCTCAGAGTTTTGAGGCAGGTTGCTAAACAGACGCACACGCCATATGGAAGACCCCGGGGGTGCAGCCGCCACCGGGAACCGCTCCCAGCCGCCAACCTGCTGCCGCCGCCACCGCTGCGCCTCGCGGTCCCCACCCCACAGCCCAGACCCACGTCCTGCCTGGCTACCCTGCGAAGGAGACCGGGGGCAGGGTCGGGGTGACCTTTCCGGGAGCGGACAAGGGTCACCTCCAGGGCCTTCGCGCGGCAGGGGACAGGCGTCCCGCGGGGGAGGGGGGGGGCGGGATCGGGAGGGGCAGGGGGCGGGGAGTCCGCCTCCCGCTCAGCCCCGCCCGCCCCCTCCCTCCCCCCCTCCCCCCCCCCCTGCCCAGCTCCCCTTTACTGACTCCGGTTTCTTTATTTCCTTTCCGGGGTCCTTCTCATTTTTTTCTCCTTTTCTCTGCCGGTCTCTGTCGCCTGGAACTCTCTCCGTGTTACCGTCGTGCTGATGGGGACTCGGCCCCATCTGTGTCCTACCAGCCCGTCGTCGTGTGGTGTCTGTTTCTCCCCGTATCTGCCTCGCTTCTCCTCCTCTTACTCCCTGGCTCTTTCTGGCCCTTTCCCTTCGTCCGTCCACCCCCCTCTCTGTGAGTCTGTCCGTGTCCGTTTTTCTGTCTTTTGTGAGTACTTTCTCTGACCTGACACTGACTCCCTTCCTTTCCTCCTCTCTGGTTTCTCAGTCCAGCTGCCCCACTCCTTCCCTCCCGTCCCTTCCTCCCCCTTCTTCCCCCCTCCCCTTTTCCCCCTCTTTCCCCCCTCCCCCTCCTTCCTCTCTTCCCTCCCTCCTTCCTCCCTATCTCCCCTCCATTCCCCCTTCCCTCCCTCTCCCTCCCCTCCACACCCCACTTCCTCTCCTCCTCTTCCCTTACTCCCTCCCCCTTCTCCCCTCCCTCCCCTCTCCCCCTCTCCCCTCCCTCCCCTCCTTGCCTTTCTCCCACCCCTGTCCTCCCTCTTCTCCCCTCCCCTTCCTCCCTCCCAACACCCTAATTCCACCTACCCTCCCTCTTCCCTGCCTCCCTCCCCCTCCTTTTCCCTCCCACCTCTCTCCCAGTGCCCTCTTCCTCCCTACCCTCCCTCCTTCCCTCTCCCTCCTGCCTCCTCCCTCCCATCTCCTGCTTTGCTCCTCCCTCCTTCCCTCCCTCTCCTCCTCTCAGAATTTTGGCTGTGCATCTCCCTCTCTTCTACTGGTGTCAGTCTCTGTATCCATGCGTCTCACTCCATCTTCCTTTCCTGAATCTCCCAGAGGGGGGCTGGGGCCCAGAGAACCCTGATGTGAAGCACAAGGACAGTTAATCAATTCCGAACCCTGAATCTGGGCCTTACACATCCCCCCTTCCCCACAGGTCACTCTGGTCTCTGGGACACCCCCTCATCACCCTCTGTCCCTCCACCCAGCACATGCACACAGAGTGGCCCCGGAGCCCAGCCTGGCTGCAGGCCTGGCCGTGGTCCTGGCTCTACTCCACTCCTGGCTGGAGTGCCTGGTTGCCACGGTTACCGCAGCTCTCCTCAGAGGCCACAAGGGACGGCTGGCGCTGGTGGCTTGGGTTAACTGGGACCAGAAACACCTCCCTGGCTCCCGTGCCCCGCCTCAACTGGCCTCTCTCCCTGTTTCCAAGGGATTCCAGCCTGGAGAACCCACCGTAATTCTCTGGGAGGCCGTACAAAAGGACATTTCTGGCGGTACATTTAAAAAGAGAAGTTAGACCCACAGCTCCCTCATTTCAGCTGGATTCACGACCAGGACACCGTTAGCCAAATGTGGGTCAAAGCTGTTGAATCCCTGGTAACGCTCATTCACCCATGCACGCGTTCATTCATTCAAATATCTGGAGGTACAGGGCTGAATAAAGACAGGTGTCTACCTTTGAGCACCCCACACAGATGACAGGGACAGAGGACTCCGGAAACGTCAACCTGCCCGAGTCTAGGGCATCTAAGAGGTCCCCCAGAGGACAGGGTAATGGTTTGCCCTAGAAGGTGAATAGGGGTAGGAGAAAGAGAACGACTGGGATTTGAGTACAAATGGTGTAGCGTGTGCAAAGGCACTGGGGTGGGGAGAATGCCACAGTGCGGGTCCCGGTGAGCTCCATGAGGGCGGTAGCCTCCGTGCCTGATTCAGAGTCTGGCAGAATAAAAAGTACATGAATGCTCAGGGAGTGAATGAATGAATGAATGAGTGAATGAATGAGCGAGCTGCAAGAGGTTCCGTGGAGGCCGGAGCACAAGGCACATGAAGGGGGTCAGGGGAGAAGAACTGGACAGATGTTTCAGGGCGGGTTTTATCGAAGGCCCTTCTGCCCAGGCCACAGAGTTGGGACTTCATGCCCCCGCCAGCTAGGGGCTTCGTTTGTTTGTTTACTTCTTAAAGCACCATCACTCTGGCAGCTGTTCGCAAGACAAATGGGAGTTTGAAGTTGTGAGGTTGACTCGTCCAGGGCTGAACTGTTGATTTTCCTCCCCCCCCACTTCCAGCCCCCACTAAAGCTGCACGAAGCAGGAGGAACCATGGCCTTCTCTCCAGTTGATGGCAACTCCATCCATCCAGTTGGTCAGGCCAAAACCCCTGACGTCATGCTCGACTCATCTCTTTCTGTCACCCCTGCATCTGAGATGTCAACAAATCCTGTTAGCTGCACTTGCAAAACGTGCCTGGAATCCAACCACTTCTCCCCACCCCCACCCCCACCATCCCGGTCCGAGACACCGTCACCTCTTGTCTGGGATATTGCGACAGCCCCTAACCTTCCGTGTCCCCCTCTTCTTACCTCCCCCCTACCCTAAGTCTCCTCTTGTGCAGCAGCCAGAGCGATCCTGTTAAAATGTAAGTCAGACCTTGTCACTCTTTAGCTCAAAACTGAGACTGGGTAAAAGCTGAAGTCTGTCCTGGCCCAAGGGCCCTGCGGGCTCTATCCTCTAGCCCATCCCGTCTCTGATTTCCTCTCCTACAAGTCTGCACCCTCTCACGTACTACGCTCTGGTCTCCTTACTTTTCTTCAAACACTTCAGGCAACTGCTTGCCTCAGGGCCTTTGCACTGGCGCTTCCCACTGCCTGGCACGCTCTGCCCCCAGATGGCCTCCTTACCTTCACAACCACTCCCTGCACATCTTCATTCAAAAGTCATCTTCTCGGTGAGCCCTGCCTGGTCACTGTATTAGTTTCCTGGGGCTCCCGCTACAAAGTGGCACAAACGAGGTGGCTTAAACAACAGAAATCTGTTGTCTCCCAGTTCTGGGAGCTACAAGTCCTAGACCTAGGTGTTGGCAGGGTTCGTTTTTTCTGAGGGCCGGGAGGGAGAACCTTGTTCCGTGGTCATCTCTAGCTGCGGGTGCTTTGTTGGCCATCTTCCCTATTCTTGGCTTGTGGCTCTCTGGCTTCCTCTTCACGTGGTGTTCTCCCCACGTGTATGTCTTGGGTCCAGATTTCCTCTTTCCATGAGGACGCAGGGGAGGGGTGGGGGGGCCCACCCCACTCTACCCCAGGACGACCTCATTTGAACTAAATAAATCACGACGAGGTCACATTCTGTGGTACCAGGGTACCCACAAATTTTGGCAAATGAAATTTGTGGGGGAGACACAATTCTACCCATTACAGCCCCCAAATTTAAAATTGTTCTCTGATCTCCCCAATCCAGTCTCTATATACGTCCTTTTTTTTTTTTAATATTTTTTTAACGTTTATTTATTTTTGAGACAGGGAGAGACAGAGCATGAACGGGGGAGGGTCAGAGAGAGGGAGACACAGAATCCGAAACAGGCTCCGGGCTCTGAGCCGTCAGCACAGAGCCCGACGCGGGGCTCGAACTCATGGACCGCGAGATCGTGACCTGAGCCGAAGTCGGCCGCTTAACCGACCGAGCCACCCAGGCACCCCTATGTCCTTTTTTTTTTAAAGTTTATTTATTTATTTTGAGAGAGACAGAGACAGCACGAGTGGGGGAGGGGCAGAGAGAGAGGGAGAGAGAGAGAATCCCAAGCAGACTCCCTGCTGTCAGCTCAGAGCCTGGCATGGGGCTTGAACCCATGAAACGGCGAGATCATGACCTGAGCGGAAACCAAGAGTCAGACGCTTAACTGACTGAGCCACCCAGGCGCCCCTTTATGTGTTTTATGCGGGGTGATCATCATCTCACATCTGCATAACTTACCTGTGGTGGTTATTTACCCCCACCCCCACCCCCAAGCGAATAGAAGCTCCACGAACACAGGACTTGTTTTGTTCCCTGAACTATGCCAAGGGCCTAGAACATGCTGGACCCATCCTGGGATCTGGTAAAAGGGTACTGACAGGAGCCTGGGGGGCGTCATTCAGGAGAACGGTCCTGGCACCTGCAGCCCAGACAGAGGCCACGCAGAAGGGATGACAAGCAGGGCATAAACTGGGGGAATATTTTGGAGTTCAAGTTCATAGGATTTGGTGGCTTTAAGGGATTTTAAAGAATTCAAGAGGCCGGGGGTGGCACAGGTAATGATGGAAGACATTCCAGGTTTTTCTAAGCGCAGGTCTTACGGCAGGCAGTGTGGGTCGGCTTCCCCAGATCGTGCCCCACTGCCGTCTTGCCACCGTGAGGGGAAAGTCAAGAGGCTCAGAGAGGCTGGTATCTCTGACTGCCATAATGTTGTCATGACATTAACCCAATACCAGCCATCCCTCCCTCCAGACATTCTGGTTTGTGAAAGGCGTAAACCCCTACAGGCTTAACCTCCTGTCGACTGATGTGGCAGATTCTCAGAGGGGCCCTCTCTGTCTCCCTCTTTGGAGGGAAGTTGGAAAGCTTAAAAAATAATGTTCCCAGACTCCCTTGCGGCTGGGATTCTCGGGAATGAGGCTCTGCAGGTCACTGTGCCTGCGTGACAGGTGGAGAGAACAAGAAAGGTGGCCGCCCGGCTGCAGCCCTGGTGACCCAAGTGACTGGTCACCAGCCTCACAGGGGTGGCAGCCGTGGGGACAGCCAGCAGGTCTGAATCCCAGTGATGGTTACGGCCTTCCCATCCCGAGTTCCCAGCCGCCCCCTGACCAAGAGCCCTCCCCACAATTTTGCAAACGCCCAATTCCCCATTTTAATTCGCTTGTTGCTCAGGGTTTAGAGAGTTTTCCACTCCCTGCCCCGAACCCTCACAGCCCCATCCTGTGTCACCTCCCTCACTGTTCTCTCCTAGTCTCCCCACCCGCAGCCTGGAGAATTCCTTCCTGATGGAAGCATGGGTGGAGGTCATCTTTTTCTCTCTCCTCCTCTCTCTAGGTCTACCAACCCAGAACTTGAGCACCTCCCACGCTTCTGAGACTTTCGAGGTCCAGAGTCCATCCAATTTTGTTCTCAGCTATCTCCAGGCCTTCCTGGGGGAGGAAGTCGACTCCTCTGGGGGGGCTTGTTCTGAAGGTCCCAAGATAGACTCTCCTCCACATTCCCCTTGTCTAGACCGACCTTTCCCCAAAGTATCTTCTGTGTGAGGCATGTGAGCGGGATTCTTCGAGGAGAACCGAGATGATGGCTTTCCATTGTGCGTCGGAGAGTGGAAACAGGGCAGGCTCTGAATCTAGAGAGTTCCGGGTGTAGCTTACGGCCACGCCGCTTACCTTGGGAGAATGACTGCGCCACTCTGAACCTCAGTTTCCTCTTCTGGGACAGGATACCTCCCACCCAGGAAGGCTGCCCTGGTGAATGAGGCGAGGCGCAGCGGGTGCTGGACAAGCGGTGGCTGTGGGGGAGGGACGCCATCGATAGCTGCACCTCTTCTAACCACGGCCCGGCCAGCCAGGCTGACGCGGTGAGCCGAAAGCAAGTGGGCTCCAGGGAACACAGAGGGACCCTTCCCCTGAGTTCCGATCATGCCTCTGGGGCTCTTGGGTTCCAATATGCAACACCACGGAGCTGCTTTGCTACCCGAGACAACGTCCCGTCACTGAAGGACTAACAGGCATTTCCAAAGCCAATTTTCACCCAGGCGGCTGGTTCCTGAGGACGGAGGCTGGGCCCAAATTGGGCCTGGAGGACGCGGAGGAGACAGACTGATTGTCGCACTAAAAACAGTAATAACTGAGACCTGGGCGGCTCACCGTGGGCCAGACACGGCTCCAAGCGTTTTGCGTTTTTCGCAGTTCATCCTCAAAACCGGCCGAAGAGGTGGGCACTATAGCATTCGTATTGTGCATCGCGGGAAACTGAGGCTCACAGCCCCTCCGCGGCCCCAGGCAGCCTCACGCATCCATGGCTAGCCTCCCCTGACTCTGGTCAAGTCCCGGCTCTCCCTGAGCCCGTGACGGCTTCCATCGAACGTCCACTTCTGGGTTCGGGTCTGTCCCGTGTCCCCCTTGCCTCCTGTGGCAGCCGGGAGGCCAGAGGGCATCAGGCACGGCAGCTGATGGGTGGAAGGCACCAGAGCAGTTTCTGCCCTTTGGGGGCAGGCTGGGTCCCTGCTCTGAGCAAAACAGGGGAGTTTCTTTTCAGCTATTTCCTTCCAGAGGATTCCTGCTTACCCGGATCCGTCTCTCAGAGGGAGAAGGCAAAGAGTGGAGGAGAGGTGCAGCCCGGACGAACAGGAGGGTCAGAGGTGCCTTTCAGGGCCACGCCCCTGGCTGGCCAAATGCTTTCATTCGTTCACTCATTCACTCACTCTTTTCTTTCTTTCCTTCTTTCTTTCAACAAGTTGTTATTGACTGCCTTTAGGTAGGTCAGGCATTATTCTGGGTACAGTGATCTGGTGGTGAACAACAAAACAAAGTCCCTGACCTCATGGAGTTTCCCATCTAGGGAGGGAGACAGACAATAAATACACAAGCCGGTATTTATAGAATGTAACGTCAGGTGCTGTGATGATAAGAGAAGCAGGGTAAGGGGATAAAGAATGAGAGAGAGTGGTGATTAAACCAGGAGGTCCCTGGGGCACCTGGGTGGCTCAGTCGGTTAAGCATCTGACCTTGGCTCAGGTCACGATCTCGCAGTCTGGGGGTTCGAGCCCCGCATCGGGCTCTGTGCTGACAGCTCAGAGCCTGGAGCCTGCTTTGGATTCTGTGTCTCCCTCTCTCTCTGCCCCTCCCCAATCTTGCTCCCCCACCCCCCCCCCAAAATAAATAAACATTAAACAACAATTTAAAACAGGGAGTCCAGGAGGACCTCTCTGGGAGATGACACTTGAACAGAGACCCGCATGAGGCAAGAGAGCATCATGTCTGTGAGGACGGGAGTCCAGGCTGGGGGAAACATGCATACAGGGGTCCCAGGAGAAGAATGTGTTTGGTGTGCTGGAAGGGAGTGAGCGGGGCAACAGATCCTGCAGGCCCTCCGAGGCCAGGAAGAATGCTCTGGCTTTCACCTCCAGTGGGAAGTTTGAGGAAGGGAATTCCATGGTGTGATTTGCCGTGGGCAGAACAGAAGGGCTCAGACTGTAAGAGCTTGCAAGGAAACGGGGAATTAACTTCTGAAAAAGACTTATAGAAAGTGCTGTATGAGGCTATATATTATTATTATTATATAATATTATATATAGGTACAATGTATAATATTGTATTTTTATTTTATATGGGTACAATATATAATTTTGTTATATATGGTACAATATATAATATTATATATTTTGTTATATATGGGTACAATATACAATATTAATATATATATAATATATAACAATTATAATATATATAATATATATATAATATATAACAATTTCTATATTATTGTTACCCATTTTACAGAAGAAGAAACTGAGGCTTCGAGTGGTAACTAACTTGCCCAAGGTCAACCACTAGCACACGGTGGAGCCAGTCTGTTACCAGAGCCTGGTCTCAGCATCACTAAGGATTGGAGATTCAGCAAAGTCACATCCAAGTCTTGGCCCTGTCACTTATTCACTGTGACTCTGGGTGACTAACTTCCCATGGTTCCTTTTCGGCGTCTATAAAATAGAGGTGTGGCAGATGGCCTCAAAGTCGGCCCCCGTGGTCCTGCCCCTGGTGTTTGAGGTCTCGTGCACACCTCTCCGCTGTGTAACTTGCTCCTAACCAATAGAATACAGCAACATCGAGGGACGTCATTCCTCTGCTTAGGTTACAAAAGCTTGTGAGGAGACTCTCTTGCCTTCTGGGCTTGCCAACGTTGATGAAGCCCGTGGCCATGTGGGACAGGCCTACGTGGTAAAGAGCTGAGGACGGCCTCTGGCCACAGCCCACGGAGAACTCGCCTCTGCCAACAGCTACTGATGAGCTGGGAAGTGGATCCTCGCACGGCCGAGCCTTCAGATGAGACTGCGGCCCCAGCAGACAGCTTAGCTGCAGCCTGAGGGACCCTGGAGCAGAGGGTCCAGCAAAACCAGGCCCAGGTTCCTGACCCACAGAAGGAGTGGGACAATAAATGTGCTGCTAAGATTGGGAGTAATTTGTTACACGGCAATAGATAATAAAACAGGCAATACGTGTGCCTACCACTGACGGTTATTTGATGGAACCAAACCCAATGTCTTGTGTAAGACATGTAACCTCGTGCCTGACACAAAGTGAGTTTTTTTTCTTAATTTTTTTTTAACGTTTTATTTATTTTTGAGCTAGGGAGAGACAGAGCATGAACAGGGCAGGGTCAGAGAGAGGGAAACACAGAATCCGAAACAGGCTCCAGGCTCCGAGCTGTCAGCACAGAGCCCGACACGGGGCTCGAACTCACGGACCGCGAGATCGTGACCTGAGCCGAAGTCGGACGCTTAACCGACTGAGCCACCCAGGCGCCCCACAAAGTGAGTTTTAAAAGTAACTGCACTTTAATAATAAAGCCCTCCCCGAGGGCAAAGGGGAAGGCTGCACTCCCTGAACGCAAGGTCTGAGCAATGCCTGGGGCTTGCTAGGATGTGGAACTAGAAAGGCCAGGCGTAGACCACCTGCTCCAAGGTCAGGGCTGTCCCTGGCTGGTTCACTCTGCCCCTGCAGGGTGTCCTGGGCCTCCCGACGTCCATGACATGGCAGGGCCTGTGCTGAGCCATGGCTTTGTTTGCACACTTCGCCTTCAGAGTGACCTCAAGATTTGCACTCTTGCTGTCCGTGCGCACCTCCAGACGCCCACCCTTCTTAGAGAGGCGACCTCCTTCCCAAACCCCAGAGAGGAAGGGGTTAGTGGGCAGGAGGAGGGCCCGGTGCAGCCAGAGGCTCAAGGGTGGGCTCGGCCAGGCCTGTCCTTTGGGGAGCAGCCCCTCCGTGCCAGAGGCATCCAGGCAGCAAGCGGGCCCTGGGGCTCTTGACCCTGGCTCCGGCATTTTGTCCATGGAGCCAGGGCTGTCCTGCCGGGGCTTCCCCTGCCTGCCCCCCCCCCCCCGACTCCCCATGCAGGAGGCAGCCTCCAGCCTGAGTCACTGGCTCCAAAGGCCTCATGACCATGACCATTCCTCTTGAGGACATCACGAGTCAGCCATCTGTCCACTCTCTCAGAGGCAGGACATGCCCTATCCAGGCGTCTGCACTATCCCCTGACCTCCCCATCGCACCCCTGGGAGGGTAAAGCGTCTCAGGACGCCTCACTCTGTTTCTGCGTCTCTCTCTCTCCCTCACCTCTCCTCGCGGCATTTCTGTCTGTCTGGATCCCCTCCAGCCCGCTATTGCTTCATCACTCTCCCCGTGCCCTCCTTGGCTTCAGGAAGGCTCCCTCCACACGTGTCATGCTTCTTAACACCGCCCTGAGCTTTCCCACCACCCTCAGCCCACTGCCACCGCCACACGGTCAAGTCCTGGCTCAAGGGCCACCTCCTCCATGAAGCCCACCCTCATTACCTCTTCACCCCCCTCCCCTGAAACTGATAGCTGACTGCCATGAAGTCCCAGGATTTGACCTCTCTCTTTCGATCTCGTGTCGTGTGATTTGTGCGCAGGCCCACACTCCCCTCTCCTCCCCCCTCATCTGCTTCCACACCGGGCTCAGCCATCCTCAAGGGCAATGAAGAACGTCAGACCTGGCTTAGGTCGGTGTTCAGGAAGCCTTGAAAGGGAGGTGGGGAGAAGGAAGGAGGCAGAGGAGGCAGATATGAACATAAAGATGCCAAATGAATTTATTAAGTGTTTCCTATGTGCCAGGTTTTTGCTGGGTGCTCCCCAGGACAGAATGACCAGCTCGCTCAGAGAGCTAGGGAAATGAAAGCCGGTAGGAAATGTAATTGCGATCAAGTGCCATGGGAAGGCGAGACCAGGGCTGTGGGGGTCCACGGGGCACATTCCTTACCCTGGACTTGGGGGTCTGGCAAGGCTTCCTAGAGAATGTTGTGCTAGGTTGGCACTTAAGGGCCAAGTTAGCAAGGTGAAGAGGGAAGGAACAGTGTGGTGGACGAAAGGAACAACCAATGGGAAGGCTCAGAGGCAGGGAGGGCAGGGTGGGTGGATGGATGGGAGGGTGAGTGTGGTGAATGAATGGTTGGATGGGGGCATGACTGAGTGAATGAATGGGTGCCTCAATGGATCCAAGAATGCGTGGAAGATTCGAGAATGCACCACCTGCCTGGCCAGCCATAGGGTCAGAGCGGCTACCTCTAGCAGGAGGCAAGGGGGCGGGTCTTGGGTCAGGCCATCATCCTCTGGCCCTTTGATCTGAATCACAGGCCTACACTAATGACTGCTGCCCCCACCCCTGGCCACAGGGACCAGACCCTTTGGCCTGACCCCCTTCCGTGCCTCTCCTGGGGATCCTGGAGATTGGGTTATTTATAGATGATAACCTTTCTGCCCTCACCCCCAGGCAGACACTTGCCTCTCTGCGGCCATTTCCTTCTATTCTTCTGCCCTGTGGGGGGGGAGGCCACAACCCCCAGTCCACACAGCCCTCCCCTCCATTCTTCTTATCTCCCTCCTGGCGGGTTTCCTGCCCAAGGAGATAGGGAGCAAAAGGCAGGCCCTCCTGGGAAGGTTTGTGATAGTGGGAGTGAGGCTCTGGGGGGCTTCAGGGCAAGGCAAGGCTCTGGGGGCCGCTCTGGGGGGATCCGGGGCAGGGCGGACTGCCCAGGTCCAGAGGGGCCCCCATGCAGCCAGGTGGGGGCGGGGGGGCGCCTGCACATGGGACTAGGATGGTGATGACGAAGCCTGTGGCCTCTGCCTAGTCTGCATCTCTGAGTGAGTCACAGCCTCCCTCAGCCTCAGTTTCCCCATCTGTGAAATAGGTCCCAGAGCTGGGGTTAAGGGAAACAGTGGAAGTCACAGTAGGGGAGGATGGTTACCTTGTGGTGTTAAAGCTGAGAATCCTTTGAGGAGATCTGTGGGGCGGGGAAAGGGGGTGCTGGCCAGGCCTGCAGGACGCGGGCAGGGCACGGGTCTGGTGGGAGAGTGGGCGTAGCTCAAACCTGCCGAGCTCAGGTCTGGCGCTCCCTCCCCTGGGCCTGGGAACGGCTTGGGAAGGCCTGCCTCTGGCCTCCCGCCTCTGGCTTCCCGGAAGGACCTGGGCCCCCTCCCCACTCCCACCCTTAACACCTCCCCCGGCCACCCACACGGATACAGGCACATAGAGATGCACTCAGAGATACACACACAGAGACAAACACACACACACACACACACACACACACACAGAAACACACACAGACACACACACGGGCACACACAGCGGGGTTGGAGGGGCTCCCTCCCACGGTCCTCTTGCAGCAGGCGGGGGAAGGTGCACAGAGACCCCCAACCCCCACCCGATCCTGGGCTTCCGCTAAGAGCCTGATAGGCCCCTTCCTCGCAGAGAAGGGCCTGGGACCAACCCGTCTGTGACTTTAAGGACCATGGGGTGAGGAGGTGGCAGGGCTGACATCCATGAAGGAGCCCGCGTGGTGGCTTCAGGCAGCGGGGGGACATTTGTCCCGAGAAGACCCCAAACAGGGACCAGCCGTCCTCGGGGGCCAGGAGCAGCAGGGGAGGCGACAGGATAGAGCAGAAGTGTTGGCTGCGTCAGCCTCTCTCAGGAAGAGACCTTTACCGCCCCGTCTGTCACGGGGCTGAGAGTCCTGCCCCTGAAATGGTTCTGCCGCATGGCGAGATGCGCGTTGGCGGGTCCCATAGCTTCTGTCCTCATCCTCCTCCCTGATCCCAGGGACTGTTCCAGAACCAACACTCTGGGTAGCTAGCCTGCTCCAAATACACCCGTGGCTCCCCATTGCCTACCCAGCCAGAACCACTGCGCTTACCCGGTTCTCTCGGTCATGTCGTAGTGACATCACGGGCCCCTGTGCCAGCCCGTGTCACTTCCACCACCCCTTGCCCCTCACGAGAAGCACATGAAGCTCCCTTGTCCTCCGGCCTGGAAGGCCACCCCCCCCACCCCCCCTCCCCCCGCCGCACTTCACCTTCATTTCCTGTGGAGCCGTGACTCTGTGACCACCCCGCACTGCGGGTCCCAGCACCGCACACACGCCTCTGTCCATTTCCTCCACGCGCAGACACGGAGGGGGTCAGTACCCCCGCTGGAGGGGTGCCTTTCTCATCTCTGTGTCCCCGCTGCCAGCTCCGGCCCGACAGACGGAGGGAAAGCAGTGTACAAACTGGGTGGCCTTAAGACAAACCCAGCCAGGGGCCCTGGCTCAGCTGCTCCTCCCTGGACGTTCTCAGTTTCCTTATCTGTAAAATGGGAACAATATCAGCATCTCTCACGTCCGTTTGCTGCGATGATTGAATGGCAGGCCTAATTGGGTGGTACCACACCAGGAGATATTTTGTAAATGGACCGGGACATTCTGGATTGTCATGACGAGGGGAGCAGGTGGGGAGCCCGGCTGTGTTTAGTGGGCAGTGGACTGGGGAAGGCAGGCTGTGAGAAAAGAGTGGGGCTGTCGTGCCCAGCGAGGAACCGTTCCATAACCCGCATGACTGCCACATGTCCTGCTGGGCATTCGTGCGGGGGAGAAAAGATGTGCATAATTATATGAGCCTCGACTTTGACTCTGCTTTACGCAGAATGAAAAGCATTTTTGCACAGCTAACAACATTTTTTTTATTTAAGTGATTGCTACACCCAACGCGGGGCTCCAACTCACCACCCTGAGCTCAACGGTCACGTGCTCCTCCGAATGAGCCAGTCAGGCGCCCCGAACAGGTTGAACATACACTGAATTTTCCAGAGGTGTCGCTAACTAAGGACAAAAACAAGAGAAGTCTGCATTTAGTTCTATTCAAAACGTGCCAAGAACTGCTCACAGGTTTGGACGGTGACACCGCTGGAGTATTGGGGTCCCCGCTCCGTGGCCCACGCTCCTGTGCGTCTGTGGCCGTCACCCTTGTGGTGGGTCCGCGCGGCACCTTGAGCTCGTGACCGCTTCGTGATGTCTCCTGGAACAGCTGGCCCTGAGCACTTGGATGTTCAAGCAGATTTTATTTCATCCAAAGTTCTTCATGCTTCTCCTTTATATTCTAGTTGGGGCATTACATATGGCTATTTAAAAAATTACGTTGTATAGATAGGTTACGGTATCCATGGGAGTCATTTCAGAGTATTAACGAGGATACGACCTATTTTTAACATAAAAAGAAGGTGTCAGGTATGACGGGGTTGAGAACCAGTGTTGCACGAAGTTGTGAGAATTTGGACGAGATTGCCAGGGGCTCAGCACACATTTGAGGGGTGAATGAATGAATGGGTGACCAGAGACACGTCGTTGAGGGAGGCTCTCTGATACCCCTCATGTTACCTCTTGCTCGGGCCCACCTGGGCCTGTCTGCTCTCAGTTCCAGAACCTTCCATGGAGCCAGCTGAGCACAAGGCTTTTTTTTTGGTTCCGGGAGCCAGCTCCTCTGTGGGTCAGGAAATTGCTCAGGATAACATTAGCCTTGTCTTCGGGACCCCAGAACAGAGGGGCTCTTGGATTCGACAGCCCAGCCAGAAATGGATCAGGCCCGCTGGCCCAGCTCCTCGGGCTTTCACAACCTCCCGGGATGCGAGTGGGAAATCCTGCCCAGGTCCAGGCAGAAGGGAAGGGAAGGGAAGGGAAGGGCAGAGACCAAGGTTCTCGGTGTCACACTCCTTCCTGCTGGGAATAAAAACCGTCACACTGGCTTCACACTCATTTATTTCCGCATTTTCTCCTTCTAGATGATATACGACGTCAAGAGAGCTCCAAGCGGTGCGGGACTGTGGAATTCCCTGTTCTCTCTTCCTGACCAGAGGCGGGCCTCTGGCATCGTTAATGATGTAGCATGGGCCTTTCCCCGTGTTTTTGCTGAACATCCAATCCACCTGCTTGTTTTGTTTCTGTTACAAAACCCAGATCATATCCCAGCTACTCTTCCTCAATTTTTTTTTTTAATGTTTGCTTTATTATTTTTGAGAAAGAGAGAGAACACACAAGCTGGGGAAGGGCAGAGAGGGAGACAGAGGATCCGAGGCAGGCTTCCGTGCGACAGCTCACAAACCGTGAGATCGTCAGCTGAGCCAAAGCCAGACGCTTAACCAACTGAGCCACCCAGGCGCCCCTGCTCTACAACTTGTTTTTACGCCAGATAATGCGTTGAGGACACCTTTCCAAGGCAGCACATGCAAAGCAACTGCCGGTCATTTTGTGGATGCATCTTTGTTTACTTGGCCTTGAACCGTTCTGTTAAACTTTTTTTTTTCCCCCCCTGGAGGAAATACATGCATGTGCTTCAAAAGCAATAAAAAGTGAATTTCCCTATAGTGGCTCTCTGGGATAGGGGGGAGGCTGACGGTTGGAATAGGGGACAAGCCCACAGACAGATGCAAGTTTTAATAATGTCCTGACTCTTCTCTTGGGTGATCACGTCCTGAGTATTTATATAAATACACAAACAAAGGAGAATCATTCATGACCCCATGACAAGAGGGTGTCATGCAGGAAGGATTATGGCTAATCTAATTGGACCTGTAGGTCTAGGTCCAACGTAGGAAAAAACAAACAAAAAACAAACCAAACCCCCCTGGAATTTCACTCAGAAAAAGGAAGTTGCACCTTCCACCAAGATTGCCGAGAGTAGAGGGTGTCAGCCAGGACCTGCCAGGGGCTCTCTGGCCTTTGGGTGAGAATCCCCAGCCCAGAGGGAAGCAGCGAACTGCGTGCAGAGAACATAGTCACGACGCCTGGGTCCAGCTGTGCCTGAAGCCCGACACGCTGACCTTTTCAATACACGAGTAAAGAGATCCCTGCTATTGCTTCATCCAGCTCGATGTGCCTTTCTGTCACTGGCAATCGACAGAATCCTGAGCATTTTCTTCAGCATATGTCTTCTCGGTGCAGTTCAGGAAAGGTTTAAAGGAAGAGGTGAGACCCGAGCTGAGCAAGTCTGGAAGGATGATGAATGGGCCCTGGTCAAAGGCACAAAAGGAGAAGGTGGGGGGGGGGGGGTCCCAGAAATGAGCAGAGGCAGAGAGGCGGGAAAAAGCAAACTGTTTAAGTTTGGGATTTCTCGAAAGTACGGTGGGAAGGGGGCTCCGGGGAAGAAGCCCACCCCACGGGGGTAAGAAGTGGGAGCCCCAGCCTCGGATGTTCGGACTCGGCATGGTAGAGAAGGAAGAAAACCAACCGGGGTGTCAGGAAGTCCGCTTGGAGGCCAAGACTCGAGTCCAAACCCAGGACTCTTTTTACCTCCGAGAGGGTGATGGCGGGAAGCAGGAAACAAACTCTGAGCCCGGAGAGGAAAAGCGGGAAAGCAATTCCCTGGGCTCCGGTCAATGCCTGATCCTGCATAAGAAACAGCCTTTGGAAGCCAGCGCGGCCTCCAGACGGCTTGGGGACCCCACGAGGCACGTGGACACCCACCAGCTTTTCCCAGTCGGTCCTGCGGAGCCTCTGCTCAGGCCAGAGTCAGAGAGATGGCCGGAGGGTCTGTTGTCCGGATCACGATTCACTCCGTGCAGGGCGCCAATCCAATGAGCCGTCACAATCATTTTGTGAGGGAAGTGCCCCTGTCTTCTCCGTTCTACAGACGGGGAAACTAAAGCAGCGCCTAAGGTCACACAGCCAGTTAAGTGGCAGAGCTGGGATTTGAACCCAGGCAGGCTGGCTCTGCCCGTGCTGTTAGCCCCTGCCCAACGGGAGGCTCGGACGTCTGAGGGCCCGGACCCAGCAGCCCCCTTCCCCTCGGCCTCGTCTGCATCCTAAAAACACGGCAGGAACGGTTGTTTGTGGGCTCAGGGAAGGTCCAGCACCCTTCTCTGCTGTCCCTGTGGGGGGCTTGGAGCTCTGGGACAGGGGTGGGAGCAAAGAGGACACATCCCTCGGATCCTTCACCTTACCTTGGAAATTCTCGACGCAAGGACCCGTCGCCGACATAGGGAAGAGGTCCAGATCGTGGGAGTAGCTCAGAATCGTGAAAATCATAATGGTAGCACACACACACACACACACACACACATCAACTGGCTAGGACCCATAGACCCTGTCTTCGAGCAATGGTGAGGTCAGGTCTGAGCTCACAGGCAGGGCAGGTAGCTTTTAAAAACCCAAGTCTTACAGTTTTGTTGTTGTTTTGTTTTGTTTTGTTTTGTTCTATGTTTTTGTTTCGTTTTTGTTTTTTGTTTTGTTTTGTTTTCTAGAGAGAGAGAGAGAGAGCGAGAGGGAGGAGACGGGCAGAGGGAGAGAGACGATCTCAGGCAGGCTCCACACTCAATGCAGAGCCTGATGCAGGGCTGGATCCCATGACCCTGGGATCGTGACGTGACCTGAAATCAAGAGTCGGACCCTCAACCCACTGAGCCACCCAGGCGACCCTCGCAGCTCTTCATAGGAGGGGACCAGGTCCAGTGTCACGAAGGCAGGGTGGGCAGCCGAGAGCAGGCTTTGGCATCAGCCAGCCCTGGGTTGTGGGTTCGAGTTCCAACACTGCTGCCACCCTGGGAGCTGTGGGCAAGCCCTTTCACCTCGCGTCTTCAAATGGGAATAAGAAAGGTAGTCGCCTCAAGGGAACCCGTCCAGTGTGATGAGTAAAGGTTGATAAAGATGATAACCCAGGGCCTCGCACACGAGGGGTACTCCGTTAGCGTTTTATTGAATTGAATGAAGTGGGCGACGCGCTTTGGTGACCAGAAAACATTTTATGGTACGAGGTTAAGTAAGGAAAAAAGAATCCAGACTGAAACGCTCGCTCTATATCGAATGGGGACCCGGAAACTTTATTATCTGAGTGCGGACAAGGATTGCAGGGCCAGGGAAAACAAGGACAGCGATTGTGGAGGGTGGGGGAGGCTTGGGACCGCGGTTTGTTTTCCACGAATGGGGTCTGTGTGGTGCCGGCATGGAGAGGAGGCCTCCCCCCGGGTGCAGTGCCCGCCGTGTGCCATCACCCAGCCTCAGAATTCATCCTCCCAGGAATCTGCGATGCGGGGCTTCGAGACCCCATTTTGCAGATGAGAGAGTCGAGGCCAGGTGAGTCTGGACGTGCTCCAGCAGCAGGGCCAGGGCTAACTCAGACCTGCGGCCTCTCGGCTGTCCTTCTCCCTGTGAAAATCCCACCGGAGGTCAGACAGCGGGGCGACTCCTTTGCAAGACACGGCGTGCGCTGTGGAGCCCCGAAGGCATCTGGTTTCTGGATCTTGGGACCCCCCCCCCCGCCAACCCTCAGGCCAAGGGGAGGAGGGGAGGAGGCTTGCAGGGGAATCTTTTTATCCCCCCACCTTGCTCTCCTCCTTCGCAACCTCGTCCCAACCTCTGCAAAGCCCAGGTGGCCGTTCAGGACTCAGCAGCTGGCCCCACACCTGTGGCTGGCGACCAGCCAAGCTGAGCCCCCACCCACCTACTCCCCGCCCAATCCCTCCCCATCCCCAGCCCCCAAGCCCCAGCTCCCAGCCTGGGGCAGCTCTCCACTCATCGCCTGAGGTGGTACTGGCTCCCCCCACCCCAAAGGAGGCGGCACAGGGCGGGGGGCAGCCTGACGGGAGATGCAGACGGCGGCCTAATGGGGCTCCGGGGAAGGGAGATGTCAAGCGTGGGGAGAGCCGATGGCATGAACAGACCCTAAGGGCAAACAGGGCCGTGGCAGGGGCAAAATGTAGGACTGCAGGCTGGTGTGGGTGCCCTGTGGGGCCCCCACCCCCTTCACTTCAGTGACACAACGTCCTAGTTCAGGCAGGGGTTAGCTGAGATGTTAATAACCACAACGGAAAGAATAATGGTCGCTACCATCTACTGATGCTTGCCGGGCAGGTGATAAGTTTCCGCTGCTTAGCCTTGGGCTTCACAATAACCCTCTGAGGTAGGGACTCGGTTGTTGCCATTTTGTCTTGGGGAATCAGAGAGGTTAAGTCATTAGCCAGAGGCCACACAGCCTCTAGGGATCCATAGCCCACTCCCCTCCCTTGATCTCAAGGGCCCTGTGACTCTCCAACTTCAGTGTCCAGCAAATCACTTGAGATGCTGGTAAAAATGCAGGCTCCTGGGCCCCACCTTGACGCGCCAAGTCAGAATGCAAGGTGGGGTGAGGTTCTGGAAACCGTGTTTTTGACGAGGGCCCCAGGTGGTTCTTGCCATCAGGCGTGTCTGGAAAATCTGGCACTAGGGCTGCGGAAGGAAGGAACCTACCCAGAGAGCACTAGGAAGCACCCAGATGGCAACATGTGGTTTCTGAAGCTGCATGATGTGAGGGAGGTGGGAGGGCAGAGGGAGGAGGGCTCGCTCTCTCGACGCCTCAGAGAGGGTGGATGGGAGGTCGTGCCCGGCCTATGGAGGTAGGGGGCCTTTTCATCCCTGCTTCCCTTCCCAGAGCCCCCCTCGTCCAGCAGCCTGGATGGAAGGAGGGATCAAACTCTTCATCTCAAAGGCCCCGACAGGGCGCCTGGGTGGCTCAGTCGATTAAACGTCCGACTTCAGCCTCAGATCATGATCTCGTGGGTCGGTTTGTGGGTTTGAGCCCCGTGTTGGGCTCGTGCTGACAACCCGGAACCTGCTTGGGATTCTGTCTCCCTCTCTCTCTGCCCCTCCTTGATTCACACTTTCTCTCTCTCTTTCAAAATTAATAAATAAACTTGAAAAAAATAAAAGGGGGGGGCTGACAAGTGGGTCTGGCAGCCTTGAGGTGAGGCCTGGTGGAGGGTGGCACCCTCCCCGTGCCTCTCCCTGGGGTCACGCTCTTCCCGGCTGACCTTCCCAGGTTCCTGCTTGCCTCCTCCCCAGCTCCCCCTCCCCCATTGCCCGGGACTCCCAGACTCACTGTAGCTACGGTTTCACCCTCCGCACAAGGACACGACAGGCTCCAAACCCTGGCTCCCGCACCGCTATATGACAAGCGGGGTGCTGTATGACCCCCACCTGACCAGACAGGAGACTGAGGCCCTGAAAGATGGGCTGCGTGCGCACTGCATGAGGGTGCCCAACTCGAGGAGCAGGTGGGGGCTGGGATCCGGGCCGACAGACCCCGGGTCACGGGCCCTGGCTTCATGCCGCAGGTTTTTCTACTTCCGGGGCATTTTTCTACTTGGCGTGAGGGCACCAGGTGGGCAGGTCCATTTTGCAGGAAGAGGCTGAGATTCGCCCCGGGGCACCTGGTTGCCAGGTCCCAGGCATCTGGGCCCCTGGACCCTCTCTGTTCTAATGCACCGGTCGTTTCAAATTGCTTTATCCACTGAACTCTTTTTTCAAATCTTACATAAAGTAATAAATAACAAGAACACTAGCCAACAAGGTTTGGGCACTTCCCATGTGCCAGGCTCTGTGTTAAGCACTTCACGTGAATTTCCTACTTTGACCCTAAAAATAACCTCATGGATAGTTACTATTATTATTGGCAATTTATAGATGCAGAAACCAAAGCCTAGTAAGTCAGGTAAAAATGGCATCGTTGCTCTGGCTGCACACCTCTGACCTCCAGGGGTTCCTCAGAGCACAGCTGAAGACCGAGGCACAGGTAATCCGCAACATTCCTGGAGCTGTGGCAGCCATCTTGTGACCATGAGGCAAAAGCCAAGAGGAGAGTTGAGAAACCAGCCGAGAGCCCTACTTCCACGGAGCCACCGAGTTTGCCAACTCTCCAACTGCTCATTCCGGGTGAGACAATACATTTCTTGCCGGTCCAGCTCTTTTCTCTGGTCTTTCTACCACGTGCAGGCGAAGCTTGCCAGTTGAGAAGCTCCGTGAGGTCTGCGATGGCGTTGCCTGGAGCCACACCGTGGCCAGAGACGATGGAAGGCTATTGCCCCGGTGGGCTGCTGTGGGACCCCAGCCTCCTCTCCATCAGGAGGCTCTGTCTCTTCCAGCCAGGAGGCGCAAATCCAGCCCCAGACCTTTCTAGACAAAGCGGCTGTCGAGAAAGTCTTCCCATAATAGAGCCTCGGTGTTTATCCCTCACGAAAAGACGTTCCGCCCAAGGTGAGCGGTGGAGGGACCGTGACATGTGCCCTCTAACCAGGACCAAACGTGAGTCTGTGCTGGGTCCCTGGCAGCTTTACCCCGAGAGCTTCTATTGCTGTCCATGGTCTGCCGTTAATGCAGCCAGGAGTTGCCGTGGATCCCTCGGGGTCTTGGAAGGAAACAGAAATCCTATCAGCTAGGACTTGGAGAAAGACCGAATGAAGGGGCCTCACAGAGGTGCAGACAAGGAGTGCGTCCGGAGGCACCCTTGAACGAGTAACAGCAGGAGGCCATGACCGCCCTCGTCCTGAAGGCGTGAGGGGCGAGAGCCCCGCCAGGACTGGGGTGTGGGGGCCCCGCCACCAATGCAGGAGCTGAAGCAGCAGAACCCAGGCGGAAACACCCCAAACCCTCTCTCCTCCCATTCGGGTCTCCTCTCAGCCTCTCCCGACCATCATCAAGAATACGGGAGCCTGGGATGACATCCCCAGAGGTCAGCCTCCTGAGGCATGGAGGGCAGAGCGTGGGTGGAGGGGGGTGCCAGGGGGAGGGGCGGGCAGGAGTTCCCTCCGCGTGTTCCAGAACTTCCCCCGCGGAGCAGAGGGAGACCACGCCCCTCAAGCCTGGTCAGTTCTGATAATGCTGGATCCCAGTTCGGAGGCCACTGGGCAGGCTGGGCTGCCTTACAGCAAAGTGGGGAGAGCCCCAGGGGCGAGGGAGGCAAGGAGCCAGCGACCCCGCCAGACAGGCACCGGAGGGGTTCTCGGGAAGGGCCCTTGCGAATCAATGGCAAATGATGAAAAATGCAGGCAGATAAATAACTTAAAAGACCCAGCCTTGCCGGAAGCGGTTTCTGATCTCAGCTTGGCTGCTGGACAGCCAGGCGGGCAGGCTCTATTTTTAATCAGGGGCCGTTGGGCGGAGACAACCGGTTCCTTTGGGTGGCTTGGGAAGAAGGCTCTGCCTGTGTCTTCCCTATGGGACTGCTTTTGCCTTGTCCCCGGGAGCCCCTCGTCTCCAGCCCCAGCACGGGAAAGGTCACCGGCAGCCCCCACTGTGAAGAGATGTGTTGAAGCTCCTGCTCTGGCACTGAAGTTACGTGTTTGGGGGCAGCTTGTTCAATCTTGTCGCGTCTCAGTCGCCCCCTCTGTGAAATGGGATAAGAGTAGCACCAACTCCTGAGGCATCGATGCAGCCGTGTCTGTGCCGGGCTCGGCACACAGCGCCTGCAGGGGAAGCGCCCCACGGACGGGAAAGGGAGCTGAGCTGCAATTTGGGAGGAAGGCCGCCTGGGTCCACATCCCAGCTCTACAGAGCCTGCCTAGGCTTCGGTGTCCTTGCCTGTAGGATGCACGGCTTGGCTGCGTCCGCCCTCTGCAGCTGACACGAGGGTTAGGTGACACGATGCCCAGATGGCGCCAGACCGATAGTAAGTGCTAGACGGATGGCAGCGGTTGTGGTTGTTGTCATTGTCTCAGGAATATTGGGACCAAAGAACAAATAACCAGAGTCACTGCTATAGAGCGGCGTCTGAGCGGGGGAGGAGGCTGCTGGACACACACACACACACACGCACACACACACACACACACAGTGGAATATTATTCAGCCCCTGAGATGAAAGAAATCTCGTCTTTGGTCATGTGGATGGAAGAACCCACAAGGCATGCTGGTGAGTGAAATACACCGGATGGAGAAAGACAGATACACGTGCTGTCACTTCCTTCTGGAATCTTTATGTAAAAAAGTTAAACTCCTTGGGGCGCCCGGGTGGCTCCGTCGGTTCAGCATCCGACTTCAGCTCAGGTCACGATCTCGCAGTTTGTGAGTTCGAGCCCCGCACCCGGCTCTGTGCTGCCAGCTCAGAGCCTGGAGCCTGCTTCGGATTCTGTCTCACTCTCTCTCTGCCCCCTTCCCTGTTCGCACTCTGTCTCTCTGTCTCTCAAAAATAAATAAACGTTAAAAAAAAATTAATAGTTAAAAAAAGTTAAACTCCTGGAAACAGGGAGTAGACAAGTGGTCACTTGTCGCTCCCTGGAAACAGGGAGTAGACAAGTAGACAAGGGCCTGGGGAGGGTAGGGGAGAGAGGGCGAGGTTGGGCCAAGGGTACGAGT
Source organism: Lynx canadensis (assembly GCF_007474595.2). NCBI lineage: Eukaryota > Metazoa > Chordata > Mammalia > Carnivora > Felidae > Lynx > Lynx canadensis. Next base: position 97,337,953 of record NC_044312.2, on the reverse strand, counting down.
CTCAGCTGTACGATGAGGAAGGTCTGAGGAGCTCACGGACACCACGGTGGCTACAGTTGAGAACCCCGTGTCGTATCATTGAAACTTGCTGAGAGATTAGGACTCAAAGGCCCTCACTGAAACGAACAGGGGGGAGTGAAAGGCATGGCACACAAGGGGTCGTGCTCGGGCCCAGTGAGCACGCTGCCCCAAGATGCCATAGGGAGGGAGGAACAGACTCACTCTCCCCCCTCCCCCCCTGCAAGGGCCTGCATTTCCTAGTTGGTGACACACATGTGGGGTAGTGTGAGCTCTTACACGATGCCTCTCCCAGCCGGCAGGGTTCCCTGGAGGACGGGAGACCATGTCTCTGTCCCCCCATCTCCCGTATCCGAGTTCTGGACTGGTGGTATACAATCGGTGCTCCATAGGACAGTTGCACATCTGTGCATTGTGTTGCTGCTTACAAAGCTTATCCACGCCCGTTATCACCTCTCAACCCTACAGCCTGAATCCTCAGTCTACCCCCATTTTATCCACTCAACCGGCCCAGGCGACTTGTCTCGGGCCACACAGCTGGTGGGGATATAAGCAGACTCCCATCACACCTTGGATGGTCCTGTCCTCTGAAACGCTAGCTGAAGTGGTGTGGGCTGTTTGTTTTTGAATGCTTACAGTGTCTCAGACCATGACCATCCATCATCCGATTTAATTCTCATAATAGCCTCATAAGGGAAGTGTTACTATTGTCCCCGTTTGATAGGTGTGGATGCTGAAATCCTACTGTAGCGTTACTTGCCCAGGTCACCCAGCCACTGGGGCAGAGCCCTGACTTGGAGCCCAGTCAGCTCCCGAGAACCTTCCAGAGTCTTCAGAGTTCACACCCTCAACCACCACACTCTGCTGACCACCATTTTCTCTTCCCGACTCCAAAGCGATTTGGTGACGATGCCGCAGCCCTTCCTCCAAGATGACCGTCCTGCTTGTCCCGCTACCTCATGCCATGCCCAGGACAAAGCGAGGCAGAAGGGTGGACACTGAGAGGTGAAATGACATGATCAGGGTCAGCACGACAGTTGGGCAGCAGATCCAGGATTAGAATACAGTCTGTTGGATTCCAGAGCCTGAACATCTGTCATATAATATTGCCTTCAATCATAGTTTTAAATGTTTATTTTCCAGAGAAAGAGAGATTGAGAGTAGGGGAGGGGCAGAGACAGAGGGGGAAAGAGGACCCGAAGCGGGCTCTGTGCTGACGGCAGCCAGCCCCATGTGGGACTCGAACTCAAGAACCGTGAGATCATGACCTGAGCCTAAGTCCAACGCTCAACCGACTGAGCCACTGAGGCACCCCTGCCTTCAATCATATTTAATTAGCTTTGTATTTAATTTAATGTACTTATATTTCATAGTGGAGTGCTTATAGGTCATTAATTTCTCATTTATGGCTCTTACCCACTACATTGTAATTAAGGCTTTATTTGTTGCAGTTAAGGATTCAATAGATTCCGTGTATACGGTGCTTAATGCACATGGTTCCTACAAAGAACGGGGACTCTCCAAGTATCTCTGAGCCCCTCTTGAGCGAAGACTGGGTTTCAACTGCCTCTTTAGCTGTGGAGCCCAGCCTAGTGCCCAGTACAGTGTTGATACTCGGAGCAATGAACGAAATAAATGAAGAGCGGGGCAGCTGAGCATCCAGCCACCTTCTCGAACTTCCTTTGCTGATTTCCAGGGCTTCCTCCTTTACATCACAACCTCAAAGATCTGAGGTTGCAGGAACACCGAGTGGTACAGCAGTACAACCCGGGATTCGTGTGAACTGCCAAGGGGTGGACTGTATATAGCAAGGTGGCTGAGCATGTGAGCTCTGGACCTGGCTTGCCTGGGTTCACATTCTGACTCTACCACATTAGTTATGGGACCTCAGGCAAGTCACTTAGCCTCTCCCGTTAGCAGAGGCAGTTGCCACAGGCAAGGCTCGGGGTGGGCGTCACCGCCACCTGGGTGAAGGCATCTTGGTCTCCACCAATGGGCAAGGCGGATGCAATCAGTGCCTTAATGCCTCTCCTCCCTCAGACTCCCCTTGCGGCCAGCTTTGTACTCTTGCCTGGCCAAACGCATAAAGCCTTGTTAATAATGAATAGGCCCCTGTCTGCCTTACTTAACACTGAGCTCCAAGCAGATGCACAGTCCTTTATAAATGATCCGGTCCAGCTGATTAGGCCCCACGGGGCGCATTCCTGCAGCCAGCCTCTTGTTCCCCATAATGGAATCATAATGTTAATGTGATTTCAATTAGGGCTATGTTACAGAACACAGGTGCTAGAGTGAGCCTGCGGGCCGGGAGGCCTCCCCAGGGACTCATTTTCCTGGGAAAGGTACGTGTGTTTCCAAGGCCTCCGCCAAACTCAGGAAAAAGCAAGTCACTGTGGCTGAAAGGAAGCTGTGAAAACAGACAAGAGATATCCAAGCTCTTTGGGGGCCCTGGCCCTGTGTTTCTTTTTCAAATTTGACTCGTGTGTAGGCTCCTTTTATAGGAGAAAACATGTCTTGGGGACCTCTGAGGTTCACAGGCCCTTAGGCCCCAATTTGAGAAATTGAGGCCCAAGGTCTAAAATATTACTCTGGTAAAATGTCTTTCCATCATAAATTATCACCGTAAAAGGAGACAGTCTTGTTCATGTGTAAGGGGGTTCACTACGTGCCAGATAGAATCCTTAGTATTTTATGTGTATGAACTCATTTTTTAGATTTTATCATCAAAACGCAAGCATGTGGACATTTTTTGAAAAATTTCGTGGGATGCAAGGATTCCTAAGAATACATTTCCAGGCTCCAGTCTGGGAAACCCCGATCTGAAGCAGCCAGTCCAGATGGGACCTTGAAGCGCACAGGGGGGGCAATTCTCGTTCTCCAGATGAGGAAGCAGAGAGCCGGACGGGGGAAGGGACTTGCTCAAGCTCTCCCAGTAAGGCAACGGACAGAAGGAGACAGAACCAATGTCTCCTGACTCCCAGCCCTAGTGCCTTCCACCATGCTCATTGTGGAGAAGGCACAGAGGAAAACAAAACAAACAAAAACAAATCCAAATCCCACTGTCCAGAAATCTCCATCACTAAGATTCTAGATATCCTTCCAGTCTTTTTTCTGTAAACATACGTGCACTTTATAGCATAAAATGGGATGATAATGAATAGACTCTTGCAATCTGGTGTTTTTCCCTGCCTAAATATATCATGTCAGGTGGGCAGCACTGGGGCATTTATTTCTCAGGCCATGTCATTAATGACCCCCTAGGTTCAGGGTGGCCTTTCTTGAAAGCCTCATCTTGCCCAGGTGGTCCCCTGGCTCCTGTGCTCCAAACACTGAAAATGATTTGCATTTCTCTGATCAAGTCATATAAAGGATGGATGGATGGTCCTAGAATGGAAAGATGGATGGAAGGATGGATGAATGGATGGATGGATGGATGGATGGGTGAAAGGTCTGTCTTCTCCTTCCCTAAGTAAGGATGGAGGAAAGGAAGCAAGAGAGTGGCAGGAGTATCCAAAGGTCTTAGTGACTGGAGACAAGACTCAAAGTCTGCCTGTCACCCAAGCCTTTGGCCATAGCCCAAATGTCAACTAGGTTTAATAACTTAGCCGTCCACTGGCTGCCTGTAGGCTGACTTAAGGTTATGCCCCTGAAATAAGGAGAGATGTCCTTTGGAGCATCTGAAGGATGCTGGTCAGAAAACTGGTCAGAAAACTCCCCTTGACCAGAAAGGCCCCCCAGAGCCATAAAGCTTCTCCTTGCAGAAGAGAAGCGCTGAGCCCCTCTTTCACTGACAGCAAAGATCATGGTGACCTGAGTGTCTCAGAAAGTAATGCCCCAGAGCCGCCCAGCTGGCCCTAGCCTCAGGCTCTGAGGGGCCTCCTCAGACTCACCCAAATGAAGTCTCGGAATAATCCCCACCCAGCTGCCCAGGCTGGATTACAGGAGGAATGGGGAGCCGGAGAGGCTTGGAGAGGAGCCCAGAACCCTGGAGCACCAGTGCCAGCAGGGACTCATGGATTCTTCCAGGCCACCCCACCCCTTGCATAAATGGAGACACCGAGGCTGGAGAGGGTGGTGGTTCCCAAGGTGCCCCATGGGCCGATCAATGGGCTTAAATGCAGGTCCCAGGCACTAGGGCTCACTCCTCATCCTCGCTGTCACCGGACCCTGTTATCTACTCCTTGGCTGAGTGTGTGGCACCAGTCAGGAGCTCCAGGATCTCTCCGTGGGAGCATGGCAGGCACGGTCTCTTGTTTATAATCAGAAACTGATGCTCCTTTCACGGCAACCCCTGTAATGTTCCAGGTTGAATTAATATCCAGGATTCCTGGGAGCCGACAGAATTCCCCAGCCATGCCACTGAAGGAAGGAAGTGGGACAGGTGTCTTCACGTCGTGAGCCCCTGGTTATTACCACTGGGACTCTGACCTGAGGAGGGGGGGCGACGATGGCATGGCGTTCCATGACTGGCAGGTGCGGCCGTGCCCAGTGGTAGCTAACTCACACCAAGAGGCCCATCCCAGTGTGCCTGCGGTGCTGGTGTTGGCATCTCCCCTCACCAGCTGTGTGGCCTTTCTGTCTACACTGCATGGCTGGATATAGGACGATGGGGCAAGGGACACCGAGAAGGGGTGGCCTGCAAAAAAAGAGGAAAATGGGGCATGTATTTCGGGTCCTAGAGGCCAAGGGAAGAGAGTTTTCCAAAACCCAGGGATTTTCAATAGCAGACTGGAGGCCTATTTACTCTCCTTAACCCAAAGCTCACCAAGAACAACAATGAATTTGGAGAAGAAGAAAAAGAGAACAAGACCTCTATCTTTTATTAAACCATAAAGTATACTTGCTAAATGCTATAACATAGGATCTCAGACAAGAGCCGTAACAGTCGCAGGAGGAAGCGGGTGTCCCTCCAGCTGGCACAGTGGGAGGCCTGTGGATGACAGGGGTCTGGGCTGAGTTCAGGCCGTGGAGGCGTCCGTCACCACCCAGAGGTAGGTGCAATGCCACAGGGCGGTGTGGGGGCAGGGAGGGAGTTTGCTGACTCGCCTCCTTCTCCGCCCAGCACCTCACACTGCCCAGCACAGGCGGAGAAGGAGGGAGACAGATAGAAATTGCAGATCGCAGGCACACGCTTGGGTGGCTCAGTCGGTTGAGCGTCCGACTTCGACTCAGGTTATGATCTCGTGGTTCGTGAGTTCGAGACCCATGTCGGGCTCTGTGCTGACGGCTCAGAGTCTGGAGCCTGCTTCGGATTCTGTGCCTCCCTCTCTCTCTCTGCCCCTCTCCTGCTTGCACTCTGTTTCTCTCTCAAAAATAAATAAACACTAAAAAAAAAAAAAAAAGAAATTGCAGATTGTAGGTCTGGAGCCTCACAGCCTAGAGGTCTTTGCTGAGAGTCTTGGAAAGCTGAGCATGGAAACTGGGGGGCTATGTGCCCGGAAAGGAAATGAAGGATTTAGTAAGAGTGTGTTGGCGAGTACGCACCCCAGTCACTCCCCAGAAGCCCTGCCCCGCTCTCTTTGCATCATCTTTCGATGAACAGCTGGGTCTGTTCCAAGGTGAACGATGATCACAAAGGAAGCATCAGGGGACTGAAAAACAAACAAAAAAAAAACCCCTAAAAATGGAAGTGGAGGTAAAGAGCATAAGCAAAAGGAAAACTAGCTTACATCATGGGAGGAATTATTATAAAGAAAAACAAAAGCTGAGGGAACGTTCAAGCGCACAGCTCTCCATGGACTCTAAGAGACTGCAGGTGGTTTGAGCTCTCCGACTGAGCTAAGAGATACCCAGGGTTCCTTAAAGAGATTGCAAGGCCATGGGCAGAAAGAGACTGAATTGGTGGCACTCGGGAAAGAACTGGAAGCCACAGAGAAAACTACTTGGAAATTAAAAAGCATAGTGAAAACAACCTGACTCAGAATAAACAGAGACCTAGAATAGAGAGAGGCATGTAGTGAACACCTGCAGAAAACCCCACCAAAATAAATGGAAAGGAAACAATAAACATATAAAAATAGTATACTATTTTACCTAGGGTTGTTGTCATGAAGTCCTACAAACTGGATGTCTTAATGCAACAGAAATGTATTCTTTCTCTTCTGGAGTCCAGAAGTTCGAAGTCTAGGTGGTAACAGTCTTGGCTCCTCCTGAGGGATCCGAAGGAGAATTTGTTCCACAGCTCTCTCTTAGCCCCCATGATGCTTGGCCACCCCTGGCTTGTGGCTGCAGCCCTCCAAGCTGCCTCCATTGTCACATGCATTCTTCTCTCAGGGTCCCCTCTTCTTACAAGGACACCATGTTGGATGAAAGGCCTGCTCTAGTTCGATATGGTCTCATTTTAACTAATCGCATCTGCAACAACCCTATTTTCCAATACGGTCACATTCTGAGGTACCAAGGTTCAGGACGTCAACATATCTTTGGGGAGACACAACTCAGCCCATAACAAGTAGTTATAAGAGAGACTGAAAGACATAGAGGACAGACCAGAGAGATACAACGTTTGCGGTGTTTCTGACAAGAGAAATGGAACAAACAGAAGAAAGATGAAAAATATTCAGATATAATGGGGACAAATTTTCCTGAAATAAAAATCTGAATGTGGAGATACAAAATGGATTCAGGACCATCCGTATAAGGCATGATATTCTAACTTCTAATGAAGTTCCTGAACTTCAAGGCCAAAGAGAATTATATGAGATTCCAGGCAAAAGCCTGTGTTGAGTCTTGAGTCACACAATGGGAGAAATCAGGCTGGCTGCAGACCTCTCCAGACATATACTGTGCCAGGGTCAGTGAGCAACATTTACGGGGTCCTGAAGGACAGAAATTGTGACCCAAGGAATTTATACCCATATATCTTCCCTTCAACTAGGAAGGCTACAGACAGACATTCCCAAGCAACCAAGAGCTTTGGGAATGAGTATCTCTTATTCCTTCTTTTTTTGTGTGTAAGTTTATTTATTTATTTTGGGAGAGAGAGAGAGAGAGAGAGAGAGCAAGCACAAGAGATTGTAAGCAGGGGTGGGGCAGAGAGAGAGGGAGAGAAATAATTCCAAGCAGCCTCCACACTGTCAGCATAGAGCCTGATGTGGGGCTTGATCCCATGTACTGTGAGATCATGACCTGAGTCGAAACCAAGAGTCAGACACTTAACCGACTGAGCCACCCAAGTGCCCCCCTCTTACTCCTTCTTGAAACAGACAGCCGAGCAATAAAATCTAGCCAGCAAAGGATTTCTTAAAATAAATAGTTCAGAATGGAGAAAGCAGGGTAAACATATTGGTGATAAGCACTGAATCCATTTAAATACAGAAATTGAAATCTTTGCAAATTTGGAGTATTAAGCACAGTGTAAATGTTGTAAACATCAACAATAAATAGTAATATGACTAACAAAAATTGGGATATGGAAAGCAGACAGTAAGAGAAAGTATAATGTGCTGATTTCCTCATTTTTCACAGCAAGAATCAATAGATATTCAGAATAAAGTTGGGAAAACGACATTTAAAAAATAATATAGTTGGGGCGCTTGGGTGGCTCAGTCAGTTGAGCGTCCGACTTCGGCTCAGGTCACGATCTCGCGGTCTGTGAGTCCGAGCCCCACGTCGGGCTCTGTGCCGACAGCTCGGAGCCTGGAGCCTGCTTCGGATTCTGTGTCTCCCTCTCTTTCTGCCCCTCCCCCACTCATCCTCTGTCTCTCTCTCTCTCTCTCTCTGTCAAAAATAAACATTAAAAAATTTTTTTAAATAATATAATCATTCTAATCTCATAATTAATATTTGATATAATCATGTGTCATTTCTTTAAAGACATGATAGGAACTAATATCACTAGCTATGAAAAATAATTTTATCTGAAATGTAGCAGTTTCTTCTGTCTCAATTTTCTGACTTATGATTAAGCTTTTTTTTTTTTGCAGTAATCACAGATTTACAGAAAAGTCGCAATATACCTTTCCCCCAGCTTTCCTTAATGCTCATGTCTTGCATAACCATGCCATATTTGTCCAAATATGGATGCTGACACTGACATTGGTACGAGACTGTTAATGAAAGCACCTATTTTATTTGGAGTTCACCAAATTTCCTACTACTCTCCTTTTTCTGCTCCCAGATCGAATCCAGAAAAGCACAGTCCGTTTAGTTCTCATGCCTCCTTAGTCTCCTCCAATATGGGACTGTTTCCCAGTCCTTCCTTGTCTTTCATGACCTTGGCATTTTTAAAGAGTGATGCTCAGGTGTTTTGCACACTGTCCTTCAATTTGAGTTTGTCTGATGTTTTCTCGTGATCAGAATAGATGATAAATTTGGGGGAAGAATACTAAAAAGGTATTTTATGCACGTTTTTCATGTCATATCAGTAGGTCCATGAGAGCAACATGACTTACGACTGGTGACATTAACCGTATCACTTGGTTAAGGCGGGGTCTGCCAGGTTTCTCTGAAAAGTAACTGTTTTTCCCCTTCCATACTCTATTTTGACAGAAGTGGGTCGCTAAGTCCAGCCCTTACTCAAGGGGGGAGGAATTAACATCCACCTTCTAGAGGAAAGAGTATGGAAGAATTTGTGGAAATATATTACAACCACCACAGTAATTAATAAATATTTTTGAGAGATACTTTGGGGACATTCATCTGCATTAAGTATTAGTCTTGTGTTCACATGATAATTTCCAATTGCCCTTGTTCATCCTACATTTATTATTTGGCATTCTCGATGAGGAAGATTTGTCCTTTCTCCTGCATTTATTTATCTAGTCAATCATTTGTTTATGTCAGTATGGACTCATGAATATTTATTTTATTCTCTGGGTTATAATCGATACTATCATTATCTATTTCTTGCCCAAATCATTCCAGGCTTGGAATTTGGCAGCTTTACCCGGGTGGCTCCAGGATCCTTTTTCTTTTCTTTCTTTTTAGGTACTGTGACAGTACTAGGCAGGATAGTTTCACTGCCCTGAAAACCCCCTGTGCTACACCTATTCACCCTCCGTCCCCCAGACCCAGGCAACCCCTGGCCTTTTTGTTGTCTCCATAGTTATGCCTTGTCCAGAATGTCAGATGGCTGGAACCATATAGTACACAGCCTTTCAGACTGGCTTCTCTCACTTAGCAACACGCATTTAAGGTTCCCGTACGTCTCTTCGTAGCGAGCTAGCTCACCTCTTTTTATTACTGAATAACATCCCACTGTCTGGCTGTGCCACAGTTTCTTTATCCTTCCCCCTATCCAGTCACCTATTAGAACATATCGGTTGCTTCCGAGTTTTGCAGATCACGAATAAAACCGCTCTAAACACTCGGGCGTGGGTTTTTATGTGGACACCATTTTCAGATAAATTGGGTAAATGCTTAAGAACACAACTGCTGGGTCATGTGGTCAGACTCTATTTACCCTTGTGGGAAACCACAAGACACTGTCTTCCGAGATGGTTGTAACCTGTGAATTCCTACCGGCAACGAGAGTCCCCGATACTCGAAATCCTCACCAGCATTTGGTGTTGACAGCGTCTTAGCTTTTAGCCATTCCTTTTATTTTTTTTTAAGTTAGTTATTTAGTTCGTTAGTTTATTTATTTATTTATTTTTGAGAGAGAGAACAGGGGAAGGGCATGGAGAGAGAGAGAGAGAGAGAGAGGGTGAGAGAATCCCAAGCCGGGGCCATGCTGTCAGCGCAGAGCCCGACGTGGGGCTCGATCTCACAAAACCGTGAGATCGTGACCTGAGCTGAAATCACGAGTTGGATGCCTAAGGGACCGAGCCGTCCAAGCGTCCCGGAGTTTAGCCACTCGGATAGGTGTGTGTCCCAGCATCTCATCATTGTGTTAATTGTCAGTTCCCTAATGACTTGTGGCATTGAACATCCTGCGTCCTCTTGACGTGCTTCCGGTTTGGGGGTGGTTTTGTTTTCTGTCTGGAAGTACTTTCTTACCTCCCGGTACTATATGATGCTCCAAGCTCATCTTGTATCATCTGTTTCAGCTTTAGAAGCAGCCATGCCTGCAGAGATCCCTGGCTCCTTTCACGGGAGAATGGTATTTAGAGATCAAGGTCTGGGCGCGAGGCGTGATTATTGCTATTGGGGTGGCACTGCCTTCGGGTCCCCTCAGCAGACAGAGCTAGGAAATATATGTATACACACATAACGATATTTATTTCTGTATCTATCTGTGTGTGTGTAATGTATATGTATAATGCACACGAGTTACACGTGTAGAATACATATAATAAACGTGTGTTCATACTGACATCTGGAGTGTCATCTAGGATTACAGCATTCTTTCCAGCCTCCCCACCTTTCTGATTTGTAACTTCTTTCTCCGGCAGTGGAAACCCTGACTCTGATAATCTAGAATATACATACTTAATTGTTCAGCTCTAGTATACATGTAAAGTAGTTTTAGAACGGTTCCCCTGGACTCCCTGAAAACAAATTAACGAGAACAGAGTATCTACGTACAATGTTTCCTCTTTAGCTTTTTAGTATCTAGTCAAAACACTATTTAAAAAATTAGGTCATTTTTCCCCCCCACTGGATTCATTTTTATACAGTTAAAGTCAAGTAAAATTAAATTCCATATTTTTTACTTAAAAATAGAATATCTGTTATCCCATATTATTACAGTACAGCTCTTTATTTTTCTACTATCTATCCACTCTTCTATCCATGTATATGCATAAAAGCATGTCTGGAATTGTATTAACCAAATGCTAATAACAGTTGCCTCTGAGTGATAGAATGCTTTTGTTTTGCATTATTTGGGTCCATTGTTCTGTAATTAACTTTTACATCAGCATGTATAGCATTTTTACAGAAAATGAAAAATTGTTCTCTAAGACCAGGGAGAAAATGGTCCACAGGTGGAACACTGCTAAGGGGCAAAATTCCTATTTGACTTAGTAGCTAGAAAATCATTTTTGAGCCCGATGAGAGCCATCGCTTGGGAAGAGCGAGGGGCAGGAGCCAGACCGGATGGGTAGAGAAATAGATCAAAGGCACGGACGAGGCAAGCAATGAAGGTCAGTGCTCCTCCAATGTGTAGCATTTCTAGGAACTGACTGTCTTGTGAGAACATATTCCTGAGCCCAGGGGTTTAATTCAGAAGGCCTGGGGTAGAGCAGAGAACTCCTCACGCTACACTGAGCTGCCCAGATGTAGACAAGTGTTTTGAGAAGCACGATTGGCCTGGAAGGAGGCAGGAGAGGACAGTGGAGGAAAGTTGCTTCGTGTGGATTATTTCGCTGACGATGTCTGGTTTTTATACCCACCTAGTAATACGTAAACAAAAAGATAGAGAATTATAAAAAGAAATAGACAAGTCAACAACCTTGGTGAGAGATATTTTTAAGATGTATTTTAGAGGGAGAAAGGGACGGGGGGGGTGGGGAGAGAGAGAGAGAAAGAGAGAGAGAGAGAGAGAGAGAGAGAGAGAGAGAGGAGCCCAAGCAGGCTCCACACTCACTGCAGAGCCCAATGCGGGGCTCGATCTCACAACCCTGGGATCATGACCTGCGCTGAAATCAAGAGTCCAACCCTCAACCGACTGAGCCACCCAGGTGTCCCTTGGTGGGAGATTTTAACACACCTTCTTCAGTAGCTTTTAGAACACGGTGGCAAAAAAGAAAAAAACAAACAAAAAACCCCGAGCCAGTAATTATGTAGGTGATACGAATAACACGATTAATAAGCAATGCCTGACGTACAGAAAAATACATCAAATAATGACAGAATTATTTCCAAGGGCACGTGGAATTTTCCAGAAGGATTCTTTTGGGCCATAAAATAAGTTTCAGCATATTTCCACAGATTGAACACAGAGTCCAGTCTGCTCTTTGACCACCATGACACCCATGATGACAATAGCCACAGAACTTCCAACGTTTAGAATTTATGTAATACACTTTGATTTTCTTAACTTTTATTTGAAAGTAATTTTAAGTTTACAAAAAACTTGCAAACATAAAACTGTACAAAAAAGCACCTCGCATGCCCTTTGCCCAGACCCACTTACTGTAAGCATTTCACCCCCCATGTGCTCTATCATCTCCCCGCCACTCTCCCAACACACACCGCACACCAAATTTTTTTCTAAGTTCTCAGCTGAGAGAGATACTGCTTGCCAGACATGTGACTGAGTCCCTTGGAAGTGAATCAGCCAATCGTCAGCTGAGCTGCCCGAGCACCCTGATGGAGCAAAGATGAGCCTGGATTATAGATTTGTGAGTTAAATATTGTTTTATGCCAGTGAGTCTTGGGCGTTTTGTTACACAGCAGCATGAAGTGGAATAGACATTGTGGGGCTTGGGAGCTCCCAAGGTATACAAGGGCATTGTGAATACTTTGAGGGCCCACTGAGGCTCCTGAATTTCCAGTGGGACCAGTCCCCCCCCTGAGAGGTGATCTCCTCCTGCTCTCCTGGTGCAGGTAAAGAGAAAGCTGGGAACTAACTCATCCAAGACTGGAATTTTGTCGGCAAGTGCCAAAGATAGATGGAAGAGGGGAATTCAGGAATTGGCAAGAGTGTCTTTGACATGGTGGGTCATGATAGATTAGATTCCAAGTTGGATCCCGAAGGAAAGGGAGGTAGAAGGCGGTTACCAGAAAGGAAGCAAATGGAGGGGTGTGATAGTTAATTTTAGGAGTCAGTTTGGCTGGCAGCAGGTTGCCCAAATATTTGGTTACCATTATTTCTGCGTGAGTCTATACGGGTATCTCTGGATAGAGTTGGCATTTGAACCAGTGCGGTCAGTAGAGCAATGCCCTCCCCAGTGAGGGTGGGAATCATCCCATCCACTGAGCGGGCCACCGCTGAGTATCTTCCAGATTGCCGCCTTCCCTGACCTCTCTCAGTACCCTCCTCTGTTTGCTCTGCCTCCCCTCTGCTCACCTCAATTTTCTCTGTCTCTCCCGGCCCACCCCCTCCACCACACCATCTGGCTCCCTGAGGGCTGGCTCGGTGCTTTGTAACCCACCCCCCCCCCATCCCCAGCACTTAGTCTGACACATCCTGAGGCCCAGAAAACCTTTGTGTGTGGACGCGAGGAACGGATGGACGGGCGTCCGGACGGGTGGTGATGGTACTGGTCGTCCCACACCCTCCGCCTTGTCATTTCCACCCCACTTCCCAGAAGGTAAAAATGGGAAGCCAGAGAGGTTAAGAGGCCTGCCGGGGTCACACAGCAGAGCAGCTCTGGCGGCTGAGGCTGTAGCAGAAACGAGATCAAGGGCGAGGTGGGTGGGGAGCCAGTTGGAAAGAAGCCCAAGAATCTCAGCTCTCCGATGGGCCAGGACCTCGCTGGACCCGGGCAGACGCCCCTCTTCTGCCATCTTCCCCCTCCCTCAGGCTGCAGGGAGCATCCCAGGGCCCGGGTGGCTGCCCCAGAACATTTGGCAGCCTGTTAACTTAATCCTCACCCAGCTGGGGACAGGGGTGGGGGGCTGGCTGTCACCTCATTTCCGAAGCAGCTACAGGCTGCTGGGGAAACAGCTGGGCCGGCCCAGCTGTATTTCCCCCTCTCCCCCGCCCACCTGCAAGTCAAAGGGAAAGAAGGGCAATTAAGAGAAAACCCAGGGGTGGGAAGGCAGTTTTCCAAAGCCCAGGTTGGGGCCCCGCCCTGGGAGGGGGAGGCACCCTGAAGAAATCCCGCCTTAAATGGATGCTTATTCTAATGGGAGGTGAAGGGAGAGGGGCCCAGACCGGTCCTGGGGGTGGGGAGGGTTAAGAGAGGGGCGAAGATGCAGGGTCTGTGCCCACAGATGGGCCTTCGTGAGCTTCCGGGGGACTGCCCTTGAGTGGCCAAGGTGCAGGAGGCAGGCGGCAAGCCCTGAGGTGGCCGGTGCTGAGGCTGCCTTCTCGGGGAGGCGGGGCATTCCTACCTTCCTTCCTTCACCCACACCTCCAACATCCCCTGAGTCCCCGTGACACTCCCTGCTAGGGTTAGGGCCAGGCAAACCAATCAGCCCCTGCGCATGCCCTTAGGCAACGGGGGAGACCCACAACTAGCAGTCTGTGCTAAGGGGGTGGGGCAGGGGCTGGGACAGAGAATACAGGACCGTGAGTGGGCCCAGGGACACAGGTCAGAGAGCCTTCCCACGGCTGTCCCAGCCTTTGGGACCCAGCGTCCTGGGGAAAGGGTGCTCTGGGGCCCACCCTCACCTCCAGGCCATGGTCTGGAGGGGGCGGCCACATTCCCAGCGTCTGGAAACAGTAGACACTGGGAGCCCTTCCCTCAGCTTCTCTGCCCAGGATGCATCCCGTGGTCCTTGACAGAACTGAGGACCTTCCCGATGACTGTCAGACCCTAACGTTCTTCAGGGCAAGCTCACTCCTGCCCTCCCACCTACTCCCTCGCATAGCCCACAGCGCCTTACCGAGACCCTGAAGGGTATTCAAGCTCAAAGTTGAAATGCTTCATTCATTTGCCCCTTCCTTCCTCCCTTCCTTCCTTCCTTCCATAAACCTTCATGGAGCATCTCCTTCGTGTCAGGCACTGGTCTGGGTGCACAGGTGGGGGTAATCACCGCAATCTTCGAATACTCTAATTGCTTCCGACTTTTCTCTTCCTTTGGAGACGGAGGGGTGCACCTGTGCCAGCGGGGTGATGTACGGGCTCTCTGTCACTCCCTCCTCACCGCTGGCCTGTGAGTCCCAGCTTTGTGAGTGACTACACAGGGAACACCCAGACGGGGCACCCCCACCCGCCATCAATGCTAAGTCAGCTGGAGCGGGGGGCCCCCCTTCGGTCCCTCCCCACTCTCAAGGAGGCTGGTGTGAGTGGGAGGCGGATGACGAGATAGGCCTCCCCCAACCATCCGGTGCCGCTCAGCCTGGGGGCCCCAGCCACGGGCCCCTGCCGCAGCCCAGACCCAGAGCCTCCACTGATCAGAAGTCTTGCTGAGTGTGTGGCCGTGGCCCGGGGGGGAGGGCGCGCTGACACTGCCCGTGTCCCAGGCCCTCTTAGGGGTCCCATCTGCCCCTGCTCAGCAGCTAGGGGAGCATCGCGCTCAGGAGAAAGAATGCTGGGCGGGAGTCAGGAGTCAAGGGTCCCAGGCCCGGCCCCCGCCCCCCAGCCCCACCTGCTTTGTCAGTTCAAAGCCCCATCACCTCCGTCTCTCTCGCATCTGTGGAAGGAAAGAGTTTGACCCAGAGAATCCTGAGGCCCTGTGGGGTCTGTGGCTCAGTTTCCCCATCTAGACGGGATGGGGTGCCTTAGTACTAACTGTACCCTTGGGATGAGATAGGATGCCTTTCCCATGAGTGCGGATTCAGGGGAGCCTGGGACTTCGGAGGGTGAAACTGGGGAAGGGGGGTGTGGGAGGCTGACTTCTCACTGGCATCCTTCCAGATTACCCACATTTCTCTATCCGTGTATACTAGCAATTAAAACCTAAATTAAAAAAAAAAAATTAAACTTAAGCCTTTCCACATGGTCCCTTCTTCTAGGGACTGTGATTCTGTGCATGACTCTCCTGGAGCCTGCCTTGCGGGTGACGCTGACTCAGGACCTGGCACATGGCAGGAGTTTCCACTGACACCCTCTGCATTCGCTCCCGGGAACGTGGATTTGCCGGCCTCCCCACCCCGGACCTGCTGGAGTCAGGCCCCTGGGAGCACAGAGACCCCACTCGATGCATCTCAGCAGCCCCCTTCCCGCCCAACGACATGCATGTGCTCCCACACACATGGACGCACATGCATGAGACATGCACACACGCATATACAGACACACACAGACATACACACACACACACAGAGCCCACACGAACCACAGACACAGATATGCACGCAGACGCATACACATAACTCCCGCCCCGCCCGCTGGGGTGCTTTACACATCCCTTAGTCAGTGATTAAGACACATTTACTAAATAATAAATGAGTGCAAACTCTCAGATCCAGGAAGCCAGAGCGCGGCTGGGCCCTGCCCGTCTGCAGCCTCCCTGGCCCCCGAGCTGCCTGCAGTCTGCCACAGGGAGAGACCACGCAGAGTGGGGGTGCCCCGCTGCCTCTAATGGACCCCCCCCACCCTCCGTCTGGCGGGCTCGCACGCACTCTGGGTCCAAACCGGCCGGTCCACACGTATGGAGGCCAGCGAGCCTGCAGCCCTGTCCTCTGTGGTCTGGCCCCCCCAGCCCAGCTGGGCTGCTCCCTGGCTCAACTTGAACTTGGCTCTTTCCAGATGCAGCATGGTTCACAGGGAGGAGCCGGCAGCCCACACTCGTGCTGTCTGGAGTCGTCAGTCGCCTCTTGGGAGTCTGGTCACACACTCACTGGAGAAGGGAAGGGCTCCCTCCCTCCCTCGAGTTGGGTTGAGGGGTTGAGGGTTGGAGGGAGGCCGTGCTGAGCCCTCAAATGTTGGGGCTCAGATGGCTTACTGAAAGCAAGACTCAGTCCTGGCCCAGAGCACTCCGCCGCCCCGCACCTGAACCCCACGGCCACTGCTTCCTCCTGGGGCACAGGTGGAAGGTTCAAGAGGGAAGTTGTAGGCATCAAGGTTCCAAATCAGAGCCCGGGTGGGGAGGTACGCCTGAGAGCTGTGCCCACCTCTGGCAGGCCCTTTAGCAATTACCTCGTGTAGCAGCTCACAGTCTAGGGTTTCGTACACCCAGTAATGTATCCTACAATAAAAGGGAGGTTGTCTGACAAGATTACCATTATTAGGCCTTATTTCATAAAAGAAACGGCACTCTTCGGTGCCGAAAATGTAAAGGGAAGGTGGTCCCGATCTCAAGATAATGGAGAGTTCTCTCCATGGAAAGCACTGCGCTCTCGGGAAATCTCCATCCACAGGGCTAGTTTTCCTTTCTCAGCGACAAAGACCTCGTCGCTCCGGTAGGAGAACAGCGCCGGTAGGCAAGGTGGTGTTTGGAATGGTGTGGAAACTGTGCAACCTGAGGCCCAGAAAGAAGTGATGAGTTCGAGGTTCTATGGTAAGTGGATGGCAGAGTGACCCCAAATCTGGGGCTGTTTCCACAAGGATGACTTCTTCTTTTTTAATGTGTATTTGTTTTTGAGAGAGACAGAGAGAGAGAGAGAGAGAGAGAGAGTGCATGCGTGTGTGAGTGAGCAGGGAGGTGCAGAGAGAGAGGGGACAGAGGATTCGAAGTGGTCTCTGTGCTCACAGCAGAGAGCCTGATGCGGGGCTTGAACTCGTGAACTATGAGATCATGACCTGAGCCAAAGCTGGACACTTAACCGACTGAGCCACCCAGATGCCCCCACAATGCTGATGTCTTAAAGCTAGGTGAGCTCCAAGGACCTGGGGAGGGGGGCCCTGGTGCCTGTTGGAGGCCAAGGGGTGACTGCAGAGAGCCCTGGAGGACGGGGGGCCTGGGGCCCCCATCTCCTCAGCTTCCTGCAGTCTCTCAGGCCCCACCCCAGAGCCAGGCTCTAGGCTGTGGCTTCAAACCCTTGCCTCCTGCCCAACTGCCAACTGTTCCCTCTGGGAATGCTCTGTGCCCTCGGCTGCCAGCGTTCCTGGCATGACGTTTCTCTGGTGCCGGGAGGAAAAGGGCCACATGGTCCCCATATGCCACCGGGGTGGGAAGTTTACACTGAACAGCTGAGCTGGCTTCTCCTTCTTCCATCAGCAGACTTCCCTGCCTCTCTTCTCTTTGTCTTCCTCGGGGGACCTCCCGCTCCCGACCAAGAAGGAGATAAAATAGCATGTTTTAGCATTTGCAGGGCCGCCTGACTTTCCAACGCTTGTCCACATGCACTGGTTTCGATTAAGCAAACACGCATGCTCTAAAATCAAACAGGCACATATCCTTCGCCAGTACCTGCAGGGCCAGGTAAAGGTGAGCTCCTCAGAGAATGACCAGACGTCCGTCTCCCCATCCATTTCTCCACCCCATCACCCACCATCCGTCCATCTCTCCATTTTTGCATCCCTCTCCCTTCCCTTTACCCATCCTTCTCTATATTCATCTCTCCCTCTCTCCCTCTCCACTTCTGCATCCCTCCTCAATCTCTCTATCCCTCCATTCCTCCCTTCCCTCTCTATCTTTCCATCTCTTCATCCATCCTTCTCTCCTCAGTCCTTCCACTCATCATTCCACCCCATTATCCCTTCATCCAGCCAATCAGGCGTCTTTCCCTCTCTCCCTCCATGCCATTATTCATCTGTCTTGCCATCCATCCATCCGTCCATCCGCCATCCAATCAAGCATCCATCCATCCGTCCATCCACCATCCAATCAACCATCCATCCATCCGTCCATCCGCCATCCGGTCAACCATCCATCCATCCGTCCATCCGCCATCCGATCAACCGTCCATCCATCCGTCCATCCGCCATCCGATCAACCGTCCATCCATCCGTCCATCCGCCATCCGATCAACCGTCCATCCATCCGTCCATCCGCCATCCGATCAACCGTCCATCCATCCGTCCATCCGCCATCCGATCAACCGTCCATCCATCCGTCCATCCGCCATCCGATCAACCGTCCATCCATCCGTCCATCCGCCATCCGATCAACCATCCATCCATCCATCCGCCATCCAATCAACCATCCATCCATCCATCCGCCAATCAACCATCCATCCATCCATCTGCCATCCAATCAACCATCCATCCATCCATCCGCCATCCGATCAACCATCCATCCATCCATCCGCCATCCAATCAACCATCCATCCATCCATCCGCCATCCAATCAACCATCCATCCATCCGTCCATCCGCCATCCAATCAACCATCCATCCATCCATCCGCCATCCAATCAACCATCCATCCATCCATCCGCCATCCAATCAACCATCCATCCATCCGTCCATCCGCCATCCAATCAACCATCCATCCATCCATCCATCCGCCATCCGGTCAACCATCCATCCATCCATCCATCCGCCATCCGATCAACCATCCATCCATCCATCCGCCATCCAATCAACCATCCATCCATCCGTCCATCCACCATCCGATCAACCATCCATCCATCCATCCGCCATCCAATCAACCATCCATCCATCCGTCCATCCGCCATCCAATCATCCATCCATCCGTCCATCCGCCATCCGATCAACCATCCATCCATCCATCCGCCATCCAATCAACCATCCATCCATCCATCCGCCATCCAATCAACCATCCATCCATCCGTCCATCCGCCATCCAATCAACTATCCATCCGTCTATCTGCCATCCAATCAACCATCCATCTGCTATCCATCCAACCACCCACCCCCTCTCTGTGCCTCCCTCAATCTCTGCATCTCTTATCCCTCCATCCACTTTTCCCCCTCCACCCCTTCTCTCATCTGTCCACCTCTCCATCCCTCCCTCCACTTATTGAGCGCTCTCCGTGAACCAGGCCCTACCACTGCAGGCTGCCTATTTGATATCCCAATAAGCGTTTGCTGACTGAACCTAATGGTGCCCCCGCCTTCTGGGGCTTACCCTACCGTGACAGTGAAGTCCACAACTAACTCCAGTTCTGCAGTTGGGAGTGGTCTGTGCTTGGGAAGCCGATGGACAGAAGAGAAGCATCTGAAGGACCAGCTTTCATGAGTCCTTACAGTGGGCCAGGAGCCTTACATACCCACTCTTTTTTCCCTCTTTGCAGTCCTGGGAGGATGATAAGATTTATCCCCATGCTATCAACTGAGGAACCGAGCCCAGAGGCTCTGGCGCAGGAAGGAAATCTGAGTGCACCTCGGCCTTACCATCAGTTCCACTTTGGGGATCCAACATGTGGTGCCCTTTCTGGTTTCACTGGAAATCCCTCCTCCGGCAAATCCTGTGCTCCACCAAATACCACACCACAAGGCTTGACGTGTTTGCCCCTGCTTCTTCCCCTGGAATACTCTAGTCTCCTTCTCCCAGAAGAAATCCTACCCACTCTCCAATATTCATCTCCAAGGATGCCTCCCTCAGGAGATCTTCCAAGATTGCGCCTAGCTCTACCCCCTTCGGCAAAGAATTAACCATTTCCTTTCTTCCCACAAAACTTTTTTTGCTACCCCCTTTCACACACACTGCATTGTCTTCCTTGTCTGAAGATGTGTCGAGTGAGGGGACTGTGTCTCTGTTTTATCCCTCTGAGCTCCTTAAGTGGGTTGGGGACCTGCCGTCTGAGTCGCCTTGCCACCCCCCCCAACATACACATATAACCTAATACCAGAGCATGTACAGTGGGCAAGCAATATCGTTGAATCAGATCGATAACTAGGGGTGATAGTATGTAAATTTACCAGCCAGCAGAGCAGGGAAATGAACCAGTCGGAAAGGTAAGAACCCACAGAGCATCAGCCCTGTCTGCAAATTCCTTTCTCCCGGCACCTCCTGACCTGATCTCTGCCTCAGCGTGGAAAAGAGGCTGAGATGTGTTGAGTCTCTGGGGCGGCTGGAGGGAAGGACACCGGCTGTGAACTTGGGGAAGCCCGGGTCTGATCGGATCATACCTGACGCCTCCTTCCCTGGCCTTCCCTGGTCTGGACCAGCCCTGTCCAGGCCATAGAGGCATGTGTAAGGGAGAAGGAGGATCTGGGAGTCAAATAAGAGCCGATGTGTGATGAGGGGTCCACGTGCTTCAGGGGCTGGGACTTGACCTGCACTATCTCGTTCAACCCAAACCACCCACACCGTTTTGCAGACAGGAAAATGAGGCCCCGGAAGACGTGACAACTTCCCCCCATGACTTCCCAGCCAGTGAGCATACAGCAGTGGGGTTCCTGGGACCCAGCGCTCTCAAGATAGCCCACTCTTCTGCCCGTGGCTCTGGAGTGGGCCAAGAGGGAAACGGGGCATAGGTGAAAGGTTGGCCCTCTGGTCAAACCTTCCTCAACAGAAGAAAGTTTGGCCCTCTGGGGACCTCGACACCTAGGATAAGAGCAGAGACAACAGCAGTGGGGTCCACTTCCTTGGTACTGTTCTGTGCCAGACGCCCTGCATACTCTAGCTCTCGTTTCCCAAACTGAGTGTTGTCACGGCCATCTGACAGATGAAACAGCTGAGGCTCAGAGAGGCTGACTTGTGCCATGTTGCACAGCTGGGCAGCGGCCAAACTGAGGCCTGACTCCAGTGGGGTTGGCTCCCTCCATTACCTTTGCTGTTTCTCGTGAATCGTTGTGCCCCCGACCACATGGGCAGAGCCCGGTGATCTCAGGACAGGTTCTGGCACCAGGGCCCTGGCCAGGAGGGCAGTCCTCGGTCAGCATGGAAGAGAAATGCAGGCTTTCCGGGGGACTCCCGGTCCTTAAAGGCCCGAGCTTCATCAGGAGGCCCTGCCGTGGCAAGCGGGAGCCACTGTCCCTGCCAGGCTTTGGGGCCCAAGGTCCTTGATCAGAGTAACGTGCTTCTGTGGCCACCTTCCCCAGAAGGACTGGAAGGAATCAGGAAATCCCAGCTAAGGCACTGACACATGCCCAGGGCCTGCCCAGAGTGGGCCCAAGAAAGTATTGCCGTCATGCCTGTCTGCAGACGTGAACGGGGAGAGGAGAGAAGTTTGGGGGGAGAGGGTGAGAGTGGAGGGAAGCAGCCGGGAAGAAACAGAAGGGAGACCCAGCATTTATGTTTCTTCTGAGGGACCCAGAGACTTCGCTTTCATGGCTTCTTCTATTCCACAACCTCCAGATACTTTTCTGCCCCCTTAGACCCTGCAGCGTCTGGCAGGGAAAAAGAAACCAAACAAGGCTGGCAAGACCTGGAGGCCGGAGGCCGTTTCCCTGCCTTTGGAGTCTCTCCTCCCACGCTGACCCAGAAGGGAGGCAAAGTCAGCAAATCCACGGGCTCACCCGCCCCGGCCCCACAGCTACCCCCTCCCCCTCCCCACGGGCTGCCTGCAGTCACCGGGCAGGAAAGCCCTGGAAAAATAATGGTAGGGATGCCATCCGCTGGGAGGCAGGAAACCCCAGCTCTCAGGCCAGGGCCGGGAGGCTGTCAGCCGACCCGGAAGGTCTCGTCTGGTCTCACGACAACCCTGTGAGCAGGAGTCACTGCCCCCCACTGGACTGATGGGAAGACCGAGGCCCGGCAAGATTGCACAGCTGGGGAGCTGTGCGGCTGGGACCTGAGCGTGCTCCTTCAGAGCCTCCCGCCCAGGGGCAGGGGTGGGGGGCAGGGGCAAGTTGCTCTGTCAAGGTCCCTCAAAGTGATTCTGTCGTTTGTTCCCGGCCACCTACGATGAAAGCCCTCTGCCCAGGAGGTCTGGCTGATTCTACTGGACCATCTCTGAGATTTCCTGGAGAATCCCATTTCGTGTCAACCCGGGGCCCTCGCTGAAAGCCCCTCTGGTCGCTGCAGGGGATGCTCTGAGCACATAGTTTTGTGTGGACAACGTGGAACTTCACCAGGTCAGCCCCTCCCAGGCTTTGCAACGCGGGAGAGAACTCAGGCCCACGGTCACTGGCAGGCGGCTGCAGAGTGACCACCTATGGAGGTGCCCAGTCCTTATAATACATCCATGCAGGATGACCAAGATGATGCTGGCGGTCCCAATACACGTGACAGGGTTCAGTGGGTGCCACATTCAGGAGCCATGGCTTCCGAAAGGCCGTTTATCGCAGCCCTGTAAGGGATTCAGGCTGGCTTTGGGGGCAGATGTGATTGGAGCTCGGGGCTAAGAAAGCCCTCCCCGGGGTCTCCCCACGAGTCCCGGGCCTGTCTCCACGGGGAACAGGGGGATGGGAGGCCTGGTATCCCCTGTTGAGAAGGTATCCTTTGTATGTCATCCCTTGTAGGTGAGCTGTGATTTCTGATGGATTCACGTGTAAGTGTCTTTGGTTTGGGCTGAGCCTCCAACCCAGCTCTCTGTGGCACCCATAGCACAATCATGCCGGGACGCTCCTGCTGAGTCCCGAGTCCCCTGCCCCCCTCCCCCGGCCCCCAATCTGTCTGAGGGCAGAAAATGTCCTCCGGCCATGAAGCTCCATGAACTGTTTGACAGCCAAAAGCCCAGGTAGGAAGGGGCATCTGAGCCCGGAAGGAGGGGAGGGGAGAGGGGAGAGGAGGATGGTAGCCCCCCCTGTTCCACCCCAGCTGTTCAAACATCCAAGCCCCTTCCCTCTTCCTTCCAAAGTCCCTGGTCAGCACTCAGCCCCGGATCGCAGCCGCCTGGGTCCCCGCAGTAAACACCTCGCAGAGGTTTCCTCCAGCGGACAGGAGGCTTCTCTCTAACCCTCACGGGCCGGAAGGCCACCGGCTCTAGGGGAGCCACCAGGGCTGGGCGGGGCAGGGAACAGAGTGGATGACCCTGCTGAGCTCAGAGGCAAGCACAGGAAGGAGCGTGGGAGGAGGTGAGAGGCCACGTGCCGGCCGCAGCCCACACCGACCCCTGTCACTCTCTCCATGCTCCCATCTCCAGCCCTCGTCCATGCTGACCCCTCCTATCTCTCCTCGGTTCTGCCCCCTGCAAGTTCCCCCATAAAGTGCTTCCAGATGGAAAGCGTCTCTCCCCGCCTCTCTGGCCCCATGGCACCTTGTCTCCTGCGGCCCCACTCAGGTTCTGCCTTATGGATGTTTGGATGAGGGCCACACCTGTCTTCCTGCAACTCTCGAGGCCCAGATGTGAGCCGAGTCCTGCCGTGTGGTCCCCAGAGGGTACCCGCCTCAGTGGCTTGGGGAAGAGCAAGTAGAACCCACGTTGACTAATTTAGTATTGTGCTTGCTCGTACTGGGCTTACCCCTTAATCCTGACACAAACACAGCGACTCCAGGGTTTGCTGTCCACCTTTCCCGGACGGGGCACCCACCGCAAACACCGCCGTGCTTATGATTTACATTTTCTAATAGTCCTGGGACACGGAAACGTCATGGATCTTTCTATGTTGATCTTATATGCTCACGTCTCTTGTTAATCCTAAATCAGTTGACCTTTGAACAACACGGGTTTGAGCCGCGCGGGTCCACTTAGGCACGGATTGTTTTCTTTCCCATCAGTACAGTGCAGGACTGTAAGCGTATTTTCTCTTCCTTACGATTTTCTCAATAATCTGTCCTCCAGCTTACTTTATTGTAGAAATACAGTGTTTAATGCACATCCCAGACAAAATACACATGCGAATTGACCGTTTGTGGTCTCAGGAAGGCTTCCAGTCAACAGTAAGCTGTAAGTAGTTCAGTTTGGGGGGGGGGGGGAGGGAGTCAAAAATTATATGCAGATTTTTGACCGCAGGGGCGGCCGGGACTCAGAGCCCCTGTGTGGTACAAAACCCAACTGCACCGTGGCTGCGAATACTTTGGGGCTGTCCATGAAACAGCCACATCATTTGCAAATACTTATTTTTCTTTCCTTCCAATGTTTATATCCTTTCATCTCGAAACATTTTTTCCTTTACCTTCTTTTCTGTCTTGCTGGGCTCGCTGGGACCTCCAATGTAGCAGTAACTAAAAGTGAGAAGAGCAAGTGTGTTTGTCTTCTGCCCGATTTTAAAGCAAATGTTTCCAATCATACTTTTTTTTTGTTCTGAAGTTCATTTGTTTATTTTGAGAGACACAGAGACAGCACGAGCAGGAGCGAGGCAGAGAGAGAGAGAGAGAGAGAGGGAGAGAGAGCATCCCAAGCAGGCTCCACGCTGCCAGCACAGAGCCCGGTGGGGGGCTCAAACTCATGAACCACAAGGTCATGACCTGAGCCGAGAAACCGAGAGTCGGACGCTTAACCGACGGAGACACCCAGGCGCCCCCTTCAATCATTCTTCTTATTGGTGATAGGGTTTGTGATAGGCCAAAGAAAAATTTCTTCTCTTCCTACTGTTCTGAGAGTTCTTTCACAAACGGACATTGAAAGTTATCGAGTTCTGTCTCTGTATCTGTGGAGCTTGTCGTGTAATGTGCTACATTGCATTAATCTTGTTTCCGAAGTCAAACCAACTTTGTATTCCTGGGATACGCTGAACATGACCTGATGTGTTGACATTTTTGTTCCTTAGAAGATTCGGTTTGCTAGCACTTTATCCGGAGTTTGGCCTCTATGTTCATGAGTGAGGTACTTTCCTTTGTCATTGTGCTGTATCCGGCTTGCGTTTCCAGGTTTTCCTCCTCTCACAAAAATGAGCTGGGGATTATCTTCATTTTTCCAACCCCTGGAATATTTTGTGTAAGACTGGAATTATCTGAAACTTGACTGTTTGGTGGAACTTGCCTGTAACTGAGCCTGGTATTTTCCACGGTGGAGAATCTGAAACTTTGGGTTTGATTTCCTTTGTGGTTCTAGGACTATTCAAATTAGGGGTCGAGGCGCCTGGGTGGCTCAGTCATTAAGCGTCCGACTTTGACTCAGGCCATGATCTCGTGGTTTGTGAGTTCGAGCCCCTCGTGGGGCTCTGTGCCGACAGCTCAGGGCCTGGAGCCTGCTTCAGATTCTGTGTCTCCCTCTCTGTTCCTCCCCTGCTCATGCTCTGTCTCTCTCTCTCTCTCAAGAATAAATAAACATTAAGAAAAAAAATTAGGGATCCCATGTGAACTTTAGAGGACACCACTTTACATCATATTTCTTCTGGTGTCAAATTTTAAGTTTTATTTTTCTAAGCATTCATGTATTTGGAGAAAGTTGATAGTATCTTCTGATTATTTTAGCGGCTTAATTGATATATAATGGACATAAATTAACTTTACATATACAACACACACAATTTGATGAGTTTTGAGATACATATACATCTGTGAAACCATCACTGCTTTCATGACAGTGAACATATCTCTCATTTTCCAGAAGTTTCCTCATACCTTTTGATAATTGCTTCCTGCCCCTCCCCAACCTTCCCTCCAGGTAACGAATGACCTGCTTTATGTCCCTATACGTTCGTTTGCATTTTCTAGAATTTTATGAAATGGGATCGCACAATATACACCTTTTTACTCAGCGTAATTATTTGGAGGTTCATCTAATTTGCTATCATATCAATATTTATTCTTTCTTATTGCTGAGTAACAGTCCAGTGCATGAACATACCAGAATTTGTTTCTCTTTTCAGTTCTCAGTGGACATTTAGGTTGTTACTAGTTTGGGCTACTATAAACAAAGCAGCCATGAACATTGATGTATACATTTTTGAATGACACATACGCCTTTACTTCTGGTAAATAGAAGTAGGCTGGGTGGGTCGTAGAGCTGGTATGTAGGTAACTTTTTATGTAAACTGTCACACTGTTTTCCGGAGTGGTTGGCCCATTCTACATTCCCGCCAGGAGCGTATGAGAGTTCTAACCTATTCTCCCCAACACTTCGTATGGTCAGTCTTTTACATTTTACAGGTGTAAAATGGTATCC
Source organism: Lynx canadensis (assembly GCF_007474595.2). Classification (NCBI taxonomy): domain Eukaryota; kingdom Metazoa; phylum Chordata; class Mammalia; order Carnivora; family Felidae; genus Lynx; species Lynx canadensis. The sequence continues at coordinate 97,311,712 of NC_044312.2, read as the reverse complement.
CTTGTGGTTAACATTTCCCTGTTTGGCTAATGACATTGGGCATCTTTTCATTTGCTACTTGACGTCTGTATTGTATATTTCCCTTGGGGAAGTATCTGTTCAAATGTTTTGCCCATTTCTAATTTTTACTTGTAGAGTTTTAAGAATTCTCTATGTAGTCTAGATAGACGTCCTTTCTCAGATATGTGATTAGCCAACATTTTCTTCCTGTTGGTGAATTATCTTTTCATTCTCTTAACAATGCCTTCTAAAGAGCAAAAGTTCTTTAATTTAAAAAAATTTTTTAAGTTTATTTATTTATTTTGAGAGAGAGAGAGCACAAGCGAGCAGGGGAGGGGCAAAGAGAGAGGGGGAGAGAGAGAGAATCTCAAGCAGGCCCTGTGCCCAGCATAGAGCCCAGCGTGGGGCTCAAACTCATGAACTGTGAGATCATGACCTGAGCCAAAACCAAGAGTCAGGTGCTTAACCAACTGAGTCACCCAGGTGCCCCAAAAGTTCTTAATTTTGATGAAGTCCAGTTTTCCAGTTTTTTCTTTAATAACCCAAGGCCACACATATCTTCTGTTGTTTTTTTTCCAGAAATGGTAAAATTCTATATATTTTACATTTAAGTCTGTTATCCATTTTGAGCAAGTTTTTATATACAGTGTGGGGTTTGGATCAAAGTTAGTTTTTAAAATATGGACATTCAGGGGCACCTGGGTGGCGCAGTCGGTTAAGCGTCCGACTTCAGCCAGGTCACGATCTCGCGATCCGTGAGTTCGAGCCCTGCGTCAGGCTCTGGGCTGATGGCTCGGAGCCTGGAGCCTGTTTCCGATTCTGTGTCTCCCTCTCTCTCTGCCCCTCCCCCGTTCATGCTCTGTCTCTCTCTGTCCCAAAAATAAATAAACGTTGAAAAAAATAAAATAAAATAAAATATGGACATTCAATTGTTCCAGCCCCATGTGTTGACAAGACTTCTGTTAGGACTTTGTTAAATAAACATTTAAGTGGAGCACAGGGTGCCAGATGATGAGCCAAGATTCAACAACAAACCACAGAAGAAATTTGGGGCGCCTGGGTGGCTCAGTCGGTTAAATGTCCAACTTCGGCTCAGGTCATGATCTCGCAGTCTGTGAGTTCAAGCCCCACGTCGGGCTCTGTGCTGACAGCTCAGAGCCTGGAGCCTGTTTCAGATTCTGTGTCTCCCTCTCTCTCTCTGACCCTCCCCCGTTCATGCTGAGTCTCTCTCTGTCTCAAAAATAAATAAATGTTAAAAAAAAAAAAGTTTAAAAAAAGAAATAGAGACAATTTATTATTCACAGGTCCTGGAGGAAGTACCTGGCATGCCCCAAGGGGAGGTCCAAGCAGGGTGTAGACGGAGCGAGAAAGGCAAAACCTGGGGCACTTGCCTTTCTTGAAGCGGGTGGAGTGCATTGGAGGCATTGGAGGCTAAGATAGAATGGTCAATTCAAATCAAAAGAGTGGGGTGTTGTTGAACTCCATGGGGGTCTTAGTTCATCTGGGGGCATGCAAGGGAAAGGCCCTGGGAGGCAAGAGAGACCAACCATACTGACCATCACAAGGACAGTGGCAAAAGTCATATCAGGATTTGCATGCGACTCTGTGGGCTGTCATCTAGAGCACATACTTGCCCTAGGGGGCTAATGTCAGTTCAAGGTCTCTGCAGGCCAAACGACATCGACGATGAGGCAGCAATACCATGGAGTAGGGCAGTTAAACTCTCAGCAACTCTCCCTTCTCCACTGAATTGCCTTGTACCTTTGTCCAAAATCAACAAACCATTTATATGTGGGTCTAGTTCAAGACCATTTGTTCCCTTGATCCATTTGTTCATTCTGATGCTAACACCACACTGTTTTGATCACCATAGCTTTATACTAAGACTTGAGGCCACGTGGTATAATTCCCCCAACTTTGTTCTTTTTCAAAGTTGTTTTCAGTTATTCTAGCTTGTTTGTATGTCCAAGTGAATGTTAGAATCAGCTTGATAATTTCTACAAAGACAGCTTGCCAGGATTTTGATTGGGATTCAGTTGAATCTACAGATCAATACGGGGAGGACTGACATCTCAATAATATGGAGCCTTCCAATCCATAAAAAGAGTATATCTCTCCATTTATTTAGATCCTCTTTACCATCTCTAAGCAATATTTTATAGTTTTCAGTATACAGGTTTTTCACATCTTTTCTCAGATTGATCCCTAAGTATTTCATATCTTTTGATATGATTGTAAATGGCATTTTGTTTCAATTGCCTATTGTGACTAGAATCTAAAACTAGAATTGGTTTTTGTATATTAATCTTATATCCTGCCACTTTTCTTAATTCATTTAATTATAGCAGTGTTTTTGTAAATTCCAGAGGATTTGTTGCATAGATCATAATGCCATCTGCAAACTAAAGACAGCTTTACTTCTTTATTTCTAATGATGATGTCTGTTTTTTTTTTTCTTGCCTGAATGCACCAGCCAGAACCTCCAGTAGCATGTTGAATTGAAATGGTGAGAGCAAACATCTTTGACTTGTTCCTGATCTTGGAGGAAAAATATTCAGTTTTATGATCATTAACTATGATGTTAGTTGTAGAGGTTTGTTTTTTTGTTTTGTTTTGTTTTGTTTTGTTTCTTTTGAGAGAGTGAAACAGAGCATGAGTGGGGGAGGGGCAGAGAGTGAGGGAGACACAGAATCTGAAGCAGGTTCCAGGCTCTGAGCTGTCAGCACAGACCCTGATGTGGGGCTTGAACCCACAAGGTATGCGATCATGACCTGAGCTGAAGTCAGAAGCTTAACTGACTCAGCCGCCCAGACACCCCAGTTGTACAAGGTTTTTTTTTTATAGCTACCATTTATCATGTTGAGGAAGTTCTATTCTATTCTATTCTATTCTATTCTATTCTATTTCTGAGAGTTTTTATAAAGAATGGATATCGGATTTGACAAATCCTTTTATTGCTTCTATTCAGATGATCACATGACTTTTCTTTTTTGTTTGTCAATATGGTGAATTATTTTGATTGATTTTTGAATGTTCAATCTTACATTCCTATAATAAAATCCCACTTGACCATGATGCATAATCAGTCTAATGGTTCTAATTAAAAAATCCGATTGGGGCGCCTGGGTGGCTCAGTTGGTTAAGCCTCCGACTTCGGCTCAGATCATGATCTCACAGTTTGTGGGTTTGAGCCCCGCGTTGGGTTCTGTCTGACAACTCCGAGCCTGGAGCCTGCTTTGGATTCTGTGTCTCCCTGTCTCTCTGCCCTTCCCCCACTCGTGCTCTGTCTCTCCCTGTCTCAGAAATAAACATTAAAAAAAAATTGGAACCCTCACATATTGCTAATGGGAAGCTACAACGTTGCAGCCACTTTGGGAAAATCTGTCAGTTCCTCATATAACCCAACAATTCCAGTCCTAGAAAACATATATCCACACAAAACAAAAAATAAAGTATGTGCACACAAAAGCTTGCGCATGAATGTTCACAGCAACATTACTCATAATAGCCAAAAAGTGGAAACAACCCAAATGTACTTTGGCTGATGAATGGACAGACAAGATGTATATCCATCCAGTGGGATATTATTTGGCAATAAACAGGAATGGAGTACTGAACATGCTACCACATGGGCAAACCTAGAAGAGATAATGCTGAGTGAGATAAACCAGTCACAAAACACCACATACTATGTGATTCCATTGAAGTGAAGTGTCCAGAATAGGGAGATTGACAGAAAAAAATTAGAAAGTAATGAGAGTGCATGCGCACAAGTGGGGGAGAGGCAGAGAGAGGCGGGGACAGAGGATCTGAAGAGGGCTCTGGGCTGACAGCATCGAGCCCAGTGGGGGGCTCAAACTCATGAACCTGACATATCATGACCTGAGCCAAAGTTGGATGCTCAACCAACAGAGCCACCCAGGTGCCCCAGAACTATACACTTTAAACTGGTGAATTGTCGAGTATGTGAACAATATTTCAATAAAAGTGCAATTGTTAATTTTTTTTTAACGTTTATTTATTTTTGAGAGAGACAGAGACAGAGCATGAGTAGGGGAGGGGCAGAGAGAGCTGTCAGCACAGAGCCCAATGTGAGACTCAAATTCACGAACTGTGAGATCATGACCTGAGCCAAAGTCAGATGCTTAACTGACTGAGCCACCGAGGTGCCCCAAAGAGCAATTTTTAAAAAGAAACAAATGTGCAAGCAAATGTAAGCTCTGAGATTAAGACAATTAGTTTAGAGCTGTCATTTAATTTTGAATTTAGTCTGAAAACCTTGCCTTTTAACCAGAACATTCAGTTCATGCATATTGATTGTGATTACTGATATAATTGGGTTTATCCCACCATCGTATTATGCTATTTGTACAGCTTTTCTGTTTGTTTCTTTTATTTTATTTCTTTCCTCCTTCCTTCCTTCCTTCCTTCCTTTCCTTCCTCCCCCCATCTCTGTCTCTCTCTCTCTTTCTTTCTTTCCCTCACTTAAATGGTTTGAATGGATTTGACCCTCACTGAAAAACATATCTTTTTAAGTTTATTTATTTATTTTGAGGGGGGAGGAGCAGAGAGAGAGAAAGAGAGAGGAAGAGAGAGAATCCCAAGTAGGCTCCCCATTCATCACGGAGCCCAACTCGGGGCTTGATCTCCCAACCGTGAGATCATGGCCTCAGCTGAAATCAAGAGGCAGACGCTCAGCTGACTGAGTTACCCAGGCACCCCTGAAAAACATACTAATGGGAAAAAAACAAATAATAGGAACAAAAAGTACTGTTCCTGCCTATACCCCAATATCCCGCCCTCAATGGTCTATCTGGTTTGTGGCAAGCTGTGCCTTCTTTATGAAACTCTGCCTATAGGTACAGCTGTGGTGTGATCTACTTAAATGGCCACGGGTAAGATGTTCAGATTTCCATGCGTACCGGGTTCCATTTCCCTCTCTACTAGTTACACAGTTTTCTTAACTTTTTTGGTTGTTACCCTTAATATTCCCACGTTCTTCCTCAGGATGACAAAACTCCGTAAGTTCTACCTTGTCACGTTGGACTCTCCCAAATTAGACATCATTAGCTCTATGTTATGCAGTCATTGTGTTTTGAATGTAACCCCATATTTACCCCCATCTTTGTTCACCATTCTTTTATGCGTCTCAGGACTTTCAACTCAGATATTTTCCTTTCTGGTTAGAGTATATGAAAAGAACCTGCTTCATTGAGCTGTGATTTGTATGCCATAGAATCCATCCATTGAAAGTGTATATTTCAATGTTTTTAGTACCTTCCCAGAATCGTGCAACCGTCACCCCAACCAGCTTTTGAGCATTTTTATCACCTGGGTAAGAAACCTCGTAACCATTAGCAGTCAATCCACATCTCCCCCCAAATCCTCCAGCCATAGGCAGCCGCTAATCTCTATTCTGGGTCTGGAGATGAGCCCATTCTGAACATTTCACACAAACGGAATATGCGAAATGTTGTATGTGGGTTTTTTGGGTGACTGGCTTCTTCCCCTTAGCATAATGTTTTCAGGGGGCATTGTATTATAGCACATATTAGTACTTCATTGTTTTTTATTGCCAAATAATGTTCCATTGTGTGAATAGACTACACTTTATTTATCCATTTATTAGCCAAAGGACATTTGGTTTGTTTCCAGTTTTAGCTCTTACGGATAATGCCGCTATAAACATGTATGTATAATTCTTGTACGGATGTGTGTTTTCATTTCTCTTGGGTATGTAACTAGGAGTGGGATTGCTGGGTTTTATGGTAACTCCACATATAATATTTTGAGAAACTGCCAAACTGTTTTCCAAAGTGACTACACTGTTTTACATTCTCCTCGGCAATGAATGAGGGTTCTAATTTCCACGGTTCTCGCCAATATTCGACACTTTCTTTCTTCTTTTTAAAAACGTTATTATAGCCGTCTCAGTGTGTGTGAAGTGGTATTCATTGTCGTTTTGATTTGCATCTCCTCGATGGTTAATTATGTTGAGCATGTACTTATGTTTTCATGTACTCATTGGCCACTTGTATATATTTTTTGGAGACATGTCTACTTTAAGCCTTGTTTTGCAACCGGGTTGTGTCTTTATATATTTTGGACACGAGTTCTTTGTTTCGTGTATGATTTGCAAATATATTGTTCCATTCTGTATTTGTCTTTTCACTCTCTTGATGGTGTCTTTTCAAGCCCAAAAGTTAAAAAAAATTTTTTTAAATGTTTATTTATGTAGGAGAGAGAGAGTGAGGGAGACAGAGAATCCCGAGCAGAGCTGACAGCATGGAGCCTGACTCAGCGTTCAAACTCACGAATTGTGAGATCACAACCTGGGCAGAGATCAAAAGTCAGACGTTTAACTGAGTGAGCCACCCAGGTGCCCCCAAAAGTTTTAAATTTTAATGAAATCTAATTTATCTATTTTTCCTTGTTGCTCGTGCTACTGCTATTGTATCAGAGAAAGTTCTGCCTAACTCTAAGTCACTAAGATTTATACCAATGTTTTCTTCTAAGAGTTTTACAGTTTTCGTTTTTACGTGTAGCTTCGTGATCTATTTTAAGTTCATTTTCACGTAGGGTATAAGGAAGTGGTCCACCTTCCTTCTTTTGCATGTGGATATCCAGTTGTCCAACACCATTTGTTGAAAAGACTATTCTTTCTCCATTAAGTTGTCTAGGTGCTATTTTCCATGAATGTACTGGTCTGTTTCTGGAATTGTCGACTCTTCCATTGGTCTCTATGTCTATCCTTATACCAATACCACACTGTCTTGATTGCTATAGCTTTATAGTAAGTTTGTCATTGGGATCGTGAGCTCCCCAACTTTGTTCTTTTTCAAATTTGTTTTGGCTACTATAGTCCCTTAAATTTCTATATAAATTTTAGGATCAGTTTGTCAATTTTTATAAAACAGCCAGCTGTGCTTTTGATAAAGGTTGCATTGAATTTGTAAACCAAGTTGGAGCGTATCGCCATGTTAACAATGCTAGGGTTTCTTGGGGCGCCTGGGTGGCTCAGTCGGTTAAGCGGCCGACTTCGGCTCAGGTCACGATCTCGCAGTCCGTGAGTTCGAGCCCCGCGTCGGGCTCTGTGCTGACAGCTCAGAGCCTGGAGCCTGCTTCGGATTCTGTGTCTCCCTTTCTCTCTGACCCTCCCCCATTCATGCTCTGTCTCTCTCTGTCTCAAAAATAAATAAACATTAAAAAAAAAAAAACAATGATAGGGCTTCTAATCCATGGACCATAGAAACCTTCCCATTTATTTCCATCTTCCTTACTTTATCTCGACATATATTGTTGTTTTTCAGAGTCCAACTTTTGCCTTTCTTTTGTTAAGTGTGTTCCTAAGTATTTTTTTTATGCTATTGCAAAGGGAATTATTTTCTACATCCATTTTTAGGTTATTCATTGCTAATATATAGACATACAATGAATTCTTGTACATAGATCTTGCATCCTGCAACCTTGCGGAATTTGTCTATTAGTTCGAACAGTTTTTGAGCTGATTCTTCAGGGATTTTTACATTCAAGAATATGTCATCTACAAATAAAGATGGTTTTCCTTCTTCCTTTCCAATCTAGGTGCCTTGAATTTCTTTTTCTTGCCTAATTGCTCTGGCGAGAGCCTCCAGGATAATGTTAAGTAGAAGCGATGAGAGCAGATATTCTCTTCTTGTTCTTGATTTTAGGAGGGTCTCTGGAAGTCTGTTGGTAAATGCTCTCTGTTTTATTACATCTTTGTCCTTGAAAAGTAGATTTGCTAGATGGAGAAGTCTAGGTAAACAGCTATTTTATTTCAGCAATAGAAATTTCAAATATGCTAGAAATACCATTCTGCTATCTCCTGGATTGAATTGTTGTTGTTGAGAAGTCAGCCCCATCTGTTTAAATGCCGTTCCATTAGAAGTGATTTTTTGTCTCTCTGCCTGCTTTCACATTATCTCCGTCTTTCTCTGTCTTTTAACTCTGCTGATTTATTTTAATGTGTATAGCTGTGGATTTCTTTTAACTTTTAGTGCTTATTTGGTGCTTAGGAATTATTGGGTTTTCTGGGTGAAAGGTTTGTTGTCTTTCTACAGTTCTTGAAAACTTTTTTTTATGATCTCTCCAAGTGCTGCCTCTTCTGTACACTCTCTTTCTGTCTAATATTCTAATTACACATGTTAGATCTTCGTACTCAACCCTCCATGCCTTGTTCCTTCCTTCTCCTTTATATTCTTCAACTCTTTTCGCCTTTGAGCTGCACTCAGGATGATCTCTATTTTATATTTTACTAATTCTGCCTTCAGCTTTACATAATCTATTTGACCCATCCCTTAAATTCTGCAATCTCAAGGATTACAGAGGATTTTTCATTTCTAGAAGTTGCGTTTGATTTCTTTCCAAATGTATTTACATATGTGTGGGCTCTTGCTGCTTGTTCATTTTTTTTTCAGTTTATTTATTTACTTTGAGAGAGAGAGAGAGAGGGAAAGAGAGAGGGAGAGAGAGAATGTGAGCAGGAGAGGGACAGAGAAAGATGGAGAGAAAATCCCAACCATGAGATCATGACCTGAGCCGAAATCAAGAGTCAGATGCTTAACTGATTAAACCACCCAGGCGCCCTACTTGTTCATATGTTTAAGTGAGCCGAGGAACTTCATCTTCAGCTTTTAATTTGCTTCCATGGTGACTTTTTGCAGTGATCATGCATGTTTGTAATAAGAACACCAATAAAAACTTGCGCTCCTTGTGAAAAACCGAGGTCGCGTTGGGCAGAAGGCGGGTACGCGGGGGAGAGTTTTTGCATTGTTTCCCAAAATTACTCACCTCATACCTTCACTACTGGTATTTTACTTTCGGTGGCTGTGGCGTTGTGCGTAGTTGTGTTCCTTGCTCTGGGACACGACCCTGATGGACATGACCTCATGTAAGCCTCCCATTCGCTCTCTGCTCTGAGGTAGGTCTAATTATCATCCTTGTTTAGAGATGAGGCCCAAAGAGATTTATCTCGTCCAGGGCCACCCAGCTGGAGGAGACTGAGTGCACGCTTGGATCCGTCCGGCTTGGTCTCCGGGACCGAGATCGTTGCAGCAAGACAGAACAGCCTCCAGCTGGGGGCAGACAAGGCAGTCTGAGTGCGCTGAGCCTGGGGCTGGGGACCTTCGGGTGTCTGTCCCAGGGGATGGCCCCCTCCCCCACCCAGGATGTGTCATATTCTCAGGGGCAGCCAAGGGTGAAGGGTGAGGGGGGGCCGGGGATGGGGTGGGCCCAAGAGGGTGACGTCACCCCTGTTCTCAGTAATGCTTTAGCAGAGCCCAAAGCTCCCACCTTGGGAAGGAGAGGAAGGAGGAGGGGCAGCACGGGAGCCGGGAGCGAGGAAGCTGCCAAGTTCCTGATTAGGAACGGGCACCGTGCCAGGAGCACCCGGCATCAGGCCTCCTGAACGGGGAGAGGAGAGACATTCTCAGAGTCCTGGGAGGGGACCCTGGAAAGCGGGGTCCACAGCAGCTGAGTGCAGAGCGGTCATCGGATGGTCTGTGTGCCCGATGGGCAAGGCTGGTGTCCAGCCTTCCCCCGCTGGAGGCCCGGCTGTCTGATGGCCTGTTTATTTCCTCACTGGTTGATGGACTGTCTGATTTACGTGACTGACACTGGGAGATGCCAATGGGGATGCACCAAATCTCTGTCCACTTCTACGAGAACTCGGGCTACCCTCTCACCGGTACCTGACGTCACCCCTTCTCAACACCCTGGGTCAGGCAGAAGGAAGGGGAGAATTAACCTGTCCAGGTGGTCAGGTGCTGGAGGGATGCAGCTAAATCGGACAAGGCCTGCCCTCAAAGAGCTCCCATTCTAGGAGGGGAGACAGATTCACGCTCACAGTGACTGAAACCAGAGCCTTGCCTGATCTGGACTCACGGGCTGGAAGTGGAGAGCAACTGTTTTCTGGTGTCCCGATGTCCCTTTATGATTCATTCTTGGGAGGAAGTTCTTCCTCTGTTCCTGGATGGAAACTTCTGGCAGTGCCACAAGGTTTCTGACCTCTGTTAGGTGACAAAAAGCTCTTAGGTCCCTTTAGGTTGCAAACACAGGGTCCGGTGAACAATGAAAAGCATCTGGGCCCAGGTAATACAGCCGTGAGCTTAGGTTAGAGTTTACACATCTACCCGTGCTCCCCTCCACAGGCAGTGAGCCCTGAAGGGGGTTTGGCCTTCCTGCCCCCACTGCGTGCGTCCTCGCTCCTCCGCCCCTCTTCCTCGTCCCGCTCTTTGCCATGTCAGAGGCTGCTTGGCGAGGGAGAGAGAGAAGGAGAGGCGGAGGGAAGGAAAGGTTTACTTCGCTCGTCCTGTTGTGAGCTGGCTCTGCTCACGGGGCCTTGAAGAGGGTGGGGCTGCCTCGAGGGTCTTCGGGCCCCTTCCCGACCGAGAACATTCACCTGTGCCTCCCAGACATGGACCATGTACCTCCTTCACCGGGCTGCTCCCCAGTCTTCTCTGGCTTTCTAGGTCCATACACGCTCTCTGTGTTTTGTTCCCCAAATTTGCTAGACCACATAACCTTGATGATGAGGAGGAGGAGGAGGAAGAGGAGGACGAGGCATGTTCTGTGTCTTGTGAAACACACTGGCAGACCAGGCCCGTGTTTGGTCCTCAGAAAACACATGTGTCCTGTACTCTGACGAGCTGTGGGCATCCTGGCCCATCCCGCCTCAGACACGTCTCCTCTCGTTCAGCCCGGGCCCCGGTGCCTAGAGGAGCATCTCACACCCCAGCACACGCTGTGCCCCTGCCCTCTGTCCCCCATGGCCTGGTGGACGTTGCCCATTTCCATGAAACCCTTGGCTGTCAAGGCTCTCCGTCTCCTGCAGGTGCCTCCTTCCCATCTCCCCAGACAGCTAAACCCTAAAGATACGAGCAGGTCCTGTCCTGCCTGGAGCTCTCAGAAGGCTGTCGGTGGGTCCTAGAGACCCGGATCCCTGGATCACGGTGCTGACGTCTGTGTGGACACCCTAGAACTCCTCCGCATTCACTGAGCGCATCCTGCAACGAATTCTAGCCTTAATGCCTGCTATGCGGCTCTAGATGGGCCATGACAGAAACGGGGAATGTCAACCACGAACCCCCTCGCCCCCAGCCCTCCCAGAACCAGGGAACCTCCTCCAGGTGAGGCCAGTTGGCCTAGTCACAGGCCTGAGGATTTTCCTGACAGGGATTCCTTTAGAAAGTGCTGCCCTGACCCCATTCCCTCCCAAACAGGACAGACAGGACATCACATTCCTATGCTCCCCTGGGACATCCCCATTCACGGAGCCCTGGACTTGGCCCGCAGGGGGTTACTGCCACCTCCCTCTGTCTTCTGGACGTGGTCATTGTGGTAAAGGAGCTGGACGCCCCTGGCCCCCGTGTCTTCATTCCCAGTCCTCAAGGTTGGCCCCAGCGCTGCCTCCTTCAGGAAGCCCACCAGGTTTGTCTCCTTTGCCCATTCTCTCAGGAGGACACCCTGGCCCCAAGCCTCTGGGCCGTGTTAATGGTGTATCTGCCCCTCCCTCTTCTGTGGATCTCTCTGAGCTTTGTTCTAAGCCAGCATTTCTCAAAATGCCTGCGTCTGTGAGTCAGAGGTGCTTGTTAAAAACACAGGTTCCCAGAGCCCCTCACAATCAAGGAATGAGAATCTCCAAGGGTGGGGCCCAGGAATTTAGATTTCCAACAAAAGGCTTAAGTGGTTGTTAGGCAGATAGGGGGCACTCACCGTTGCCTGAGTTCTTTCATTTTTTTTAATGTTTATTTATTTTTGAGAGAGAGAGAGAGATAGAGCATGAGCGGGGGAGGAACAGAGAGGGAGACACAGAATCCGAAGCAGGCTCCAGGCCCTGAGCTATCAGCACAGAGCCCGACGCGGGCCTCGAACCCACAAAACCGCGAGATCATGACCTGAAGTCGGGCGCTCAACCAACTGAGCCACCCAGGCGCCCCAGTAAATGTGTCTTAAGTGTCCTTTATGTGCTCAAGCTGGGGCAGGGTGAGGAACGAGCCGGAAGCTCTCTCTGCCCCGAGGAACCCAGAGTCTGGGGAGAAGACGGTGGGGAGCCAGGAGAACAGAGGCCGGAGGAGCGGGGCTCCTGTGTGAGCAGGTTAGCACAGCAGAGGAGCGCAGGGCATGAAGGGAGTTTGGGGCTGGCAACGTGCTTCACATCAGGCAAGCAGGTGTGGAAGCAGGACCCGACCCGCAGCCGGTGTCCTGGCAGGACGTCGAGGCATTTGTAAAGGCTCCCTCCCCCGAGAAGGGAGGCCAGCAGCCATGAGGCCGAGCCCCGGGGGCTGGGAGTCAGGGCGGCTGAGTTCAAACACCCTCTGGCCATCCACTCACCAGCTGCGTGACCCTGGGCAAGCTACTTAACTGCTCTGAGCCCCCTCGGTTTTCTCATCCGCAAAATGGGGACGAAGCTGAGAACTCTTAGGCCTTAGCGTTGTTGGGGGGAACAGCTGAGATAACGTGTGCAAAGCGGGAGCGCTCACTCAACCCGGGCTACTTAGTGTCTGTGTGGTAAGTGGCTCTCAGCATTCTCTGATTTGACGAGGAGATGGAGGTCCAGAGAGGTAGACTTGTCTCAGGTGACCTGTCGAAGGTTTCTCAGCCGATGGGGGCCCCCAGCGCAGTGGTCTTTCCAGCACCCAAGTCGCCCCAGGGGAGGGCAGTCAGGTGCGGTTGTGGGATAAGATTCCTCCATTGCCTAGAAGACCGTCCAGCCTCCTAGCCTCTCACCTCTGTACCTCTCCTGCTCCCACACACACACACATCTGCTGAAGTTCCTGGGCCACAAGAAGACTCTTTGTAGCTGGATTCCGATCAACCGGGACACCTGGGTGGGGACAGCCTGGAGGAGGCAGCCTCTGTAGGAGCTGGGCTCTGAGAAACTTGGGAGGCCGACGGCTAAGTCCCTACCCCAGGGATCACCCTGGAAGGCAGAGACGGCTCAGGCTGTCCCTGAATACCCCATTTGTAAACAGGTCAGCCGGGAGGGGAAGGGCACCGTGCCCAGCGCCCGGGGCCGGCAGGTGGCTGTGGTCCAGCAGCAAAGCAGAGGGGCGGGGCGGGCGGGTGGCGGGGAAGGCTGCCGGGGACTTGTGGGCCAGACACAAGGGGAGCAGGATGGAGGCTGAGGTTATCTCTCCAGGCCCGGCGACGCCACCTCCTGATGGGCCTGATGCAACGCCCCGCCTCCCGCCCCCGGCAGCTCCCGGGGCCCGGACGTCGTGCAGGGAGCCGGCCAGCTCCGGGAGTCAGGGCACAGTTTCTAATACCCCACTACCCTTTCTCCTCCCAGCCTCCCAGCCGCCTGCCTGCCATACACAGAGCCCAGGGGAAATTCCAAAACCCCTTCTTCAAAAGCCACAGCTATGGCGACAGAAAGAGAAGAGGCTTGGCCTGAATTCGGCCAGACCTGGAATGGGATCCCGTCCTGGCCACTTACCAGTTCGGTGGCCTCTGGGTGGCCGCTTCACTTCTCTGCAACCTCAGTTTTCCCGTCTGTAAAGTGGGGGGTGGCCCTAACTACCGCGGTGCCGTCTGTAAGGACTCTATGTGCTGAGTGAGGGCCTGGCACCCAGCGAGCGTCCGGGAAATGTCACGAAGGAAAGAACATGATGGAAATGGGCTCGTGACAGGCCCTCAATAAATATTTGCTGATTAAATAGGAGGTAGAGTAGCAAAGAGAGACAGACGATCCCAACATCTGTGCTTTTGTCTTTCTTTCTAAAAGCGCGCTGGGATTAGAGGCATCGGCTGGGGGTGAGAGAAGAGCCGGGCGAGACGCGGCATGATTCTTGGGGGACGGAAGGCTGAGAACATTCTAAGTGACGTCAGCCCCTGTGTGCGGAATACATTACTCCCTCTCAGCGCCGCTGGCTTGCCGTGACATTGAGGCTCGTCTGAGAAGGTGATTCAGAGCCGAGTCCGGACTTAGGTTTCAATCCCGCCCCTGCCTCTCACTGTTCAGGTGGGCACGGACGAGGGCCTTCTCCACCCCTCTGTTTTCTTGTCTGTAAAGTGGGGATCCAAGCACCAAGTGTGAGAGCCGATGGGAGGATCCCAGGAGGTGATCTCCATCCAGGGCTGGGAGCTGGGCCTGGTGGTCAGCAAGCCCTCTGCAAATGGTAGCCGTCATCGTTATCCTCTCAGGCCATCACCGTATCAGCCAGCTATTATAATATGGTAATAACTGCCCCCAGATTTAGGGGCGGAAAGCGACCACCGTTTGTTTACCTCCTGACGCTGCCTGTCAAAAACGTAGGTTGGGCTCGGCTGGGTGGTCCTTCGGGCCTCCTCTTGCATCTGTGACTGGCCGTGGGTGGGCTGGGTGGCCCTGCGAGGGCCGGCGGGCCGCCGACTGGGGTAAAGAGGTGACGAGGCCGCCTGCCCTCAGCCCCCGGCAAGCTAACCCGGGCTCCTTCACGTGCGGTGGCAGAGTTTTGAGAAAGGGAGAGAGTGGAAGGGCACGAAACCTCTCGAGGCTTGGGCTCAGAATCGGCCCCCTGGCCGCTCCCCGTCTCCTATTGGCCACAGCAGGATCCCACGCTGCACGGTCACGTTGCCGGGGGGCGTTTGTACAAGAAGGGGGACAGAGTGATCATTTCTGCCCGCCACTGGGGCCAGAACTGGGTCTCTGGATTTTCAGTGCAGTGATCCCACCTCGGCCGCCCTCTCTGCCCTGTGACACCAGCAGCAAGGTCCGTGGCTCTCCCAGATGGCTTCACCGCTCCATTTTTAGCCTCAGAAGCAGGTTACACCTTCAAACTCCTTTACCCTCAGGGGATGGAGACCAGAGTCCAAACAGGGCCCGCCGCACGCATGCCACGCGTGGGGTCGTGGGGACCTAAGGACCCGCATCCCCTCTGTCCTCAGAGGCAGGACGTACCCCCAGCGCACCTGGACACCCCTCCCCACAGGGCAGCCCCCAAGCAAACTCAAACTCTCCCGACGAGGCGGTCGACCATCCCAAGGTCCAGATAGTTTCCCTCGGCTGCCTGGGAAAGGTTTCCCTGCCCACGTGGAACCCCCGGGAGGCCGTGACATTTATATCCACATTTTGATTGGCTCCTGTGCTTCCTCCTGAACTCCGGGCCGGCCAGCCTCCTGGTGGAGTGGCCGTCCCCACGTAACCCCAGACAACGAGGACATCAGGTGACGCCAGCCGGTCCGGGGACAGGCTTCTTCCGTCAGCTTCTGTGCACGTACTGATGGGCAGAGACGGTCCTGATCATCTGTCCCCGACACGGGGCCCATCTTCTGGTTTGTGTTTCTTGCCTGTGCCCCGTCTCTAGACTGCGAGCTCCGTGACACAGGGACTTCGGTCACCTGGCTGCGCCCTGATTCCCTCCCCAGTGCCTGGCATTCAGTGGGTGCCCGACCGTTACTGCACAGATTGTGGGTGAAACGTCAGATTTCATTGAGCTGAGTCTCTTCGAAAAGGGACCACCTCCTCAGCTCCTTTTCTGAAATGGGTTGGTGGTGGGGGGGTCTTTATGCCCATTGGCATCCCCAGCGAAGAAGGCCCTGGACGCTGAGCCACACAGGCTCCAGGGCCCAATCCCAGCATCTCCACTTGTGTGACCAGAGACGCACGGCGGTCACGGGCGGTTTTCTGGTTGCTCGCTGCCAACACTAGGGGAAACCACTTATTTAGACTACAGTGTGAATGACTCCTCCCAGATTCGTGCAGAGGGGCAGCCTGTGGCACACAATGTAGCTTTTGCAAGTCTCGGTTTCCACAACCAACAGGGGGTGGGGGGAGCACTCGTGGCTGCCATGCTGGCTGAGGGGTGGGGGGGTTGGACATCAGCGCTATGTACAAGGTGGCTGCTGAGATTGCCGCTGCTGCTGCCTGGGCGGGAGGCAGGGTCCAGGGAGATGCACCTTCCCCGGGCCTGCTGGCCTCCGGCCCTCTCTCCTCCAGCTGCCCTGCCCGCCCCTTTGCTGCCCAGGGCACGCCTCCCCCTGCAGAGCTCTTCCTCCAGGCTCCACCTCTGGCTGGGGTCCCGTTCACAGCACCCTTCTCACGCCTGCACTCCCTCCCCCCTCAGGTGTGGAGCCGGCCCCTCGGAGGAAGGGCCTCTCTCCTCCCATCCTACCGGACACAGGATACCTCCCGGCCCCAAGGCCCAGCGTCCTCCGTAAAGCAGCACCAAGAGGACTGGCTGCTGGGAGCACAGGGTCGCTGTCACCCTGGCCAGTCCCAAGCTGGGCTCAGCCATGTGCGTGCTGCAGGGGCAGAGGCTACACCTCTTCACTTCTGTCAGCTGCCACCAGCACCCCCCACCCCCCACAGCCCCCTAAGAGGCTGCTGGGGCCTCTCTAGACCCCACCTTCCATCCGTCCCTCCCCTCCAGCCCCTCTGCACTCCAGCCCCCCACTGTTTCTGCCACTCCACACCCCCAGCATCCCGCAGGAAGCCCTTTCCTGCTCCCAGGGGGCCTACTTGAGGCATGTGAGGTGACATAGTGGGCGGGGAGGGACTGGCTTCTGTCCGGACTGCCCTCCCCCAGCCCAAAGCAGGTGCGGGGGGGGGGGGGGGGCTCACAACTCAGAGTTCCTCCTACCTGCTTGCTGCACCTTCCCCAGAAGCAAGGGGACCCCACCCCACGGGGCGGGGACTGGGCACAGATCCCTTCCTGGCCCGGCCCAGCCTCTCGGACCCGTCCACAGCTCCTGCCCTGGAGGCACCCGAGTTCTCCGCTGGCCTGTTCCTGTCCATCCCGCCGGCGGATGGGGGCTCCCACTGAAGCGGAGGACCAGGCAGGGGGAGAGGCTGCATTGGAAACAGCTCGTGGTGTCTGTTGCCTCACGCAACTCCCACGGTTAACACAGGGAGTTTGGAATTATAGCCTCCGTGTCCCAGCAGAGGGAGAGGTTTGCGGCCGTGGCTCCCGAGCGCGGGAGCTGCTTGGTTTGATTTGTTTCCATCGGGAGGGGGCTGCCAGGGGGCCCGATTCCTGTGGCGTGTGGCTGCAGGGGGGAAGGGGGCCGAGTAGGAGTGCTTCCGCACGCTTTCCTGTTTGTCCGCTTGCTGTTCATTATTCTGCTTCCTTCCACAGGATGCCAGAGGCCTTGGAGGGGCCCCCGGGATCCCACAGCAACATTCGGCAGGGACTGTGGTGTCAGCGGGGGTGGCGTGTGACATGTGTCTGGGGGTGGGGGGGGGGTGTCCAGGTGAGTGTGCCAGAGCCCTTGTTTTCACCGGAATGCAGGTGCCATGCGGTCGGGGATTTTCTTCACTGCTGTGTTCTCAAGAGCCTCGAACAGTGCCTGGCCTATAGGTGCCCACTTAAGTATTCATAGAATGAACGAACGAACGAACGAATGGATACGTAAATGGACAACCAATGAACAAAGGAAGCTTAGCCCAAAACCCCCAGAGAGCAGCCAATTTGCCCCGAGGCGGTGCGGCAAGTTGGGTCCCCGTCCCCCTGCCGGGGAAGGATGCGGCGGCAGTCCTTTGGGAGGGGCCCCGCTGACGGGACACTCCAGGGTCATTGGTGACATTAGCCTCCTTCACCATGTCCCTCCTCAGCCTGGGAAACCTGTTCACTTGTAAGGCCCCAGGGAGGGGGCTGGAGAAGGCTCTGCTAGGGAACAGGCAGGTTTGGGGTCTGCCAGGGCCGGTCCGGAACATTCCAGGCTGGCAGACATTTGGCCTTTTCTGCCTGCCCAACACTGGCCACCCACAGCTTAGTCTGAGGACAGGCTCCAGGTTCCCTCACAGATGAGAATGGACCGAGCCCTCAGGGGTGGCGGGGCCTGTGTGTGTGTGTGGGGGGGCTGTGTGTGTGTGTGTGTGTGCCATGGCACACTGCAAAATTGGCATTCTTCTCTCCTGGTTGACAACAATCGCCTCCGGACTGCCTGCCAGTCTGCACGGGACCTTATTCCAGTTCAAGTCTGGCTTCCACGCCCAGGAATGAGAGAAGCCGGACTGTGCTCCCTCCCTCCGGAAGGAACGTCATGAGCCCGGGGGGTGGGGCTGGGGTGTTGGTAAGGAGGGCAGTGGAACCTGGGCCCTCCCCAGGAGGTGGGAGTGAGGGCCCCACAGGCTCGGTGCTCACATTGCCCAGCCCAGGCGTCACAGAAGTTAGGCCAAGCTCTGACAACACATCCCAGCCTGGGGGCGTGTCCAGGAACCTGGGAGGCAGTGGAGGCAGGGGGACATCTTAGAGTCCCATCTGTGCGGTTCCAGTCCTGGCCCTGGCACTTTCTAGAGGCGAGGCCCAGCGACAAGCCTCCGGAGGAAGCAGGCTGGGGGTTCAGCCCACCCTCTTGGTAGCTTCTGACATTGTCTCAGCCTTCTTTATTTTGCAGACACAATTTTGAGCTCACCCCTGCTTTATGTGACCCGGGTCACACAGACGGAGGTTCAGCTAGACCCAAACCCAGGTCCCGGGCCCCCGATGACAAGGAATTTCTGAAGAGCCATCCTGAGAGGCTCCCTGTACCCTCCCTGAGGGTGAGGTTGTGAGGGCCCATTAGGATGACAGGGCCCTGGAGAATAGGCCAGATAGAATCTTCCAGCTTCCCCTGCGCTCTGCCCACCCAAGAGGGCGGCGACCAAGGCCAGAGAGGGCACCTGCAGCCGACACCCCTCAGCTGGTTCCATTTAGGCTGGGGGTCAGCAGACGGCCTGGGAGAGTGCTTACCTCGGACCTCTCTTGTGTCCCCCCCACACCCCACAAAACTCCCAGCCTCAGCCCCAAACACCCAGGCACCGGGGTCACCCACATCTTACTTGGTGCGCTGTTCTTGGCCAGCTGACATCCGCTGCTGCTCTTTGGGCGGACTTGGCTTCCTGGGCCATCCCAGCATCCCATTCTCCCCACTACCCTGGCCTAAAGGGGGTGAGGAGGGGAGACACAAATGGGGGAAGAAACGGGCCCCCAGTTTCTCTGCGTTCTTCTGATTGCTGGCCCCACCCCGGGTATTGTCTCCAGGGGCCTGATGGAACCCTGAGAGATCACGGGGGCAGAGACCTGGTTTGGGACACTTAAGCCCCTTCGTGGCCTCTACTCCCCGGGTCTCATGCCCGGAGTTCCCCACACGGGCATCCCTGAAGGGCAGGAAGTGGCACCATCCGGTGGCCTAGACTCTATGTTGCCCCCTAGGACCCCGTGCTCCTCGCTCCCCACCTCCTGCAGACCCTCACCCCCTGTAGGACCCCCTTGATGCCTACTGCCGCGGACCGGGCCAGAGACCAGAAAGTCTGCTCAGCCGCAATGCTGTGAGACGGGCACCATGGCCGCTAACTCACTCTGGTTCGGGGCTCCCAGGGAACCAGGCACCTTGCTGAGGCCTCTACATCCCTTCACCTGAGCCTCGCACGACCCTGTCTCCATCCCAGCGTTCAGATGAGGAAAGGGGGGTCCCCAGGGGTGAACGGGTTTGCCAGGGGTCGTGTGGCTGCAAAGCACCAGAGCCTCCGCTGGAACACGGGACTGCTCTTCCCACGGCCCAAGCCCCTCCTCTGAGAAGCCCTCCCTGAGACCTGGGGATGTGGGACTGAGTGGGCACCGAGGCACCTCTGAGCTGAATCTGCGTCCCCACCCCACACGGCTCCGAGTCTCCTTATCTAACCCAGAGGCGGGGACTCAGCCTCTCTTCCCCTAGGAGGCCATCATCAGGCCAGAGGTGGCATGTGGGTCCCTCCACGGGCCAGAGCGGGCAGACAGCCAGGGTGGGACAGCTCCCGGATCCACCTCAGCCTGTGGACCGTGCCACCAGAGGGCCAGGGTGTGACTCTGGCTCCCGTCGGCGACAGCAGGATGTTGAAATCATTTGATCACTTGTTCATCATCCTGATCCGTAAACTGGGGAGAATGAGGGATAGGCACCTCATAGGATTATAGTGAGTAAATCCGTTAACCTATGTCAGGGAGGCCAGGACAGAGCACATGCTATTTAAGCACCGATTACTATGTGAAACGGTCACCCAATTGCTTTGCATGCATTCACTGGGTCTTCCCGTCTACTCCTTGGCAGACGCACAGCTTCTGTCCTTGCTGCCAATAACCAGTGTAAGGTCGGGCCCAGTAGGCTCACTTACGCTTTTTGCTCCAGTCACGAAGGGATATCAAAGCCTGTGTGTTTGAGGGTGGTCTTGAATTCTAGATTCCAGCCAGCCACACTCTTCCTAGTAGCTAAGGAAACCTTGGGAAATGAGAGCTTAAAGCTGACAGAGTTTCCCTTTTTGCTTTGACCACCAGGAAGCTCGGAGGCAAAATTAGATATGGCTCAACCAAACGACCAGAGCTCAAAGACGGCAACTGCTTTCATTTTGCATGCCAACTTGATTTATGGACAGTACCGACCAGGGAAGGATTCTGAGGCTGCAAAGAGTAACATTTGCTTTGAGCATGGCCTTGGCATCTGGGCTAAGGCAATGAGAATGGCGATCGACTAGTGATGTCTGCTCTGAGTACAGCCACGGAGAACACGTGAGGTGCACAGCACGAATGTGCCACCACCAGGTGGGGCAACTCAGCAGCACTTATCTCACCCATGCCTCTATTTCCTCATAATTTTGTATTTTCCCTGTTACGTTTTATATTTTATTACCCGTACTTCCCCGTGGAATGAAGCAGGTCATAAATAAGCTGGAATGGCTTCACTCAGAGCCCTCAGACCTCCGTGCACTGTAAGAGCTCCAGGGAGAGCCTCTGCCTGCAGCGGAGAGCGGCCTCCATGGAGGTGCAGGGTTCCTCGGCCCCTGGGGCTGTCCCCGTGCCTTCCGCGGGCTTGAGCCTGTGGAGCAGCTACAGAAAGTCTTTTGCAAGAAATTAATTAGGTTCAGGTCAACAGACACACTGTCCCTAAAGTGTGTGCTCCTACCTCCCGGCTGGAGACAAGGCTGTCTGGCCTGCCCCCCCCCCCCCCCCCGCCCCTTTGGGGAGCATCTGTGGCTACATCTTATCAGGGCCTGGGGATCTAAAGCAACATGAATTAGGAATCACTGGCGGGCTGCTAAAAAATGCAGATTCTTTTCCAACCCAGATCTGCTGCATCAGAACCCCCGGGCCCTGGAATCTGCATTTTCACCAGTGCTCCCGCTGGCATGAAAGGCTCACCAGCCCGGGGCTGGTGGGGTGCCTGGAAGTAGCCAAGGAAGGAACAACTTCGGGCTCCGCCGGGCTCCTTGGCTGGGACAGCAGCGCCACCTGGTGGGCCCGGTGGAAACACCTCCCAGCCACGGCCCTCGGGGCCCCGCTTCAGGGGCCGCCGGCCTCTTCTCCGTCGGTCCTCCCGACCTCAGAAGCAGTATCTCCACGCAGCCAACTGGATTGTTACAAATCCTCTTTAATAGTTAGTTGTCAAACCTCGAACATGTTTCACAGAGCTACGCACAGAGCCTCTCCCCACCCCCTCACAAGGCACAGCCTCACCCACCCATTCCCTAGGGGGCAGACGACAGGCCAGCCTAGCTTCTCCCAGGGGAAAGCATCCTTCCCCCGGTCCCTGGATAGCGCGGGATCCTGGTGAATGCAGGGTCAGCTCTGTGTCATGCCCCAAGGGTTCGCCCTTCGGATTCCCGGGGCTGGGGCCGCCCAGGGAAGGCTTGCTGCTCCTACGGTCAGGCGAAGCCCGCCCTCTCCCACTGCCTTCAATGAAAATGTGAAAACCAAAGACAGAAGCGTTATCGTGGAAAAAAAGTCTACCCACGCAGTGGGCATCCCCTGACAGCCCAGGGTGCCTTATCCACCCCCCACCCCCACCCCGACCCTCAATTTTCAATACACTTCGCCATCCAATATATACAGCTCCCAAGGCAGGTAGAAACCCAGTCCGCCTGTGCGGGGACGCTGCGGGGAGCGTTTTCTCTGGATTGCTAAGAGAACCCTGGCGGTGAGCTGAGGATCCACAGAGCACCCGGGGCTCAAGTCTGGAGGCAAAAAGGTAGGGACAGGGGTCCAGGCCCCAGAAAGCCCCCTGCTTCCAGCCGGCACAGGATGGTGTGGGGGAGGGAGGTGGGAGGTGAGCCTGGAGGAGAGCCAGGGAGACCCCGAGAAGCCATGAGGCTGGGGGACGGGCAGGGAGGTGGGGGCGGCAGCCGCCTCAGTACTTGGGGACCTTGCTGTAGTCTTCGGAATGGATGTGCCGGCACAGGCAGATGGACAGAAGCATTCCCAGGAGCTGTTGGGGGAGAGGGCAAGAGTCAGAGGGGGTCAGAGGGAGGCAGGGCCACCCAGGCCCCCGGAGCGGCACCTCACTGTCCGGGTCGGCGAGGGTCACGGTGTTTGCACAGGATTAAGCAGACCCACAACTAAAGCCTCATGCCCAGCCTGTGATTCCAGCGGCAGAGGGGCCCAGGGAGGGGCAGTGGTCAGGCCAGGCCTGCTGCAGGGCCTCTAGAAGCTGATGGGCCTCAGCCTCCAGGGGGCCTCAGCAGGGCAAGGACAATGGGATATGGCTGGGGGGGGGGGGTAGGGTGGGGGGAAAGGATTCCGACCTCAGTGACAGCCACGCCCACACACACGCCTAGGATGATGCCCATGTTCTCCTGCAGCCACACCTGCACCTTCTTCATGCAGCCCTGCAAGGGGAGAACACAGCCATGTCACCCACGCCCAGCCGCCTCACCCCTCCATGCACAATCACCAGGAGGGCCCGTCTCCAGCGCAGAGGGCCTGCAGAGAGGGGAGTATGCTCCTTGAATGGATAAATTAACGAATATGTAGAGGCAGGTACAAATGACAAGCAAACAGATGAATCAAGGGCAGGAACAGCTAAGGGAAGGAAGGGGGGAAGGAGGGAGGGAGGAGGAAGGAAGGAAGGGAGGAAAGAAGGGAGGGAGGAAGGGAAAGGAAGGGAGGAAGGTTAGGAGGAAAGGAGAAGGAAAGAAGAAGTTTCGGTGGGAGGGAGGGAAGAAGGAAGGAGGGAGGGAGGAAAGAAGGGAGGGAGGAGGAAAGGAGAGAGGGAGGAAGGAAAGAAGGAGGAAAGGAGAGAGGGAGGGAAGGAAGGAAGGAAGGAAGGTAGGTTAGGTGGGAGGGAGGGAAGAAGGAAGGAGGGAGGGAAGAAGAGAGGGAGGAGGAAAGGAGGGAGAGAGGGAGGAAGGAAGGAGGAAAGGAGGGAGGGAAGGGAAGGGAGGAAGGTTAGGAGGAAAGGAGAAGGAAAGAAGAAGGTTAGGTGGGAGGGAGGGAAGGAGGGAAGGTAGGTTAGGTGGGAGGGAGGGAAGAAGGAAGGAGGGAGGGAAGAAGGGAGGGAGGAGGGAAGGAGGGAGAGAGGGAGGAAGGAAGGAGGGAAGGAGGGAGGGAGGGAGGAAGGAAGGAGGGAAGGAGGGAGGGAAGGGAAGGGGAGGGAGGAAGGTTAGGAGGAAAGGAGAAGGAAAGAAGAAGGTTAGGTGGGAGGGAGGGAAGGAGGGAGGAGGAAAGGAGGGAGAGAGGGACGAAGGAAGGAGGAAAGGAGGGAGGGAGGGAAGAAGGAAGGAAGGAGGGAAGGAAGGAGGGGAGGCAGGAAGGAGTAGCCCAGGCAAGCCTGACTGGCCTGTGCCCGAACCCACGAGTGCCCCAGGCCCAGCCCCAGCTCCACCTTGCACGCACCTCACGGTACACGGGCCAGAGCTCAGGGTTGTTCCCACTCTCGGTCCTGTTGCCCTCAGGGGCCTCGCAGAAGCCCGTCTTCACAGGGAAGCTGTCATCCCCCTCCTGGTCCTCACAGGAACAGGGGTAGGTGACACCGGTGTGGTTCATGAGCTCAGCGTTGTCCGTCCAGTTGTAGAAGCTGACCCAGCCACAGCACTTCACCTGCCGGGGAGACCAGCCGCTTGTGGCCCCGGCCCTCAGGCAGGCCGCCCTCCTGGCCGGGGTGGGGTCTCCCAGGACGGAGGCTCGGATCTGCCGCTTTCAGGTACCAGCCCCCCGCCCCCGCCCCCGGTCCTGCCCAAATCGCCAGGATCAGAGTTCAGGTTTCACTTTGGCTTCTGTGAGCCACGGGGAATTTAAAGGGGCTTTCAGGAAACACATACCATAAATATTAAAACAGGAGGAAAAATAAATTGGGAGCAGTAAAAATAATAAAGGAGAACAGGAGGGACGTTCAAGTTGAAAGACAGAACGTAGTTGTATAGGACACAAGAAAGGTGGACGGCACATAGTCGAAGAGTCGGGGGGGGGGGGTCTAGAGTCGGGCTACCGGGTTCGAATCCCAGCTCTGCCACTGACCAGCGGCTCAACTTTGTGGTCTTTGTGGCTCAGGCGTGTGGTCTGTGCCCCCCCCCCGCCTGCTTCCCTCCCATCTCAGGGTGGCGGGTGCCTGACGGGCAGCCCGGTGGCCAGCAGGGGGCGAGCCAAGCACGCTCAGGCTCCCGGGGCTGCAGGCAGTAGTTCCTCCCGGCTTCATCTGCTCCGGAACTTGGCTGCCTCCTCTGGCAGGGGGGCTGACGCCTCTGAGGGGCACCCCCAGGCCCTCACACGCTCAGCAAAAGCAGACAGGTGTCCTGGGCCCTTCCACCACACCAGGCAGAGCCTCCTACCCTGACTGGTGCCAGGATCTGTCCCCAGCCACCACCGGCCCACGTCTCAGTGGTTGTGCAGGAACAATAAAACCTCCCCACTCACGTGGTGCGTAAGGGCCATGGGCTTCCGAAACATCGCACACGGGCATGGATCAACAGCCCCATTTTACAGACGAGGAAACTGAGGCTCAGGAAGTGTCAGAGTTGGTATTCCAGCCCCCGGGAGCCTGACTCAGTCAGCTTTCTTAGCCCCAGTTCCAAGCAGCGTCTGACAGAATGATCTAGAGGCCTTGTCTGCCTCGGGAACCCCCCAACCAGTCAGCTACCTCCCACGGTAGGGTGCACGCCATCCCTCGAGGGACCCAGCTCTGCCCCAGACTCCTTGAAGGTGTACGTGCTCATCTTGGGACAGCAGCCTCCTTCTAATCTCAGCAATGACGGGTCACACGGAGCGTGTGACGAAAACATCTTCCTGCGCGCACCGAGCCTTCCAGCTGACACAGCCCCCCCACGCCCCGAACTCGCCCCATCTGATCCTCGCCATCACTGGGTGTGGTGAATGGTTCACCACCAGGGCAGGCTGGGAACACAGAGTGCAAGTCACTCACTCATTCATTCAGCCATTCATTCATTCATTCATTCAGCCATTCATTCATTCATTCAGCCATTCATTCATTCATTCAGCCACTCATTCATTCAGCCACTCATTCATTCAGCCACTCATTCATTCAGCCACTCATTCAGCCATTCATTTATTCATTCAGCCACTCATTCATTCATTCAGCCACTCATTCATTCAGCCACTCATTCATTCAGCCACTCATTCAGCCATTCATTTATTCATTCAGCCACTCATTCATTCATTCAGCCACTCATTCATTCATTCAGCCACTCATTCATTCAGACATTCAGCCACTCATTTATTCATTCAGCCACTCATTCATTCATTCAGCCATTCATTCATTCATTCAGCCATTCATTCATTCATTCAGTCAGTCGATCTCTCTCTGTAACTGAGGTGGAATACCCAAACACTGGCACAAACAGCTTGATGCTCACACACACATACTGGCATTAACTGCCAGTTGCATCAGGATTTGGATAGAACCTTCCTCTCACCCCAGAAGGTTCCCACGACACCTGTCCTGTCAATACCCTCCCAGAGGTAGCCTCCACTCAGACTCGTGTGAGCATATCAGCCTTGGCACATGGTTCCTCAGCCCCCAGGACGGACTCCCGACACTCCCCAGCCTGGCGTGACACGAGGGCCTTCTTCCTGACCCCAGACCGGAGCGCTGCGAGCCTCGGGCAGCCCCCAGGACCCTGGGCCCCCTGAGCGAGGGACTGTGGTGGCTGGGGCGCCAGGGAAGGGGACGCCTCAGGGGCCCCCTTGCCCCCAACAGATACGCACGCACAGACACGGTCACTGGCACGTTCTGTCAGGGACACGGACACCCAGACCCAGACCCACACAGGCCGGGACCCTCACGCCGCCCTGTCCCTGCCACCCCCGCCTCACCTGAGCCTGCACGTAGTCCCAGGCCTCCTGCAGCCTGTCCTCGTGACCATCCTTGTAGTTCTGAATGAGCTTGGTCACGACGTTGCCCATCTCCTCCTTTAGCTGCAGAGTGGAGAACAAGATCAAAGGCAGATTTCCTGAAACCCGTGCGCCACCTGTGGTCACATCTACTCAGAAGGCCTCTCTCCTCACCCACCCCAACTCTAGGGACACGCTCTTGGCCTGAAGGCATTTCACTGTCCATTCCAACTACTTTCCTGGTACTTCCAGGGCGCCAGCCGCCTGCTGGCCGCCACACTAAGCCCGGAGCGGTCAGGGCCAGCCACTCCCGCCCTATGCTCTATTCAGCAGTCAGTGGCTGCAGGACCCTTTAAATGTGCATCTTTCCATGTCACTACTGCAAACCCTCCAGTGGCCCCCTGTCCCTCTCGGGAAGAATTCCAGCATCATCCCCTCAGTGGCCCACAAGGCCCTACGTTGTTCGGCCCCTGCTCCTCCCAAACCCCCTTTCCTCTGCTCTCGCTGCCTCTGCTTCGATTACGCAGGTCTCCTTGCTGTCTTCCTGCCAGGCGCGCTCCTGCCCCAGGGCCTTTGCACTTATTATTCCCATCAGCTGTTTTTCCCCTTCTCCCAAATATTAACAAGGCTCACTCCTCCACCTCCTCCAGGGCTCTGCTTCAATGCCACCTCTTCAGAAAGGTCCTCCTAGATCACCCTATGGAACACATCCCTTCTCTATCCCCTCCCCCCACCCCTCCCAGGCCCTCCTCGTCCTGCAAGGGCAGGCAGGCTGTGTTTTCCTTCCTAGTGCTGTTGTCCCGTGCTCATTTGTTTTCAGGATTTATTATCTCTCCCCTTCACTGGGATGTCAGCTCCATGGGAGCAAGGGCTGTACCTGCTGAAGCCTGGCCGGAGTAGGAGTGGTGTGCCTGAATAGCGAATGGGCGAGTACTCTGTGCCACGCCTCACACAAGGCTGGTACTCACACTCTCCCAACTAACTAATCCTCGTGCCTGCCAAGGCCCCACAAAATCCAGATCCTGACCGTCCTGATCCCCCTCTGTGCTTGGGAATTCGGGGTCCCTCGGTGACGGAGCGAGGCACCTGAACCCCACCAAGAAAACGGCGATTCGCAGAGAAGGCAGAGAAGGGGTGCAGGGGACAAACGGTTCAACCCCAAAGGCCCTTCAGCGGAGCTCCAAACAGAGGCTCGCGATTCGGCAGCTTTTCAGGAACAAGTCAGCTGTGCAAAGGGAGGCAAACCCGAAACTGGCTTTGAGAACTGAGAACAGGGAGGGCCCCAGGCTCCAGGTAGGAGTGGGGGGGGGGGGGAGGGGGCAAGAGCCAGCCCCAGCCTGGCCCCGCCGGGGCTCTCCCGTGGACTTTGTTCTGGGGCCTTCCTGGCACATCAGCATGAAGAGGCTGGTCACAGCCTCCTGCTGTCACCACAGAACCCCAGGGCGAGGGGCCAGGGCGCTAAGGGGACGGCCGCAAACCTGCCCCTGGGTTCTGGGGAAAGGATTAGGATATGGGACAGGTACTTCCAGGCAGGGGTTTTCAGAGCCCAGCTCATAGTGCAGTGAGTGGGTTTCCGCGAGAACCCCACAGGCGGCTCTCACATAGCGCTCAGAGAACCCACATCCTCCGGATGGACCCACAGGCCTGGCTCCCTGTTTCCTGCCCACCCCCCCTACAACCCTGGGAGACTAGCCTCCTCCCCAGGACGGATCTCTGCCCCCCCCCAACCCTGGGACACTAACCCCTCCCTAGGACGGCTCCCTGCCCCCCCCCCACAACCCTGGGACACTAGCCCCCTCCCCAGGATGGCTCCCTGCCCCCCTCACTAACCCTAGGACACTAGCCCCCTCCCTAGGACGGCTCCCTGACCCCCCCCTACAACCCTGGGACACTAGCCCCTCCCCAGGACGGCTCTCTGCCCCCCCCCCACAACCCTGGGACACTAGCCCCCTCCCCAGGACGGCTCTCTGCCCCCCTCACTAACCCTGGGACACTAGCCCCCTCCCCAGGATGGCTCCCTGTCCCCCCACTAACCCTGGGACACTAGCCCCCCCCCCTCACTAACCCTGGGACACTAGCCCCCTCCCCAGGAGGGCTCTCTGCCCCTCTCCCTCTTGACACAACTCCCAGCATGGTACTTTTTGTTTCACTCCCCCCCCCCCCCCCCACCGCGAGCTTCACGATTTGCAAAGCTTTCCTGTTGGTACTAATCACAACAACGACAGTGGCTAGCTTTTATCAAGTGCGTGCTCTGCACCAGCACCGTGCTAAGCACTTTGAGGGCATCGATTCATTTTAAGACTCAGGGCAGACCGGTCCCTCATTTTCGGAGATGCGGAAGGCGAGGCCCAGAAAGATTAAAAAACTTGGCTGGGCTCACGCAGTCAACACATGAAGAGCTGGGATTTAGACCCAGACTTGTCTGATTCCCAGCCTAAGTGTTCACCCATTAAGCCCTGCCAGCACTTAAAACGCATGGCCAGACCCTGCAGTAGGTCAGGGCCGTGTCAAGGAGGGCCCAGAGAAGCTGAGTGGCTGGCCCCTGTCACACAGCTGGGGCCGGCTGCCTGCGTGTCTCGGGCCTTTGGGCCCTGACCGTCTGTTCTCCACCTCTTCTCCCCAGTGGGCGGAGGATCCCCGAGGCGAGGCGCGGCAAGCAGGGGGGTCCCCAGAGGCATTTGCATGGCGGGCTGCCTCTCCCACGGCTGTCCCACCTGTCTGCCCCAGCGACCTAGACTCTATTTATTCCCCAGCGTGGTTGCCACAGCAGCCCGGACTTCCCTATTTCAGTCCCTCTGAAATGAGAAAGTGATGGAAGCTGGGTGGTTTCCATCGAGGCTGGGTGGTTTCCATGGAAACACCACACCGTCCTGCAGCCCAGAAGGTAGCTGAAGGACATAGCCGGGCCATAGGGGCCAGGGCGTGGGGCTGGTTCAGCCCGGAGCGGATGCCTGGGGATCCTGAGGCCCAGGAAGCCATGTTGGGAGCTCAGGGAGGTCACCTTGGCAACCAGGTACTTCTCCTGGGACCCGAAGGAACAGGGAGGGGGAGCGGGAAGATGCCCACTATCTCACCGCGCCCCTGCCTCCGCAACTTGTCCGCTCTGCACTGGATTCTCCCTTCTCGAAACGGTACTTGCTTTCCTCAGGGGTAACCACCCCTCAATACGTCCACAGGGCTGGGAAGCTCTGTCCCTCCCCCCGCTGACGCGGGCAAGTCCCAAGCGGCCACTTGGCGCTTTCCACACCCTGAGTAGAGTGAGTGGTTCAAGAACGGGCTCGTTACCCGGGGGGACCTTCTCTTTCCACGAGTCTGGCGGAATGAGGGCCTATGTTGCTGGCGGCCACCTCAGGCTCCCCTGGGGACGGCCTGCCTGAGAAGGGAGCCGATGGAGGAGACCAGGAGCGAGGGATGGAGAGGGACAGAGTCCTGGGATCCAGCCGAGCCTCCGGCCAGCTCCGGCCAGTTTGGGTTGTGGCACTATCTGTGCGATGAAGGGTCCTGCCCAGGACCGGCCGTGTAATCAGAGCCCAGTGCAAAACGAAAATGCGGGGCCCCTTGCTTCAAAATGAGTAAGAATTTCGGGGCGCCTGGGTGGCTCAGTCGGTTGAGCGTCCGACTTCGGCTCAGGTCGTTATCTCACAGTCCGTGAGTTCGAGCCCCGCCTCTGGCTCTGTGCCGACAGCTGGGAGCCTGGAGCCTGTTTCAAAACGATTCTGTGTCTCCCTCTCTCTCTCTGACCCTCCCCCGTTCATGCTCTGTCTCAAGAAATAAACGTTAAAAAATTTTTTTTTTTTTTTTAAAGAAAAAATGATTAAGAATTTCAACACAGCCATCAGAGTATACACCAAGCATGGACTCTTGTAAGTGTAGGACCCTGTGTCACACACCCAAGAGGCCAGCCCCGGTCCTGCCCAATACCACCACCTTCCCCATTTCCCAGAAAACAGGCCAGAGAGTCAGAACAACTTCCCAAGGTCACGTAGTGAGCGAGCAGCAGAGACACGACTGTAACCTTGATACGTGCAGCCCCAGAAGCCTGAGATCTCAACCACAGCAAGCCGCCCCCTGTCTCCACCTGAGGCCAGATGCCACCAGTCTCTGGGGTGACTCCCTGTTACCACAATGCTGGGCTTTTATTTCACCTTGCAGTGGCTTTTCACAGAAAGGTAGAATGAGAAGAGACCTTTGAGTCCCGCACGTCACCCGAATGTAACAGTCCTTCCTACACTTGTCCAGGTTCTGCTTAAATGCTCCCTGTGATGGGGAACTCAGTACTTCACAGAATAGCACATCGCAGGAGCAGGGAGGCTTTTGATACAAGCAATGCACTTTAAGTTGAGCTCAAATGACTTCTACCCATTCCTATTAGTTCTCATGTTCCCCCTTCCTCCCAAGTCCCAGATGGGAGCATACGGGAACAAATCAAATCACTCTCTCCCAGGACAAACCATTCAGATACTCAAGTCCAGACTGTGTCTCCCTTTACCCCCTCCTCTCTGGATCCTCTGACCACTCCTTGGGATGGTGTCCAGACCTCTCTCCATGCTCTTTAATGCAGTCAATTGCCCCCTAGGAACAGGGTGCCCCCCCCACCCCGGCCATGCAATGTAATGGACCCACATCTTCCTGTCCTCTCCTGGGGTTCCCACAGGATACATTGCCAAGTGCTTTGCCAGAATGCAGATACAGGGGCGCCTGGGTGGCTCAGTCGCTTGAGCGTCCGACTTCGGCTCAGATCACGATCTCACGTTCCTTGAGCTCGAGGCCCGCGTCGGGCTCTGTGCAGAGCTCAGAGCCTGGAGCCTGCTTTGGATTCTGTGTCTCCCTCTCTCTCTCTCTCAAAAATAAAAACTAAAGAAAATGAAAAAATAAAAAAGCATGCAGATACAGCAGATCTGAGGCATCATCCTGGGATCCCGAAAGGAAACGCGGGCCCTTTGCAATGGTGAACTCAGAGGGGGAAGCCTGTTTATTCCTAGTCCCCACCGCCTCCGTCTTTCCTGAAAGCCAGCCACAGTCTACAACAAGCAGCTAGCCCAGAACTCCCCAGGCTCCCGTAGTTCCTTCGGGCAGAGTCTGAGTCAGGCACTGCCCTCCGCTGCCATGGAACCACACAGGCCCCAGCACCTGACAGGTATGCCCGTCTCCATCCCACTCTCTCCATGATTCCCTTCCAGAAGGGCAGCTTGGACGCCTTCTTCCCTTTCCCGAGAGGGAAGGGAAAGGCCACCTCTCTCTGTCCTGGCTCCAGCTGCCCACGCCCAAGGCCGGTAGAAATCCAGGCCGGTGGACCAGGAAGTTTCCAGCACAGTGAGCAGGCATCTCACAGAACTGCATTGTCCTCAAGGAACCCGTCTTACCACCTGTACGTTAGGGTGTGGGCGCACTGGCTCTTCTGAGCTTCCTAGGTGGGAAAGAGGAGGTGGGGGAAGGGCATCACAGTTCTCCTGACCAGCCTCCCGGGGGAGCATCTAGCAGTGTGGCCCAGCCACTGTCACCACCTCTACCCCGCAGCTCCCACCCAGCCCACGCAAGCCCTCAGCCCCTAGGCCTTCTGTTCAAGCCCCCGGTAGAACCCACCGAAGCCCCGGTGGCCTCCCCCGTGCGGGTTGTGGGCGGGTTAGCAGTATGGCCTGCTTAAGCACGCCAAGGCCAGTGCCCGACATCCTGGCAAACAGTATGTTCACGTCCTTCCTCCTGACCCTCTCCCACTCTCCACTGCCTGCGGAGAACAAGTCAGGATCCCAGAGTGTCAGAGCTGGGAATGGCCCCAGACCACAGCTGAGACTCAGAGAGGCCGGGTAAATCGTCCGAGCCCACCCCAGAACACAGGGCCTCTGGAGCCCAGACCTGGGCTGTGTCCACTAAATAGGCTGGATAAATAGTCAGATGAGGAAACAGCCAGAGGGAATCTTCACTTCCAAATCCCAGTGCCCACAGCTCTTGCTAATACTCAGGTTCCACCAATGGCAACAGGTACGGCCGCCATTTACTGAGCCCTTACTAAGCATCAGTGAAGTTAATGACGGTGACAATCGCGGTAGACCCTTGCCACGGAGCCAGCAGATGTCCGCCCTGGGCGGGCACGACGCTATGCCCTTCCCACGCGGCGACAGTCTTCATCCTCAGCAGAGCGCTCCGAGGTGGCCCTTGGGGCCAGCGTGCCCTGGCACCGAAGGAGGTTCCCCTTTTAGAAAGGGACTGGGGTTTGTGCCACGCCCCGTGGTCTCTCCCATTCATAGTTCCCGAGGGACTCCTAAATGGGGGTAAACAGAGGCCACAAATAGCCCTGCTTCTGCTTAGGTTTGATTTTGCCACCAAATGAGCTACAAGTGGCATTTTTTGCCTTTCAAAGTGGTTCTTGGGTTTCAGGATTGCAGATAAGGGGGGGGGGTGGACACGCACGGTCCACCTGGAAGCGCGTGAGGCACAGAGAGGC
The DNA here is from genome assembly GCF_007474595.2 of Lynx canadensis. Lineage (NCBI taxonomy): Eukaryota > Metazoa > Chordata > Mammalia > Carnivora > Felidae > Lynx > Lynx canadensis. The sequence goes on along the minus strand of NC_044312.2, from coordinate 97,279,258 downwards.
GGGCGGAGTCACTTGCCGGGGGGCCTCAGAGCAGGCATCGCCACCCAGGCAATTAGGTTGTGGACTTGAGGCCTTGGCCCCCACCCTATTTTATACACGTGTTGCAGCGTGTGCTCGCTTCAGCCCTGGGAGTGGGGGCCCAGCAGGCTTCCCCTCGATTTACAGATGCGGTAACCCAGGGCCTGAGAGGCCACGTGTCTTGCCCAAGGCTCCCAGCCTCCCCTGTCGCTCCCCTGGGGACAGTGGCTGCTGAGAACTTGGGGCAGGAAGGACAAATGGCATCCCCGGAGACCTCTTCAGGGGGGGCCCGGTGGCTCGTCCTTCCCACCTGCCCCGGAGGCCTGGAGAGTGAGGGGAAGGATGGGCCCTTGCTTTTAAAAGGCCTCTTCCCTTCAGGCTCAGCAAGGCTCACCTCCCCAGCTGGACCTCATCTGCAGGAATAAACATCATCAAGGGCATGTTTAGTCTTCCACCAGGATTTACAATGTGCTGGGAAAGAAAAAATAAATCATTCGTTCCAACTCGGGGTGATAGAGTGGTGCCAGAACTTCCCCAGCAGAGCCAGGAAACGTCCCTCTGCCTTCCAGGAGAAGAGGGGGGCCAAGCTGAGGCAGGCTGGGACCCGGAGGCATGAGATGTGGAGCCCGAGGGGGGTGGGGTGCGGTAAGCAGGAGGCAGAGGAGGGAACAGTGGGGTGTGACAGTCTGGACTGGAGTCGGGAGTCCTGATTCTTCAAACAGGCCTTGCTCTGGGGCTGTGGGACGCCTCTGAGGCAGAGCTCCTGGTCACTGGCCAAGCAGAGATTATGCCAGCCCACAGGGAGGCAGCCTACTGTAGCGGGAGGCATGGGCCTTGGGTCAGAGGGATCGGGATGGAATTCTCCACTCTCACACATCCGAGTCATGTGTGGCTGTGTCCAAAAGTCATTTTGCTTTTCTCAGCCTCAGTTTCTTCAATTGGAAAATGCTTGTACAACTGAACCAAGTACCAAGTTACTACTCAGCTCCTGGCATGTGCTTGTCATCCGATAGATGACGGTACATGGGCGCCATCTTTATTAACGTAGATGGGGAAACACACAGAGGATGAGAAAGGGACCGCTCAAAAACCTTATAGAGTCGACCAGCTTCTGAATCACAGGAACTCACTGGGGCCCTGTTTTTATTCACCCTGATTATAAGGTACCACGAACTGGGTCTCAGAGAAGCCCTGGGTGCCAGAGGGCTGAAATGAAGACCAGATCTCATGAGCTTTCACTGGGAAGAGTTTCCCTCCCTTAAACACTGCCTTCCTGTCTGATCGCCAAGCGAACTTCCTTTCATTTACCGAAACCACTATTTCCCCTTTTGCCTTGGCTGCCAGGAAGCTCAGCATTCAAGTTAGCCCTCAGCTACCAAGAGCATCTCGTCCCCTGGCTTCAGGGACACTGGTTTTCCTCTTCCCATCTCTCTTTTTGATTTTAGCGACCCTGTGCCTGTGTTGGAATTCAGCTCTAATTCTCCGGAGAAACAGGCTGGGTGTGATTTATAAATAAGTAAGGCAGACTCAGGTAGGGACCACGGCAAAGCAAATTTCACCAATATGAACCCAGAAAGCGAGCTGCCTGGGTTCAAATCCTGGCTCTGCCACTTACTAGCCGTGTGACCTTTGGTCACACTGCTTAATTTCTGTGCTCCCATGTCTCAAAACGAGGGTACCATGCCCACGATCCCCTAGGCCTTGTAGTGGGGAAAGCACAGTGACTGTCGTGTGCGTGCAGCAGCCAGTACCAGACCTGTTCTAGGCTCTGTTCGGTGTCAGTGGCTGATGATGGTTGAATGCTCTCTCACCTTCCTTGTAAGAGTGATTTGAGGCAACTTGACCTTCAAGTGGTAACAGGCGGGGGCCCGCTAGCCACCAGCTCTGCCTCCCCCATTGGTGGACAAGAACTGTAATGCTGGAGGAAGGCAGGGCCCCCAGGGTCAGCTGGGTCACAGGCCACGTGCAGCGGGTCTGGGGCGAGCTCTGGCCGAGAGTCCGGGAGTCTGTGCCCTCGCCTGGCCCGGCCACAGGCTGGCTGGGTGCCCTCGCCCTGCACCCGTAGGACGGGGATTCACACGCTACCCTGAGAGGGAGGGCATGGTGAGGATCAGTCAAAGAATGAAAGTCAAGTGGCTGGCCTTGTACTCAGTATATGGTATGTGCTGAACCAACCGCAGGGATGCTGGTGATTCTAGTTACTATTATTGTTGTTCTGGCCACACCCACCCCTCTCAACACCTGCCTCCCCGTCTGTCAACATAACACAGTGCACAGCTGCCACAGAACAAGACCGTGTGGGAGAAGCTTCTAGAACATACCATGTGCACATAATAGGCGCTCCATAAACGGTAACTTTGACGGTCACAATCGACTGGCCCACCCCACAGCTATTCCCGGCTCCCTTCTCCTTTGTGCCTGTCTTTGGAGACCCCTTAAAGCCAGGGGTGCCTTTGCGACCCTGTCTGGGGAAGGCTGTGGGAGGACTTACTTTGCCTTTGTCCCTTTCCCTTTCTTCCGGCTGCAGCAACACAGATGTTGCGCCTGGTGCTGTGGCAGCCGTCTTGTGACTGTGAGGTGAGTGCTGTCACATAGTGAATGGCACGCACGGTCTTTGAGACTCCAAACCCGGCTTCTGGTTACGTCGATGGCAGACGTCTTTCGGGTTTAAGCCACAGTAAGCCTGCTTTTCTATTCCTTAAAGCTGAGTGCCTTCCCTGTGACACAAATGTTTTTGCTGACAGTCCCCTGCCTGGGCCTCATGGCATGATCTAGTACCTGCTGAGGTGCCTAAGAACAAGGACAACCATGCCAAGCGCTGTGCTGGGTTTTACCAGAGTAATCTCACTGATTGCTCACCAGAACCTTGGGAGTTGAATGTATTATCGTCCTTAGTTCCCCAGTTTGTGGAAGGCGAGACGGGCACAGGGGCAAGCGGCTCGCCCACCGCCCTGCAGCTACAAAGTGCTGGGGCACAGCTACCGCGTTCAGGCCCTGCAGCAACTCTGCCCGAGACGGGAGATCGCAGGGACCGGAGGGCTGAGAGGCTGCCAGGCACCTCCTGGGTTAGTCTGGGACAACTCAGAGGGCCCCTGTCTCTCTCCCACCCCCGGGGCCCATCCCCGCCCAGCGGGGACCCGGGAGGCTGCTTACCTGGCCCATGTTGAAGTAGAAGAGGGCTCCAGCGGTCACCTGAGCGATGAGGATCAGGAGGAGGAAGGCAAAGTACTGGGGGACACAGAGCAGCACGGAGTCAGCCGGGCACCGCTACCAGGCGCCCCCCACCCCGCCCCCCTCGGCGGGCCAGCCGCACTCACCAGCCCCAGCAGGCAGCGGACCTCCTTGATGGCACCGATGCAGCCCAGGAAGCCCATGAACATGGTGACAGCCCCCACGCCGATGAAGACGGAGGCCCCCACCTTGAGCGAACTGGAGGAGGTCTCTGGGGATGGAAAGAGGGGCGTTGAGTGCAGCCCGGGGGCGGCTCACCCTCTTGAAGCGCACCACCGTCGGTCCGGAGCAAAGCCCGCAGGTCTGGGCCCGCTCCTAACCGCCCCACCCTGGAGTCAGAGTGCTGGGGTCAGCCCCCACCCAAGGACCCGCTCCCTCCCCGCTTTGGGAGCTGCCTCCCTTGGATGTCCATGCCCCCTCATGGCTCCCAATCCCCAGCCCTGCTTTAATGCTCTCCTGGGCACTTAGGATTGCAAAGACTATGTTTTACTGATGTATCCTGCTCCTGGCCTACTGGCTCCGCGAAGGGGTGAGCCGGATGAGGGCAGGGGCTTTGGTCCCCGCTGAACCCCCAGCTCCCCGAATACTGTCTAATGCAGCAAAGAGCTACCTGAATGAATATCTGCTGAGTTAATGAACTGCGGACGGGCAGGTTCTGCTGGGGCCACAGACACTGAAGGCCTGCTTTCCTCCTTATCCCTGTAATAATAAACCCCAGCCTCTCCGGCCCACTCACTGCCCTCCAGAGCCTCACGCACACCATCTCTAGCTCTGACGTCATCCTGCCTGGTAGGCTGGGGCACAGCCACCTCACAGAGGCTCAGAGAGGCCCAGGGGCAAGCGCCGAGCTGGGGTGTGGAAAGCTGCACGCCCCCAATTCCACGCTCTTTCCCCGGACGCATGGGGCACGCGTGCTGACGTAGGCGTGATGCTCGTTCATTCACTTAGCCAACAAATCTCCCAGGTGCCCGCCGCGTGCCAGACGTTGTGCTGGGCTGCTGGGGGTACAGACTGATGAGGTCCCGACACCGAGGAGCTGACCTCCAGTGGGCTGGGGCGTGGGGGCCATAGGTAAACAGTACAGATCTCTGGTTTAGGGGCAGGCCAAGAAGCCACGGAGGCCAGCTCAGGTAGAGAACCACAGGGCAGGGAGTGGGTTGGAGGGGTCGGGGAGGCCGGTCTGAGCAGCTGACATGTGAGCTGAGACCAGGATGGAGAAGTGACCTGGTGAAGACCTGAGGGGAAGGCATTCCAGGCCGTGGGAACAGCAAGGAGGAAGCAGGGGGCCTGACGTATTTGAAGAAGGAGAGACAGAAGGCGAGGGTGTGAGTCTGGCAGTAATATGCGTGAGGCAGAGCGAGAAGGGCCTGATGGCATGAGACCCTCTTCAGGGAAAGAAGACCCTCTTCTTTCCCAAGAAGCCCATCACAACACTCGCGACAACAGGGCACAGCTCCTGCCCACCTCCAGCCTGCCGGCCTGGGATGCGCTCTACCCGGAGGCCGTCACGCGCCTCCCGTTGGCAGGGGCTGCGGACTCCCTCCCACGACAGCCCCTGTACTCTCAGGGAGACAGCCGGGACAGGATGTTTCCAGAAACCTGGTGGGCAGCCTGGAGTGTATTAGTGTGGGTTCCTGGGTCTATCACAACTAACAGACTTCCCTGGGGACCACCTGGAATCTGGAAGTTTAACCTGCTCTCCTAATGACTCAGCCGTGGCCAGGGCTGACACAAGTGACCGTCAGCAGGGAGAACACTGGCCGGCTCTCTGGGGGACCTCGGAGAAGCTGAGATCCCCACCCTAGCCACCGAGGGGGTGTTAGTGCCCTTAACAAAAAACTACAAAGCCGAAATGTGGGTGGATAGGAGGGCCTGATTCGGTTCCACTTCCTGGTCACAGACAGAGTGTTCTGGAGCTCCGGAAAAGCCCTGGACAGCCCACTCCATTCTGGGGGTGCCAGGGCTGGGCTGCCTCCGCCCAGTTCCTCACAGGAGCCCCCAGGCAGGCGGGCAGTGCCCCTGCTGTGGTGAGTGTAGGGGGCTCCGGGCACTGAACCAGTTTTCATTCCAGGCTCTCGGCAATCGGCACAGGCAGGGGGGAGGCTGTCAAGTGTCACTTTCTCTAAGCTTCCCGGGTTTGGGTTCCTCCCAGGGACACCTCCCAGAAAAAAGACACTGGCACTGCCTAGAATCCACTGTGTGCCAGCCAGAACAAGGCCCTTTATCCGAATCATCTGCTTAATTTCCACAACAGCCCGATGAGGGTAGATTTACATCCCGATTTGTCCCTACGAGCCTTGAAGCCCAGCAAGGCTAACAGGCGACCCAGGTGCCCAGGGCTGAGACCCCAACTCGGGTTCTCCCCCAGGAGGCCAGCCCAGATGTGGGGTCTCGGTTTCTCAGAACAGTTAGTGGACATCAGTCCCTGACCTCACCCACGGTCTCAGGCTGGCCCTGGTCTCAGCATCTGGACTTAGGAAGGGGACAAGTGGACATTCTGGGGTGGCCCTCCACTGTGCACAGCAGAAACATCTTGGTCTCACCAGGCCTGGCAGCTACCAGTGAGGTAGGAAGGGACCCAGACCGAAAGGGACTGGGGCTCAAATCCCAGCTCTGCTGCTAACGGGCTCAGCCTGGGCAAGCCGTTCTCCGGCCTCTATTTCTTGCTCTGTGAAATGGAACGAAATCCTACTTCTTAAAGATGTTGTTATAAATGTAATCACTTGTGTAGGGTTTACTTTTCACCAGGAGCTGTTCTAAATGCTTTTCATGTATGAACTCACTGCATTTCTCACCATAACCTTGCAGTATATTCTATTATCCCCATTTTCCAGATAAAGAGGCACAGAGAGGTGAGGTAACTTGCCCAGGATTACCCAGCTAGTAAGTAAGCAGCAGAGACAGGATTCAAACCATGGCAGCCCAGCTCCAGAGTCTGTGCCCCTAACCATTGCACTCGCTTCCTCTCGTTAAGGCATGAATGTGTGGGACCCTGCAGGACAGGGGCTTGGGGCTCCGGGAGCTCAGGACCCACGCCACCTGGTTCATATCCCAGCCCTGCCTCCTAGCTGTGTGTCCTTGGACAAGTTACTTCCCCTTCCTGTGCCTCAGTTTCCCCCACTGTAAGATGTAACGCCTCGCCCCGTGGACCCACGGTTAGGTAAGGGAAGAGCTATGTCATGCAGGCCAGGGACACAGGTCCCAGCTCTGAGCCTCACTTTGTGTGTGATTCTTAGTAAGTCTTTTTCCTCTGGTAGGTTAGTGTTTACAAGCCCTGGCTGGGGAAGCCCCTGGGGAGCTTTTTCAAAACCATAGTACTCCAGGCCCCCACCCACACATCAATGGAGTCAGATCCCTGGGGCCCTTGTATTTGTGAAAACATTCCAGGTGCCCCTAGGGGACCTCTAAATTCTGGCAGCTCCAGAGTCTGAGAACTGATATGGGAGGAGGCGGGAGAAGCGGCAGGAGGTTCCTGGGGCCTGGGGCAAGGTGCAGAGGGCAGGGATGCAGTGGGCGAGCCGGACCTTAGACTCTGCCCCATGGCGTAGTGCCTGCTGGGTGTAGGCCACGGCCAGGAAGTGGGGAGCCTGGGCCTCATCAGGGCCCATGGAGGGTGGGCACGGGGAGCGTGGGCACCCCGCTGGGGCGGGAAATGCAGACCCTAGCCCCAGAATGGGGGTACAGTCTGCAGCCCCTCAGGAAGAGGCCAGACTACCAGCCCCAGGCCACATCGGATGTGGCTGGACGGTGGATCGTCCTTGCTTCCTTTCAGGTCTGAGGGGCGGCCTAGCCCCCTGGGGCCACAGTGACAGGTGTGGCCTCTCCATCACCCATCCTAGCCTGGTTCCGCTTTATTCAAATCAAGCAGCTGTCACGGGCCTGAGTCCAAACCTGCGGCCTCAGCAGCAGCTGGGAGGGAAGCGAGCCAAGGATGCACTCACTGATGGGAGTGGCATCCCTGTGCTACTGGGGGGGGGGGGGGCTCGGCCGTGCCTCCCTTCCACCTCGGGGCAGCCATGAGATCAGTGCAGCAAGCCTGGCAGGCTTCCTGGAGGAGGCTGTGTGTGCGTGCGTGTGTGTGTGTGTGTGTGTGTGTGTGTGTGTGTATAGACCTGGAAGGGCTCTTGTCAGCGGTGCAAGAGTGCCTTGGGCTTCTTTCCTCCTGCTTCAAGAGTGAGAGAAGAGGCCTCCCTGCTGTGGTTCCCCTACCATGGGCAGCGGTCAGGACCAAAGCTCTCGGGGTTCAAATCTCACACCTGTCACTCGAAGCTAAGTGAACTTGAGCCAGGGACATCACTCCTCTGAGCCTCCTTTCTTCATTTGTAAGGCAGGAACAGAAGAGTCCCTACCTCACGGGGCTCTTGAGGGACTAAGGCAATTGTCATGTGTAAAACGTTTGGCCCCATGCCTGGCGCATAAGGAACACAAACAATGGTTGCTGTGCCCGGTGGTTTCCTCCCCAGCCCACAGGCCCCAACAGTCTGACTGGCACCAGGCACATAGTAGGCACGTCACCAAATCCTGACAATCCGTCTTTCCTGGCCTTTCCTCCATCTACCTAAACTGACTGGGGAGGGACTGTTGCCCACATTTTGCTGAGCCGGCAAATGGAGGGAAGGAGAATATAAGAGGCTTTCTCAAGGTCAGGGCTGAGGGAAGGGCCGGGAATGGGAGAGCAAGCCTCCCTCAACCCCCCACTGTTCTCCAGACAACAGCAGCTTTGTTTAGGGAGGGAGAGAAAATTCCTTCTGAAAACCCCTGCAGAGGGGGCCCAGGGCAGAGTGCTCAGCACAGGACTTGGGCCAGGCCCTGAGGGCAGCTGGAAAAGGGACCGGCTTTGAGGCTCAAGTCCTCCTGCGGTGGCCCTGCCTGCTGCCCCGGACCGCCACTCCAGAGCCAGCCGGGCAGGGGGATCAGAGGGGTCCTTACGCAGCACAGAGATGAAACTGCTCCTGTCGGCCAGGATCCACACCCCGAAACCCAGGATCACCGCGCCCAGGATCTGGAAAGAGAGGGTGCAGTCAATGGGGGCCTCTGAGGGCCCCGCAGGCTGCCCCTGCAGCCAGGCCAGGAGGACACGGCGGGGGGAAGGGGGGGGCACCACCTCCATCCCCGCCCCAGCCCAGGGATGTCCGGGTGGCCTCAGGCCCTGCACCCCAAGTCCCGGCGCACCCCAGCCATCCAGACAGCAGGGCCTGCCTCCAGTCTCCCCCACCGCAGGCCCATGGGTGGTTAAACCAAGTCAATCAGCCTCCCCCCAGGGATGCCCTCCTGCTTTACCTCCTGGCTCTTCCCCAAGGCCATCCCCCTCCCTCCCCCAGCCCATCTCAGGGGCCACAAACATCCCAAACCACCTCTGGGGAAAACCCTGCACGGACTTGAACATCAAGGTCCACTGGCCACTTGCCCCTCAGAGCTCGGCTTCCACAGGAGCCCTCCTGACTCCCCCAGTCCGGCCAAGGGGCCCCTACTCTGTGGCAACCACTCCTGCACCCTTCTCAACAGCCATTCCCGCTGGCTTTATTTTCTTTTATTTTTTCAATGTTAACTTACTTATTTTGAGAGACAGAAAGCGTGCCTACACACGAGAGTGGGGGAGGGGCAGAGAGAGAGGGAGAGAGAGAATCTCAGACAGGCTCCACACTGTCAGCAGACTCCCAGCTGAACCCCACAAACCCGTGAGGTCATGACCTGAGCCGAAATCTCTAGATGGAAGTTCAAACCAGCGGACTGAGCAACCCAGGCGCCCCTCCTACTGGCTTTAACCAGCTGTGTGTGTCCTTCTCAGGCTACTCCGTGAGCTCCCTGAGGGCAGGGCTGGGCTGTATGCAGCTCTGTATCCCCAGGGCGCCTATCTCACCAGTTGCTGAGTGCTCAGGAAATGAACGAGATCCGGAACCCACTGTAAAGGCAGGAATAGAAAGGTAAACCTGGGGAGAATGGGTGGCATAGGCCCAGGGATTCCCTGCCTCACACCAGGGTGGCCCCCAACCTGAGCCTACTCCCCAGGTGGGACCCCAGCGGAGGCTCACATCCCCCCAAGCCAGCTAAGGCTGGGGAAGTGCCTGTAGCCGGGGCAAGAGCACAGGTTCCCTTTGGGAGCAGAGGACACTGCATCACCCCACAAATCACCCCACAATGCTGGCCTTCACCTGGGGCCTGGTCTGAGCCCACATGAGGGTCCCAGCATGCCACCTCCCGCCTCCATCACAGGCCCTGGGCTCCCCGCTCAGCCATCAGGTCCTAAGCTGCGAGGCCAGCAGCTGCTGATTGAGCCTCAGCGTGGGGTGAGCACCCCAGCCCACGGGGCTTGAACAGCCTTGCTGTGCTGTCATTAAAGCAGGAGCCAGGACCACAGTAAGGAAAACGGGGTGCTTGCCTTGGGCATAAAAATTAAGAGGAGACACACACACACACACACACACACACACACACACACACAGCCCAAGATAAGAATTTGCAGCAATTACTTTTAAAAACCAAAATTCATTTTAAAAATCTATGATGAATGAATGGGGCGCCTGGATGGCTCAGTCGGTTGAGCGTCCGACTTCAGCTCAGGTCATGATCTCGTGCTCCGTGAGTTTGAGCCCGGCGACGGGCTCTGTGCTGACAGCTCAGAGCCTGGAGCCTGTTTCAGATTCTGTGTCTCCCTCTCTCTGACCCTCCCCCCGTTCATGCTCTGTTTCTGTCTCAAAAATAAATAAACGTTAAAAAATAAAAATAAAAAAAAAATCTATGATGAACAAAATATCAAACTTTTAAATAAAGGCAGGATCGGTACCAGTGATGTTTTTCCTTCTGAAAAGAGCGGAGCCCTGAGAGGGCACAGCGCGGGGCTATTTCTCGTCCCCAAGTGAGTGCCTCACGCACCTTGCCCTAGTCTTGACCCCCTTAGAGACAGTGGCAGCTGATGGCAACCCTACATTTGTCCCCCACTGTCTCCCAGCAGGTCATGAGTCCCCTCCTCCCTCCTTGCCAGATGGGCCCTGTTACTTGTCATTTTGCAGATGGGGAAACTGACGCCCCGATTTGCCAGAGTTCGCCCATTCCTCCCATCAGGGGCTGAAAGCCAGGTCTATTACTCTAGGCCAGATGGTGGCCTCAGCAGGGATACCCGGGGTCTGTCCTGGGTCTTCACCTGGAAAGCCAGCCTCTGGGGACAGTGAGGCTACGGGACCCTGCTGAGCCGGAGGGTTCGAGTCAGGTGGGGGTGCCTCGGACTATATAGCTTGCTGGGAGGAAGCAGGACTTTACAGAACTTGGGAGTTTGATTCCCAAAGACTCCTGAGGCCCTGCCCACCCCAACTCTGCCCCTCACAGCACAGCTGGCCGAAGGCCAGGCGTCAGGCCCACAGTCTGCTCCTGCGCACCTCTGACCCGTATGGCATAGCCCCTGACTTGCTCACTCCCTACACTCACAGGGCAGGGCAGAAAACTCCCTGTGGGCAAACATAATCCCAAGTAGGTCAAACTCCAGGACTTCCCAGCTAACTTCCTCGGCTCGCCTCAAGACACCCAAAAAGGAAGTCCCCGGCACTCATCCATTCAGCCCCATGTGGGTCTGATGTCCAAAGACTGACATCTGTGTGGCCGGACCAGCCACCAGGCTGTGAGTCAGCCAGGAACAGCCCCAGCCAGGCAGCCAACCAGAATGGGGGAGGCACCCTGGCACTCTCTTTCTCTGTGAACCAAGGCTGAGACCATGGGGCACCCCCACCTTAACCGACAACGCCCAGCCCCCCAGGTCCACCAGAACCTCCCCTCAGGGCTCAGCCGGGAGCCAGGACCCTTATAGCAACGGCTTCCCCCAGAACAGTACGGCATCAGCAAGCGGCTTCTGGGTTTCTGTGAACCTAAGAAAAGCTGACTGGGCAATTTTCTGGGAAGCCCGGGGTCAGCAGGGAGCGTAGGCAAGGATGAACACGTGTACACGTATGCATATGCGAACACACACAGCAGCCAGAGCGACTCTTCCAAACCACAAGTCTGATCACGTAACTACTTCCCACCATGCACCAAATAAAACCAGAATCCTTCCTGGAAGGCTTGCAAGGCCCGCACCCCGGAAAGCCCCACTCTGCCCCCCGCCCCCATACAGGACTCATGCAGAAGCCCGGACTCCTCTCTCCCCACCCCCCACACACAACTCCAGGGAGCTGTAGCTGGCCATCCTGACAAGGTCAAGTGCCCTAATACCACCTCTCCTGGGGGCCACATCCTTCATGCCCAGCACACGGGACAAATGCCGTCTTATCATCCATTTGAATAAATACTTGACTGGAGCCCCCCCAGCTCCACCAGGAACGTAGGACAGAAACCATGGCCCTTCTGTTGGTGAGTGACTACCCGGGACCCATGACAGGGTCTGAATATGCACAGGTGTCGAGGACACACATGGTGAACGAGGGAGGAGTGAGTGAACAAACAAACGTGCACTGTCCCTCTAAGTCTCTCCTTTCCCCTTCCCCTCCTCTGATGAAAGCTCCCCTTCTCCCTGCCCACCCCCTCTCATCCTGATCGGCCATCCTGGACCCCAGCACACAGGGGGTTAACACCTGACTCCTGCCAGCCCCCAAAACTCTGGCCGGAGACAAGCTTTTCCAGTCTCTGGCTCCACGGGGCAGGCTAGGAGCAGGATGGGAAGGGACGCCTCCGCCAAAACCATCAAGCCTGCTTCCTTTCTCCAGTCTCTACCCACCCCCCCCCCACCCCCCCCACTGCATGGGGTGAGACGGGCTGTCTGTGTCCCTGGACTCCAAACCCCGGCGCTCCCCAGGCTGTAGCCCAGACCCCTCTCTTCAGTCCCTAGAGTCCCCAGGGGTAGAACCACAGCACTCCCACCTTCCTGTCCCCCAGTCCTGGCCGGACTTGAAGCCAGGCGGAGGCCCAGGAACCAAGCACCTGCCAGGGAAGGCTTGGCTCCTGCTGCATCGGCAACTGTTTTCCAGAGGCCCGGCCCAGCCAGGAGGGACCCGACCGCCAAGCTGGGGAAGCCCAGGTGCCCAGGCCCTGGCTGCGGTAGCTTCTAGAGCCGGCTGCCATCCGGGGAGGACAAGAGCCACAGCAAGGTCTCAGAGGAGGGGGCTGGGTGGACAAACGGCCCAACAGGCAGCACCACAGCTGTGCGTGCGCGTGCATGCACATAAGGGTGTGTGTGTGTGTTTGCGTGTGCCAACACACTCGTAAGTATCTGTTGGGTTACGGTTATGAGGGGGGATTTAGAATGACTCTTCACTTTCCAAACTGTCTACGATCCTGTGTAACTTGACATAAAACGTCTTTTCCCCACAAGTCATTCATGTCTATTGTAGGAAGATTTGGAAAACGCAGAGAAGCACCCAGAATAAAATCCAAGTTCTCAGGAATCCCAACACTAACACGGAGAGGCATTTTCTTCCCCTCTCAGAAATCTTCGTGTGTGTGCGTAATTTTTAAAAATTAAGTTGGATCATAATAAACATCTTCTTTTTCAGCCTGATTTTTAACAGTATAGGGTAAACCAGCAACAGAGGAGACATAGCCCCTAGCACCACCCTGGGCCCGGGAGGGCCTCTCAGGCCACTCCCCCACCCCATCACACACACACACACACACACGCACACCCCAACATCATCCTTGCAACTCCAAGCAGGAAGAATCAGTCAGTGCCAGGCCAGAGAGGAAAATGGAGGCCCCAGGAAAACCAGCTCCAGATGTGCACTGGGCTTACATCTGGGTGGCCCCCCATGGCTTGGGGACCTGGTGAGGCCTGCCAGGGTGGGTCTGGTGAAGGGGCACTGGGTCCCCACTCTGGCCCCAAGCCTGGTCTCTCCTGCACACCCTCTGGGAGCCCCCCACAACGGGCGTGAGGGAGGAGGGGGGCAGCTGAAATCTCGAACCGTAACAGGAGTTCTTCAGAGGGGACACAGGTAGGGGGAGGGCCAGGACAGGATGAGAAAGATTTCAGAGAACTCCCTGCTGATGAGTTAGGGGACACCCAGGGGGCTCTTCCACACCCATGCCTACTTCCAACCCTGACTGCCCAGGACCTCGGTGCTGGGGACACGAGAGGGGACAGCTGGGAGAGGCACCACAGAACCAGCTGGAGCGTAGGCAATCTCCCGGCTGCCCCACCCGGTTCCGTTTGCAGCGGTCTGTCCTCGGCCCTCGCTGACCACGTCCCACTGCCATCGCTGGCCTGGAGCGTCTGGAGGGTCCTCAGGCTGGGCTGCCCCCAGGAGGAGAGTCTCTGTTGGAGGCAATCGGCTGAGCTGGTTGTACTTACAAAGAAGAGCAAGTTGAAGAGGAAGAGAAAGTATTTGGTGACTTTGATACAGGCTGACCCCATCCTGCTGGTCCTGGAGCTCCCTGGGGAGGAGAGAGAAGGCAGGTAGGTCAGGGCCAGGCTGGGCCAGGCGGAAAGGGAACAATGCTGACCGCTATCAGTGACCCAGCGGCCCCCGAATCATCCCAGCTCATCCTCACGGCAATCCCAGAGGGAGGAACTAACACGAGGTCTTGTTTCATGGTACCCGGAGGCCCAGAGAGGTTCGATGACTGGCCCAAAGCCACACGGCCAGGAAGTGCGGGCCTACAGGCCATCTCGGTTGCTTGATGTTTGACAGTCTGGGTTGGCCACTCAACTGGGCAGGGCCTGGAGGGAAGTCACGTAGGACCCTCTTGGGCTTTGAAAATGCCCAGATGGATGCTGGTCAAAGGGAGGAGGCAAGGAAGGTGGCAGGTGGTTGCTGGAGACTCAGAGGTGAGACCGTAGCTTATGGCACAGATCTGCAGCCCCGTCTGGGGCCAGGGGGCTGCTGGGAGAGAAGGAGAGTTCTGGCTTCTCAGAAAATGGACCGAGTGCGCCCTCCACCCTTTCCTCAAAGAGAGAACAAATATGCATGGTAGAATATCCAACGAATACAGAATAACACAAAGGGAACAAAAACTTTTATCTTACCCCAGAGATAAAAACTGTCATCATTTTAGGAGCTATACTTCCAGCATGTGTGTTTAACAGATGGTTTTAAACAAAACAGGGCTCATACTGTATAGAGTGGTTTGTAACCCGCCTTTTTCATTCTACAATATACTATCTCTGCATGCTGATAAAATGTTCTATGACACAACTTTACATGTTGTGTAGGATTCCATACTGCTGATCATTTGACACTCTGGAGGGCGAGATTCCGCCAGAAAACTCATGTACAGGCAGCATTTTGCAAATAATTTCTGGAGGTTTATAGGCCCCACAAAGCTCGCTCAGGAACCCCCAAGGATCCTAGGGTTAAAGTCCCGGATACAGATATATCACAAAGCATGTAATCAATACTCTATGATTAGACCCATGGTTGTTCCCAATTTCTCAGTTTTCCTGGGCAATACACTCGTGCTTCTGAAACACAAACCATGCTTGAGCACACTGGCTGTATCTCCCCACGCTGATGGACCTCAGGCCGGAAGAGGGAAGCTGGAAGCTGGCTGCCCTCGCCCCCTCCCTGAAGCCATACAATCCAGGAATGACAACAGCCCAGCTCTTGGGCTCCGTGGGGCGAAAGGAGCCAGGGCCGGGCAGCTGGGGCCGGGACAGCTGCATGGGGCAGCTGCATGGGCAGAGCTGGGCTTGGGGGTGGGGAAGCAGGCACTGGGCCCAGTGCTGTTCCCACTGCCCTGCGGACGGGAGGTGGAGGGGCAGGCCACAGAGCAGAGGGGAGGAGGGCCAAGGGGTGGGCTTTACCCCTTCCTCCTCTTGCAAGGGTAAAAGGCAGCCCTAAGCCTTGTGAATACATCCTGTCCCTATGGAGGTCCCCTCTGCCTTTTCTGCATGTAATAATCTTCTATCATCCTGGCCAGTGGGACCTCCGCTTTGACTTTCTGCACCTCCGGTAATGGGGGAGAGGGCTTAAGGGGGAGGACCCACCACCTCCCAAGGGACCCAGTTCAGTTTTCTCACGTCTCAATTAGAGAACATTTTCTTTAGCTGCCTTTCTGCGCATCGCATTTGGGCACACCATGAAGCAAAGCCGTCCAAAGAAGGAAAAGGCTATCTGAGTGGTAATGAGCGCCCTGTTACAAGTGGCATGGAAGCAAAGCCTGAACAAAGGCCTGCGGGGATTCAAGTGCAACGTGAGGAGAGGGGCCTGAACGGCTCTTCCAGTCTACCAGGGTCCAAGGCTGGGGTCTGAGAAACGCAGGGACAACAGGGAGTTAGGAGCCAGGGAAACCCCGGCCATAGCAACTCCACCCAGGGCCTATCCCAGATCCGGAGCGAGGAGAACAGGGGCTCCCTGTGTCAGGAGGTCTAGAGATCTGAGATCTTGAACCGAGGCCTGGCCTGAGGGAGACCTGCAGGGGACGGTCCCCATGAAGGAGCGTGACTGTTCTCTTCTCCCCACTCCAGCACAGAAGACCACAGGTTCTTCATGAACTTGCGCAGAACAAGAAACAGCAGAGGAAAGAGTCTCTCATGGAGGGGAAGGGGGCGTGTTTCTCATGCTTGCCTGGCTAGGTCTCCTCACTGTAAGTGACGCGGGACGCCCCGAGGGGCTGACCCAGGCTGAGCCCCAAGCAGTCTACAGACAGGTCACGATTCACTGGAAGAGCCTCGCGGAGCTCTGGCAGCGGCCAAGGGCCCGAGCAGCGCGCGCTGGGATCTTGTGCAATTGGAGAAACACGCAAACGGTCTTTGGCAACCGTTGTCTGTCTGTTTCTAGGCAGTACGGGAAGGGAGTTTCTACACATTCCACTTCCACATCCTCTGCTCAGGCTGGGGCGCCAGGGCAGCCTCACAGGGTTGTGGGTGCTCAGAAAGAAAGGGCAGTTGGCGGACAAGAGTAAATTCTGGGCCCGCTGAGTGAGAAAGAGTGGCCGCCAATGAGTGGCACCGACTCTAGGAGGCCACCTGCGTCTCACGCGCCCAGAAAGCGAGGGAGGTGTTCCTATCCCTGGAGGCCGTGGCTCACAGAGGTGAAGTAACTCATCCAAGCTGCACAGTGCCCAAGCAGGGGTGGGCTCCAGAGCCCAAGACCCTTCCCCTGTGAAGTGCGTCCTGTCTGAGTGGCCTCGACTACATAAAGGGATCTCTGGGGACGGCTGGGATTCCCAAGCGGGCAAGAAGGAGACAGAACCTGCTAAACTGGTATTCACAGATGCTCCAGACTCTGAGCAACCTCGCTGGTCTCGGGCACTCACATGAATTGTACTAGACATTGGGCAAAGCCCTTCCGTGTCCTATAAGCAAAGAAAGGCACAGAAGGGTGAAGGAGCTTGTCCCCAGTCACTGGTATGTTGACCAGCAAGGGCAGAATTCAGGCTACCTAACCCCTTAGGCCACCCCATCTTCTCCGGGAGGCAGCTGGGGCGGGGGGTGGGGGGGCTCAGATGTTAGAACAGGAGCCAGCAGCCCCATGACTGGCAGGCAGTTTGGCCAATCCGGGAAGCCCCAGAGGCTCCCTGGGGATCTCCTGAGGGAGGAGAAGGTGCCCAGAACCAGTGGCACACTGGCCAACATCCAAGGGTGCAAAGTCTCTCTTCCCTGTAAGGTACAGACATTTCCCCCTCAAAGCGACACGGAGGAGACGGGTAGCCCCAAGAAGGTCTGGGGGTCACAGCCCAGGCTGAGAACGTGCCCAGGTCGCTCCGCGACAGGGTGTGGCATCATCAGGGAGCTCCCAGAGTTGGGGTCAGAAGGCCTGGGGATCTGAGCCTCAGTCTTCTCATCCACGAGACAGGAGGAAGGGCTGGTGTGGGGCGAGAGTTGGCCAACTGGGTCTGTGGAGCAAATCCAACCCACCACCTATTTTTTGTACAACTTGTGACCTAAGAACAGATTGCACATTTTTAAATAGTTGGGGAAAAAACATAAAAAGATTTTGTAGCACATAGAGGTGGCAAAAGTTGAACGTAAGGAACTGCAGTCAGGGAGGAGACAAAGGACCCCGGATAAGAGTTCAGATACCGGCTCTGCCAACACGTGGCCACAGGGAAGGGACTTCTAGGTCCTCGTTCTCCTCACCTACAGAGTGAGGGGCCTGACTGAACCCACTGCTGTAAACGGATAGGTCAGTACCTCGTACGGCCAGGGCTCCCTGGGCCTGTGTCGGTCGGTACTTGTGGAAGAAGTAAGGGGTGAGGGTTTCATTTGCAGATGAAGTTGAAGAGAATGTTATGCTTCCTTGTGTATACTTTCCGTAAACACTGGAGGGTCTGCCCACGCCTCCCGGCAAGCGTGTACGGACGGCCGACGACACAAGGGAATGACACGAATGCGCGTTTTATTGGAAAATTCCAGAGCAGTCTCCGACAGCTGTCTGGGCAGTAGGTAGGAGGGACTGTTTTATGTTATACTTTATAGCAGGTAAGTTGACCATTTCTAAGCAACCACAATTTAAATTGACCAAATACACCATTTTACGCCAAACCAATTTGTACTGTGAGATTACTGCGCTGGTATTTTACCAACGCCTACTCATCCTTCAAGACTGACTTCAGAAATCACCTCCAGGAAGACGCCTCTACTCCAGCCAGCCTTGTCCCTACCCCCGTAGTCACCTAGTCCCTGTCAACACAGATTGCTGGTTAGCCACGCCCCCTCTCCGCTTCCTTCCAATAGCTTCGGATACTGGATTCGTTGTTCCAAGAACAGGTTCCGGCGTTAGAGGGCCTGCCTGGGTTTGAATGTAATTCTCTCATCTCCCAGCTGTGTGATCTTGAACAGCTGACTTAACCTCTCTGAGCGTCACCTTACTCATTTTTGAAAGGAGGAAAATGAAACCCATTTGGAAGCTTTGTCCGGAGATTAAATTAGATAATGTGGATAAAATGCCTGGCATATGGTAGGCTTTCAATAAATGGAGGTTACCACTAGAATTCATGATGCTGTATGGTAATTGTCTACTTCATTGTCCATCTCCCCTGTGAACCGTGATACTTTGAGGGGAAAGACTATGTATTATTTATGAGAACAAAGTAGGCTCCCAGCAAATGTTGCAGAATCAAAGATGGAATGGGTAGCTGGACAGAGCCACGGATGGGGGTTGGCGGTGGGAGGATGCAGGGATAACTGGCGGGCTGGATGGATGGAAGGATGATGGACAGATCGATGGAGGGATGGGTGGAGGGGAGAATGGAGGGATGGTGAAGTGAGGAGGGACTTCCACATAAAACACCTGGACTTTCAAGCGCTCAGCCACCTGAGAGGGGTCTGATACCCACGGCCCCTGAGTCAGCGGGGACTGTTGTTAGACCTCCTCTGTCCTCATCCAAGGGGTGGGGTGGGGGTTTTGTGGGGCGAGCTCCCTGAGCCAGCTCTGGGTCCCTGAGCCAGGACCCACCGCCAAGGCTCCTTCACTTTCCCCGAAGCCCCCTGGGTACAGGAGGCAGGACTGGGAAAGAGCTGGTGTCTTCGTGAGCACCGCTGCCCGTGTGGGGCACCTGAGAATTTGCACTCGTAGGGTAGGAGGCTCGGTCTGTTCCCCACCTGAGGACGGCGGGGAGCAGGGGCCCTCCAGCCTGACCCTGGAACAGGCATGTCCCCAAACGGCCTCGTGGAAAACAGTTACGTGACGGAGCGGCACCTGCAGGCCCAGAGTGGGGAGGTGCGGGTTCGGTGCCCACTCTGGTGGGACACGGGGTACCGGACCCAGCGCGGTGACCGCCCTCCCTGGGCCCGCCTCCTCACCTGTGCGATGCCGGGCTGGAACCAGATCAGAGTTTCCTGGAGTGGCGCCTCACAATGAGTCCTCGAAGACACGCTGTTAAGAACAGAAGGTTTGCTGTCACCAAGTCTGTAAAGTGCCACTTCTTCTCCCCGAGAGCCACCACACATTAGGCTGTTAACATCCTCAAGATCGCCGCAGCAAACACTGCCGAACTGAAACCACTTTTCACTTAATAGCCCTCAAGGCCACACGGAGCACGTCCTAGGAAATGCCAGACCAGAGGCGCCTGCTCAGGGGCCGGCGCTAAGGATTCTAAGTGCTGCAGGGTTCGGGGGCCAGGGATGGGGTGGGGATGGCCTTTCCACCCAACAGCTGTCCCAGGCCAAACACCTAAAAGCCACACCCACCCACACTCCCTCTCCCTCCTCCCCCTCATCCCGCAGCCTGAAGGTGTCTCCTCTAGTCCCACACCTCACCCAGCCCAAATCTCACCTCCTGCCTGGACCAGTGCAGCTCCCTGCTGGTCACAGGCTCCACTCCTGTCCTCCCCCACCCCTCATCCACGCTGCAGGAAGGGGTTTGAAAACTGTAAACCAGACCTTGTCACTCCCCTGCCTGCAGCCCTGTAACCTTGACGTAGCCAACATGTCCCCTATAAAATCCAGCCTCTTAGGCAGCAGACGGGGCCCCGTCTGGTTTGCCCTGCCCCTCCCCTGTCCTCAGCACCGCCCCCCTTGGCCCCCCCCCCCCCCCATACACGTGCTCATTCCTAAAGCCACTCTTTTCTGTGACTTGGTCCTTGACCTGCTTCAGAGCCTTTGTCCTGGTCGTTCCCCCAAAGCTCCCGGCTGGTTCCTCCACTTCCTATAGGTCAAGTTCCCTCTTCCCTGAGGCCTTCCCTGAACACCTCATCTGCACAGCAGAATCCAAACATGCCAACATCCAGCCCCCGTCCCTGCCCCAACCAAGTTGCCCAAATCTCAGGTTGGGGTGAGGGGGTCTCGCCTGCTGACTGTAAGGAACAGCACCCTGGACACTGGGGCCTATCACATGGCCTGCTCACCGCAGTTAGCTTATTGGTTCACTTAGTGCATATAGAGCCCCCATTAGAACACGGCTCCTTCAGGGGAGGGCTGTGTCTGTCTCGCTCACCCCGGATCCCAGAGCCTGGAGCAGTGCCTAGTACGTGCTAAGCGCTCGGCATGTATTTGCAGGAAGAAGGAAGGGGAAGGGGGTGTCTGGGGAGCTCAGGAAAGATTTCTCAGAGGAGATGAGACAAACCAGCTTTGATCCCGCACCTGGAGGTTTCTGGTCCTTAAGAATGACGTTGTTGGTTTATGGGAAGGGGAGGCTGCTTACTCCCAAGAATGGATTTTAATCTCATCTAGGTCAGAAAAGCTGGGAGCCCTATCCCTAGACGCAGATGGGCAGGCGCGTGCTTTCCCTGGGTCACTCACCCTGGAAAGCCAAGAGGTTCGTACTTCGCCCATCTCCCAACTGGCTTAGGGCAGTGGTCCCCAATCTTGGCTGTGCGTAGAATCACCCTGGAAGGTGTACAGCTTGCTCGTGCCTGCCCACCCCCCCCCCCCGTCCGAGATCCTGATTAAATTGGTCTGGGTTACAGTCCAGACTACAAGGTCTTTTAAGTTTCCAGGGGATGTTAATGTGTTGAGACCCACTTCCATCGGCCTGGTCCCCAGCGTGGCCTGGTCCCTCTGCTCCCAGTGCGATGCAGGCAGGCCTGCGGGCCCTGGGGCAGCAGGGCCTGGCCGGGGAGAATCTCACACGAAGCTCTGTGTACCTCTGCTCCTCTTGCTAGAGGCTCACGCCACCCCTCCCCCACACAACACCGGGGTGATTTAACCCAGGAGGAATATCTGTTCTGCAGAAGACTTTCCAGATCCCCACATTTCCCAGAGGGGATGGAGACAGCAAGAGCTCACAAGTCACACAGCAAGATCAGGGCTGACGCACAGGGAGGACTTGGACATCCCCAGGCCACCTGCTGCCTGTCCTGGCTCCCCGGGCCTTCTGCATAGACAGGTATAGGAAAGTCACACGGCAGCCCTTCGTTCCCACCCCCGAGCGGCCTCATGTGCCTCAGCTCAGCCACATCGCCTTGGGAAACACTACAGAGCTGCCTCTGTCAGCAGTTGGGCATAGTAAGCGTACCCGCCCCACACAGATACGAAGACGAACCATAGTCAGGTTCATGCATAGTAGGGCTCAGTCTGTGCTGGGCACCCTGGCCATCCCTCCTGCCCTCCCTGTCTGAAGATACCAAATCTGCGCATCGCAGCCAGCTATGTGCCCTTGAGCAATCACTTCACCACGGTGCCTCAGCTTTCCCACTTGTAAAATGGACTGAGTAATGGGTTATGGCAAGGCTTCCAGGAGCTAATATCTGTAAAGTGCCTGGCCCCCAGGAAGTGTCAAATAAATGCTATCAAATTACAACAATGATGATTACTACCCAGAGTCGTTGATTTCCTGACCAACAGTCCAAAGCGCTCTCGCCGGGGGTGGGGGGGGGCGCGAGGGGGCTGGATCCAGCCTCCAAATGTATGCCTGGCCTGGGGGCCTCCGTAGGGTGGGGGTTAAACAGGGCAGGGCAGGGCTGGGCGGGCCAAGGAACAGGGCCTCTGACCTGAGCACGGGCGGTGCCTCTGTCTCTGAGCCTCCGGCAGTGTCTCAGAGGCCTGAGGCCTGGAGGTCCAGCCAGTTTGGTGAGTTGACAACTGATCTCACCTGATCTCACCAGGAACTCAGAGAAAGCCTGGCCTGGCTGTTCGTTTCTGGAAACCGGCCTAGCCTGCGGGCTCTCCACCTGCAAGCTAGTCCTCAGCCACTCAGCTCCCCAGTTCTCTGGACTTTGTCCTGGTCATCCACAAAAAGAGGCTGGTCACAGGTGGCCGTGTTTGTTTTCATGCGGGGCAGGTGATGTGTTTCCTGAAACCTCGGCTGGCTCCGGGGGCTGGCTTTTTGACCTCTGCGCGATCTTATTTTTCATTCCCCAATCTTCCCTTTTGTTGTTGTTGTTGTTAAAAGAGAAAAGAAAAAGTATAATAGGCCGTTTCTCTGGGCAACAGGAAAATCACAAGGCCATAGAGAACGTGATTAGGCTCATGTTTCCTTTAAGACCTGAGTCTGAATCCCAGCTCTGCTTCCAACTAGCTGTGTGACCTTGAGCAAGGGGATTGCAGAACCTCTCGGAGCCTTCCCATCTCATCTCTAACACGGGGGTACGAAAGCCACCACCTCCGCCATCCCGGGTCAGAAGACACTCAGATCAGACCCTCCCAGGAATCACAGGATCTTAGAGCCCCAGGCCCTCCTGTTTGTCTTACAGATACGGAACCCGCTTCTGCCGCACCATCCCATGAGCCCAGGTGACGGGTCCTCTCCTAAGGACCTTAACACCTGGAGCTGGGACTGACTCCTGGCATTTGGGGGAAGAAGGCCAGGGGCACCCCAGGAATGCAGGCAGCCACCACGCCCGGCCGGACTGTGGCACAAGAGTAACAGCACCTTATAGTTTGTATCATACCATTCCCACTGTCTCTTATTTAATCTCTGCAACGAACCCCACAGAGATACTGTCATACCCATTTAATAGATAAGGAAACTGAGTCTCAGGCGTTCAGTGACCCGCCCAAGGCCACACAAGTAAGTGGCTAAGCTCCCTCCTCCTCACCTGCTGCCGAAGTGAATGAAGTAGATGGTGGAGCCAGCTCAGCCCACCCTTCCGCACCCCTGCCTGCCCGCCCCTCATCCCGCCACGGCTCCAAGGCTGCTTCTTGGCTTCCTGTCAGGAAGGAAAAGATCAGCCCCACCAATCCTGGCCAGAGTGTTCTTTCAGCGTGGCTGATGAGGCTGACAGATGTGGCCCTTCCTACGAGGCTCTGCTCTGAAACCCAAGCAATGACACCGGCAGGCCATTAGCATGAGGAGGACGAGGCCACTTTACAGACGGTACGACACCAAGAAGCGCAGACACCTTGAGCCTTCCAGCCTCCCCACCTGGCACCGTGCAGCCAAAGGCTCAAACTGAGGCTGAACCATAGCCTCTGACCTCTCCCTCTCCATGGCTCCCTTTCTGGACTGTTTTTGGCCTTCTTAGCAGGCTACTTGGGCCCCATGCAGACCCTGCCCCCTCCCAATGCTGGTCCTAGGGCTTATATATTTTGAGTCGCAGTGCCAGAAGGATGCCTTTGACATCACCTACTTTGTCCCCATTTCTCAGATGAAGAGACTGAGGCCCAGAGAGGACTATGAATCCCCACCCTTCTGGGGAATGTGTGTGCTCAGTATGTATGGTGGGGGAAGGGAGGGGATTGGTTAGAGCCATCTCCTTCCCAACCTGTTTCACATAACGATACACATAGAGAAGTATCTGTTTGGTCCCTGGGGTGGATAGAGAGGAATGCTCCTGGTCTGAGTTGACCAGCCCAGGGCTCTGTCCCCATGGGCTGAGAAGATAACCAACCATCTCAACACATTGGGGACATTCACCACATCGGCTGGGAAGCCCTAACTTGGAGGAATATTTAGAACTCTCTGAGAGGCTATCCAGGAGCCTCAGATTCGAGGGCCCCTAACAGGAAGACCCGGATGGGCCCTCAGAATTTAGCCGCCTTCCGAGGACCCCTCCCCTTCCCCGTGGCAGAGGACAGAACAATGAACCAGGTCATAGTATGGCCTTTGAATTGAGAGAGACCTAAATTCCAATCCCACTTCACAGAGCTGTGTGACTTTTGGCAAGTTGCCTACCCACCTTGAGCCTCAGTGTCCTCATCTGTAAAATGGGGCTATCAAGCCTTGGCCGGGGAAATGGTGGGATCAGCTTGCCAAACGCTCGGATGCAAGCACACAGAGACGGGGGGCTGTGGGAAGAGTCAGGCGAAATGACTCCCCTCCTCACACGGCAGGAGGAGGGTGTGCACGAAGACTGTCCCTTGAGACGTAGGACACACACGGCTTCCCGCAAACTGCCCCAGGAAGGTTCCTGTCCCCGCGAACCTGAAACAGACATCGGGCAGAGGGAAGACCGATGGATGGCATGAGCGTTTACGGAAGCATCTCCGAGGGAGCGGTGCTTCGCTAACTTCAGCCAATCAACCCCATGCCGCTCGGTGAGGCGGAAAGCGTGGCTTCGTCATCCCGGGTTATCAGCGGGGGCCCAGGAAGGTGGTGGCCCTTGCCCTTGTCACATGAGCTTTGTGTTCCAGACCCCCCAACCCTGGAGTCCAGGGTCCTGCCTACTTTGTGGCCCGAGGGGCGGCCCTCCCGGGGGCTCCCAAGTGGCCGTCTCCGCTCAGAGTTTGCGTCCTGCACCGAGCCCACTGCAGGTCATTGAATCTCCGACTCCAGGCAGGCCCTGAGCCGGACACGGGGAGGAAGGAGGAGACCCCCCTGCCCTCAGGGAGTGCCCCGTTTGGCGGATGTGAACGGGAGCAATCACACACCAACATCATCTTAAAGCGGCACCCAGCCAATACTAACCAAAGCTAACATTTTTGCAGTTACCTGTCACCAGCTATCATGCCAAGCGCTCCACGTGGCTCAGTTCACCCTGGCGATGACCCGACGAGGTGGCTTCTGCTTTTATCTCCATTTTATGGGGGGAGAAACTGAGGCTCGGGGTGGGAAAGGGACTTGCCCAAGGTGACACAGACCGTAAAGCTGGGAGTTGAACCCCACCAGTCCCACCCTTTGCTGTCATCTACACTGCCTGCAGAAACAAAGTTACAAACGATAACAACTAAAATAGTTTCACCAAGGCCTAACCCAAGTTCACTGGGTTTTACAGTCTGGCCTCCCAACCAACTGAAGACATTCTGGAGGGGCGCCTGGGTGGCGCAGTCGGTTAAGCGTCTGACTTCAGCCAGGTCACGATCTCGCGGTCCGTGAGTTCGAGCCCCGCGTCAGGCTCTGGGCTGATGGCTCAGAGCCTGGAGCCTGTTTCCGATTCTGTGTCTCCCTCTCTCTCTGCCTCTCCCCCGTTCATGCTCTGTCTCTCTCTGTCCCAAAAATAAATAAACGTTGAAAAAAAAAATTAAAAAAAAAAAAAAAAAAAAAGACATTCTGGAACCACACTCGGGAGCCAGGGACCAGCTCGCACACCCATCACAGAGCCTGGAGGCAGGCGGTTAGCAAAGGGTTAACCTCTGCGTCAGGGCTGGGGTTCCTAAGACTCTGAGGCTGGGTGCTGAGTGTGCCCTAGGGAGGCAATTAGGGAGAAGGAAGGGACCCCACATGGCATCAGGCAGGCTCTTTGGTCACAGCATCCTGTCCCTAGGCACTGGGTTCAGGAAGAAAGAAAAAAGGCAGCAGAGATGCTACCTCCTCCAGGCAGCCTTCCCAGAACATTCTCCTGCACAGACTCTTTCAGGGGCTGTCTGGCAGCCCTAATTATCTCGGCATGAGGAGTTAGGGTGGGCATCAGACAGCCATGGGGTCAAACCCTAGCTCTGTCTACTCCTAACTGCCACTAAACTTTTCTGAGCCTCAGTTCCCTCGTCTGTAAAATGGCCTAATACCTCCCACCTCCCAAGGCTACAGTTCTCAGCGCCTCTAGGCCTGAGAGGCATTCTGGCTCCAGGGATATTTGATGGGAAGAGCCAGGGACAGACACGGGGGCGGGGTGAATGAGACGCAGTCCAGGAAAAGTGCTGCGCACACGGGTACGGGGACTGTCTCTCTCATGGGTCCTTGGGGGGAGACACAGAAAAGATGGGGCCAAGGGTGGAGCGCAGGAGCAGGTCTCGAACCCCAAGAGCTCTGGGGGGGATGGGGGTCTTCCTGGCTGGGACCCAACTAAAGTGGCTCAGGCCAGGAGAGAAGGGAAGAGCGGGGCTCTCTGCCTTTTCCTTCAGTCCTTCCCCTCCCCTGCCTCTTCCCCTGTGTATCTGTCCCTATTCCCCCCGTGGCTTCCTCTGAGCTTCGCCCTGGCCCCTGTCTCTCCCTGTGTCCAAGACCAGCTCTCAAGCCTCCTTCTCGCGCATCCTTCCTCCTCAGAGCCTCTGACGTCCAGAATGTCCAGGGCAACCTCACCAGTGTGCCTAGCCAGCCTTCCCCATAGCAGGTCCCAGCTCCAGCAAGGAGCGGCCTGGGGAAATCCGTTTCCACAGTCAGCTGTAGGCATCCGGGACCTCCGAGCCTGGGATGAAGGGCTGTACCTCCCATGTGGTGGGTAGAACCCAAGCCCCAGGTTCCCGGGCAGGGTGGTGGCCATTTAGCCAGCCCAGACACCCGACAGCCGGGGCACAGCCTGTTACGGCTCTATTCCCAGGGACGGAGAGCCCCGGGCCTGGGCAGAGCCAGCCAGGGTGGCTTTGGATCTCGGTACCTCCAGAGACCTTCTGGCTTCAGAGGTACTTGGTGGGTAGGCAGAGGTAGACTGGTGGGGGGGGGGTGTTGCTGGGAGGGACAGGGGAGAGGTAAGGAAAGAGAGAGAGAGAATGACAGGGAGAGAAGGAGGGACACAGATCCTAGGTGAAGGGAGCCTTCTGTGCATCCAGGACTCCAGCCCTCTCTGGTCTGCACAGGAAGTCCCCAGGGAAGCCTAAGGCAAAACCCGGCCAGGAATGAAGGCCCTGCTTACCCAAGCAGGATCCCACCCCAGCTCGGCCTCCCCCTACCCATTCCCCACCATCTCCTCTAGCCAACAGCCCGCCTCCCCTGTGGCCTCCCTGAGACTGGCGCCCTCCAGTTCTTACCCGCACTGTCCTTCCCCCACCGGCCATTAACAATGGCCCATCCCCTCCCCAGAACGTTCTCCTCAGCCTTGGCCTCCCCCAGATTCTGGGAGCACCAGGCAGAGCCATGGCCGGAAACTGCCCCCTCTGAGATTCCCCTTCTGGGAAGTCTGGGTCTGTGTCACCAGAGGGGATACTAGAGGCACTCACAGACCCCGAAGATTGCTGAAGCAGGCAGAGGACATGACCTCAGCCTGCAGTGGCTAAGCCAAAATGAGCACCCAGGTCCCAAACAGCCCCACGGAGTTCCCCAACTTGAGCCCTCAGGGCCCTGGGGAAGGGGAAGAAGAAAGGAAAAGAGCCCAACCTGGGCTACCCTCTACCTTCTAATCACAGCTCTTCCCTAAACTTTAGTTTCCCTATCTGTGCAGTGGGGTAGGCCCTATGCCGGCTCCCGGATCTCCTGGGGCAGGCATCTAGGACCCTTCACCCTGGAGACCTCCACCTCCTCTCAACCGGGCTCCCCATTCCCGGTGGGCATGTCTCTGCAAGGCAAAATGTAGCCAAGACTGCGAACACCGTGGATGGGGGAACGGGGCTGGGTGGAGAGGTCGTGAGTCCCAGCAGCGGGCCTGGGCAAGCCCCCTTCCTTCTCTAGGATAATAACAGTTCATTCCTGCCTTACAGGGAGGTGGGGGGTTTGAGGAATAAAAATGCTCTCGCACAATAAAGGGAAGCGTGTGATTACTGTCACCGTGAGAAGGTCCCATATGCAGACAGACAGGCGTGGAAAGGAAAGCTGTGTAGCAGTATAGAAGGGGATCTGTGTCCCCAGTGGGCCCCAGGGCCAGGCTTGGCATTCCAAGAATTGTGAGCATAGGGACCTGCTGGCGGGGGGGGGGGGGCACCACCTCGGTCTCAGACAGTCAGGTGGGGCCTCTGGCCCGCTCCCCTAGACAGGCTACTGCCCCCAGGCAACCCAGCACACCAGGCCAGGAGCCAAGAACTCAACGGCCTGGTGAGCCTCCGGGTGTCCAGAGGGGAAGGGGACCGTTCATGCTGCACCAGGAAAACAGACAGGTAAATGAACCATGCTGGGCTCATGAGAGGCAGCCCTCAGGGCTTCGGGTCACCTGGATTCCCACCCCTACCCTACCGGGAAGGCTCCAGGGTGATCCTGAGAACGTAGAAGGTAGGAGTAACCCTCTTCTGAAGATCAGGAAACAGGCTCTAGGAGGGATTATGTCCAGGGTCACAACTTAGAACCGGCAGAGCCTGGTTAAACACATTTATGTTTGGGGGCACCTGGGTGGCTCAGTCGGTTAAACATCCAGCTTGGGCTCAGCTCATGTTCTCGCAGTTGGTGAGTTCGAGCCCAGAGTCAGGCCCTGTGCTCACAGCTCAGGGCCTGGAGCCTGCTTCGGATTCTGTGTCTCCCTCTCTCTGCCCCTGCTCTGCTCGTGCTCTGTCTCTCAAAAATAAATGTTAAAAAAAAAACCCTTTTTTTTTTTTAAAAAAAACCCACATTTATGTGTGCAGCTGATTCTGTCCCTCTGCCCAATCCTTCCTCGGTTATCAGCCTAGAACACCCCCTAGCTAGAGCAGATACAGCGCAGGCCTTAGATCAAGGCCCAACCAGATACGGGCTCAAACGTGTTAGGTGGGTGGAGGCAGAATGAAGCCCGAGCTGACTGCAGGGGAGGGGAGGGGTGGGGAAGCAGAGGCATTTCCTGAGCACCTCAACCCCAACAGACGTCAGTGGTGGTAGGTACTTTGCACGCTTTATCTCATGCAAGCTTCACAAGTGTCAGTGAGAAAAGTAGCTTTATTTTTAAGAGAAGGGAGCCAGAGGTCAGAGAAGATAGGGAACTTGCTCAAGGTCACCAAGTGTGAGAGCCACAAGTGTGAGGCTGACCCTGAGGGGGTCGGCCATGCCCGGCCCACCCAGACCCAGCACCCTGAGCCCTGCCAGCCTGGTAGACCCTTCAGGGGCTCAGACCTACAGCAGCCACAGCCCCTGGTCTCATGGCCTCAGGGAGGAGTTAACTAACCCAGTTAATTAGCTCACCCGCTGGGCAGAACCCAAGACAGCCGAGTTGGCTTGGCCAGAGCACATGGCTGGCCCCAGAGAGGTAGGTGGCTGGAGCTGGGCCTAGAAGGATGAGGAAGACTTGAGTCGGGGGACAGGGGAGGAGGTGAGGGCATCCGGGCAGAACTGCAGGGCCCAGACACCATTGTCTGGGAGTCTGGAAAATTCTGTACCGTGCAGAAGTACAGGAGGGCAGGCACAATCCCCAGGGGAAGCCAGGAGCTGAGGTAGGAGGGACAGCCGGGCCGGACCCCACCTCCCTCCATCAGCAGGGGCCCCAAATGGCCTGGCAGGAGACGGTAACAGGGACGGCCCGAACCACTCCATCTTCCCTCTGCAGGGTCCTGGCCCAGAGCGAGGATCCCAGTCCAGTCCTCTCCTAGAGCCCCTTGTACCCAAGAGCCACCAGCCCAGGGAAGAGCCCTGGGATGCCCAATGCTGAGGCAGAGAATAGAGAGGAGGCCAGAGTCCTCTCTCCTTACTAAGGAGACAGCTCAGGGTGACAGACCAGGCTCAGGATGGGGAGCAAGGCAACACAGCTTTAAGTCCTGGCCCCAGCGCTCCGTCGCTGTAGGATCCCCGGGCATCTCACTCGCAGCCTGTCATTATCTATAAAATGGGCTCAGAAATAATACCCTCCCTGCACACTTTACAGGGTGTTGGGAGGTCTGCAGGAGTAAGTACGTGAGAAAATGTCCACTGCTAAAAGCTATAAAGCGTAAGGTATCATTAGCAGAAATGAGAACCCCCTGAGGAGGGGAGTGACTTCCCCAGGGTCACACAGCCAGACGGTAGCAAAGCGCCATTTGAACTGGGTCTCCCGATGGTGAGGCCAGGGCCCTCCCAGGGCGAGACACCTCTTGCTCTGCCCCAGACCGGCAGGAGAGAAGCCCAGAGTGTGTGATACACCGTAGGGGGTGGGGAGGGGTGTTGTAGGGGAGCAGGGAGAGGTGACAAGGACAGGGTTCCTGTATTGGTGCCCCTGCTGACTTTCAGGGCACCCTTGGACATATTAGGTTGCCTGTCAGAGCCTCAGTTTTCCTTTCTGTGAAATGGGGATGGCGATAAACATCTTATCCTCCTGCACATAAATATATAAATAGCACATGCTGGAAAAGGTGACTGGGTGGAGGCAGGCAGAATGTGAGTTCAGGCCTCACACAAGCCTTTACTAAACAGGACAAGGTTCCTACTGTCGGCAGGACCAGGAGCTGAGACTCACCACACAGCCTCCCCTACTCCATGGATTCTCAAATACTAATTCCCAGACCAGCATCTCCTAGCAACACATTAGCTATGCAACATTCCCGGGCTGCAACTCAGACCAATGGAATCAGAAAGCCTTGTGGGTATGATCTGTGCTTTACCAAACCTTCCGGGAGATTCTGCCGCATGTCAGAGTTTGAGAACCACCGGACCCCTCCCTGACCCAACTCCTACTCCTGACGAGCATCCTCCCACAGGTTCCTCTTCCCATTCCCTGGCTCCCCGAAGGCTGTTGGGAAGGAAGGAGTCACCATGGAGAAAGGTCATTAAATAGTAAAGAGATCTCATAATTAGTTAATGACACCACAGGCTCCTGGAAAGGAGACAGGAAGAGGGTCAAAAGTCAGACTATGATTGAAGAGGAAAAGCTCCCCCATATCTGTCTTTCTCTTTCTGTCTCTTATACACACACACACACACACACACACACACACAGAACCAGCCTCCTTCCTTCCATGCACTTGCTCCCTAGCACCCACAGACACAGTGCCCTCTCTCTCCGGTAGTGCTGGAGCTAAGTGTTTGGGGGGGGGGGTTACATTCTGGTGGGTGTTGGGGAAAGGGCTTATGGTCCTCAGACCATGAGTTTAAAACCCACCTGACTCGAAAACCACTCCTAGGAATTCGCTCCGCGGAGAGCATTAGATTTGAGCGCAAGATACACGTAGGGACAAAGTGGCCACTATAGCAATGTGGAAGCTAATGAAAAATTCAAAGTGGCCTAAATGTGCAATAGCAGGAGAACGCTCAACTGGGTCATGGTAGATCCACGGGGTGTGTTGCTATGGAGCGGGGAAACAGGCTGCAGAAGAATACTGAATAACATGGAAAAATCCTCCGATGTGGTCCCTATGGTTTAATCCCGATTGTGTGTGTGTGGACACCAAACTACCCCCAGTGCTGCTTTCCGAGTTGTTATTGCCTCCTTTGCATCTATTCTCTAACTTCCTAGTTTTTCCACAAAAATTATGTCTTCAATAATTATAAAGCCTGTGTGTGTGTGTGTGTGTGTGTGTGTGCGTGCGTGCGTGTGCGTGTGTGTATGCCCATTTGGTTCAGATGGAGACGATGTTTTTTGAAGAGTTGACAGAAATGTCTCCTTCCTACACCAGAACCGCTGGCCTGGGGCCACCTCTGCTGCAAGGGGGACTTGGTCTCCCCTAGGGAGTGTCCACATTCCAGGCGGATATCATCCCAATGAGCATGATCAGGACCATGAGAGGAATTTAAGGGAGGCTGGGTTTGTTCAAATTCTATACCCTATGTTTTAAAAGTCACATCTGTGCAGAGATGGCAGTTAGTGGGTTCTCCCAGCCTTGAGGTATGCAAACAAAGACTGGATGCTGTCCACTAGACTGGGCAGGTAGATTGACTCGATGAACCACAGACATGCCCACAAGACCACAATCCAATTAATGCAGGCACAAGCCCCTAACTTTGCCCTCCACTCTAAGCCAGGAACCCTCAAGTCAAAGCTGGGCTCAGACAGTCCGATCGAGGACTAAGCACATGGAAGCCGGAGGCCCTCTTGGCCCTCAGAGCTCCAAACAGCCCTGGAAAGCTCCTTTACGTCAGATCGGAGATCTCAGTCTCCAGGGAGGAGGACTCTGTCATTTCTCAATAGGAGTGGCAGGAGCAGCCTTCATTCATAACCACCTTCATCAGTCTCTGGCTTTTACTGAGGGTGCATTCTGCACTGGGCCCACCGCTAAGCATTTCACCCATATCCATTACCTCATTTAATCCTCCCAAGGGCAAGCCGTGGTAGACGCACCACTATTGTTACCCAGCTCACAGATAAGGAAAGCACGGTTCTGAGCGGTTGAGACACTTGCCCAAAGGTGAGCAGATGGTGGGAAGAAGAGCTGGCCCCGTACCTAAGCCCCCTGCTTGCAGCTCGTCCCCAAGGGATTTGATGCACAGTTTGCAAAACCAGCTACACAGTCTCCCGGCAAATGAGGAGCCTGCTGCTCAACCGTGCCAGGAGCGGGTGTGAGGCAGAGAGAAAGGAGATCAGAGGATCTTTCCGAGAGCCTCTAAATACCCAGCGCGAGTAGACGACACACCCTCCCTGCCCCAGCTGCTCCTCCGTTACGTGTTCAAGAGCGGTCAGGGAGGTGGGTTGTCTTTGCAAAACCACAGTGACCCAAGGACTAGCCACCCACTCACGTCTGCGAGGACCTCAGACAAATCAATCCTCCCCCACCCCCACGGAGTTTCTATTTTCTCTATACACCAGGACATCTCATCAGGTCCCACTGCAAAAACATTCTGATAAACCGTCTCTCCTAAAACAGCGGGAAAATGATTTTCCAACTGTAGCAGAATTATTCATTGTTAACCATTATTATGAGCAACGACAAATGAACACTTCGTGAGCGCTTACTGGATACCCAGCATCATTCAAAGAGCCTTATGCTTATCAGGGGAACGAACATTCCCCTCTCCACTTGTTTCTCCCTGGAGGGACCTCTACCGGGAGAACACCTCTGGTCTGGCTCTGCCCCCTCCTTTACTTCCGGACCCCAACAGCGGCTTATGTGATTGGCTCACCTAGGAGACACGCTGGGCGTGCTCTCTGTGGGGTCCCGCCTCCCCCAGAGCCAGGCTGCCTGCATGAAGCCTTCCATCTGGGTTGCTCTCTGTACTACCACCGGCTCCTTGCAGGCAGGTTGGCCCCTGTCCAGCGTTGCCCGTGACCACACAGGTAACTCTGCCAGCTCGAGGGCAGACGGTTAGCAGGCCCTCTGGGCCCCAGATCGAAAGCCACGTTCTCCGGCCAGCCTTCTCAGTAATGACACTTCCGTGTGGAGCTCCCATTTTTGTCATCTGTTTTCATTTGGTTCCAAATTCAGGAGAAGCGGGGTTCGTTCTAAAACCTCAACATGTGTTAAGCTCCTGCCCTGATTAGCTATTGCTACTCTCATCCCTAGTTTACACATGAGGAAATTAAGCCCTCTGGTGTCGGCTGTTGAAAAGTTTTCTAAACAAGCATCACTCAGAGCGTATCGCCCGCGATGGAAGTCGGAGGACACGCCCATGCATAGCAGACTCTTCTCTCCCAGGCTCTGGGGCCCTCCACAAACACTCCATCTGTCTTCTGAGGCCTGACAAATTGATACTCAACTTCAGACCAAACCCACCCGCTTTGGGGGGAAAAATGACATATATATAATTTATTAACAACAAAGACCTGAATTGGACCCCAAGTTCAACTGATACATTTTTGTTTAACTATGTATAGCAGGTTCTTTGATAGCTGTATTGTATAAGTGTGTTCCTTCTTTCCGGAGCATAAAAACATGGAAGTCGTTGCAGACGATTCAGAAAATGGGGAAAAGTAAAAAATAAATAAATAAAATAAAGGTCTGTAACCTGATCTGTATAATCCCATTGTTATGTGAGTATTCAAACGTACTTTTCCATCCACTTTTCAGCCTTGAGTACAGTCGTGGGATGGGGGGGGGGTGAGGGGAGTGGGGGGGGTAGGGGGTGGGGGGGGGGAGCCCTAGCATTCTGTCTGCAGTGCCTCCTTGATGGCATCCGGGACTCGCCCACCCACAGTGGCTGTCCCGGTGCAGGAGAATGGGCTGGGCACCCAGAGTCCTCTTTCTGAATAAAACCCTACAAGCGCCCACCGTGACTCTGCATGTGCCTCACTCGCGAAAGCCAAATGCAGCAAATGCAGGGTAATAGTTAACAGTTAACCCCATGACGGGCTGTAACTCGCCCAGGGTCACGTGGCAGGTAGAGGACTGGCTGGGATCAGAACCCGGGTCTCCTGATCCCCCAGACTCAGGCTATTCGCCAAGCTTTCCTGCCCCCGCCCCAAGATTGAAATCCTGCTTCCTATTGATACTAGCACCACTACCAAAACGAGCTGATATATATACAGCACCTACTATGTGCCGGGCACACATCATAAGCGCTTCACATACATTAATTCAGATCATTCTCAACAACCCTATGAAGTGAGTACTATCACGATCCCCACTCTAGATGCTTAAACTGATGCACAGAGGGGCTAAACACTTGCCCAAGGTCACAGCCAGCAGGTAAGCGGCAGGGCCAGGAATCATGCTCAGGCACTTTGGTTTGTGACATTGCTTATGGTTCCTTCCCAACTCGCGCCAAGCCCAGCTCGACCCCAGGCGGGCTTCTGGAGCACTTACTCCCTGAAGAATTAGGAAACCTGCCCAGAAGGTCACCTCCCTGGACAAAGTCGTTCTGCAACTCCACAGCGAAGCCAGGATCTGAACCCAGACTCCCTAACACCCAGACTCTGACGCTTTGTCCACATTCCTGCGTTGGCTCTATAAGCCTAGGTCCAGAAACAGATCACCCCTCAACGCAGCAAGGAAAGTCAGGCGCAGGACCCAAAGAAGAGCCAGAAGCCCCCCTGTGGGGAAAGAAGCCAGAGGAGAGTGAGGTGCCTCCCAGAGTTGCACAGCTCATGGCCTGCAAAGATGCTGTCACGGATGGCCTCCCAGAGGGCCCCTCTCCTCCCCCAGCCCCGAGTCCGTGCCCTCACAGGGGAACGGCATTTTACCCCAATAACTGCTGACTTGAAGGCACCTTTTCTGGCTGAGTCAGGGTTCACCAAGGGCCAAAGTGGCCCCTTCACTACTGGAGCTGGAGGAAGTCGGGCTGTTCCCCTCTCAGGAGGGGAAAGGCCAGGCCTCACAAGGGAAGCGGAAGCCCTGACGGAAGCCATCCCATGCCAGCCAAACCGAGCTCGCCTCCCTGGACCCGGGCTCCAGAATCGAGAGGGGCGGGGGCAGGGGGGCGGCTGTGCAGGCATCCAAACCCTGCTTCCCGGCTCCACCTTTGCCAGGCAGCCACCAAGGATCTGGCACCGAGCTGGGTCCTGCTGGGCCACCCCAAGGAGAATCACTTACTTATTCATTCAACCATCACTTCCTGACAGCCTGCTGTGTGCCAGGCCTTGTGCCAGGAGTCAAGGATACAGAGATGGACAGGGCGGTCCCTTCCTGGGAGGGTTCACAGAGACACTCCAGATGCCACAAAACAGCACGAAGAGGAAAGTACTCAGTGTAGACAAGCATGGGGTGGTGGGGGGCGGGGGGTGTAGGGGAAGGAAGGGCTCGGAGAAAATCTGCCCCCCCATCTTCGGACCCGTTTACCCTCAGAAAGCTTAGAGTGCCACTGGGGAGGCGCATGCTTTTGGCCTCATTTCATGCTATGAGGTCATTACCATTACCCAATTCACAGATTCAGAAACTGAGGCTCAGAAAGGGTCACAAAGCCAGCAAGGGGCAGAGCCAAGACTCTAGCTCCGAAGTCCAGCTTTTGGCCACCCTGTTCTACTATCTCCCTGATCTGCAGCCAGACAGAAAGTAGGAAGGTTGCTTCCGATGGGGGAAGCAAGGGAGGGAGGTGGGCCCAACTCTTGCATGTGTGAGAGCCGTCTCCCAGGTCCACGCTATATGGAGACGGGGGCGGGGGGGGGGGGGCGCGGGTGCATGTGCTCACATGTGCCCTACTTTACAAACACAGATCCCAGGCTACAGAACTTCCTAAAAGCCAAGTAAAGGATGGGTCACCAGCACAGAAGGGAAGGAAGCCCAGAGAGAGAAAGAACTTATCAGAGGTCACGCAGCCGGTAACCAAAGGAGCTGGAACGAAATCTAAGAACCAGAATACGGGCCTCTTCCCTCTCCTCAGCTGTGTCTCCAAGTCAGCACAGAGTGAATCAGCGCTGACAGGAAAACCATAGTGTAGGGGGAACCCCAGGTGTGAGTCAGGAACCCGCCAGCCCCCAGACAGCAACTGGGCCTGTGACATAGGCCCCGAGCCTGTGGCTGGCCACCTAACAGGCAGCATCGGGGGACGAGGGCGGGAGGAAAGCAACGCACACCACACTGCAGGCCATGTTTACCTCTGGGCTTCCCTCCTGGCTCCTCACATCCAGGCTTAGAGGAGGGGAAGCTGGTGGGCAGGGCGGTTCCTGCTGAGATTAAACAGAACCCCCCCCCCCCCCCCCTGGCCCCATCCTGTCCCACGGAGGGGCCCAGGCTCTTCCCTCCCTCCCTCCCACCTTTCACGGAGCCAACTCCTGACTGTTTGATGCTCTTGATTAAGTCATAACCGCCCCCTCGGAGCTTCCCATGCGGTGGAGGAAGTGGGTATAACGGTTTGGAGCCAGGGGCCAAGGCCAAGGCAAAACCTGGGGGTGCCAGCTGGCCCCAGATGCTCCAAATCCAAAAGAATGCTCAGGGCTTGGCTCCGGTCTTCAGGTGGACTGGGGTTGGGTCCCCAGGGTGGGGAAGAGTGAGGAGGAGGTGGGGGAGCTTCCAGGCGGTGGCTCACACGTCTGTCTGAAGCTTCGAGACAGGGGACTGCCCCATATTGCAGAAACTTCACAAGAGCCAACCAAAATTCAGCGCCCCCCCCCCCCACACACGCGGGAAATGTGTCCCCACTGGCTAACCTCTCACCCCAGCCCTCCTGGACTGCAGCTAGGAGGGAGAGCGCCACGGGCACTTCTTCCCATCGACCTTGCTCTCACACCCACCGCTGATGGGTGCAAGCTCCTACCACTTGGCCCAGATGCCTCCCCCGTGGGCAAGCACAGGGCCTCCCTGGGCGGCTCCCTCCCTATCACTCTGTAGCATGTTATCACCCTCCCCAGCACCTCTGAGCCCCTGCTGTGCACCAGGGTCTAGGCTGGACGGGGAAACCAAGCCAAAGAGGGCATCCACAGGGACCCTTTCTCCTCTTCCCACGTGACCCTGGCTCCCCTCCCACCCCTTTGACGGTGCCCCTTCTTTCACGCCCAGCTCCTTCCCCATCACCACAGCCATCAGATCATTCTCCCTTGACTCCTGGGGTCCCTCACCCCAGCACATCAAGCAAGGCTGCCTTTCCTAAAGAGCCCCTCTGATTATGTCACTCCCTGGCTCAAAAACCTTCAGTGGCTCTCACCTTCTACAAACCAGATCTAAACATTTCACTTTGGCATTGAAGGCCTTCCGTGAGTTGACCCAACCTACCACCCCCCCTTCACATCCCCGCACGATTCCAATTCTTCAGCCAGACTGATCAATGCAGCGATTTCTTAAAAATTCCCTCCACCCACTGACCTCCTGGACTTTGCCAAGGTATTTTCCTCTGCCCAAAACTTTCACCGGCGCTGCCGAAACCTTCCCAATCCTGAAGACCCACCCAAAACTCCACCTCCTCCATGAAAGTTCCCAGTAATACTTTCTTCATTTATCTCTTATCAGAGTCACTGGTGTCCCTTCCCACACCGTAAACAACTAAGGATGGGGGCAATGTGTCATCCTTCATCTTTCGTCATGTGAGCTGGTGGGGTAGTGGGGAAGGCTTTCCAGTATTTGCTTACTGAGTTCTGTTTGAGACGAACGTCTTCTCCTCCCGCATGGGCTCCACCTACTGACCCTCTTCCTCCCACCACACCACACTCTAATCTTATGCCGTTCACATGCTTGGACAGGGGAGTCT
The DNA here is from genome assembly GCF_007474595.2 of Lynx canadensis. NCBI lineage: Eukaryota > Metazoa > Chordata > Mammalia > Carnivora > Felidae > Lynx > Lynx canadensis. Next base: position 97,241,831 of record NC_044312.2, on the reverse strand, counting down.
GTGGCCCCAAGTCGATCCAAACCCAACCAGGACTTGGGAGCCCAGTGTCTCGCTGCTTCTAAGCACCCTCCCCTCCCATAGACAAAAGACACTGTCTCCTCCGTGTAGTGCAGCCTTCAATCAGCCTCCGTCCCATACTACTTTCTAGCTGGTTCCAAAGTGTAGGGCTCATCTCCCCAGGACGTTCAGGGAGTCGACATGCAGCACCCCCAGTCTCCTTCGGTGCCCAGCCTCGATCAAACAGTTTATGGGACGCCCGGGTGGCTCAGTCGGTTAAGCATCTGACTCTTTGATTTCAGCTCAGGTCATGATCTCGAGGTTTGTGAGTTTGAGCCCCGCTTTGGGCTCCGCCTAACAGTGCGGAGCCTGCTTGGGATTCTCCCTCTCTGTCCCTCCCCTGCTCTCTCTCAAAAGGAATAAAATAAACTTCAAAAAAATCTTAAAAAAAAAAAAAAAAGCAACAGGTAACACACTAACCCTCACTCTCACCCCAAGCCAAGTGTGCAACGGAACAGCTGGATTCCAAACACTAGAGCAATAGACTCATGAAATCTCATCTGGCACCAAGCCCTGGATGTGAGTTATCTTCCCCAGCAGGAGCATGGTGGGGGTGGGGAAGCCCTCATTGTCAGCAACTCAAAATGAGGGCAGAGCCCAGGTCTGGCTAGGTCACCTCTGTATCTCCTAGCTCCATCTAACATATAGTAGGTGCTCAGTAAACATTTTGGGGTTTATTGAACTGGACAACCACCAACCTCAAGCACTATTGCAGAAAACTCAGCCACTCTTTGGTCCAGATGACACACTCCCCAAACCTGAAATGGACAAAGTGATGCGGATGGCAGGTGGCAATTTCTGGCTCTCACAAGGTCAGGAGGGGCTGCAGCCGGGATCCGGCCCTCCAAAACCAGGCTCGCTCCTCGGCAGGAAGCCAGCCCATCATCACCTGCCCATCTGCATCAGGGCAGCTGTCATACAGTGAGGCCTCGCTGGGTGCCTGGTGCCTTGCTAAACACTGTGTATATATTATTCTATTTAGTCTTTGCTGCTGCTGTTGGGTACTGTCGTTACTCACATTTTACAGATGAGGAAACTGAAGCTTGGAGGAGAATGGAATCCTAGCCAGTTTGGTCCCAGAGCCTAAGATCTTGACCACTGAACTAGACTGCCCAGCTACCACAGCCGTGGCACAGATCTACTACCGCCAGGAACAGAAATCCAAGAACTAACCTTGAGCACGCAGCAGCAAGAGCCCTGGGCCGGGGGCTTGACTCTGGGCCCACAGTTTGGTGGGGCTTTCCCTTCTTTTCCCCACTCACCCTGGTAAGAACTTGTCCCCTGGTTTCCAACCAGGGCCTCCCAGGCCAGCTCACCTGGAAATGCCCCAGGAGGGTGACAAAAGCCCCACCGAGGTTCTGGTCTGAAGCTTACTGGGATCTCAGCGCTGGGGGGAAGGGGAGACTGAAATTTCCCTGATTTAGGCTGCTTCCCAGGGCTTGTGGGCTCAAGGGCCATGCGAAGAACTCGTGTGATCTTTAAAGTAATTCGCTTAACGCTCCAGGAGAGTTCACCTGGCTCCGTGCTGCTCGGCAGGGAGAGAAACTGCAGTTGGGCAGGGTTGTGAACACCCTTCGCCGAACTGCAGGCTGCTCTCACCTGCCAGCCCGCACCTTCCAGGGTTTTTGTGAGAAAGGGCAACAAGGAGCACCTGGTTCAACCTCCTCGGTTTACTGAGCCCGCTAAGTCCCGACCCGGGTGGGGGGTCGGGCCCGGGGCCACACTGCGGGTACGTGGCGGAGCTGGAGTACTGGGGGGTCAGGACTCGGAGACTTTACGCTCCCTTTCACCCACCAGCTGCCTCCGTAGCCCTATCTGTCACTTGTTCCGAGAAAGCTGCCCGAGCGGGCTCTGGAAGTGGGAACGAAAACTAACTTTGCTATTGTTTGTCGGGCCGGCCTCCCCCCTACCCCTTCTCACCGGCTGGCTTTGCTTTCTGCTCGGCGCTGCAAGCCGCAAGCCCCTCGCCGTCCGACTGCGCAGCCCTGGACTCAGTCTCTCTGCCGTCCCCCTCTCGGCGGCCGTCGGGGATGGCTGCGGCGGGGCCAGGCCCCGCCCTCCTGGAGGACACGCCCCGGGCACGCCCCCTGCCCTGCTCCCGGGCCCCGCGGGAATGTAGTCGGCCCCGGGCCAGATCCGGCTCCGCCCACCAGGCCTCCGGTGCAGCCGCCCAGCCCCGCCCTGCGGGGGGTGGGCCCGTCTCTTGCCCCGCCCCTCCCCGTTATGGCCTCCCTAATTCAGCCCGGTAGCTCCGCCCCCGGGCCCGCCTCCTCGACCCTGTCCTCTGCGCCCGGAGGAGGCCTGCCTCCCAACGTTGCAAGGCGAGCGCGGGAGCCCGGCTGGTGGGAAGCCCCAACACAGCGCTGCCTAACCGTCCCGCCCCTCCTCGGCCTTCCTCAGCTGTCCCCGCCCCCCCCCAGACCCTACCGCCACCCCGCCTGGGTCACGATCTCCTCTCGGCCTACCCCAGCCCCCTTGGGCGAGGCGCCCCCTCCCCAGGCACGCCTTTCCCCGCCTCAGCGCCTCCCTAATCCTGTTCTGCCCTGCCAACCTCAACCTGGGGCGGGCCGGCCTCGGGCCCCCAAGCTGGCATTCCAGGGCGGGTGCGTCCGGGTGCGACCGGGGACGGCGTGGGAGCGGTTTGCGTTCCAAGTCCGAGCCTTTATCAGCAGGCGACCTGAGCCCGGGCACTTTTTGAAAATACTAACAACTACTACCGACTGGACTCTCGCCAGGGGCCGGGCTCTATGCCAAGCCCTGTTAAAAGGACTGGCCCTTAAATTCTCACAACCCTCTGCGATGGTAGCTTGTTGCTCCATTTTACCGACGGACGACCTGAGGTTTAGAGAAAGGAAGTCGTGGCCTCCGAGTCTCACGCTGGAGGTGAGCAGGATCCGGCTGCAAGCCCTGAATCACAAGCCTGATACTGCCCCAGCTTGCCTGGACTGGCCCCTGGAGAAGTGGCCTTGGCCAGCCAGCTGTTGGGGCTGTGTTCAGCAGGCTGCCTGAGGTGAGGGAGGAGGCGTGGGTTGATGAGGCGGGTAGCAGGAGGGGCTGCTGGCCTGAGCCCCAGAAGCTGGTTTTCTCCCTTAAGAAGTGACTCAGAATTAAGAAGGGCTGCAAAGATCTCCAGATGGCTGTGGTGCCCTGACCTGCATCCCAGCCCTCTGCACTCCCAGACCCCAGGGGCCAGCTTCGGGCAGGTTTCCTACTTATGACCGGGACCATTCACCTTGCAGCTGACAAAGCTCTTTAACTCCCATTATCTCATTGGCATCTCACAAGGACGCCATTATGGGGAAGGTATGATTATGCCGGGTTTTGCATGGGTGGAGTTAGGGTGGGGAGCTGGATCCCAGCCCAGCACGGTGGTTCCCAAAGCATGGTCCTTAGACCTCCAGCAACAGCAGTGGTGTCTGGGAATTTGTTAGCCATGCGTGTTTGGGAGCCCCATCCCAGGCCTACTGAATGAGAAACTCTGGGAGAGGAGCCTAGCAGTTTGTTTTAACAAGGCCTCCAGGTGATTTTGAATCACAAGCAAGTTGGAGAATCACCGTTGGGCACACTGGTGAAGAAATTAGGGTGCTCCGAGAGTCACAAAGGCCTGGTAGCGTCCTGGGAGCCTTGCGACCCAAGGCAAGGTAAGGTCCTGAACTCTGGGAGAAACGTGTACAAGGGGAATAATGATAATAATACCAGTCTTGAGGGTGGCCGCTGGGGATTAAACGTGCTGGCGTTCACGAAATGTTTGCCCACTCTTGGACACCGTGCATGCTCAGTAAATGTTCTCTTTCCAGTAAAAAGTCTCCTTTATAGAATCTCCACACCAAGTCAAGGGATTGGGGCGAAAGAATCTTTAAGGCCAACAGGGTCCCACTTTGTTGTCTTTCCCACAAAGGGACACCATCATTCCTGCGAGGGGCCAACAGCTTAACAGGTTCCCAGATGATGTCGACACAGCTGGTCCAGGGCTCACATCTTCAGAACCACTGTGCTTTTCTGTCTTGGACTGGGCTCCTGGCCGACCCTTGAAAATGGGCGTAAAACACCCTCCTCTTCCACCCTGTTCCCCGTCCCCTCCCCTCAAGCTAGGGGTGTTTGTGATGGTGATTGGCAGTTGGCAAAACAGCTGGGATCACATCAGCCCCCCCCCTCGCCTCCAGACAGACGTTCAATCACAGGAGGCCCATCTGCTACTCCTTTGGGTCTGTCACTCCAGATTAGAGACGGGGGCAGCTGTGGCAACATGGAGGCAGGCAGATTTTCGAATCTCTGCCATACCCCCTACCCCCCTCTGCAGCCCCATAGATGAGGGCCTTCCTATAGGAGCTCAGAGCCTATTTGTCCTATTAAGTACCCTAAATGCTTAAAAAATGCTTGAATTAAATGCTAAAGTAAATGTTTTGTTAAATGCTAAAAATATCCACATGTTAATGCTAAAAATCGAGACCCACCTAGCTTACATATAAACATGTAACAGACTATAAAATAAAATATGTTTATTCTCCTACCTTGAGAACTATTCTTCATACTGACCAAGAAGGCCACGTTCAAGTTTAGAATTCTTGGACTCCTTAGAATTCTCTGCAGGAACATGGCAGTGTGGGGCGGGTTTAGTCCTGACCCCTCAACCCTCAGCCCATCCACTCGGATTCTCTTCCCGGCCCCATGTCTGTCCTGTGCATACAAGTAGCCTAGGACCCAGGGATGTAAACACCTCAGCCCACATGCCCAAATTCTGCCCCCACGTCTTGCCTACAGCCACCACTTAGTCGCCCCTCCAGGAGTGCACATGGGGGCAAGTTGTACCCTCAGAAGGATGGGCCTTGGGAAGTGTTGGACCATTTAGGCAGAGATTTCCAGGGTTTTTAGATACCTGAAGCATGATTTTGAAAGGCTGCGGGGTATAGGTTTTGAGTAGACACGGGTGACCCTGTTGCTTGGGTCTGTGAGTGGCCCTGCTGTTTGTCCTTGCCTCCGTAGCACTTAGCACGCTGCCTGGTACATATTAGAAGCGTAAGGAATAGTCATTAAGGAGAGGTGTGTCTGAATTATTTACTAAAATATCAAATTGGCTTGGTTCTTCCCCTGTTTCTTCTGGCAGGAGTCAGACTTTGTCATGATTTACCCTGGGCATCTTGCAAAGGCAGCCTCTAGGGAGAGACGACTTCCTTCTTTTGTGAAATTCTTCGGTCCATTCCAGAGGTGAAGCCAGGAGTTTGGGAGGTGGGAACAGGGGCAGGAAGAACTACTCTAGAAAGACTAGAGGAGGTATCAAATGGCCAACGTGGAGGCAGGGGAGATGGTGGCTTGGCAAGACCTTCAAAGGGTATGTCTATGGGGTTCCCAGCCTCTCAGAAGATTCCCCCACCCCAGAGTTGGCACAGGAGCTTCAGAGGAGGAGTCCCGAAGGTCCTCGTGGTCATTTATTTAGCCCCCAAATCTGTGATTCGGGGTGGGTTCACTGGGGGGAAGGCTTGTCTCTGTTCTGTGCACTATCAGCTGGTTCGGTTGGAAGTGGAGGACCCTTGACAAGATGGCGCACTCACATGGCTAGCCAGTTGGTGCTAGGTGCTAGCTGGAAACTCAGCTGGAGCCGTGGACCAAGGCCTCAGTTCCTCTCCATGAGGCCCCTCTGCAGGCTGCTGGGGCTTCCTCACTGCAAGACAGCTGGGTTTCAAGAGCAAACAGAGAACAAGGTAGAAGCACGTGGCATTTTATGACCTAGCCTCGGAAGTCATGTAGCATCACTCCCTTTGTATTCTATCAGTGCACAAAGACACCATGGTTCAAGGGAATGAGAGACGTAGCCTCCCTCTGTCGATGAGGGGGTGGCAAAGTTCTGGAAGAGATTGCAGAACGGAAGATACCGTCGCAGCCATCTTTGGAAAATGCAATCTGCACCCAGTGGGTCCTCAGAACAAGTGGAGAAAAATTTCCTCTGGTGGGAACTGAGTGTCTGACTTAGCCGATTTAAAAGGAAAAGGTATATGATGTTCCTTGCACAGCCCTCCGTGCAATCTGTGCACAAGAATGAGAATAGGAAGTCCGGTGGACAAGGAATCTGGTGCCCTTGGATTATTTAGGATTTTCCTTCTTCAGAGAGTCCTCAGAATAGAGTTAAGACCTCTCTCCTCACCACCTATACTGTTTCTTTGAAGCTGTACATTTCAATACTACTCATTTGATCCTCTTCATAATGACCCCTATGAGCTACATACTATCTATTGTGATGCCCATTTCCAAGATGTGCAAATGGAGGCCCTGAGAAGGTAAGTAATTTGCCCAAGCTCATACAACTAGTCAGTGATGGAAGAAAGAGAAATACCAGTTTGTAGCCAACCCAGTTTTCTGTTGCAGAAATGGTAGGCCCAGGTAATCCAGATTCTGAGCACCCAACACTGAGCCACGCAGTCTTATCCCTAAAAGCCCTCAGTGGGTTAACAAGCACCACCACCCCCCACATCCCACGCCCCAGGGCCTTGCAGGGCCCCTGCTTCCTGCCTGAGAAACCGACCCATGGATTCCTTCCTGTCTCAGTCATTTGACCAAAATCCTTTAGACCCCTACTACACCTCAGGGTGTGAGGGTTAATGCCACCCAGCCCTGATGACTTTTGGCCCAGGGGAAGCTGACAGATAAACCAGTGGGGTGATGCGTGGTGCTGTCACAACACCGATAGCAAGGGGACAGCAGTAATAGCAACCTTCATTTTTTTTTTTAACAGCCTTCACTTTAAAAGTAAGCTATTACCATGGGCCAGACATTTATTTATTTATTTATTTATTATTATTTTTTAATGTTTATTTATTTTTGAGACAGGGAGAGACAGAGCATGAACGGGGGAGGGTCAGAGAGAGAGGGAGACACAGAATCTGAAACAGGCTCCAGGCTCTGAGCTGTCAGCACAGAGCCCGACAATGGGGCTCGAACTCACGGACCGGGAGATCATGACCTGAGCCGAAGTCGGACGCTTAACCGACTGAGCCACCCAGGCGCCCCTGGGCCAGACATTTAAAGAATGAACTTGAATATGTTTAACTCACTTGATGACTAGCATTTGCGAAGCACTTCGCATATTATAGAGCTTGTTTGTTTGTTTGTTTGTTTGAAATGATTCAGTGACGTCTCCCCATCCACAGTTCCCTGGACACCTGTTTATTTCCCCCTTTCAGGCAGCAGCTCAACCCTGTGGCAGGGGCCGGACACCCCAAACAGTCATGGGTCCGCACCCCAACATATGTTAGTCTATTTATCGTCGAGACATATGTACTATTTTGCTAGCCAGGCTGCATCGTTTGAACTAGGCACAAAAACAAAATTTAAAAATAGGCAAAAATTGTGTAAAACTTTCAATGAATGCAAAAATGAAAATAATTATAAAGCAGTCGTGTTATTTGTTCCTTGAATGCCAGTAGATCACATTGGAGTCCATCTACCACGGCCTCCAGGCGCACACGTAGGAGTTGTGGGAGCAAACCAACGAGACAAGTCCTCTGGGCAACCCTTTGTCAGTATCTGCAGATACTTAAAAGTCCCTAAGGTGAACAGGGCGGTGCTGCAGAAAGGGGAACAGGAAGGGGAGCTGTTTCTTTTTTTTAGTTTTTTAAAGCTTATTTATTTATTTTGAGAGAGAGAGAGAGCGCGCGCGCGCGCAGGGGAGGGGACGAGAGAGAGAATCCTAAGCAGGCTCTACTGTGAGCGTGGAACCCGATGTAGGGCTTGAACCCGCGAACCCTGAGATCGTGACCTGAGCCGAAATGTGGAGCTGGATGCTTGACGGACTGAGCCACCCAGGTGCCCGGGGACCTGCCATTTTACACCCGCCGATGGGTAGAGCTGCACGAAACCAGTGCCAGATCCTTCTCTGGATCAGACTGAGGTAGAAGAGGTCAAGAGGGATGAGCTGAAAAGGCTTTGAGTCTGTCACCAGCATTTCCAAGTTGGGAAATTTCAAGTAACATCTAGATGCCTGGCTTCTGTTGAAAGGAACATCCAAACCCCCTGAGAACGCCTTCCGACAGGGCAACAACTGGCGGGGCCCGAGCGTGGCTGCCCCCTTCGGTTATAATGCACGCCCTCGAGCTGACCGCAGTCCCCACCACTCCCTGTTGTCCACCCAGCCTGTTTCCCTTATTTCTGTGAGCTGCACCTGCTCGCTCCCTGAAGACAGGCTGGGTTTGCAATCCAGGGTTCGACAGATACTGGTTGAACTAACTGGTGTTCATACTGAGAGCTTTCTGAGAAGCAGCGTCACCACACAGACCTTTGAGGAAGACCAGAACGCCACATTCTTTTTTCCTCCTTCTCTCCACCACCCTCCCCGTGAAAGCTGCAGGGTTAGCACAGGCCCCTGTGACAGATGGGCTAGGCTGCTGTCCCCGCCCTGCTGACTTCACGACCTGAGGCACGTCTCTTCACCTCTCTGCGTCTGTCACCTCGACCGTAAGGTGCACACACAGCACTTGCTACCTTAGCGCTGGAAGATGGACATGTTAGTGGTCTCCAAGTCATTGCTGTCACCAACAGAGATAGAGAGAGAAAAAAAAAAAAACAACAAACAAAAGCTCGCCACACCCTTCCCTCCAAAATGAGCGTGTATTGCCCTCTGGTGTCCACACTGCTCAGTGCAACCAATCCGGAGAAGCCTGGAGAGAGAAAAGGTGGAGGGAGGGGGCGGGGGAAGGGTTCCTACCGGCTCCCCACCTGCTCCTGGCCTCTGTTAGGTCACGTTCCCCCAGAGCAGAGTGGGGCCCTGGCCTGAGGGCCAGGCTCGGGGAAACATGAAATTAGATCTTCTTAGAGGCTCCAGCTGACTCCCCAGCCATCCCACAAAGGGAAACTTGGGGTGTAGGATTTAAGAGCCGATGCCAGCTGGCCTGCAGTTCCCCTGGTGTCTGGAGGCCTCGAGGACCTGGTGACTCTGATTTAACAATGGTGACTAAATCCCATGAACGACAGCAGGCTTGTTTCCGTAGAAAACTTTAGTAAAAGGCACTTGCGAAGCCCCCTAAGTTGTTGAGTGGAGCGTCAGGCTCAAACTCCACCGCAGAACTGGCCAAATAAGACCACTGGCCCTGTCACCACGTTCTGCCCGATGCCTCCCTGCCCTAGGAAGCCAACTTCACGGCCCCTCCTGGGAGACCGCCCCCCCCCCGCCCCTGCCCGGGAGGTCGCTACCCTCATCACAAGAGCAAAGCGCAGAAGCCCCTCGTGAGAGCCTGTTCCCTTGAAGCCCAGCCCTGCAAGGGAGCCTCTGGACGCACGGAGGCTGGGGGTGAGAGTTCGATGCCCACTTTGGGAGGTGGAGCTTGGCAGGGGGGAGTTTTTTCACACACAGAACGCCTATTCAAAAGACACAGGGCAGCTATGAAAGTAACAGGCGTCCACCACAGCTCTTGCTGACGGAAGGTAGACTGCGGTCCGGGCACCGGGAACTAGCTCATCTCACCCTCACCCTGCCCCTCTGGGGTGGGAACATCCCCATCTCCATTCTGTAGAGAAGGAAGCTAAGGCTCGGTGAGTTTAAATAATTGGAAAAAGAGCTCGCAGCTGGTCAATGGCAACGCTGGGAACAAGCCAGAGGCCGCCTGACTCCAAAACTTAATAAATGGGTTCTATTGCCTCCCTCCAGTGCCTTCTTTTTCAGGACCCATGTTCCATGTACCGAGAATGACCCAGGGCGTCTAGAATGAGGGCCTGCAAGGGACTTCAGGGGTCATCTTAACCGAACTGCTTCTCCAGGGCCCTCCCCGCCTTCGCCCTGTATTAGTCAGCTTTTGTGAGGTTATGCTACAGTAACGAAGAACCCTGAAAGCCGCACTGACTTATAACAACAAAGGTTTGTTTCTCGTGTATGTTAATGACAGCTGAAGATTGCTGTGGGTCAGGTGGCCCCTGCTCCTTGTGTCTTTGTCATTCATAGGTTCAGGAGGAAAAATCAGCCCCTATCTGGGATACGCTCTTGGCAGTGGCCAAGCCCCATGACGGCTCCCGTAACTCCTGTTCGGACGTCCCATCCAATCCCTTCTGCTCAATTCCCCTGGTTAAAGTAAGTCACACGGCAGAATTCCACATCAGCTCCTACAGGTGAGCCCGAACCTGACGACTAGGTTTTCTGACAGCCACTGCCATGATAGAAATATAGAAAGAATTTGGTTCAGTGCTTTTCAAAGCAAGCTTTATGGTGACATTCACCTTGTAGTCTTTGAGGATGTGCCTGGAGTCCACTGTGGTGGTCCAGTGGGGAGGGGCTTCGGGCCCACCACCCCCTTCCCCTGGCAGCCCGGCTCTCAGCTGTTTTGTAGATGTCAGAATGAGATTTTTTTCTGAAGAGAGGGAGGGACATACACACACACACACACACACACACACACACACACACACTACTTGAACAAATGTTTACCCCGGCAAGCAGCCAGCTCTAAGGAGTCTGCAGGAAAGTGCCATCAGGGCGTCTCTACTGCGGGCAGATCCAGTGAGACCAGTGTGAATCACAAGTGCATCTCTGCGGTTCTTCCTGGAGAACCACATCCAGTGTCTACACAGTCCAATGGGCCATGAGCCACCATGATCGTCGTCCCCGCATTGGTAGGCATAAATGTTTTCTCTGAAAGAGGCGATGCCTGTGAAGAGAGAAGGTGAGCCAAGAGACCTAGAAAATCGAATCTACTGATAGAAGAGTCTGGTAATAAAGGAAACAAAAGGGTGGGACCATTCCTGTGGCCCCTCACGTGCCTCCACCCTACTGCACGTACTTTTTTCTCATGTCTGAGAAAGTAACGGACGATTATAAGAGTGTAGCTGGTTCTGGAATGCATTACCACATCTCCTGAGCATGACATGATGTTCCTGAAAAACCTAGAAAAACGGTTGGGTGGTGGACAGACGACCTTCGTCCACCAAGGAGCCCCTGAGCGTCAGGTCGGCACCAGGCATGCCCAGTGGGACAAGCAGACAGACTAATGAATCCATTAGGGGTGGAATGATTAGGCGATTGGTGTTTTCGCTGTTTTATGTCATACAGAAATCCTTTGTAGACTGTTTTGTATGTTTACGTGACATTTGGGGAGTTGGTAGGGAATTCTGGGTGGGTTAGGAATGCATTATTTTTCCTTCTTAGAGAAAAAAGAATGTAGTCGCTCGCTACGCAACATGGACGACCTACCCCTTCAGGCATGGATTAGATTTTTACACTGAAGCGTACCTCTCTCTATAAAATTATAGACCTGGATATAGTGATATTTAATATTATGAGCACTTCCCATGTCCTCGGCACCATGCCAAGCCTTTAACATGTACTTTGACACTTGGAACAGGAGAATAGGTGAGATCTGTTTATTGTGATTGATGGTAGGTTACACATGAGGAAAGTGAAGAGAGAGGCTGAGTCATTATCCCAGGGTCACAATTCCTGGCTTGGGTAGAACAGAGACTTGTTTTTAGCATTGTCCTTATAATGAACATACCCATTTTCGTGGTCATTGGTGCGTGTCCTAAATTTCGCCATAAATACAAGTAAAAGAAAATAGAAACAGAGGGACTTCTTCCTAACTCATTCTACGAAGCCGCATTACCCTAATACCAAAACCAGACAAAGACATTACAAGAAAAGAAAACTGCAGAACACATAGACCTATGGAAGAGAATAGAGAGCCCAGAATTAAACCCATGTGTATATGGTCAATTAATTCACAACAAAGGAGCCAAAAATATAAAGTGGGGGGAAGGACAGTCTCTTCAACAAACAGTGCTGGGAAAATTGGACAGCCACATGCAAAAGAAAAAAACCATCTTACATTATACACAAAAATTAACTCAAAATGGATTGAAGACTTGAAGGTAATCACTTCTCGGCCTTTTGGCTGAGATCAAGTGAAGACTTGAATGTAAGACCTGAAACCATAAAACTCCTAGAAGAAAACATAGGTGGAGTGCTCCTTGACATCGGTCTTAGCGATGATTTTTTTAATCTGATACCAAAAGTAAAAGCAACAAAAGCAAACATAAATAAGACCATGTCAAGTTAAAAAAAAACAAAAAGGGGCGCCTGGGTGGCTCAGTCCGTTAAGCGTCTGATTTCGGCTCAGGTTGTGATCTCACGGTCCATGAGTTCGAGCCCCGTGTCGGGCTCTGTGCTGACAGCTCAGAGCCTGGAGCCTGCTTCTGATTCTGTGTCTCCCTCTCTCTCTGACCCTCCCCCCGTTCATACTCTGTCTCTGTCTCAAAAATAAATAAACGTTAAAAAAAAAGAATAAGATTTAAAAAAAACAAAACAAAACAAAAAAACAAAAAAAAAAAACAAAACAAAAAAAGAACCCCCCAAAACAAAAACCGCACAGCGAAGGAAACAGTCAACAAAATGAAAAGACAACCTACCGGGGCGCCTGGGTGGTGCAGTCGGTTAAGCGTCCGACTTCAGCCAGGTCACGATCTCGCGGTCCGTGAGTTCGAGCCCCGCGTCAGGCTCTGGGCCGATGGCTCAGAGCCTGGAGCCTGGTTCTGATTCTGTGTCTCCCTCTCTCTCTGCCCCTCCCCCGTTCATGCTCTGTCTCTCTCTGTCCCAAAAATAAATAAACGTTGAAAAAAAAAATTTTAAAAAAGAAAAGACAACCTACCGAATGAGAGAATGTACGTGCAAATCATATAACTTATAAGGGGCTAGTATCCGAAATATATAAAGAGCTCACAATTTAATAGCAAAAAAAAAAAAAAAATTAACAATCTGATTTAAAAATGAGCAGATCTGAATAGACATTTTCCCCAAAAAGACATACAGATGGCCAATAGGTAAATGAAAAGATGCTTACATCATTAATCATCAGGGAAACTGAAATCAAAACCATAATGAGCTAGCACCCCACACCTGTCAGAATGTCTACAATAAAAAAAAAAAAAAACACAAGGTAACAGAGTGCTGATGAGGATGCGGAGAAAAGGGAGCCCTTGTGCACAGTTGGTGGGGATGCAAACTGGTGCGGCCACCATGGAAAGCAGTATGGGGGCTCCACAAAAATTAAAAACAGAACTACCCTCTAATTCAGTAATTCAACTTCTGGGTATTTATCAGAAGAACATGAAAACACGCATGCAAAAACATACGTGCACCCCACATCCAATGCAGCGTGATTTACAATAGTCATGCTGTGGAAATAACCTAAGTGTCCATCGATGGAAGAATGGATAAAGAAACTATGGTATAGATATATGATGGTATAGTATTCAGTCATAAAAATGAATTAGAATTTGCCATTTCATTTGTGAAAATATAGATGGACCTTGAGGGCATTATGCTGAATAAAATAAGTCAGAGAAAGACAAATACTGTATGATCTCTGTTGTACATTGGAATCTAAAAACAAACAAAACAAAACAATTTTTTTTAAGTTGATTTATTTATTTTGAGAGAGACAGAGAGAGAGCACAAGTGGGGAGGGGCAGAGACAGAGGGGGACAGAGGATCCCAAGTGGGCTCTGGGCTGACAGCAGAGAGCCGATGTGGGGCTCGAACTCACAAACCGTGAGATAATGACCTGAACCAAAGTGGGACACTTAACTCACAGAGCCACCCAGGTGCCCCCAAACAAACTTTAAATCTGGATCTGAGATTTAAAACTTTAAATACTTTTTTCTGGATCTGAGAGGAATTCGCCTACAGGTCTTTATGGATAGGAACATCGCCGTATAATGAACTTTATCCACAATTGCTGTATTGAAAAGAATGTTGTCCGAGTTCTATTTCAAAAATTTCCAGGTGGTACCCTTAAAAGGCCTGAAGAGTGCCTTTTCCTCTGCCCTCTGCTCCTGCTCACTGCGTTCCCACTGGCTAGAATACAGATGTGATGGCTGGAGTTGCAGCAGCCATCTTAGACCTCAAGCTAGCGGCCAAATGTTGAGGGAGCTGAGCAACACAACAGAAGGCACCAGGGTTTCAACTGTGCACTCGGCTGGGCCCACATCCCTGAATATTCACAACAAAGAGAAATCAGCTTTAGCGACAGGATCACTAGGACCATCACGAACACCCACCATCACTGTCACCGGCCACCATCATCAGTGTCACCACCGACATCATCGGCATCACCACCAGCCTCGCCATTCTTACCCATACCGTGACAATGCACTCCACCACCTTCACAGCCACCACTGCCATCTCATCACCTTTATTTTTTTTAGATTTCTTTTTTTTTAAGTGTGTTTATTTATTTGGGGGGGGGGAGGGGCAGAGAGAGGGAGAGAGAAAGAATCCCAAGCAGGGTCCACACTGTCAGTGCCTGATGCAGGGCTCAGACTCAGGAACCATGAGACCGAGACCTGAGCTGAGATGTTTACCTGATTGAGCCACCCAGGGGCCCCTCATCAACTTTATCATCATCACCGTTGTCATCAAATTAGCATTTGAATACAGGCATTCTGACTCCAGGACGCTTTTAAACCTGATTCCAAGGGTGAGTGAATAGACAAGGCTGCTGACGTCTGACCACCAGCGTTAATGTAATAATTCGTATTATTAGAATCCAAACTTTGGATGGACAGAGGCCCCTCTCTCTGGCCACCAGGTGTGCAGAGAAGTGATGTGCACAACTTCTGAGTCATGTGCCCATAGGATATGAGCATGCCTTTCTCACCCCTACTTTCACTGCCCGGAGGGGGGGCACAGCTGTGAGAACTGGGACAGCTTTCTTGGGCTGTGAATGGGAAGCTGCATGTTGAGGGTGACGAAGGAATGTGAGGGAAAGTCTGGGTCTCCCTCGACCTTGGGCGTGCCAGCCTGGCCCGAGACAGACATAAGTTTCCATCTTACTGATGCCACTGGATTTTGGAGTCTTGCTAGCAGCAGATTATCTGTATCTTTGAAGCTTGTCTTAGAAAGATTCATTCAGTGTCTATGGATTCTGAGAGTGACCTTTTCTCCAAACTCATCTGTAAATTCCAGGACCCCTGACTCAAATCCCCATTGCCAGACCCAAAACCTCTTATTCCATGGCTCGTCCTGAACAAGGTACTTCCCCTGCTCGAGTCTCCCGTCGTCCCCATTTGTAAAGTAAGGAGTGTGAGCTCAACATCACCGAGGAATACTACAGATGAGTGAGATCACAGGCAAAAGGCTTTTGGCTTTGCTGGAAGGATGAAATTCAGGAGCTAATCATGATGAGCACAACAGTGATGGTAGTGGCTACAATGGTGGTGATGGGGGGATGATGGTGGTGATGGTGGTGATGATAGGATGGAGGTGATGTCTGTAGGGTTTCAGTGAGGATGGCAATGACATTGGTGGTGTTCATGGTGACACTGGCGGTGATGGGGGTTGATGGTGTAATGGTGATGAAAGCAATAGCACCAGCTATAGTGATGAGGAGGGTGGTGGTATGCTATGAGGTAATGGGGATCATGGTGGTGATGCTGGTGAGGTGGTAACAGTGATACATTGCTGTCACTGCTGGTGATAAGAGTGTGATAGAGACAGTCATGGTGATTGACGGCACAGGTGGGGGCAATGGTGACAGAGCTGATTACAGTGATGGTTATAGTAATGCTGATGGGGATGGTTAGGACGGTGGTGTTGCTGGTGGTGTTGATAGTGAAACCGAGAGTGGTGGCGGCCGTGGTGATGATTTTGATGACAGCGGCCGTGGCGGTGATGATTATCATGGTGATGGCGACGAGGAGGAGGATGCGATGATGGTGACGGTGGTGGTGATGTTGATGATTGTGGTGGTGATGATGGTGGTAATGGAGATTGTAACTGTTGATGACCCTGATGGCTGTGATACTCACATTACCACCGATAATGGTCCGGCATTGACATTGGTGGTATTGATAGTGATCTTGATGAGAGTTCGTTATGCATCCAGACATAGAATTGTGAGCATCTTATCCCAGCCCATGGATGCCTGTTCTCAATGAGATGACACCCAAGTTTATAATTCCAGATCGGATCTGCTCCATCACTCCCCGATTCACGTATCCATGTGTTTATGTCTCTTCTCTTCCTGCACAACCACACATAGAGCTCTTGTTCTCCTCAGCCTCTTGCTGCACACCCGTTCCTCCTGCTTCCTGGTCTCCGCAAATCCCAGCACCGATCGTCCACAGTCCCACCTCTGAAACGCACTCTTGATTCCTCCCTTTCCTGTGTGCCCCTCATTAATAACCCATCAGGAAGCCCAGCCAATTCAACCTCCAAATACATCTGAATCCTTCCATTTCTCTTGATCTCTGCCACATCCACTCTCCTCCAAGTCACCATTCGTCTCCCCCACCCCCATGAAAATAATCACCTCTTAACTGCCTGCTCCTACTACCCTGTAATCTTTTTCTGCTGGGCAGCCGGCGTGCTTGTTTACAAATGCAAATCAGAGCCTGTCCTGCTCCTGCCCCAAACTTTCCTATGGTATCTTGTCGCCCTGGATACAACTCTAAGCTCATTCCCATGTGTGTGACCTGACCCTTGCCTTGCATCTCGGGCCCCCTCCCCTCCCCTGCTTCAGTCACGCTTTTGTTTCTCTAATACCCCAAGCACCTTCCCACCTCGGGGCCTTTGCACTTGCTGCTGCCTCCGCTAGCAACATTCTATTCCCAGATATGCATAGTCACGTGGCAATATAAGAATTCAGCTGGTCTGGATGTGAAGTCTTTACTTTGAATCACTACAAATATTGCCTCTCTGAGCACAGCCCCGTGCTTTATCTGACCCATAACATTTATCACCATCTTCATTTATCTTACTTACTTTTTAGCTTATTGTTGGACTCCCCCCACTATCGTGTAAGCTCTAGGAGAGCAAGACCTTGTATCCTTGTGTCCCCACTATATCCCCAGCATCTAGAACAATGGCTGACACATAGCGGGTGTTCTATAAATAGTTGTGAATGAATTGATGGCTCAGGAAGCAAACTATAAACATACTCTCCCTCCTCCCAACTAGATGGAAAGCTAAGCTTGTGTCTGCGTGATTCCATGGCGAAGACAGATCACCTTTCCGCCTCTGCCCTCCTGCCCTCTATTCCTGTGGCGACTGCCCCAGTCCAGCCCAGTAACTGATCACGGCTTCTGGTCCCGAGCCCCGTGCTCCACTCCGGAGGGACACAGAAATTACAGCACAAAAATCGAATTGCTCCTCCTCCCTGCTTAAAACCTGTCAATGTCTCCGCATGAGGTACGCGCTGCTTTCCACACTGAGGTTAACAGCTGTCGATGGCTCTTCGGGTGTCCAGAGGAGGTGGGGGATGAGCTAAACAAGCATGGCTCCTAAATCATCCCCTTCCCTTTCAGCCAGAGAAGCCTCATTTCTTTCTTGTTCTTCTTCTTTGTTTAAGTTTTATCTGTTTATTTTGAGAGTGAGAGAGATAAAGAGTGGAGGAGCAGAGGGAGAGGGAGAGAGAGAGAATCCCAAGCAGGCTCTGCACGGTCAGCCTAGAGCCCGATGTGGGGCTTGAACCCACGAACCGTGAGATCATGACCGGAGCCGAAACTAAGAGTCGGATACTTAACGGACTGAGCCACCCAGGCGCCCTAAAGCCTCATTTCTATCAGCTGCACGCAGAGGCGGTCTAACACTGAGACGAAGGGCAAGGATCCTAGAGCCAGTCGGCCTGAGTTCAAACCCTGGCTCTGCGTCTCTTGAGCTGCGTGACCCTGGCCACGTAACCCACCGTCTCTGATCACTCGTCTGCAAATGGAGCTAATGATATTATCATGCACGTGACGTTATGGGCAGCTAGAAACACATTTACTCTTGCAAAGTGAAGCTGATGATTGTGCCCGCCTCCTAAGGGTTGTCGGGAGAATTGGTTGTTGAATTCAAGCAAAGCACTGAGGACAATGCTTGGCGTGTAGCAAATGCTCCCTAAGTGTTGGCTACCATTGCACGTTGCATTTCCATGCAGGATTTCATTTGCTCCGAGGAAAAGGCGAATGCTTGGTTTTCATACTTCGTGTGGTCATTGAGGTTACAGAACAATATTACATGCTGGAAGTTTCTTGAAGGAAACTTCTCTCTAACTTTGGAACACATCACATCTAGACACTTAATGCTATGTTCCCAACACCTCAGGCTGAGCCTGGCAGCGTAAGTCTTCAATAAATATGCACCGAGGGAGGAAGGAAGTGGGAGGGAGGGGTGCGGGCATCTTCCCGGCTTATCCTGGGAACTGGTAGCGGCATGTCAGGCTCACACGTCCCCACCAGGTGTCGCCCTTGTCTCTGAAATGGGGCACCTGGGGGGCCCTGAGCTTGTGGTCCAGGCTCACCAAGGGGCAGGTGACCCTGAGGATGACGCTGGCCCAGCAGATGGAGGACCAGGGTGAAGTTTTCCTGCAGTCGGGAGGGCAGAAAAGGCCTCGCCATGGCACGCGCTGTGGAGTCTCAAGGCCTGGGCTCTGCTCCCAGCCGGGAACACCAGGCTGCTGTTTACCTCTTGAAGCCTCAGTTTCCTCATCAGCCACATGGGAGCGGTAATACTACGACAGGACTAGGTAGGTTACCAGGCCCTGCCCGATGGTCGGCAAGCGTTTGATTTGCTTTCTTGTTGCTTGTTCTTAAGCTGATCTTTCCCCCGTATCTGCTGGGCAAGGCTGGGGACAGGGGCAGACCCCCCGCCTTACCAATTCTAGCTCTCTGAGTGGAAATGAAATGAAAAATTCACCAGCCCGGATTTCTGAGGCAGGAAGGACAAAGAATGAAGAATGAATGAGACGGTCTCCTGGCCCAAAGACGTCAGGAGAGCCAATGGCCCACGTGGGCCATACGTCTGGGTGACTTCTGTGCCTGTGTGAGCCAACCTGGAGAGACTAAAAAACTTACTTGAGGGGAAAACATGCTAGAGTTACAGGCATAAGGGAGGTGGGATTGGTGCTCCTTCCCGCCTCTGTCCCCTCCTTGGCTGTGTGACTCAAGCAAGTCCCTTCCCCTCTCTGGGCCTCTGTGTCTGTGAAATGGGAGAGGCCTAGCTCAGGGATTCTCAGGCTGACCTTTAGCAGTAGAAGCCTGCTTTAAGCCAAAGCACAGGCCAATTCCTCAAAGTCCCTTCCAAGTGCAAGTCTGATGACTCTGCAAGTCCTCCCACAGCCCAGACGGCCCCCACCCCCAAGGGACTTCCTATCTCCCTGGCTTGTCCCCACGCTCACGGGCTTGGAAGGGGGCCCATGGAAGGGAGTCCATGGCTGCATCTATTGTCTTTCATAGCTGCGTGGGAAACTGGCCAAGAGGTGAGCCGGGATTAATCCAAGGTCTCCGGGGCCTGAGGGCAGAGCCAGGAATGGAAGCCAGGCCCCCTGACTCCCAGGCTTGAGCTGGGCGCTCTCCACCAACCTGCACCCCACCTCTGCCCCTCACCCTGGGGCCTCTCTTGAGACTGCTTAAGAGTGGGCCGGATGCCGTGGGTGCTGGCCCGGTGTCGGGCCAGCAGGACGCCAGCCGGCCTCTGAAGGTCACGGACTGCACACGCCCCTTCCAGGGGCTAATTAACTCCAGGCCACAGCTCCCTGGACGCTCCCGAGTTGGGACCTCGCCCCGACGGGACCATCACTCCCCAGAGCAGAGGGGAGCCCAGCCTCTGGCGCCTGCCCGGGTCACAGCCCAGCGCCACCAGCCCCTGCTTCTCCTCCAGGCCATCTCTCAACACTCCAGACCGCCTCGCCTTCAGCATCCCCTATCATTTGCCGCAGAAAGAGCAGGACGCTCTGAGTCAGGGTCACACAGCAAGGCAGAGGCCACCGGATCCCTGCCCCCAGTTCTCAGCCCGGAACGCCACCCTTCCTACCTTCGGAAGGGCGGCCCAGAGGGTGAGTCAAGGCTCTGTTCCTGCTTCTACCACCGCCCAGCTGTGTGACCTTGAGAAAATCACTTGCCTTCTCTGATCCTCAGTGTCTGCATCCCTAACAGAGATAATAACGGTTGTTGATGACATGAGGGTTGTTCAGAATGCGAAATGATACGGTGTCTAAGCACCTGACGCGTTATATGCTATTCGTAGATTGCTTTACTATTTTTTCCAGGGTCTCCTAGGGAGGGAAATCGAAATCTCACTTCTCAGCATTTCACGCTCTTTGGCCTGGCCCAGGCCGGCTGTCTAAACTTCCCTCCTTTCTTACCACCGTCACCGACCCCACCCCACCCCCGCCTCCCTCTCAGGCCCTGGCCCCTTTGCTCTTCCAGAAAATACCTACGCTGCCTCTGCTGTTCTGCTTGTCCCCACTGTCTTCTGCACATCAAGAGCCCCCTCCTTTCCTCCCCCTTCCTGTCTGCTTGTCTGGTCCCTCCTCGCCCATGCCAGTCTGCTCTGAGGGCCCTCCAAGGTCATTCTGGGGCCTCCCCGATTCCCCATTGGCTGCCCTCTCCGCCAGCACTCACCCTGCTGGGTCGGAACATTCTCTCTGGCTGAGTGATCCCCCCTGTCCCCAGCTCATTTCAGCCATGAAGCTTTTCAAGTAGGGCCTGTCTGTACCCTCCGTATCAGGGCCAGGCACATAGGCGGTGCCTATGTGGCCCACCCCGCCCCTGCCCTCCCTGAGGACAGTCATGCCTTTCCTCATGCACCTTGTCCCGTCTGAACCAAACTCCCTCCCTATTCAATTGCCGAAGAAAGGAATATCAATGGCAACAACATTTATCGCAAATGCTCACGTGTATCGAGGACTGACACGATCCAGGCCCTCTCTCAGGGGCTTTTTGTGGGTCAGCTCATTTAATCTGCCCAGCACCCCTTGAGGTGGATGCCATCATCTGCCCCATTCTACAGATGAGGAAACTGAGGCATGGAGAGACTCAGCGGCTCCGCCAGGGTCGCACGTTTGGTAGACGGCAGAGTCAGGCCACAGCCCCAGCCAGGCCAGCTCAAGCCTGGGCTTTTAGGAGGTGTGGGCTGCTGGGGGCCGGGATCCACGGTAGGCCCGGCCCAGCCCCCACTGAGTGGTTAGCATCACCAGGCGAACCAGAACCTGGACTCCAAGACAGGTTGCCCATTGGACCACCCCAGGGGGCACCATTCACACCGAATGCAGCATGAGGGGTGCACCTTGGTATTGTAACTGCCGTTGGTCCAGCCCTAGAGTCGCCCTGCCCTGAAGGGGCGGATGTCCCCGTCCCCCGCCTCCCCCACCTTGTTGGCTGGAATTCTGCCATCTTGTGGACACATTAGGAATTTCTGTGCTGTGCTGGTGGGGGCTCGTCGTCTATTTCCTTACCTTCTTACTCACCCAGCGGGCCTGGCCTCTGAAGGGGGCACAAGGCCCAGCAAGACCCAGCCCCGCCTTTAAGTCACTCAGAACCTCCCCCCCACCCCCAGTACATCCATCTATGGGAACACAGGTAGGTCCATTCAAAACTTCTATCAACCCTCCCTCCAAACGGATGCCTGATCACCTCCAGCCCATCTGTCCCACCTCCAGCCCAGCCACCAGACCACCTTGCCTGGAGACTGCCTTCCAGCTTCCCCTGGTGTACCTTCCCGGCCATTCTCAGCCAGCAGCCGGAGCCACCTGTCGAAGAAGATCCCATCTACAACTTGCCGAACGCCTCACCCAGGCTCGCTCTGCTCGCCCTGGGCCCAACTCTCCTCACCCACTGTGACCTAGGCCTCCCACACCCCCACCATGTTCCCTCAGCACTGGCTCCCCATGGCTCTCATGCACCAGGTTGGCACTTGCCCCAGGACTCTTGCACTGACCATCCTCACAGCCTGCAGCAACCCTCCTCCAGAGTGTCACATCATCCGGGTGTCAGCTCAAATGTCTCCTTCTCCAAGAGGCATCTTTAAGGATGTTAACAGGGCCCCGCCCCTCCTAGCCTCACACCACAGGGTCTCTCCCTCACAGCTCTTATCATCTAAAACCATCTCACCCTGTTTCTTGTCTCTCCCCTCATGATCGGGTGTGCACTCTGTGACAGCAGGACTGTGGCCGCCTCCTTCTGCTGGCTGTGAACCCAGAACAGCTCTAGCTATTCAAGAAGTACATGTTGCTTTATTGGATGAACGCATGCTTGCACACACAGCTGGCATTTTTTCTAGAGCTGGGAAGTTCTAAGTAGCTCAGGGACCAGATGCTTCGTCAGACTTAAAAATACTAATTTCTGGGCCCCTCCTCACTGAGATTCTGGTCTAGTAGGTTATGAGTGGGGGCCCTGAAATCTGTAGCCTCCCCCACCTTTGTATGGGTTGTAAGTGATTCTGATGCTCAGGTGGCTTAATCTAGTTCAATTTCCCCCTCTTACTGCTAGGGAAACTGAGGCCCAGAGAGGGGAGGGGCTGACCTAAATCGTACAGAATAAGAGGCAGAACTGGATTCAGGAGCAGGTGTCACCTCCCCATGCCTACGGCTCTAAAGCATTGAGCCTCGGGAAAGGTGGGGGGCGGTAGTTTCTCTGCCCTGCCTGAAGCTGGGGGACAGGGCCCTAGTTCAAGGGCAGGACTGGGCTGGAGCAAGCCAGACACAGGGAGCGAAATGGGGACCCACCTTGCAAGGAGTACCTCCTTCGACTCTGTGCCCTGCCTCGCCTCACCCTGCTCCCAACCCTGGACCCCTCGCCTCCCCTCCCCCAGTACGGATCCTTCTGGAAAGAGGGCTTTGGGGGTCATCTCCCTGCTCTGATGACCAGCCGAGGGGGGAGCTCAGAACTTTCCTTTCTTTGCCCTCTCCAGCCCTGGAGCCCCTCTGAGCAAGGGTCCGGTGCCCAGACATATGGGAAGTTACCACCTGACCTCAGAAACCCCTCACCCCACAAGCCTCTGCGGAGTCTCGCCAGGGCAAGGCCTGCAGGATGGAGGAAAGGGACAAGATTTGGGGGGTCCCACCAGTCCAGCTTGGGTGGCCAACTTTCTCATGATTTGCTGGCAGTGGTCTCGTCTTAACACCCGTAAGCTTCAGTTTCCTCTTCTGTAAAATGGGGGAGTAACGGTCTGCCCTTCCGGTGCTACTGTGAGGCTGAACTGAGGAAGAGCACAGACAGGCCTTGCTGGTCAAGGGCTGTCAACCTTACCTGTGCTCACAGGGTCTCTGGAACAGAGAGGGTCTCAGGTGATGTGCTTGGAACTGGACAGTCTGGAAGCTGGCCGTACGGGAAGGTGGGAGATACAACGTCCAGACAGAAACGGGAGGGGAAGACTCCTGGGCATTTGTAGACGTCAAATCATTCCCTGAGCGGCCTTGTGTCCAGCCTAGAAATAGGAGGAATCATGAACCTCGAGAGCAAGAAAGAACCCATAGTGTCCAGAGGTGAGCTCAATGGAAAGTTGGGATGCGCTCCATGGTGGGCCATCCCTGGAGTTTCACAGGATGACATTAGAGGGCTGGAAAGACCCAGCACTCGACAGCATGGAGTCACAGACCCAGAGAGTTGTTCCTTTATTCCTTTCTCACCTTCTCATTAAGCCAGTGAGAAGGTCTCAGTCTGCTGTCCCCCCCCCCTCAGCCCCCCTTGGATACTCCCCTCCTTCCCTGCTGATAGCAGCCTCCCTGTTACTTCCCTGATCTCAGCTCCTCCTCTTTCCCACAACTCACCCCACACTGGGTTTCTCATGATTATCCAGACACACCAGCACATTCCTGCCACAGGGCCTTTGCACTTGCTGTTTTCTCTCACCTGAATGCTCTTTTCTTAGAGACCTGCACGGCTCAAGCCCTTGCTTCCTTCAGAGCATTGCTCAGATTCACATCAAGACCTTCCCTGACCCTCCCAGGTAGGGTGGCCACTGCTCCTCCGTTTGCTTTTCTTCAATAGCACGTGTTTGCTACCCCCCCCCCTCCCCGCCCGGCACTGAAGCTCCAAGTGAGCAGGGACCTTGTCTATTCCTTGTAATTGCTGTATCTCCAGCATCGGAACAGTACCTGGCACGTGGAAGGAGCTCAAGGCACATTTGTTAAGTGAATGAGTAAAACAGAGAAGTGAGCCTTGGGACCTCAGCCTTTGGTGAGGAACAATTTCCAATGACGCTAATGACATTATTTTGTCCTCATTGTATTTATTTTTCTGGTTAGCTGTTATTTCCTACGGCAAACGACACGGAGGTGTTTCATGTGTGGAAGTGATTTAAAATTTCCTTTTAAAATAAGTTCATTTAATTGGAAAAAGTACACTTATTTAAAGCGTGATATTCTGTTGATAGAGTTACAGGTGGTAGGTGGGCATGGCAAAACTGGAGGAAGTGGAACAGGGAACAACTCACTCCAGGGGCTGCTGGAGTCCCGGTCTCCCATTTGACAGATAGGGAAGCTGAGGCCCCAGAGGCCAAGAGACTTGTTCAAGGGCACACACACATAGTAAGTTCACGGCAAAGGGAGGGCGTACACCCTGGTCTTTGGATTTCAGGCACGGCTGTTCTATTTCTCTTGTAAGTTCTCTGTTTCATGCATGAGTGGACGCTTACGGGAGGCCCAGGGACAGCCTGAGCTGAAGGTAACAAGAGAGAGGACATTTCCTTCAAGGGTTTTATTTCCATCACCGGAACGGTGCCAGGCACGAAGGAGGAGCTCAACAAACCCTTGTTAGAAGCGTGAATGGAGCAGACAACAGAAGACCTGGAACCCCAACTCCTGCTCTGACAAGCCCCCAGTGCTGCTGGGGGGAGAGGCCAGGCCCCCGGCAGCAGGGCCAGGCTGTGGGTCACCTGTTGGCGTAAATCCCTGTGAGTGGATGTCCCAGGCCAGAGGGACGGCGGAGATGGAAGGTGGGTGCAGGTGGCGGTGCTGAAAATAGGGAGGTCGGCGTGCCCTTGGGGATCCGGAGAGGTCGGGGCCCGCGGGGCTGCAGGGAACAACAAAGGGCAGAAGGCGGAAGTTCGTTCTTCCCTGGGACGCCCATGGCCGCTGGTTCCACGACCAGGGAGTAAAGCCTCAGACCCCTTAACTGACAGCTCTTCTCGGTGCCTCTGCTGATCACCGACACCATGTTCTCCATCATCTTCCTCCCTGTCCAAGGGGCTGTTGTCAGGACTACGTGAGAAAGTCTCCAGAGAATGTGTGTTTACCATCTGGGCCACAGACAGAGCTCAGAAATTGCTCATAGCTGGCCCTTTAGGACAGGGGTCAGGTTCAAGGCTAGGTTGAGGGCACTAGAATGTCGGGTGTGAACATTTTTTTGGAAACAACTTTCTAAGGGTGCTGTTTCCATTTGTTTGAGAATCGGTGACACTAAAAGGTCCCGTCCCTTTGGGTCTGGGTTTGGGGCTGGGGAGGCGGGAGGCTGGGAGGCTAAATAAGGAGTCTGGGGAGAGCCCAGAAGTAAAAGGATGGTGGCAACAGTCTCAGAGGGGTCAGACCCATCTGCTGTGGCTACGTGACTGGCTGGGGGTAGAGCTGGAATTGGAGACCAAGTGTGTGGGGCCCCTACTCTATGGGACCACAGTTCCTGGCTGCTTCCAGACTCAAGAATTAGGAGTTCAGTTGCGTTGGCCAGGCCTCTGAGTCATTACAGGTCATCCTGGCCTTGTAGTTGAGTTGGCCCCGAGTGACTCAAGTGAACCTGCGCCTCAGTTTACCCCTGTCGGCAGAAAGACGGAAAGGTTTGTCCCGGACTGTCTCACTCAGTGCCTGAAGGCAGAATGAAATTGTTCCTGTTTCCTTTCTAGTCCTCCTCCAACTATTTGGATCATCTGGTGTCTTAGCTGCCCAGGCTCAGCAGCTGGAGGCGGAGGGACCCCGAGGACTCAGCTGACATCCCCGCCCACCCGGGAGACTCGGGGAGCAGGGTCTCAGAAGCCAGGCCTCAGGGCCCTGCGGAAGCTCGGGGCGCCCTTTCCCAGGGCCACGCCTGAAGAGGATTTATGGTTTGGCCCGCAGTGTGGTGAACTGCTAAATATGCAGATTACGGTACAAATCCGGGGGTGGCAGGGAAGGCAGCCAGGCAGGGTGGGGGGCGTGCTGGAGACCCGGCCGCCGGACCCTGTGTGCGGGTGGGGCCCCGCTGTTCCAGATGGGGCTGCACATGTGCCTGTGCTGAGCGATGGGAGGGGCCGCAGCCCCGGGCCTCCTTCCCACCTCTGCGGCCTCCCCTGGGCCTCCGGGCCAGGCCTCCTCGGAGTTTTTCCCTGGGGCAGTGGCCGCGGGTGCCTCTGAGTCTGGCACAAAGGGAGAGGTGGGTGGGACGGACGAGGGACACTTTCGCTGCTCAGATGGGGGAAATCAAGGCACGATAATACAGAGTTACGTGCCCCACGTCAGTCACAGCAACTCAGTGACCGGATCCGAAACCAAAGGCTGCTCTCCGGGCTCTTGGTCAGGTGGGTCAAGAGGGTGATTCAGACCGTGGGAGCTCATACTCCAAACGACCCAGCGAGCAAGGGGTGGTCATCATTGTCATACACACACACACAGGGACCGTGAGACACCCTGCCTGAGGGCGCCGGCTCGGGTACCGTAGAGTCGGGCTGTGACCACAGGGCTGGCCGTCGCCATGAGGCCGGCGCGACCTTCTCCACAGAACGGGGGCAGGAGGCCTCAGGGAGGACGGGTGAGCACAGGGATGCAGGATGCCTTCCTCAGATTGGCTAGGAATTTCATGGAAAACAAAGCTGCATTGCCAGAGGGAAGAGAAATCAGGACGTCATCTTATTTCAAGGGAAGGGTTAGGGTGATGAAGGTAGAGAAGGTCCTATAGTCCCAAAGTGGGGACTGTGTGAGGAAGCAGTCCTCCCTCCTATTTTTTTCACCCGGGGGACGCAAGGCATACAGCAGCTGAGTGGACTAAGAGCAAAGGCATTGGTGTCTTGGTTCCTTCCTGGGTGCCTCGGGGGAAGGAAAGTGGGTCTGAGTGCTGAGGCTTGAAGGCTCCCTTGTCCTTTGCTAAGGTACGACTCTGGCCAAAGTGTCCCCTCTCAGCCTGACCCTGTGGCTCCCTGAGGATAGTGCAGATCAGGGGTGACTGGGGATCACCCTATCCAGCCAACCCGCCTCCTTCTTGCCAGGAGTCCCCAGCCGTGGGAGCCCCACCCCGTGCAGAAGGAGATGGGCCATGGAACGTGGCTCTCCCCAGCTCCCTGTTTCTGGGTCCGAGACCCCCATGTACGTGGCCTAATGGGGACCGAGGTGGTGGCAGGGGAGCCAGACTATAGACACTCAGAGCGATTGAGGTCAGGACGTCCCGGCGGATCCATCACTACGGCGTGAGAATTGGAACTGGAGACCCCGAGGCCCTGGGAAACAGACCCCACTCGGGCGTCTGAGTCAATAAGCTGTTCCCGGAACGCTTGGGTCTTCCCTCAGGGAAAAATGGCGGTGCTCAGAACCTGCCTGGTACAGGCAGGAGCAGAATCTGTCATCATGTACAGCAAGGCTGCCGAGGAAAGGCGACTGCTGGGGGGCTCAGCCCTGACCCTGCTCTCCCTCCTCATCCTCCCTCACGGCAGGATTCTGACCCAAGGGGCTTCCTCTGCTCTCCGCTCATGGACCCCCACAGTCGGCCTTTCAAGACTCCTTCCCATGCATGGCTTCTGGGGAGACCTTCTCAAGGGTGGACTACCTTTAGCACGAGCTGAGGGTCTGACACACCAAGTTTGAATCCGAGTCTCTTTTAGGTGTGTGACCTTAGGCAAGTAACTTAACCGCTCTGAGTCTGTAGGAATAAGGTTGCTGTATGCCTGATGCATAGTAGGTGTTCATTAAAATGGGCATCCCTTCCTTTCTTTCTCCTTGAGAGGAAATTCCTGCTGCCTGGCTCTTTGCATTACCAATATCCCATAGGCTCCTTCTCCCTCAACTTGCTTCTTCCCTAGTGACAACAGGACTTTAGGGACGTGACTAAGTAGCGTCCGTAGCTATCAGATCCCGTGCTGGCTGTCCGCGTCACTGCCGCAGAAACTGAAACAGAGAGAGGTGAGGATACTTGCTCAAGGCCACATGTCAACAAAGAGGCCAAGGAGACTCAGGTCCAGATCTGTGCGAGCCCAAGGCTTTGTCCTTTAAGCCCACCTTGCTGTTTGCCTCTTCTAGTGAATCATAGACAGACTTCAGACTGAAAAGGTCAATAAGGTGGGGGCGTGGGCACTGGGGCCACGGACATGAGGGCACAGGTGGGTGGGGCCTGAAGAAGGAAGGGGGACTCGGCAGGGCGGGGACGCTGAGGGCAGGCTTTGTCTCTTCACAGTTTTGCCGAAGGGAGGGTCTACACCGTGTTCTCGGGTGACTCATAGGCTGGGAGAGTGTAGGGGAGGCTCACCTGGGACCGGTGGGCGGCTGCATAGGCCAGGAAAGGGCCAGAGGTGAGCCCACATCTTGGGCACCCATTGACACGGTTCTTTGCTCCTAGGAGGGCAGGGATCTCTCGGTGGCCTTTGGGGGAAGCTGGGCACCAAACGTCCAACCTGTTCCTGAGTTATCAGAGGAACCTTCAGGCAAAGCTCTGAACTTCGGAAAGTTTCGCCGCCCAGCCCCTCAGGCTAGCCACAAGAAGAGGGCTTTTATTCTGGGGGGTGAAGGGGGGCTGCGCGGAGGGGAAAGCATTTTTTCCCCATGTCATTTTATTGAATTCAGCAGAGTCTTTTATTTCTAATTCAGGAAGTGTCCTGACAATAAAGACATCATCAATTTATTCACTCACTTCTTAAAATTTTCAAGCACATTCTGGAGAGAGACTTTCCAAATGGAAAACAACCCTGCAATAAAGTGAACAGTGTCGTTCCGGCTGTCACTGCTTTTATGGTTGGGCTCTGAGCAGGGAGGGAGTGCTGGGGAGAAGACGACTAAGAACCGATCCAAGCAGTCCGGAAGGGCGAACTCCCACCATCGAGGCGCTCATTGGAGAACTCCTCTGTGACTGGGCATTGCTTTATTTGCATCTCCAAAGACACTATAAGAAGCCATGGCCGTTTGCTAGAGCCCTTGGCCATGATTTAACACTGTTTACAACCCCACAGGAAGACATTCTGGCTCGTTCTCTAACGTCCGAAGGTCACCAATATCTGTAAACCTTCTAGTGCACACAGGGGGGCTGTGTTAGGACTTATTTGCGGGACCTCATTCAATTTGGGCCTCACAGGATGCTCTGGGAGAGGAAGGTCTCTCCCCATTTTACAGGTAAGGAAAGCTGAGGCTTTCAGAAGCAATTGGCTTGTCCAATGTCACAAAGCGAGAAGGCAACAGAGTCAAGATGGTGTCCCAAGTGCTCTGACCCAAAACTCCCTGCCGAGACGAAGGCTCTGGTTCTTGGTGGGTAGTCGAGGGGGGGGCCCTCCAGCCTGGTACCCCCGTTTACCTTCAGTGTTAATGTTAGGCTAACTTCTCCTTTGTCGGAAGAAGTAAATTCCTTGGAGAATATACTCATTCATTCGTTTATGCAACAGAAATGTATGGAGAATCTTCTAGAAGCCAAGTCTTATGCTGGTGCAGGGACAGAGCAATGAAAACACCACAGCCCTCATCCTTGTAGATGTTCAGGGGTCAGGCCCCTCTCTCCTGCCACCCCTGGGGTCCCTCCTCACTAAAGAAGGAGCCGCTGTAGCCTTGATCTGCCCCAGGTTTCTTCCCCACCCACCACGAACGGCCCGCAGCCAGGCGTGGGACCAAGGCCGGTCCCCCCTCACTCCCTCCCCACAGCCCACCCTGGGCCTCTGCCCCAGATCCGTATGGTTTGGGCTCTGCCTGGGACAGGCCAGGGGCAACGGAGCCCCCGGGTCAGCAGCCATGAGGGGCAGGGGGAAGCGGGGGGGGAAGCAGAGGTGTGTTTTGAAATCTGCTTCCTTTTGGCCACGCTTGAACTTCCAAGAGGCTGGGTTTGACTGACAGGCGCAGAAAGGGAGCGCTGACTCCCCGTGGAGCCCAGGGCAGAGATGGAGGGGCTCCGTGGGGGCCGGGGCCCCAGGGCCTGCGTCCTCTGCCCTCCCTCCCCTGCTCTCCGTGGGGGGACCCTGGGGCTTGGGTGGCGGCGAAGGCCAGGGCAGGGGTGGAGGTCTCGGGGTCAGGAAAATCCCAGAATCACAGCACGACTGAGCCCTTCAGAGTCAGCCTGACAACAGCAGCAGTACCAACAAGGATAGTCAGGCTCCCTTGCCATTGGCTTCCTGTTAGCCTTGGCCAGTGGGCAGAACAGGTTGGGGACCCGGGGGCGGGAGCCAGGGTACTTCCACCCCCAACCCCCTACTTTCACTGCATCTTGGGCAGTAATTGGGTCACTTCCATGGTCCCAGGTCCTGGGGACAGGCCCTTCCTCCAAGTCCCGGCTCCCGTGGGCAGGCCCCCGCACAACTGTGTTTCCAGTGTCCCTCGCCGATCCTGGCTCCCGGGCTCTGTTGTCATCACTTCTCCCCTGGTCCTCTGGGGCCCCAGGATGTGGCAGCCTCCTGCCACTGCTTGTCGCTGGGGTACCTGACCGCCGGGCTCAGGCCTTACAGCTCCTCCACATCTTCAGAACGAGTTCCCTGTGTTAGATTCCCTCTGTTGAAATACCTGTTCTGGTTTCCTGACTGCATCTAATAGCACCTCCTGCTATATGCCACACTCAGGTCTCTGCCTTCAAGGAGCTTATAATCTAGCGAGGAAGGAGGGCGTTCATCCGATCATCCCACAAATACATCTATAATTACAGACAGCAGTCACTGCCATGAAGGACAGAGTGTGTGAAGAAATTCTCAATAGAGGGGCTTGAGCTCACCCTGGGGTCAGGCAGGCAACCCCGAGGAAAGGGTGTGTTTTCTAGGCACCCACTAGATGCTTCCCGCATACCAGCTCCTGTCCTTGCCCCAGTTCTGCAAGGTAAGGGACAGCCTTTTACTGCCAGCAGCATAGCCCTCAGGGGCCTGGGCCAGGACTGGGATCTGAGTCTGCCTGCTCTTTGCCTGGCCACACGCCGCCTGACGTCTGGAACTGACATTCTGCAGAGGCCAGAATTGGCCCAGGGAAGGACAGTGACATCCCCTGGGGTCTCCAAGCTAGGAGAAGTCAGGTCACCTGGCCCCGGCGTCCGCCCTGTGCAATGTTCCACATCACTGCTCAACTGCAGACTCAGCGCTTCCTTTCTGCCCCTCCTCCCCCTTCCCCAGCTCCCCTGCAAGCCCCAGGCAGAGGCAGCATCAGAAACCACGGTTCTGGGCCCAAGGCCAGAGCCTGCCCCTCTACCACCCCTTCCCACTGTCCCGAGCTTCAGAAATAAGCTCTCTATCTCAGGGGAAAGCTTTTGTAGCCCTCCTGAGGCTCTGTGTGTGTGTGTGTGTGTGGGTGGGTGTGTGTGCGCACTTTCCTGGGCCATGTCTCCCCAGGGGAAGAGGTAGAGGGCAAATAGGGCCCTTTCTGAGATTCAGGAACCCCCAACCCACACTGTGAGTCAAGTCCCTAAAATTAATGACTGCAAGTATAGAAATGATGTCCTCTGCAGGAGGTGGGTGGGAGTTAGGGAATGTGGGGTGCAGGGCGTCCTGGGGGCCCTGGGGCAGAGCGGCCCCTGCAACAGGCACTGGGGGGAGGGGGAAGGGGAGGAGTCAGGGGCTTTCTGGCTAAGAGCCAGCAGGGACAGAGAGCAGGCCCAGAGAGAGCCAAGGAGGCAAGACTCCAGGACATCTGGGCTGGGGGAAGGTGCAAAATATTCATGCAGGAGGTGAAGGCCTGGCTGTGCATGGCCCTGAGGTCTCTGACGGGAAGTTAAGGCCTCAGGGAACAGAGAGCTTGGCTGGGAATGGGCTGGGGGGAGGAGCCTCAGGCTTGGAGAGAAGCGGGCTGACGCCTCCACGCCTCCTCAAGCAGATGGGGACACTGAGGCTGAGGGGCAGATGATGTGCTCCGGGGAGAGACCGGGAAGGGCCTAGCACTCAGTACTTTAGACTTTTCACCCCATCAGTCCTACACCGAAGCCAACCAGGACCCACTTCTTTCAAATCCTGAACACCTCGGTCTAATTTTCCGCGGGACAGGAGAGGCAGCCCTGGGCTACAACCGCCAGCGTGTGCTAAACGCTCAGCACGGGTCAGCTCTCGTCTAAACGGTCCGCAGCTGTCACGCCAGGGGTCCTCACCGTAACCCCACAAGGCGGAGGCTGGGCTCGTCCCCATTTTGCAGATGAAGAAACTGAGAATCAGAGAGGGTAAACACTAGCTCAAGATCACTCCTACAGCAGGCGGCAGAGCTAGGATTTGATCCAAAGATCTACAGCGCCTTGAACGCTGCCCGCCCTCAAGTGCCCTTTTGGCAGCTTGTAGCGACTCCCCCATAGGGGAACCTCAAAAGAGGCCTTATCAGTTCTCTTGGGCATCCTGGGCTCTGCACAGGCTGCCGCTCCTCTGCCTCCATTCATTCATCCATTCATTGCTCCCTCATCCTCTACCTGGCAGGTGGTGAAGAAGACAGCACAAAACGGCCGTATCGCCACTCGCGTGGTGGGAAAGGTAGGAAAGGAAGAAATACGTATCACCACATACACACGCTGCTATTAAGTAATCAAGAAACGGGATGGTGATGGACAGGGTGGGATTTTAAGCCATGGGGGTCAGGGAGAGTCTCTCTGAGGAGGTGACATTTGAGCAGAGCTGTGAGGGAAGTGATTTATCACAGCAGGAGTCAATTATTCTGTCATGGTCTGTCTAATGTCTGTCTTTCCTGCCGGACTGTTGCTCTGTGAAAATCGTCTCGCTCATGACGGTATCCCGATGCTTAGAACAGTGCCTCACGCCTAGTAGGTGCTCAGCAAACAGTGCCTTGCACACAGCAGGGGAATGGGTGAACGGGCGAACGGAGGCAGGCCCAATTCTCACCACGCTCCTGTCCCAAAGAGGTCGCAGACCAGGCAATTTCCTCCTCAGAGCCTCCTCTCCCTCCTAAACAGTGAGCGGACGGGATCGTGACGAATCCTTTGGGACCGGTGCTGAGAGGAGTTATACACGAGAGCCAGCGAGAGGCGAGGCCGTGGGGCCGTGGAGGGCGAGGAGGGAAGAAGACTGGAGACGCAACCAGCCTGCATGGCTTCACCCCTCCCAGGCGGCATCATCCACACCCCCACCGGGGAGGCTGGGGTGGTGGGAGAAGGCTGCTTCCTCACCGCTGTGCTGACTCTGGAGCTGCAGGCCTGGACCGGAACGGGGGTACAGCAGCACCTCCACCCCAGCACGGAGGGGCTGACGGCGGGCAGGAAGTCAGGGCCACTTGGGATCCTCCCGGGCTCAGGAGAGAACAGGGCTGGCTGCCAGCCAGGGGTTTTATCCCACTAAAGGGAACCATCCCTTCCAGAGTGGGGGTGTGTTAGTAAGGGCCCGGGCTTTGGAAGGTTCCTCTCTGTTCCCCCGGTGGAAGGACCAAGAGCCCACCCGCACAGTCCCTGCACTACCTCTCCCCCGTCCCCCCCGCCCCAGGTTGGCCTTCCTGAGCTTGGGGAGAAAGAGACACGTCCAACAGCCCTGGCTCAGCCACCTGCTGGCTGTGACCCTGGCAACACGTGCCCCTTCCCTGAGTCGGATTTTTCAGTCTGTGAAATGGGTGATCATGATAATGCTGACCTCACAGGACTGCTCTGAGGACCAACGGGAGGAGACTACACGGGAAGTCAGATTGTCTCGCAAATGCCAACAGTGGGCGTGGGGTGATGCAGTCAGAGAAGAGAAACTTCCGTCCGTGTTGGCTGATATTCCCACCCACCCCCCGCCGCCCGCCCAGGGCTGGTGCTTCGCTGAGTCGTCTCAAGCACTTGTGTTTTCGGACTTGGACAGACTCAGTCGGAATCACGGCTAAAGATTCTCTGAGCCTCGGTTTCCATGCCTATGAAGCAGATGAGCGCAGTAAAGGACACAATAGCACTCCCCTCAGCACAGCCACTGGCACGTAGTGAGACCTCAGTGCATGGTGGTTTGGTTCACGTCCCCCGAGTAAATGCTGGAGGCGTCAAGACGAAGACAGATGGACTCCCTGCCCTCAAGCTCATGGCCATTCAGGGGTAAATACCCCATGCCCGCGGAAGAGGTTGGCGAGGACCACGAAGGGCAGAACCCTGAGGAGGAAGCCCCACGCCGCCTGCAGGCAGCAGGGGCGTCCCAGGAAGGCTGCCAAGGCTGGACGGGGCTCGTCCAGAGCACCCGCCCTCCGGGCAGAGACCCGAGTGGACGCCGGGAGGCTGGAACCGTGAGGGGTACTGGGGAAGCACAGAGGCAGACTGGCTGGGGACCGGGGCCATGCGGGGAGTCACCTGGAGGCTGAAGGCCTCAGGGGCCCGCGGACAGAAGGAAGGGGGCCGGGCCTCACGCCCCTCCCTACGTGACCCGTGACCCGAGTCACCGTGGCCCCCGCGGGGCCCGGCCTGCTTTCCCCTCTGCTGCGCGGGGCGGAAATCCAGCAGGGGCAGTCAGGCTGACATCAAACCCTCCCACCGCAGGCCTGGCCTCGGCCCCTCTCCCGGCCTTAACGAAGCCATAAATCCCGGCCGGCGGCGGGCGGGGCGGCGGGAGGGCGCCCCCCTCCCCGTCCTCCCCCCCCCCCACCCCAAGTCCCGGCGGCCGGACAGAGGCCGGCATCTCGGGCTGGCGGGGACTGAGCGCGCCGACACCCCATCACTCATCCGCCCCCGCCCCGGCCGCAGCCCATCCATCTCCCCCGGCGGCTTTCAAGTCCAGCCTCGGGCCCTCTGCTTAGTGTTAAGATGAGCCCCGGCTCACGCGGACTGTTCTTATTTATCTTCGGGTCCGTCCCCTTGCGGCCATCACTCTGCGGGGCGGCCCCGGTTCTCAGGACAGGCCCCCAGAAGGCGCTCCTCCCCCGGCTTCCTTTCCTGCCCCCACCTGGCGAAGCACAGAGAGGGCCTGCTTCTGGTCCCCCGCAGGCCCCGCTGGCCCCGCATTTTGGCCTCTCTCTCTCGACAGCCTCACGAGGGCCCTTTGAAGCATGAGTGTCTGTGCTGCACCATGGGGGAAACTGAGGCACAGAGCAGGAAGGCGCTCGGCTCAGGGCTCCCCTGGCTTTGCTGCAGGTACCAGGGGCCAGCCTTTGGCCAAATCATGCAAGGACTTGTGGGGCCTTCGTATGGCTGCCCTGCGGGTTGGGGCAAATCAATGAGTGTCTGGTGACCCTCGTTAGACAGGGTGGTCCTCCAGGCAAGGCTCAGGGTGCCACGGGACCCCCACCCTCACCCCAATCACCGAATCCTAGCTTCAGGCATGGGAAGGCGGTCAGAGGGGTGGTTCTGGAATCAGGCTCGAGCCCCGCCTCTCCACATCCCAGCTCGTGGCCTTGGGGGGCCACCGATATCTCTTGAACCTTGGTTCCTCCCGTGTAGTATGAAGATAGGTATAGAACCCTTGGGGTAACCTCCTGGAACCACGTGGGGCACAGAGGCTGAGCTCCATGGTGACCCGAGACTCATTTAGCATCACCGTCACCTCTCAGGGGCTTTCAGCCTGGGGTCCCCGGAGGTAGCACTGGGTCCCGACAGTTCCGAGGCCCTTGCGGGCCCCGCTTGGGGATGCCTGGCTGGACAGACAAAGTCCCGTCTTGGGGGTGGCTGGAATTCTGACGGCCCAGTATGGACTTGGCAGTCATCTCAGAGAGCGACCGCAGGCACGTTTGAGGGATAAGAAGGGGGAAATAAATTAATCATTACTTTAAAACCGAGTTTGTTCAAGAGATAAGATCTTTCAAAACACAGGATAGTAAGAGCAGCCTTCCTTGGGGAAAAAGCCAGGAAGCTCTAATTTGGTCCAGCCCCAAGCCCCATGCCACCGCCATCAGGCTCTCTGTGCCTGATGCTGTTCTGATTACCCCTCCGGTTGTCCTCTGAGGGTGGGCCCATTCTGCAGGTGAGGACAGCGCATCGTGGAGGTAGCCTGATGTGCTCATGGTCACGCTGGCCGAGGAGCAGCCACTCTCTACTCTGCAGAGGTAGAGGCCTCGGGGAGGAGGAGGTCAGTGCCGCCTCGGAGTCAGGCGGGCCTGGATCCCACGCCTGCTGCTGTGACCGGCTGAGCAAACCGCATCTCCTCATCTGGTACAAGGGTGCGAAACCGCTGGAGTGAGTTACGGAGCGGCTGTGTAGGTGATCTGTGGCTCTTGGGCACATTTCCAGAGATGGGGCCTGGCACTTCCTAGTCGAGGTCCCCAGTCCCCTACCCACCCTGTCCACAGCCTCCGACGACGTCCGCTCCCAGAGCCTGGGTAACAGGGTGAGGTGGAGCTTTCCAGAACAGGAGGCTTTGTCCTCTGCTGCGGCCCAGATGTGGCGTTCTCCTCGGTCACAGAAGATGAACTAAAGATGCTTGGGTCTTTGATTCTCTGGTTATAATCCCCTTTGACCTCGAGGCGCGGGGAAGGTAGGAGAGGGGAGTGGCGGGGGGGGGGGGGAGAAAACTGACAAGTTCGTTGTCAGGCAGCACGGACACCCAGGCCTCTGATCCTGTAAAATGGGTGAGAAGGCAGGTGATCAGGTGATCGGGTCTCTGCCCAGCTAAGGGCTGGGGGTGCTCCCTCCTGAGGCTGGGGCAGGTGGCAGGCGATTCTGCCCCTCCCACTCATGAGGTCGGAGCCAGGAGAGACTTGCGTGACCACCTCCTTATACAAATGAGACAAAGAGAAGGAAAGGGACTCGCCCAAGGCCATACAGGACGTGTATGGTGAACCCCAGGGAGAACCCAGGTGTCCCGACCCCTTCGGAGGGCTCCTGCGCTATACCTCGCCGTGTGCAATACGGAGCCCGGCTGCTGAATGAATGAATGAAAGCCGAGAAACTCCATCCCCCTCCTCCCCTCCCTCCCTCCTTCCTTCCTTCATCCTTTCCTTCCTCCTCTCCTTCCTCCTCTCCTTTGTCTGTCCTTCCTTCCCTCCCTCCGCACATACGAATACCCAACGTCTGCCCTGGACCTGGCCCTGTCCCAGATACTGGGGCCACGAAGCTGACCAGATCCCCGTCCTCTGGTGGCTCTCAGATAAGTGGGTAAGATCCCCTTTGGAGCCCCTAGAGCGGGACTGCCCCCCCCCCCCAGGAGTCCTTCTTTCCCTGCACACCACGCCCAGGATGGGAAGGGGTTAAAAACCTCAGTGCAGAACAGGCCCCCTCCCGGCCACTCCCCTGCCCAGCCAGCCAGGCTGCTTCTGAGGCTCACTGTGTTTCTTTTTCTCTTCCTCCTGGCTCCTTTTTTTTTTTTTTTTTTTTCT
The DNA here is from genome assembly GCF_007474595.2 of Lynx canadensis. Classification (NCBI taxonomy): domain Eukaryota; kingdom Metazoa; phylum Chordata; class Mammalia; order Carnivora; family Felidae; genus Lynx; species Lynx canadensis. Next base: position 97,204,731 of record NC_044312.2, on the reverse strand, counting down.
TTTTAAGAAACATATGTCACTCGCCATAACTCATGTGCTTATTATAATCATGACCATATGCTTAATGGGATGTAATAAAACCACTGCTAACCTGGCCCCTGCTCGCAAATCTCTCTCCCCACCCCACCCCTACTCTGCTGGCCAGCCCGCCTGCCCCTGAGCTACTCCAACATGTTTTCATGGCAAGACTGACCTGAGGAATGGGAGAAAAAAGGGAGAGTGAGTGAACTCAGTCATTCACTTTTTGTTCCTTCGTTCATCCATCCGCTGTTTATTGAATGTTCTCCATATGCCAAGCACGGAAAAGGCACCAGCGAGTGACTGAGGACGGTCATGGCCTCTGTCCTCTGGTAGGAAAGGTAGATGTCTTGGAAACAGGTAATTCAACACTTAATTAATTAGAGCCGATTAAAGAGAAGACTGCGTTAGAGGAAGGCCTACCAACACATTGCCTTCAAGAGCAGAACCCTCTGTGTTTGAAGCGCCCACGTACTTACTCTGCTCCTAGTAGGTCCTCCATGAATATTTGTTCAGTGAGCGAGCCCATGAACGAATGGATGAATGAATGAGTTGCAGATCAGAAAAGGCTTTCCTAGAGAACAAGGGTTGAGCTCTCAACTAACATCTCCAGAGGGAAGTGGACGAGAGGACCCGATGGGGTACACGAAGGAGAGAGCAAAACGTTTTGCTTTTATCGCTCCATCTTCAAAACGAGAAACCGACATTTTCCGTCCGTTTGATATATAGTCTGATGGTACAAGACGTGGTCTATGTATGACATTTATAAGTAGCTATACATACGGGGGTGGAGGTATGCTCAGTGGGGGGAGGCCGGTGATCAAGAATGAGGGAGAGCCCTTGTCTCATTCTGCTCTGGCTGCCGTAACAAAACGCCGTAGACTGGGGGGCTTCAACAGCAGACATTTCTTCCGGTTCTGGAGGCTGGGGAGCCCAAGATCCAGGTGCCGGACCGTGCGGTTCCTGGTGAGAGCTCTTCCTGGCTTGCAGGGCCTCCTCCCCGCGTCCTCACGTGGCCTGGTGTGCACGTGGTGGGCGGGGGAGCAGGGAGGAGAGAGTTTCTCTCTCTCCCTCTTCTTACAAGGCCACCCATCTTATTGGATTAGGGCCCCATCCTCATGACCTCATTTAACCCCAATTACCTCCTAAAAGCCCTGACTCTGAACACAATCACGTTGGCAGTTAGGGCTTCATGGTATGAATCTGGGAAGGGGACACACCCCTGCTCTACAAGATGGAAGGGGGACGCTGTGGGTGAGGGTGCTTATTCTAGAAGCAGTGGCCCCGCCACGGGAAGGAGCCTGGGGGAGATGAGGAACAAAATTCCTACCTTTCCCTTCTCCATCCTTTGAAGGGCATTTCTCCCATCTAGTCCAACTTCATGCTGGGGCGAGTCTAATACCTTTTCAGATGCGAGAGAATATGGGACGTAGAGTCAGAGTGTGAACGGTCTGAGAGTCCAGGCCTTGGTTCCAGGACAGCAGGGTGGCTGAGTGCAGGTACGAATAACACAAAGATGTTGTGTAGGCAGACTGGCCCAGGGCGTGCCCCAGGCAAACACCCAAGGCGTAAGGCTCCATTCTCCATTCTTCTGATGCCAAGACTGCCTCCCCACCCCACTCCTCCTCTTCCTTCCCTCCCTAGTTCAGGCCCCACCTGGGCTGTTCCCTGCATCCCCTCAGCCCTCCCATTGTTTATCCCATCAGAAGATAGCACACAGAGTAGTCCTTTTAAAATGAAAACACAAGAGTCACTCCCCAGCTGAAACCTCCAGAGGTCCTAGGACACTCAGAATACACCCAAAGTCCCTACTGTGGCTGACGGCCCCTGCATGAATTAGCTTCTGGCCACCTCTCCTGACTTCACTCCTGCCACAAGGGCCTTCTTGTACTTACTAGAACAACTTGCATGTTCCTACCGCAGGGCCTTTGCACTTGCCTCCATGTCATCCTTCCTTCTGTCCTGGGGGTTCACGTCCTCACTTCCTTCTGATCTCTGCCCAAAGAGATCTCCTTGGATCGCCCCATCTGAAATAGCTCCCCTTTCACGCTTTATCCCTTATTCTGCTGTCTTTTTAATAGCACTTACCACCATCCAACATATTATATGTGCTTATTTGTAATATCATCTCTCTTCCACTAAAAATGTAAGCTCTGTAAGGGCAGGAGGTTTTCTCTGCTCCCTACTGTACTCCAAGAGCTTATAAAAGTATCTGACACCTAGCAGGTACTCATGAAACACTTGTTGAATGAATGAATGAATGAATGAATGAATGAATGGATTTTCTCAATTCATCAAGCAAAGGGCAGGGTTATACACGACGATGAGATGGGACGAGGGGGAGGCCCAGACCGCGGAGGTCCTGGGTGACCCTGGCAGGGAGTTTGGATTTTGTACCAATGGCGGTAAACAGCTACTCAAGAACTTAGCATGATTTGGGCTTTTGTTTATTTGTTTGTATTCTGGAGGCCACCCCCTCTTAGGCGTGCTTGGGCAGAATAAAAGGGGAGTTTTTCTGACCATGGAATTGGAAGAAATTGGAGGCACTCTGGTAGGATTGTGGGAAAGCAACAATTCCAGTCTCAGTCTCCTCACCCATCCTCCCAGCTTTGTCCCCCCAAGGATCTCTCTAAGATCTCTTTTTGGTTTAAACACACACACACACACACACACACACGCGCACGCACGCACAAAAGGATAAATATCAGGGTTGTAAAATCACCATCTGCCACGTCCAGCCCTCTGGGCATTTCCTATCTGCTCCCTGCGTGTCTTCTCCATTCCTGAGTGTGTGAGAAGAGGGTCCAGCCCTGATTTATGCTGCTGACAGAAACATCTAATGAATTGAAGACATAAAAGCATACGGGGCTCCCCCCACCCCTCGGGATAAATCCATTCTGGATTCAGGCCTTTGAGAGGGGCACGTGGCCGTGCTGACAGCCCGGGGTCAGTGATGGATGTGGCTCTGGACGCCCGGCTCGGGGGCACCGAGGATCTCGCTGGGGTTGGTAATGGGAGGAGCTGGTGTAGACTTAGGAGGGCTCTAAAACATCCCAAACTTGTAGCAAAAGGAGCTTAAGGCAAATCCAGAACGGAGATTCCAAGCACGTGTGGGGTGTGTGCAGGGCCAATGCCGCCGCGGGGGGAGCGGTGCACGGAGAACGAGAGGCGGGGACCGTGGTCTTAGCCCCAGCAGGCACCAATGTCCACGTGTAAAACAAGGCTCCGAACAGGGCAAGGACCGAAAATGTCAGTGCCTGCAGAAGTCCAGGGCGCGTTGTGCCTAAATGACAGAAGTCAGGTGGGTAGGAGCCGTAGAAAAACAGAGAACACTTGCCCTGTTTGTGAGAAATAGCCACCGCTCAGCTTCGACCAATGGGACCGTTGTCGGAGTCGGTCCCGGGAAGGGGAAGAGGGCGGGGGCGGTTCTTCTCCTCATTGAAGGGAAGTCAGGAAGTGGGATTCGTTCCTCCGTGGAGTCTTCCCCTTTTAAAATACTGACACTGCTTAAAACTGAAAATCTTTAATTATTTTTTAAAGCCTATTTATTTATTTTGAGACAGAGAGAGAGAGAGAGAGAGCAGGAGCAAGGGAGGGGCAGAGAGGGGGAAGACAGAGAGAATCCCAAGCAGGCTCTGGGGCTCAAACTCACAAACTGTGAGACCGTGACCTGAGCCAAAATCCCGAGTCGGATGCTTAACCGACTGAATCACCCAGATGCACCTTAAAATTGAACTAAAAAAACTTTTTAATGTTTGTTTTTGAGAGAGAGAGAGAGAGCGCGAGGAGGGGGGGTGGTGAGCAGGGAGAGAGGGAGACAGAATCTGAAGCAGGCTCCAGGCTCCGAGCTGTCAGCACAGAGCTTGACGTGGGGCTCGAACCCACAACCCGTGAGATCATGAACTGAGCCAAAGTCAGACACTTAACCGACTGAGCCACCCGGGCGCCCCTTAAAATTGAGCTTTAAACGATGCTGGCTGAACCCAGCCCGTGCACCGCCTGTCTGAAACCTCGCGATGGGATGACCACCCAGGGTCCCATCTCATTTTAGTTCAATCAATCCAGCGACTGTTTAGCAGGAAGTTCGTATGAGCCAGGTACTGTGCAGACGCTGTGGGGGCCGACAGGACCGACACGGGGCTCAACATTCAACAACGATTTACTGGGTAAATAGTAAGTACATAGGGTAGGGCAGGGCGAATAACGGCTCAGAGATCTGAGGGCCAGCGGCACATCTGGAAAACAGTCCAGAGGTGTCAAGAGAAGGGAGGGCCTGGAGCTGAGGCCACAGGCAGCCGGTGGCAGAGGTGAAGGGCCCAGGAGGCCTGGCGGTGGAGGGCGACTTTGTCCTATGGGTCCCCGCCCTTGGAAGCCAGGGTGGGAGGATGGGGGTTCCAGGTTAGAAAGCGCCCTCTGCTGGCAAAGTGCAGGATGGCTAGAGGAGCAACCAAGGAGGCCCCCCCGTAGGCGGCGGTCTTAATAACCCAGAGACGGTTGACATGGCCTTGGGCCTCCGGCAACGGCAGAGGGGAAGGAAAAGGTGGCACCTCTGAGGGACCAGTGGATTTCCCCCCGTATTTGCTGGGGCCTTTCCCCACGGGCTGATGCCAACCACACAGAGCTCCTGGGGGCAAGCGACAGAAGCCAGATGTGGCTACTTTACACGGAGTAGGGCTGGGGAACCAGTCTCGGAGGCCATGCCACGAGAAGCCATGCCCTCAACGATGCTGTGCAACCCGGTCCACGGAGACACCGCCACGGTCCCTGAGAAGATCTTGCGCGGCACACTTCACCGTCACAAGATGCCATGGTGGCCTTTGGACCCCAAGTTACTGAGAAAGTGGGGATCATAGTTCTTGCTCTGCTGGGACTGATTTTGAGGCTCGAAGGCAACCCTTTCTGTAAGGCACTCAGCACAGTACCCCGGGGCCTGGCACACCAGCACTCAGGAAATGGCAGCTGTCACCGTGGTCATCGTCGTGGTTACTTTCGGATGACTCGGCTCGCGAGCCAGTTTGACTTGCTCCTGAGGGCACGTCCCTTAGACCGACCGTCCTCTTGTGTCCTCAGCAACACTGTGCACGTTTTAGAGGCTCTGCACCCCAAACGTGTCGTCCGGTGGCTGGTATGAAGTGACTCCTGAGTGGCTCAATGGATTGAGCGTCCGACTTCCGCTCAGGTCACGATCTCACGGTTCGTGAGTTCGAGCCCCGTGTCGGGCTCTGTGCGGACGGCTCGGAGCCTGGAGCCCGCGTCGGATTCTGTGTCTCCCTCTGTCTCTCTGCCCCTCCCCTGCTTGTGCTCTCTCACTCTCTCTGTCAAAAAGGAAATAAATAAACATTAAAAAAATTGAATAACTGAATGGAAGGGCGCGTGGATGCCGCGGCAGGAGAGCGGACGGCAGACGGAGCAAGTTAAATATGTCAAATGGGTTCTCTTCGGTTGAACGACCACTCTCCTTTTTCATTCACTTTGACCATGCTCCAGACAAAGGGAGAACAGATGTCCCCTTAGTCATACCAAGGATGCCCCAGGATCGGCGAGACACCATCTGTGGCCAGCTCTGTGTCTCCCACTGGGAAACAGGGCTCCCAGATGTTTCTGAGGAGCTGGATGTTCCGCGGAGGGGGAGGGGTGGGCACAGAGGAGAGGTGGGGTCTCTGAATGTCAACCGAGACGCAGATTAAGCCACGGGCAGTGTTTGGGGGCGGGCGCCGGGAAGGTGCTCGCGGCTCGCTGCTCGCGTGGTGCCCCGGCATCCCATCAAGGAGTGTGTCGGAGACAGTTGGAACCCGCCAAATATTCTAGGAGCTCCTCCCTCGCCCAGACTCCCTTGCCGCTGGGATGGGGCCACGGGACTCCTTCGGCCAGGGGACCGTGAATGGAAGACGTGCTGTGCCTTCCAGGCAAAGGCACTGAGAGCCAGAGTGCCCTCCGGGTCTTTCTCTTCCCTGCTCTGGACCTTGGCGGCCACATGTTCCACGTGATGCAGCTAACACGCAGCAGACACCATGTGAGTGAGAAATACATTGTTAATGTGCTAAGCCGTCGAGATGTCAGGGTTTATCAGCCACCAGCATAGCGGAGCCTCTCCTGACTCACACAGTCACGTTTAAATAAGTCTCCCACATTTTTCACAGATACTCAAGAGCTCCCACTTTTATCAACAGGAGAGCTAATTGCAAAGCTTCAGGATCTTCAAGGGCAGCCACCCCTTCTCTCCACGGACGGAGAAACTGAGGCAGGCCCGGAGAGTAGAAGCCACGCACTCGGTGTTGCAAAAGCGTGGTGCGTGGGTGAGTCCGAAGCTGGGGTCTCCTCCTCTGCAGCCCCTCGTGCCCACTCTGATCAAATAAAACTTCCCTTTAAAAAATTTTTTTTAATGTTTTTATTTATGTTTGTGACAGAGAGAGACAGAGCATGAGCAGGGGAGGGGCAGAGAGAGAGGGAGACACAGAATCGGAAGCAGGCTCCAGGCTCTGAGCTGTCAGCACAGAGCCCGATGCAGGGCTCGAACCCACAGACCATGAGATCATGACTTGAGCCGAAGTCGGACGTTTAACCGACTGAGCCACCCAGGCGCCCCAAAACTTCCCTTTAAAAAAAAAAGTTTTATTATTATGACTTTTAACATTTATTTATTTTTGAGAGACAGAGAGCACGAGCAGGGGAGGGGCAGAGAGCAAGGGAGACACAGAATCCGAAGCAGGCTCCAGGCCCCGAGCCGTCGGCACAGAGCCCGAGGCGGGGCTCGAACCGACGAACTGTGAGATCACGACCTGAGCCAAAGTCGGACACTTGACTGACTGAGCCACCCAGGCGCCCCTCACATAAAACTTTCAGTGGAGAATCAAACGTCCCCTCTTCAGAGAGGGTGCCCCTGACCGCCTTCCTAGTGAGGGTCTTTCCGGTGAAGTTTCCTCTGTCACACCATCTCATTTCCTTTCTTCCCTGCATGTCTCTTGGTCTGGGTAATTTGCTTCTTTGTACGTTTATTTGACACTCAGTTGTGCTAGAATAGGTGCTTTATAAGATCAGAGAGACCTCGTGGTTCTCCTGCGTCTCCCGAGACTAGAGAGAAACCAACATGCACTACAGGCTTAGTACATGATTATTGACCAACACCAGCAACTAGGGCTAGTTCCTAATTTTACCAAGACCGTTGAGGCCCGAGGAGGAAATTGACTTGCCCAAGGCCACATTCAGGCGAAGGACCTGATCCTCCAAGAACCCGGTTGAGACTGTGCCCCCACACTGCAGCAGGGACAAACGCACCTTGGGGGAGATACCACCGGCTCCCTGGCTGCCTCGCCGCCTCCAGGGGCATCCGTGACCTCCCGCCAGCCTGGCTCCTGTGACCCCAGAGCACGGTCCCGAAAGGCCTTTGTCCCTCTCCATCCGGCCCGGCACTGCCCTGCCCGGTCTTCCTGGGAAGAGGAGGGGAAAGGCGCCCTTCGGCGGATGGGCCTTGGGCCACATCTGGAATTCAGAGTCGAAAACCCGGCTCAGTGCTGATAAGGCTTTATTGACAGGAGATGAAAGTCCGAGGCCAGTTTGCACTGTTTTACGAGGTGTCATACACTCTGGAACCTTCGAGAGCCCTCCTTCTCCCCTCCTGTCCCCCCCCCCCCCCGCCTCCACTCACCTCCAGCGGCTCCTCCGGCCCCCTTTCCTGCTCCCGGCCCACACGAGCCACTCCAGGCACCCTTGTCCCGGCTGGGGGCGACTGGTCCTGCCTCAGAAGAGACTGAGCCGGTCCAGGAAGGCCCAGAACCCCGCCTCAGATGTCTTACTCTCATCTTGCCCCGTGGGAGCTGGAATCTGGGAGCTGTCTGGGGCCAGGAACATGTCCCGCTCCGGGCTGGGTTAGACATCCAGGAATGGAGGGCAGCTGTCTTGGGGGCCAGGAAATCAAGGGAGGTGGTCCGACGGGGTGAGGGAACAGCAGCAGGGAGGAGGGGAGCAGAGGGAAAGAGCTGTCCCGAGGAAGCCCGTGTGTTAGTTGGCTTTTGCTGCTGTTACAAACTTAGTTACCGAAACAACACAGATTTATTATTTTGCGATTCCGGAGGTCAAGGTGTTGGGCAGGGCTGCATTCCCTTGCCCTCTCCAGCCCCTGGAGGCCCCACACTCCTTGGCCCCAGGGCCCCCCTCCATCTTCAAAGGCTGCCGACCTCTCTGTGACTCTGACCATGACTCTCCCCCGCCCTCTTTCACTTACCAGGCTCCCGGTGATTCCTGTGGGTCTACCCGGGGAATCCAGGATAATCTCCCCTTCAAGGTTATGGACTCACAAACACGAGAATTCCTTCTGCAACCTTGCTATCCACTGAATGTCTGTGTCCCCCAGAACTCATATATTGAAAGCCTAATGTGATGGCATCTGGAGGTGGGGTCTTTGGGACACCACTAGGTCAAGAGGATGGAGAGTAGTGTTCCTATAAGAAGGGGGAGAGAGCTAGCCCTGTCCCTCACCCCCAGGTGAGATACAGCCAGAAGGTAACTGTCTCCAAGCCGGAAGTGGGAAGCTCTCAGCACAGTGCCAGGCACATGGGAAGTTCTGGTAAGTCGTTGTTATTATTACTGGTATCAGTTTTATTTGGGAGCAATCATTTTATGTTAAAATTTTATTTCAAAGTGTCCACACTAACAATCCAACAGAGACCTGACCCTTCCATGCCCGATCTGCCCGGGACTCTGATGTCGCACGTGCCAGCCCCCAGAACCGTGAGAAGGAAATCCTCGTTGTCTAAGCTCCCCAGTCTAGGGTACTTTTGTTACAGCCTGAACTAAGACAGGCCTCACTTCTCCCATCATGGAACATAGCACGGCACAGGTTCTGGGAATTAGGATGTGGACATATGTGGGGGTGGCCATTTTCTGCCATCACAGGGTCAGAGAGAGACCCTCCTGAATGTGTGTGTGTGTGTGTGTGTGTGTGTGTGTGTGTATGTGTGTGTAGGGTGGGTCGGTGTGCAGAGAGCTGGACATTCTAGCAGGGACCACCTCACAGCATGAGATGGCCCAATCAGGCAGGTGTAAGTTTTACAGGCCATAAACCCCAGTATGCAAATACATGAAACCATATTTTCCTGTGATAAACTTTAATTTATCAGGAGCCCTGATTCTACAGATGCGGTAAAGTTTAGTCACACGCACCCATTGGCAGCCATGAGTCCCTCAGGCTTTTACTGGCCGGAGGAGCCTGAGGTGGGGATCTGTGCCCTCCCCCCCCCCACTTCCATCCTGTGACAGCTCTCAGCTTTCAGCTCCTCTCTCCCTGGTACCCTGGAAGCAGCTGCGCCTCCTTCTGGCCTCCCCCGCCAGCTCCTCCTAGCTCGGGGCTCTCCCAACCTCCCCCTCCTTTCTGTGGCTTAGCCAACATGAGTCCCATGGAGGCAGGGGGGAGGTGTCCCTGGACACCCAACCGGAGGCCCTCGCATCATACTCTGGGCCCAGAGAGATCCCACACACCTAGCTCTGTGCCCCGGCTCCAGGCCCTGATTGCTGGGGGTGGGGGAAGGGGGGTGGAATGTTGACATGGGCCCCCTCCTGCCGCCATTGTCACACTTGCTGGGACAAAGGGCTGTGCTCCAGGCCTATGGGCTTACCCTGGGCACCGAGGCACCCCTTCCTTCTGCTTGCCCAGCTCCCAGTGTCAAGGGGACAGTATTCCCACCTTCTGGGGACTCTGCCCCAGGGCTGGCAGCGCCCCCGTTCTGAGACAAAGTGTCCTGTGACGTCCCCAAGTTCTGCTGTTCCCGAAACAAACCCTCTTTCCAAATTGCCCAGCTTTTCACCTGAATGACATCAAATTATAGTTGAATTTGGGAATCTTTGCTCTTTTTCGTTTGCCTGCGACACCCTCCTGGGGACGGACAATAGCTAAGGGCTACTTAAAGCTAAAGGCACAATATCCTGGGGTGAGAGGTGGAGAGTGTCAAAGAGTTAAGAAAGTTACAGAGAAACTTATTGAGATGTCGCTTCTTCACCTGCCACAATCCCAGCATGATGAGAGCATGGGCTCCCCTGTCCACCATCGCTGAAGGTCAGTTTCCTTTTCCTTGCCACCTACCTCAGAAGCTTGTGTGAGCGCTGAAGGGGGGCCTGTGTGTAAGGGTCTCAGCCCACGGCCTGGCTCCCTACATAGGCTGGGTGCTGGTCAGTGGCTGCTACTCAGGTGACAGGTAAGCTGTATATGGGGACTTCCCATTAATAATATGCGATCTGTATTAGGGATGTTCAAAAGCAGTCTGTTTACGTAGATTCAAACTTTGTTCCAATCATAGAGCTTTTGTGACATTGCTTATACTCTTTGTTTTTTTTTCTAACTCAGAGCTGGCGTAAGGTTGAAGACATGGGGCCCATGTCCCAGTGGGAACATCCCCATCTTGACAAGAATCTCAGGGGTTACCCCAGCTGTTTCCCCCTCTCTCTAAGAGCAGTGAGTGTTGCCTTTGGGGGAGAGCCCACAGAGCGTGACCTGTGTCTTTGGGATTCCTCTCCTATTTAAGCCACAGAGCAGACAGCACCCAGGGGGTTCGTGTGCATGTCATCTCATGTGCGTGTACTTGTGGGGTGCTTTTTCACGTTACACTCTACCTGCGTGGACTTCACCTTTCAGAGCGTCTCTGTAGAATTACACTGGAGATGCACCCCAATGCCTCATAATCCCGCCTCCACGGACACCGGCCCCTTTTGCGGATGTGGACAGTCACATCAAGGTCCAGCTTCTTGAAGGCACTATGCAAGGTGGCCAAGGATGCGGACTCTGGAGCTAGGGACATTTGGGTTTAAATCCCAGTTGTGCCTTTCTTCGTGCTGGGCAAGTGACTTTATCAATACCCGCCTCAGTTTTTCTCAAAGAAATGAATATAGCAATAGCATCTATTGTTGAGGGAGGCACCCCCTACCTTACACTGTTTGAGGGAGGATTAAATGAGGTTATGCACAGATCCATTTTGCAGATGGGTAAAGTGAGGCTCTATCACCAGACCAGAGACTCATCTAAGGTCACACAAGTCCCTAGAGAAGAATGGAGGTAAGAGTCTGGAACTTCATATCATATCAAAACTTGAAAATCTCTGGCAAATAAAACTCTCCTTTTGGAGGCTGTGAGCTGGGCAGAGGCCCCCCTCAGCCTTCCATCAGGGCCCTTCCTTGCCCCTTCCCTTTCTTTCTTTTTTTTTTTTTAACTTTTTATTTTACTTTTTAAGAGACAGAGAGGGACAGAGCACGAGCAGGGGAGGGGCAGAGAGAGAGAGGGAGACACAGAATCGGAAGCAGGCTCCAGGCTCCGAGCTGTCAGCACAGAGCCCGACGCGGGGCTTGAACTCTTGAACTGTGAGATCATGACCTGAGCCAAAGTCAGACGCTCAACCGACTGAGCCACCCAGGCGCCCCGCGCCCCTTCCCTTTCTAACGCTGTCCTCCTCCTCGTCATGATGATGGCATCTGATGTCCATGCCTCCCTGGTTCTTCAGCCAAGGTGACCGCGCAAAGACTTGGAACAGGGGTGAGGGCTCAGCATGTGCAAAGACCCTTAGCTGGAAGGACCTGGCGTGCTCAGGTAGCACACGGAGCCCGGTGTGAGTGGCGTCCATATCTTCTGGGGCCTCGCAGGCCACGGTAGACTGTGGCAAAATTCTAAGCAGGGGTTACGTGGCCCAGATCGGAATTCTAAAATTTCCATTTTCTGTGGAGTGTAATATGCCTGTGGGGGAGGGGAGCAGTGCAGGAGAGAAAGCAGGGAATCCGGTTCAGGGGTGCATTGGTTCGCTTGTGGCAACAAGGAAACACAGACCGGGCGGCCCGGACAGCAGAAATGATTGTCTCACTCTTCCCGAGGCTGGAAGTCTGAGATCAAGGTGTCCCCAAGGCTGGTTCCTTCGGAAAATGGGAGGGAGAATGTGTTCCATGCCTGTCCCCCCAACTCCCGGCGGTTTGCGGGCAACCTTTGGCCACCCTGATCTCTGCCTCTTCTTCATGTGGCGCTCTCCCTGTGTCCTTGTCCGTGTCCAGATTTGCCCCTTTTTATAAGGACACCAGGCATATTGGATTAGGAGCCCTCCTCCTCCAGGGTGACCTCATCATAACTAATTACCTCTGCCATGACCCTCTTCCCAAATAAGGCCACATTCCCAGGTACGGGGGAGCTAGGACTTGCACATAGGAATTGAACACGTTTGAATTTTCAACCCGTCACGGGAGGCTACCGCAACCGTCAGGAGGGACAGAACGTGGCCTGGCTCGGGCCACGTCAGCGGAGGTGGAGGTGGGGGTGGAGAGAGAGGTTAGGCAGGGACATATTTTGAAAGCAGAGCGGGCGGGATGTGCTGACGGGTCGGACGTGTGGGGGAAAGTGGTGGGAGCAGGGAGGGGGGGGCCCATTCTGATTTCAGATTCTGGCTGGGAGAACCGGGGGACGTCGGGTGAGGGGCGGGGGGCGAGAAGTCAAGAGCAAGGTTCTGCAGCCAGCTGTGGCCGACACATCTGGTGTTTGCCCCGGCTTACCACGCGGGTCCACCTTGTCCTGGGCCGGAGGAAGCAGGCCCTAATGAGAGGCAGCTGCGGCCGGGCGGCCGGCTCACATTTGTTCTGCTTTCAGCATCAAAGGCTTGAGAAGAGGTTGTCCAGCCCCAAAGGCCATGGCCATCCATCTTGGAGGCTGCACTGCCAGGAAGCCGGGTCCCCATGGCCAGCGCCTGTTCACTTTGCGCAGAGGTCCCCCACCCTCGGCACGGTTTCCTGGCTGCAGCTCGGGAACCTTCCCCTCCACCCACCCCCACCCCGGGTTTGGTTCATCCCTGCCCGAGAATCGATCACCTGAGATAAAGAGGAGGGCTGTGAAGGCAGAGGGGTTCGTGGGGACCCGGCTGACTGTCCCCAAGGCGGCCCCAAACACAGCACGCTCTACTGAACAAAGGAAGGGAGCCGTTGAGCAAGATGGTCAGCAGCCTGCGCTCTGGAGTCGTCCTGCCTGTGTTACAGCCCAGATGTGCCCCTTACCAGCATCCGTCAAGTGAAGGAGAGATGATGCCAAGGTCATTGCAAGCCCTTAACGAAGCGTAATGCATGTGAGGTTCCTAGTGCTCGTCCCATGGTAAGTTCTCGTTAAGTTCTTGTTATTTGGGAGTAATCATTTCATATGAAAATTTTACATCCAAACTGTTCACACTAACAAACCAACAAAGGCCCAGACCCTCGACATCGATCTTCTGCTTAAGTTAGAAGTCTGAACAGTCACGGTGCGACACATCCTCAAAATTAATAATAAAAATACTTCTATCCACGCCACGCGCTGATATGGACAGTCACCCCCTGTAGTCGGCAGGCTTGAAATTCCAATCTCGGCCCTGCTCTTTGCCAGCTGTGTGACCCTGGGCGAGTCACTCCACCTCTCTGAGGCTCTAAATCAGGGACAGAATGATCAAACTCCTGAGCACTGAAGGTCCTATGTACAAAGGACGTGACTCAGGAGCTGGCTCGCAGTAAATACACAGTGAGTGATCAGTTTTGTGGTAGATCGAAGGCATTAAGGCCTCCTCCCCTCCCCCTACTGCCAAGTTCTTTACCCCTCCCTGTACCCTCTGTTCTATACCCGTTTGGTGTCCTTCCTCTCTGAGTGTGGCTTGGGCATGTGACTTGCTTTGACCAACCGGATGTTAGCAAATGTGACACAGGCATACGCTTTGAGAAGCATCTGCGTGTTTCCACTTCCTCCTCTTGCTCCTCTGCACCTGCCCTTGAGAATAGGTCCGGGCTATCCCGCTGGAGGATGGGACTGGTGTAGCAGAGCTGAGTCAGTCCAGCATCTCAGAAAAGGCCATCCCAGATCAGCTGAGAGCCAGCCAACTCCAGATATGTGTGCAAACCCAGCCAAGATCAGCAGAGCTGCCCAGACAACCCACAGCTGGCCGCGGGGGCACGGGTGAATGCCGCCAACACCAGCCAAGCCCAGCCAAGCCCGCCCCCGATCAGCAGAACCCTACAGACGCTTGAGCCAAATACACGTTTATTGGTATATGCCTCTGAGTCTCTGTGGCCGTAACTCAGCATTATTGTGGCAACAGATAATGAATAATATTAACATGCCATATTACTAATGCGTGCTTATGAAATACAGACTCTTTTAGATGGCTCTTCGGGGATCTGGGACCCAGAGATATTGACATTTGTAATGAGAGTTCACCCTGGTCCTAATCCCCATAAGATTATTTAACTGTGAACCCATAAATCTCAAAATCTAAAATATAATAAATAAGCTTCATTGTTTTGTTTTGTTTCGTTTGAGGTAAAGAGCCAAGAATAAAAATGCCAGAAACATTAATGATGTCGGCCAGACGGAGGAAGTGAGAGGAGAAAACAGGCCAGGTCATCCTCTCTTTCTAGATCTTCTAACCCAAATTTTTTAGACTTCTTGGCCCCGGAATCATAAACTAAAGACCTCTCCAGAGGACTTTTCTGTTGATTATGTGGATCTGATCCTAAGCATCTTAATACGATGGCTGTAGCCTTGTCTTGGATATCGTTGAAACTAACAATCTCCTTGTGGGTCTGGCAGCCAGCTCCCAGCAGCCGACCAGGGAGGGGGTCTGGCACGGGGAGCACGTACCTGGACTTGAATCCCAGCTCCCCTGCTCTCCAATGGTGCAACCTCAAGAAAACCGCAGAACATCTGAGAAGCAACACGTTGGAAGGGCTTAATGATTCGGATCCGTCGTGACGAGCAGGCCCATCACCCCCGTCAGATGAGCAGGTCCGACATGTAGCCTGTATGCCCCAAACAGTCCGGCAGGGGCAGTCCTGGTACTTGAGGGTTGTAATCGATGTATTGCCCCATCCCTCAACTTTCAGATTTATTGAGGCTTCTCTCTCAGTCTCATGCCGAGTTTATTTCTTGGGTTGGATTTTTTCAGGATGATCAGCTGGCCAACTAAGCACTGACAACTGTCACCAGTTAAGGTACGGTTAGTTGATGATACACAAAGAGTAAATCCCACGATCTCAGTGGCTCGACATACAGAAGTGTATTTCTCATTCACATGAAGTCTGAATGGCAGCGAGATGCCAGCAAGATGCTAGCCCTGTGTATTCAGGGACTCAGGTGGATGGAGGTTCTGCCGTCTTCACTCTCGGGGTTCAGATGTCATGCTGGACATCAACATTTGGCCACCGGACGCAAGGGCTGGTATGGAGGAGGGATGGCATGGGTTGAGCCTGGGAGAGATTCCTCCCTTCTACTCAGATCCCACTGACCAGAACAAGTGCGGGCAGACGCAAGAGGGCTGGCAAATGTGGTCCCTGGCCGGACGCCTGTTTGCCAGCAATGACCCTGCACTCTGGAAGGGCAGCATGGATCTTGGTGGACACAGGGCTGCCTCCGTCTCAACGGCTAATACTCCCTGAGCCCCACGACGTGCCTGGCACCACGTGATTGATGCCCTTTACATCTACCCTTCACGGATGCTTGTGACAGTACCATGAGGGAGGATCCTTTTTATCACCCCACCTTCCAGCTGCGGAACAAGGCCCTGAGGATGACCCCTTGATGCAGCTCTGGCTCTCAGAAGCAATAGTTTCTCCTGTGTTCTAATTGCGATGGCAAGGAGGCGGGGGTCTATTCACGGACTCCGGCTCGAAGGCTGTCTTACCAAGGCAACAGTGTCATCCCGTCAGCTTCTGCGTGTCACATTCTCCATCGCCACCCTGTGCAGAGACCCCGGGCTAATCTCTCTGCCCAGGGTCCCTGCCATCGCCACCCCTCAGCTCTCACCAAACCATTAGCCTTTGGACTGGTCAAAATCAACATGGCCTTGCTCTGTTCTCGGTCCCGGCCGAGATCAGACACTAGATTTCAGATCACTAGATTTCAAACCGTAGTGTGTCAAAGAACTATAGGTAGGCTTTCATGCTTGGCTGTCATGAATATGTTGCCTTACGTGGCAAAGGGGAATTTGAAGGTGTGGTTAACCTAAGGATTCTGAGACGGGGAGAGAATCCTGGATGATTGAGGTGGGCTCAATTTGATCATAAGAGTCCTTATAAGAGAAAGACAGGAGGGCCAGAGGCAGAAAAATGTGATGATGGAAACAGCTTGGAATGATGTGCTTGGAAGATGGCGGAAGGAGGCTGTACTTCCTTTGCTCTAAAGGGGGTCCCTTGGTCCTATGCACTGTTCTGTAGGATCCTGTTGGGTGCATGAACACACAGCTAGAACCTGCATAACTAGTAGGTATTGGCTAAAGCCCTGCAGGCAGAAAAGACAAGCTCGTTCTCTGAGTTTGTGCCCATCTCAGTCAAGATAGATCTGCTCATTCCTGGATAGAGGGATCCAGCGCCCCGAGTGGCTCTTTGGTCTCCTCGAGGGAAGGTGCCACATCAGGGGCTCAACATCGGTCCCGTCGCTGGCACGTTGGCTATTCAGCAGTGGCAATAGCTAGGCCAGCCTTGAGAAGCACGTCCCTCCCAAGCACAGCCCCCACCCCTGCCACTGTGATTCCTCTGTTCGAGTGCCTGCTGCAGCCGATACCACGTTGGCCGACATCGTCTGGCTGAGTCATTCTCTCTGCTTGGTCATTTAGTGCCTCTTCTGAGGCCGATGCTCTCTGGGGGGTATTAGCATGTGATGGAAAGATCGTCACACTTTATGCCCTTAAATCCATCTACATGTTTCTTCCACAGACTTCCTTGTTCCCAGTCTTCCAAATGTGCTCCTTCCAGGCTTCTGGATAGGCAGTCAAGCCATCCGCCACGGCCCGGGGGTCCGTGTCGATTCCAACCTTGGGCCACTTCTCTTTCTGCACTAAGTGGATTGCCAGGTCACTGCCCAGAACTGCCCAGGGGAGAATTTCCCTCCGCACCGTTTTTCAGTGCTAACCCTGAGTGAGGCCGAATGCAGTGGGGATCTATCTGTCCCTTGAACCCAACATCAAGCTATCCCAGCTGTGATTTTTTTTTTCCTCCTCTGTCAGGTGTTTGTAAGGGATCCTACATATGGACACAGGGTGAGAGCTGCGGGTGCCAGTGGAACAATGGCAGATGATGCTGGTTTATCAGCTTGGACGGTTTACTTGCATCATCTGGCCCTGTGGGGCCTACGCCAGCTCACGGCTTTGCAATATCATCTGAACTCCGCTAGTGATGGGCAGCTGTGGCTGCAGACAGACCTGATGTCCCATGGTCAGGTGCTCTATCGGTACACAAGTATCGTTTCCGGGGCTGTTTTTGAAAAGTGTGTAATTCTCCGCTGCAGGTAGCATGACCTTGCCCCAGAACCCTCAAAGGGTCTACACTGAGATTCTCCTATCAGAGCTGGCCGTAAAATTTACACAGCACTTTTCCCCACCATGGAGAGCTCCAACACCACATAGTCTGATGTGTCGTATGGCCCATGCAGCTGGGCTGCTTGCTCTAGAGTCTGGATCTGTTACAGACTCATCCTGCTCTGGTCTCTGCTCAAAGCCGGACGCTTTCCGTATCATCCGTGTGAAATATGCTGTCTCTAGAACCCGAAGAGGCCTACGGGACGCTGCACTTCTGTTTCAGTGGGGACAGGCATGCGATGCAATAATCTGACCTTTACTTCAGAGGAAACGTCCTGGGATGCTCTAGACCAGGGCCAGACTGGACCCCCAAGCTTCACTAATGTGGCTCGCGAACCTTCGAAAACCACCTCCCACTCGCTGGAGCACATGTTGTACCAAGGTTTCCAGGGTATTTGCCACTTACTGTTGGATCTTGTCTGGTTAACATTGATGCCGTCCCAGGGAATGTGGACCGTGGCTTCTACTGAGTGAATGCAAACTGTCCCTGACCCTCCTATTTGATAGAAAATAATACGTTCACCATGTCAAGGGTCATATATCATTTCCTAGAGCCCCCTCTGGTCGGTTCTAGCAAAGAAGCCACATCTGACACGGCTGTGACAGGGGCTTGTCACCCAGTGCGATGTGCAGTAGCACATTGTCATCCTTCAGGATCTCCCTGGATTTTGTAGGGGACCAGGACTTCAAAAGCAGCACTCATTGCTGTCATCCCTCATCCATCCCTCTCAACCCTGGGAGTCAATATTGTTTATTATTGACCATCTTAATCAGGGTGAGGAGGTCAGTTTCCAAAGTTTACACTTGGGTCTTACTCCATATGCCAAGGACCCAAAGTGTTCTGCCAACTTCCAAGTATAGACATTCCTGTGAGAAATGTGGGGACCAGGAAAATGGTCTGAGTAACACGATGGACCCATGGGCCCACCGTAAGCTGGGCCTGGCTCTCATACGCCTCCCACCACTCTAACATAAAGCCCGTGATGATGATGCTGAGTCCTTGAGTATCAATGTCAATGCCATGCTCTTGTGTTTCATAGTCCTCAAAATGTTTAGTCTTCAAATCTTTCCTCCAATGTTCAATTACCCAAGCTCATGGTTGTAGGTCCCTTTGGTGGAAGGGCTGGGGAAATCCTTTCTATATCCACCAGCCTTGGGATTACAGGCTCCTTCCTTCTGGAGACCCAGCCTCTTCTTCAGCCAATGGGTTCTAGATGTGAAAACTGACTCAGGATCAGAAATTGGTCAAGGGATCATGGCTTTTTATTTAGGTGGCTTTTCTCAGACTCCTGATTATTTATTCCTTAATTTAATTGTATAGATTAAGAAATACCGTGGTGGTGGCCTATCCAACCCTAGCGATGCCATTTTCTCTTAACCAACTCTGGCCGGCTATTTCCTTCAGAGTACGGTAACTTCCTCCTCTCGCAGGTCCCGCACACCTCTGCCGGCCTGAGTTATCTTGTGAATCAGTCCTAGTTATTGGTCTGAAGGTCAGGAGGGGAAGTAAGGGGACATCCTAAGGAAGGCATATATTGCTTTGTAAGTCAGACACCTCTTCATTGCCTGCAAACAATGGTCAGAAGATTCAAGGTCATCTGGGGACAGAAGAGTTTCATGTGTATCAATCCAGATAGCCCCACCTCATGTCTCAGGGTTTTACTCCTGCACAAAGCTCTGGCTTTTCATAGCAATTCCTGCCCTGGAGCTCTTCTATTCTTAAGCATAGAAGTCCTGGACCAGATCCTCAGCTTTTCTTGCCTTCTGGCCCTCAGCTGCCAAAGAGGCCCTCTGGCTTTCACAATTAGTTTTTCATTGCTGATTCACCACCCTCAGCCTGGCCTTGTCTATCTCCAGGGTATCTGTTGCCCTAGCAACAGTCATTCAATTCCATTGTCCTTAGAATTCCTTCCCCCGTATTTGTCAAACTCCCACGACATTGTCTGAGTCATCTTAGTTCACCACTAGTCAAAGACTAGTGATGCCAACGCTCCACAACCCAACAGTGATGGGTCCCCACTGCCGTCAGGCGTCAAATAATCCAGCCCCGAGACCCCACTTTAAAGTCTGCCTTCTTGGGGCGTCTGGGTGGCTCAGTCGGTTGAGCATCCGACTTCGGCTCAGGTTGTGATCTTGTGGTCCGTGAGTTCAAGCCCCACGTCAGGCTCTGTGCTGACAGCTCAGAGCCTAGAGCCTGCTTCTGATTCTGTGTCTCCCTGTCTCTCTGCTCCTCCCCCACTCATGCTCTGTCTCTCTCAGTCTCAGAAATAAATAAACATTAAACAAAATTAAAAAAGAATAAAGTCTGCCTTCTTGGATCACTCATGGCACCCAACGTCACAGGTCAGGGGCCCTGGGAATCAGGCTCTGAGACAGAGATTTGCTTGTGGGAGGTTTATTGGGAGATGTTCTCAACATCAACGTCGGAAAGGGGTGCAGGAAGCACGTTTGGGCCCAGGAAGAAATGGGCTGCAACGCAGACACAACAGAAGCCTCGGCCCATCCCGCAGGGAGTTCCGGAGCCAGAGCAACCCTGAAGAGTTACCCCAGATTGGGGCTACAAGGTTAGGTCTTCAAGCACCTCCCTTAACCAGTCATTGGACCGCAGGCTGCCCCAGGAGGCCAGCATGACCTTGGGCAAGATGTTCCGTTCCCGCCAAGAGCAATCCCTGGGTGGTTGGGTGGGGCTGGTCACAGCTGTGAGCCCTCAGCCGTCAATCTTCTCAGTAGCTGGAGGGAGCTCTGGGCGACTCACCACAGTGCCCACCACACCACAGCTGTTCTCCCAGGGAAAGATCTGTATTAAGAGCCTAAAAGAGGACGGAGACGTATTCTACACATTTGGCACATTTAAAATGTTTGTTGGTCTTGCCAAATTTCTCTCTGAAAAGCTTGAACCAATTTATACGTCCACCAGCAGCGAATGAAAATGCCTGTTTCCCAACCTCTTAGCCAACTCTGAGTATTTGATCTTTGCAAACTGTCAGTGTCATGTGGGGAGAATACATTTCATTGTTCCAATTTCCATTTCCTTTATTATTAGAGAGATTGATCATTTTTTTGAATGCTGTTCAGGCTCCTTGCTTTTTTCTCTGCTCATTGATTTGTAGCAGCTCTTTCTATCTTACGGAGAGGAAATCTACCTCGGTCATATCTTCTCCCAAGTGAAGCTGGTCTTTCAACTTTACTCACAACGTATTTGACTATAAAATCTGTAAAACCTCAAACTGCCTATCTTTTCCATTAAGGCTTCTGGGTCTCATTTGCCACTTTATAAAGGCTTTATCCTCATAAAATATTCTTCCATAGTTTTTTTTTTTCTAATACTTTTATGGTGTGGGTTTTTCCATTTAAATTTTATTCCATCTGGAATTTATTCTGGTGAGAGAAGTATGAATCCGTCTTTTTTTTTTTCCCCCAAATGGCCAGCCAGTTGCCCACATCAGCTATGAAATAATACATCTTTCGCCTCTGATTAGAAGTCTCTTCCGGTGTCCTAAGTTTCCATATGAAATGGCACTTTCCGCTCCATTCTACTGACCTGCCTGTTTTCGATCCCGCATCCAAGCATCTGTACTGTTCCATCCTTACAATGTGTTTCAATATCTGCCGGTGCAACTTCTCCCTCTTTTCTCATTTGGCCCCAGACATCTCTTCTCTTCTACCTATTCTTCTGGGTAAAACTCAGGACCGTGCTGTCAGGCTCCAGAAGTAAAAAAAAAAAAAAACATGCTGGAATTTTGGTTAAGATTGGGTTGAGTTTTTTGATACCTTTTAGGAAAATTTGCATGTGTATCATTTTGGGTCCTTCCAGACAGGAACAAGCTACAGTGTGTTTTTATTTTTTCAAGTCCTCATTTTCTATGCTTTTGGGGATTTTACATGTATATGTCACAGGTGTTAACATTGTCTTAAGATACCGAAAGAATGGCCAAAAAGAAATAAAATGAATAATGAGTCTATGTGGATGTCAAAATCCCCCCATGAGCGATGGACATTAGACATGCTGGGCATTAAGCAAGTTGCTTAATGGACCCAGGTGAAGACCCTGGATGCCCCTCAGTGGCCAAGACCCAGATCGTTAACCCGCGTATAATAAATATATAAGCATACATTTCATATAAGCCTACATGTTTTTATGGAATTTATTCCCAACACTTCATTTATTATTGTTATTATTCTTGCCTCTGTGGACAGATTTTTAATTTCCATTATACTGGTTATTGTTGCTCTATGAGAAAGCTACCGAGCTTTGTACACTTATTTTGTAACTAAACATCGTACCAATCTGTCCTATTGTCTATAACAGATTTTCCATGAATGATCTCGCTCTTTGGAGGTGGATGAAAAGAATCTTCTTGCCTCTTGGATCTATGCTTCAGAAAGATTATTCTCTATGCTAGATTTTGGGAGAGGAGGGAGACACAGGGTGGGTCTTAGTCCTAAACGGCCTATCGGGTCGAGTATGTTTTCTTTCTGATGATCTAAGTTAGGACTCTAAACTTTCAGGTTGGCTGACGAGGCTCCGGAAGTAGCACCTGCCTGTTGAAAGGGCAATGTGGTAACAGGCATCTTCAGTTGCTTGAGATCTAATTTTATCATGACTTGCTTTAAGATTGTGTTGTGGGAAGCCGATCGGGGCGGATCAAGGATAATATTAAAAGCAAACACTGAAACTGTGGGTAGACAACCGTCGCGCTTTATATGCATTCGCTCATTTCATCTTCAAGGCATCTCTTAGAGGTGGGCACTATTGCTATAGCCCCATTTTACAGGCGGAGAAACAGACACAGAAAGGCTGGGTGAATTACCCACGGTCATTTAGCTTATAGTTGGGGAACCAAGATCTGAATTCAGTGACGCCAGAGGCCATTACCCACAGCCACCATAGTAGTGTGGAAATCTGTTCCTTATTCAAAACCCCAGAATAACCTCCAAATCCCAAGCCCAGATCGACCAGAGTTTGCTGTCTCTTTTTTCTCCATCTCAAAAAGTCAGGGGCTCCCAGCTTTCCAGGCAGCCCCAGGATACCAGACCGGCCAGGCAGAGGCATCCGGGGAGGCTCCACATACGGGGTGAGGAGTTGAGTTATGTATCAGTAGCCAGACACGGAGTTGGTAAAACCAAGCCCTGGAAGATCGCAGTTTTTAAAATGCAAATTTTCTCTGGGTGGCTCTCTCATTTCATTACGTTGCGGTCGGTGGTTGGAGTTTTCTCCCTCTTTTGAAAATTGTTGCTAGTTTTGGGCCCTGAGCTCAGCCGCAAGGTGGGGATGGGGCTCCTTGCTTGTGCTAGCCTGTTTCTGGGCGACGTTTCCAGGCCTCTGAGGCAACGGGGTTCAGCGCTTCTCCCAGAGAAACCCTGCAGCTCCTACCAGCAGCTCTGCACCCACTGGTCTGGTTCCAGTTCAACCATAGGGCAGCTAGCCAGGAGACACAGGCACAAAATTCCCTGGGAAATCAGAGACGGCTTCAGAGAGGAGGTGACATTGGAGGCATTTCCAAATTAATTCAGTATGACCAGTATTGATGTTAGTCCCTCCTTTGACAAATATTTACCAAGCCCTTATCATGTGTTGGGGATATAGTAACAAGCCAGAGGGGCCCTTGCCCTCAAGGAACTCACCTTCTAGGCAACAGCAAGTAAGCAAATAAATGAATAAGATCGTTTCAAATAGTCGGAAGGGCTACAGGTAAGGTAAAAAGGATAGAAAGTGAGGAGTAGGGGGAGTGACTTAAGACAAGTGGTCAGGAGACACTTACCTGAGGAGCTGAAATTTAAGTTATGCTCGATTGTTAGGAAGGATCCAGAGCCGTGAGGATATGAGGGTCACGGTGGCCATGCAGTGGAGAGTGGGTGGTTGGGGAGGTGGGAGGCAAGCCGGAGACCACTTAGGGGACCATGCAGGGAGCTGAGGGGGTGATGACGGAGAATTGGAAGGAGAGGGATGGGGAAAATGCAGACATGGCGTCAGATTTAGAAAGTGGTGCATTTGCATGTGGATCAGCCCTGGAGAGTAAAGAAAATGAGCTCTCAAAAAAAAAAAAAAAAAAAGAAAGAAAAAGAAAAAGAGAGAGAAAAAGAAAGAAAAAGGAAAAGGAAAAAGGAAAGAACGAAACGAAAAAGAAAAGAAAGAAAAAGAAAGAAAAAGAAAACAAAAGAAAAAAGAAAAAAAAAGAGAAAAAAAAGAAAAAAGGAAAAGGAAAAAGGAAAAGGAAACGGAAACGAAAAAGAAAAAGAAAGAGAAAAAGAAAGAAAAAGGAAAAGGAAAAGGAAACGGAAACGGAAACGGAAAAGAGAAAAAGAAAAAGAAAGAAAAGAAAACAAAAGGAAAAAAGAAAAAGAAAATAAAGATAAAAAAAGAAAAAAAAGGAAAGAAATTGAACAAAAAAAAAAGAAAATAAAAAGAAAAAAAGAAAGAAAAAGAAAACAAAGAAAATAAAAAGAAAAATAAATAAAAAATAAGAAAAATAAAAAATTAAACTTAACGTAAAAAAAATTAAAATAAAAAGAAAAAAACAAATAAAAAAAAAAAATAAAGATAAAATAAAATTAAAGTTAAGAAATTAAAATTAAACTTAACTATAACAAAAAAATAAATATAAAATAAAATAAAAATTAAAATTAAAATTAGAAGTAAACTGAAACTAAAAGAAAAAGAAAAAGAAAGAAAAAGAAAAAGAAAAAGAAAGCAAAAAGAAAAAGAAAAAGAAAAAGAAAAAAGAAAAGTGAGCTCTCGATGGTGACTCCTAGAAGTTTGGCTTGAAAAATACTAGTTACGTGGGGAGGTTATTTTCCAGATGAGAAATACAGGGGCTGGAACAGGTTGTTGATGTCAGGAAATGAGAGTTCGTGGGTGATAATGAGAACAATGGTAACTATAGTTAATTGAACACAATGTGCTTGCTCTTTGCTTAGGCTAGTTCCATTAACGCATCAATAATCCTGTGAAATAGATACTTTCCCATCCCTCCCCCACCCCAAATGAGAACGGAATCTGAGAAAGCGGAAGCTGACGCTCAGCTTATGAAGGACGGACCTGGGGTTCAAACCCAAGTCTGTCTGCTCTGAACGGTTACACTCAATAGTGCTTTCATAATTCAACTTTCACAAATAATAAGATTTTTTACAACTGTTGTGTTTAAAAACATTTTTCTATTTTTCAACAACTTTTCAGCACTTGGCTAAATTATTTAACATTTTCTTAAAAAAAAAAAAAAAACAATACGAAAGAATGGCCAAAAAGAAATAAAATAATGAACCTATGTGGATGTCAAAATCCTCCCATGAGAGATGGACATTAGACACGCTGGGCATTAGGCAAGTTGCCCACTAGGCACATGGACCCTGGTGAAGACCCTGGATGCCCCTCTGTGACCTTTAATATATCTTTCAAAGCCTGGTCTGCCTCTCCCTTCCCTCCTCCATGGTTTTCTAGCCCATCCGCTATGACCTTCCCCCTCATCTCTGTCCTCTCACTAACCAGGACTTCTTTCACTGCCTCCAAATCTCCCTGCCCATCCAAACTGCGATTCTCACTCTTCTGTCTCCTCCCTTGGTTAGCTCCTACTCATGTGACCAAACACAGGCCATGCATCACCTCCTCCAGGAAGCCTTCCCAGACTCCCATCTGGTTCTTTGTTTCAAGGGTCGTAGAATCAAGCTCCTCCTGTCCTCAGCGCTTCCTTGATTTTAATTCCCACCTATCAGTGTGATTTCTCACCACCTCTCAGCTCAGAGCTGGCCCTGAATAGGAACTCGGTAATTGACTAGTGAATGAATCGTGTTTCTTGGCAGCTTTGAACGGCTCTGCCTCTTGCCTGTGAGTCCTCAGGGGGACTCGTGGCTCAGACGCAGCTCTGTCCCAGCAAGACCTGGCACCCCCCTCTGGAAGAACTAGCCGGGTCACCACGAAGCTAGACCCTTACTCCCAGGTCACCTGCTCTCCACGCCGCAGGGCTCCAGGGAGGGGCCACAGTGGTGACTGGCAGAACCGGGAGGGTGGGAGAGGAACAGGGAGTTATGGGGAAAGGGAAAAGCCTTTTGTTGTCATGGGGAGGGGCCTGGGGTCTTGATGGGGGCGGACCCCACCAGCTCAGCCCTGCTATCTGGAAATCCTGCCCCCCTTGGGGCTCCAGACCACCAGCAGACCTGCTGAGTTGGGGTGGGGAGGGGCATGGGGGTGTGCAGTTACCATTAGGGAAAATGATGATTTCAACAGACACCTCCCCTTTCTCCGCCTGTAGCCTTGTCCTGGGTCCCTTTCGGAAGGCTTCATTTGGAGGCCCAAGCTGAGGCCGAGTGGGGCGAAATGCTCCGCGTTCCAAATATTCGTAAATGGAGCTGTTTTCCCAAGCTTGAGGCTGGGAAGCTGTGACCTGGAGGCTGGCCAGGGATCGCAACGTGGGGTCCCGGCCAGCCGCTTGCTTGTTAGATAAGATAGTTCTATGCTGCCCGGCCAGACCGCGAGCAGAGGAGGGCAGGGCCTGCCTCTCACACATACCTAGGTTCCTGGCGCACACTGAGGCCAGGCACGCAGCAGGACCTCAGTTGACGTCTCCTAAAAGTCCACCCGGCCAGTTCCTGGACCAGCTCCCGCTGTCAGGTCGGGCAGACCTGGATTGGGCCTCGCTCAGTAGCTACACAGCCTTGGCCAATTCTCCTGATGGCTCCGTGCCTTACTTGCCTCATCTGTGAAATGGGGACGACGAAGTGCCCACCTCTCACGGTTGTCAGAGGGCTCAAACCGAGCCCTGTACTTGGCCCCCTGTTGGCTCCTGGAAAATTCTCACTCCTAGTGACCCCCAACAATCTGCGGGAGCTGGCAAACACCCGGGGAAATCCTCAGATTGAGAGACACAGCGCCACAGGGGTGACAGCGCGCCGATTCTGTGGACACGAGGAAATGGGCAGGTGACAGTACAAGAGGCCGAGCCCCTAAACGCTGGTGGCCGCAGTGAGACAACAAGGGGCATTTGTTTTAGAGGCTCAGGCTCGGGGTGTTGGGGGATGCAGAGAGCTGGAGCTTGACGCTTTTCAGACTCCTCTTTTCCATAGAATGTCTTTAAAATTTAAAGTATGTGTGGGGCGCCCGGCGGCTCAGTCGGTTAAGCTCTTGGTTTCCGCTCAGGTCGCGAGCTCACAGTTCACGAGCTCGAGCCCTGCACCGGGCTCTGCACTCTCAGCACAGAGTCTGCTTGGGATCCTCGCTCTCCCTCTCTCTGTCTCTCTGTCTCTGTCCGTCTCTCTCTGCCCCTCGCCAACTCACACCCTTTCTCTCTCCAAATAAATAAAGTATTTTTTTAAAAATAATGAGATAAAAGTATGTCTGGGGAGGGGAGGACAGAGGGACACCGGAGGGAGGCCGGACAGGGCCGTGGCCCAGCCGCGGGCTCTGCTGGGCTGCCAGGATTGCCACACCCTGTGCCCTGCTCTTCCCATTTGTTACACGGGGGCTTAGAGGGACTGGCGTCCGAGGGATTCCGTGAGTGGGTGTCCATCAATGCCCAGAACGGTGCCATGCGTGTTGTGGAGGCTTCTGCGTTCGCCTGAAGAGAGCCAGCACGGTGTAACCGAAAGCGCGTGGCTTTGGCCTCCGTGTCTGAGCTCAAGTCCAGACCTCTCTCCTGTCGGCCACAGAAGGATGTCGCTGAGTCACTCTGAACGTTGGGCGCATGCTGGGTAAAATGGGAACGATAGATGATGATAACGGTGGAGACGCTGATGCAAGGAGTCCGCCGTGGCACCCAGCAGGTGGCATGCTCCAGGTGGCTGGGATTACCACGGTCCCAGACTTTCCTGGAGTACGAGGTCATAGGTGTCAAGAAAAACCGATCTTCAGGCTGGGTTTTCAAGGATCCTGCGGTGGTTAATTGCATGTGCCAACTTGGCTGGGCCACGGTGCCCGGATCGTTGGTTAAACCTTATTCCGGAGGTTTCTGTGAGGGTGTTTACGGATGAAATAAGAGTCAATTTGGTGGCGTTTGGGTCAAGCAGACCGCTCTCTATAATGTGGGTGGGCCTCATCTAATCAGTTGAAGGCCTGAATACAAGAAAAGATGGTGGCGTTTGGGTCAAGCAGACCGCTCTCTATAATGTGGGTGGGCCTCATCTAATCAGTTGAAGGCCTGAATACAAGAAAAGATGGTGGCGTTTGGGTCAAGCAGACCGCTCTCTATAATGTGGGTGGGCCTCATCTGATCAGTTGAAGGCCTGAATACAAGAAAAGATGAATCTTCCCTGAGCAAGAGGAAATTTTGCCACAAGACGGCCTTGGTACTTGAACTGCAAGAATGGCTAGTCCCTGGGTCTCTACCCCGCTGATCGACGCTGCAGATTTTGGATTGCTGCCTCCATAAATGCATGAACCAGTTCTTTAAAATAAATCTCTCTGTCTGTCTCTGTCTCTGTCTCTGTCTCTCATACACACACACACACACGTCTGATTGATTATCACGTCTGGAGATACACGTCTGATTGATACATGTCTGGAGAACCCTAATACAGATCCTGTGTTGAGTGATAATAAAAAGTATGCCCAGCACCAGCCACCTCAGAGATGAAAAATGAGAAAGGGGGAGTCCTCAGCAGGATTCTCTCTTTTTTTCCTTAAGTTTATTTATTTTAAGAGAGACAGCACAGGTCAGGGAGAGGCAGAGAGAGAGAGAGAATCCCAAGCAGGCTCCGCCCTGTTGGCATGGCGCCTGATGCGGGGCTCGAAACTACGAACCCGAGAGATCCTGACCTGAGCCAAAGTCAGACCAGCTGAGCCACCCAGACGCCCCTCAGCAGGGTTCTTTAACATTGAACTGGAAGTATATCCTCAGGAAGTAGACCCTTGGGGCCCCAGACCCTGGGGAGGCCTGGAGTGATGAGCTGGGAGGGCAGACCTGTGTCTTGTTACCCTGTGAAACCACAGCAGATTGAGCAGAAGGCCAGAAAGTTCCTTCTTGGGGAAAACGTCCGGGTAGTGAGTTTGGGGTGATGTCTGAAAGGAGCCTAGACTGTTGTTTTACACCCAAGGACCTACCTTGCAGAGAAACACTGTGGATGGAGGGAAGCCTGGGGTCCTAGCCTAAGTTCCCTTCTACATCCCGGGCCTCAGTCTCCCCATATATAAGGTATAATAAGGGCTCGGGCTCTAAAGTTTCTAAGGCACCCGCCAGGGTGGATGCCCAGGAGGCGCTGGGCGGGACAGTGACCCAGGCAGAGGGTCAGAGAGGACTGGGTAGGAGCAGAGGCAGCTCACAAGCAACAGGCTGGGGTAGGAGCTTAGGGAGAAAAGCTACTTTTTTTTTTTTTCAACGTTTTTTTATTTTATTTTTGGGACAGAGAGAGACAGAGCATGAACGGGGGAGGGGCAGAGAGAGAGGGAGACACAGAATCGGAAACAGGCTCCAGGCTCTGAGCCATCAGCCCAGAGCCCGACGCGGGGCTCAAACTCACGGAGTGCGAGATCGTGACCTGGCTGAAGTCGGACGCTTAACCGACTGCACCACCCAGGCGCCCCGAGAAAAGCTACTTTAAGTCCTGCTGAGTGGATCACTGAGAGAGGGGAGAGCCCCTCAGGGTCTAGCGATTCCAGAAAAACAAAGCTTTTTTTCCTGGGCTATCAAACGTTTCTATTAATTTTTCTTCAAAAACATTTTAAAATTATTCAGGCGCCCTCCACTCTAACCATCTAATTTAATGTTTTGTATGCTGTCATTAAAAAATAACTTTGGTGTTTGTTTTTGCTTCTTACAAAAAGAATGCTCATTTGTTATAGAATGTTAAGAAAATTCACACAAGGGGAAGAAAAGAAGATTGCCCACGCATTAATGAGGGCAGGCCACCTGCTGTTAATAAACAACTCCAAATTTCAGTGGCTTAACATAATAGGTTATTTTTGCTCAAGCAAAAATCCAATGACGGTGTCTCGTACGTGGCCATTTTCTGGATGATTCCAGGACCCAGAATCCTCCTCTCTGTGGCTCCATCATACTCTAGGGCCCTGGGTGCTTTGTCTCTAGCCAGCGGGTGGGAAAAAAAGGTCAAAGACCGTGCGGCAGGTTTTATGGGTTCAGCTCGGAAAAGGCAAGCATGATTTCTGCTCACGTTTCATTGGACAGCGTTCAGTCACATGGCCATGTCCGACTGCAATGGAGGGTGGGAAATGGAGTCTAACTATGTGTCGGGAAGAAGAGGGATGGATCCCACGGGGTCCACCACATCCTGAACTTCAGCGCTCTGGGAAGCACCATTCGTGCTTTGGGGAATCCCCTTCCAGTCTGTTTTCTATGCCATGTACATTTTGTGTAATAAAGCATTTGGCTAACAGGAGTGCCTTTCCCACTCTTGGTGCGCCCATCGGACCAGACCTGATAGTTTCGGCCGACGGGATGACTCAGGGTGGGGGCTGGCCATACCTGACAGACCAATCGTGTGATTAGAGACTCGGGGCTTTGAGTCGCGTGATGTCAGCTCAACTTCCGGGGAGGGGAGGGGGTTAGAGATTGAGCTCAGTCCCTTATGCCAATGTAATGAAGCCTCATCAAAAACCCTGGACGCTGAGGCTCTGGTGGGGCTCCTTGTTGGCAGTGTTGTGTCATACACGGATGCCAGGAGAGAAGCATGGTGCTTGGAACCCTCCCAGACTGAGCTCCATGTGCCTCTTCTAATGCGTATCCTTCTGCTATCATACAATGTTAATTGTAACTACAGTGCCTTTCTGAGTTCTATGAGCCTTTCTAGAGAATTAATGAACCCAAAGGGAGTCCATGGGGACCTCCAGTCCATGGGGACCTCCAGCCGGCTGGTCTGAAGTGAAGGTAGCCCTGGGGACCAGCCAACTGGTGGCTGGAGTGTGAAGAGAGGGCAGTCAGGTGGAGGACTGTGCGCTCTTCCTGTGAGGCTTGGCTCCACTCCAGGTCCGTACGGATAGAGATACGGATTCGCACGCACAAACACTCGTTGAAAGGCGTGTGTTCCCAAAGACGGGATTGCTCTATAAATCCTACTTTGTAAGATGCTCTTCTCCCCCCACGTGACTGTTGTTGCTGATGTCTTTCCAAGGACTTGACCTGAATCCCGGGTCACTCCGGTAACCCAGCCAGAATTCTAGGACTCTTACTTGTTTTCCCAAGTTGGAGACAGATGGAATGGCCCAGCCCAGCCCAGCCTTTCGCCCTTATCTGGCTCAAACCTCGTCCTCGGCATCACCCCGGCAGCACCCCTGGAGGACGGCTGGGTGAGCTTAGCACAGCTAAGTGTGGGCAGAGACATCTAGGCCAGCGGCCAGCTCTCCAGAGCCTGCGAGGTCAGGTGCCCGGGCCAGAGCTGTGGCATAGGGAAGGTCTGGAACAGACCGGGACAGTGTGGGCTGAAGCAGGGGCCCCACCCAGGCTCCAATACTTCACCCACTGCCGTCCTGCCGTGGCTGCTGGGATAGCCCTGGCTCCCTGCGTGCCTGGCCTTCCGCCGCTGCCTCTCGTCGGGCACAGGGAACTTGGGTGGGGCTGGGGGTGGAGAGGCAGACAGAGAGACAGGTAATGCTCGCTACCTTACCGTCACATGCAGAGCCCGAAATTGACCTCAGACATCCTCCAGGTCAGGACTGTCAAATTCTACTGCTGTTAGAATCACCTGAGGAATCTGTCACAAGGCAGATTCCCAGGCATCACCCCCACCCCCCCCAGACAGGCTCATCCATTGGCGCTGGCGTGAAGATATAAGAACCCACAATTATCGCATCACTTACAGGTGATTCTGACCTAAGTGAGCCCTAAGTCACTTTCTGGTACATCCTCCTCGATTACCTGAGGCTCGGAGAGGGTAGGTAATCCTTGAATCTGTGCCCTGATGACCATGATGTGCCTGACGTTGGGGAGGCGCAGAGAGACGGGCAGTCACCCGAGGTCGCTTGCCCTCCCTCTTGGGGCCAGAATGAGTGGCGGCTCCAGGCAGAACGGCTTTGTTTGCCAAGGTCCCCTGGCCCCCGGGGCATCCACAGGGCCCGGGTTCCACAGAAGAAGAGGCTTTGTCAGCCCCCGGGGGTTTTTACATTCTTCTCCATTTGGTGCATGTGGAAACTCATCTCTGGCTTTTCTTTTTAGGAGACAACAAAGCTGGGACTCCTGTCCTGGGGGATAGTGCAGCCTTCACCCCACAGGAATGGTGGTGGGGAGAGCCTTTCCGTACCCCCCCCCCCCCCCCGCCTTGCTAACCACAACTGTACAGCCCCTGACCTCCCTCCCTCCTTCTCCGGCTGGCGGCCGGCAGGGTGGAGGTCCCTGGGAAAACTCCCGTGGCTGAGGAGCCAGCAGACGGTGCCCGGGGCCTTGGCAGGGTCCTGGACTCAGGATGCCTCCTCCGCGGCTCAGCCTCTGGTCTGGAAGCGCCGACGGGATGTCTGGTGGCCTGGCGTTGTTGGCACGCGGGGCTGTGCTGTGCAGGTGACGTACGTGCTGCTTCCGGGTTTCCAGAAAATTCGGTGCCCACGGATGGGGACGGAGGGGCAGAGACCGCAGAGATGGGGGCTTTGGCCTCTGCTGCTGTGCCCGCAAGAAGCCGCTGAGTCACGATGTGTCCTCCAAAGGCAGCCACGGGTCTGGTCTGTGGCCACCGGCTCCGTGGCCATCGGCTCCTGGCTTCTCACCCTGTGCCAGAGCACCTTCTCTCCTACTCCATCAAGCGACGCATATTCATCCCAGCAAAGCTAAACTACAGACAAGAAGAAGAATGATCACCCCCAACTCACTAGTTAGAGAAAATCACTTTTGGCCTTGTATTGAATTTCCTCCCCGTCTTTTATCTAAGATGGGAAGCAGGGCAATTCTAAGTGTGGTCCGCAAACCATTTCACGAAGAGAAAGTATGAAAAACACGAGTGAGCATGTGGAAACTTCTATCGCAATTTGACGTGGCCAAATCACCGTGTTTGCCAAAAGTATCGGGTTGTAACCAAAGAGAAATCACAAAGCAGTCCTTCAAGCATAGGTAGACTGAGAAGCACGAATATCGATATTATTTTAAGAAACATCCGTGGTTTTTTTTTTTTTAATGTTTATTTACTTTCGAGAGAGAGAGAGAGAGACGGAGCGTGAGCAGGGGAGGGGCAGAGAGGGAGGGAGACACAGAATCTGAAACAGGCTCCAGGCTCCGAGCTGTCAGCACAGAGCCCGACGCGGGGCTCGAACCCACGAACCGTGAGATCGTGAGCTGAGCCGAAGTGGGACGCTTAACCGACTGAGCCACCCAGGCGCCCCAAGAAACATCCGGTTTCGCTCCCTGCTCCGTCTTCATTCTGTGTCTCCCTTACCGCGTCACATTGTGTCTAGTGCTGTCACGCTTTTACGGCATCATTGTCCCCCAATTTTGTTTACCAGTTCTCGATGCTGGACATTCTGATGGTTTTCGGGATCACGACCGATACGTGATGAACATCTTTGTTCGTGTTCTCCCTGTGCATTTGCGCCATTCCTGCCTTCAGATAAAGTTTCAGAAATGAAATGGCCAGAACAAAGGAGGCCCATCTTTTTAAGATTTTAGACACGTGGCTAAAACGATCTAAAGAAAAGCTGACCCAATTTGCCAGCAAGTTAGGAGAGGTGGCGTTTTTAAGGCGGCATGGCTGGCGGGGAGGGGAAGGGGATTTGTGCACAACAGCCGCCTCGTCCCATGACAGCCTTTCAGAGATTTGGAGACTGTGACTGCGTCCAGGCTCCTTGTCTCCAGGTCCTTCAGCTACTCCTCATATGGACCCAAGAACAGCAGGGCCAGAAGCGGCCTTGGGAGTTCCCAGCCTGGAAGTTCTCAGTTTGGGTTCTGCAGGGTAGTCATTGGTACTGCCAGCCAAAAGTACTCTATGATGAATCATCTTGAGAACCAGTGAACTAAGCAATCCAAGAAGATGTTCACTGCAGGACTTCTCAGAGCATTTAATATGTTAATGTGCATTTTTTTTTTTTTTTAATCTTCAAAAAGGGCCATAGCGAACAAAGTTTCCCCAGCTCATCTGACCGTGGAAACCTTCGGGGAAGGGCAGCTCAAAGAAACAACCGTTCGTGGAACGCCCTTCCCCAACACAGTGGTTTTCAAACTTTCGGAAAGACACAGAACACTTTCTTCAAATTATTTTGTATAAAAAATCTAGTGGATTTTATGCAGAACAGGTAAAAACAGGACTGGAACAACACAGAGGCCTGATGATTCATTGTCTTTCCCAGGAGGACCCCCGGGCGATATCTCAGAACTCGTAGGCAAGCCTGTAGCACTATTTGAAGACCATAGTCCCCTGCTCGATGTCCCCTCCCCCACCAAGGACTGTTTGAAAGGTCATTGTAGGGGGAAGAGGGCAACTGTATGCATAGTTAGTAGTATTTGCGGAGCACTTATATGTCAGACCCTAGTGTGAACTCTAGAGAAAAATAAGAAACATTCTCTTGTCCCCCAAAAGTTCAAGTCTGGCGTGTGAGATGCACACAGACACGTGCAAAGGGAATCACAAATACAAAAGGTATGTAACAAGGACAAGCGGCATGATAGACATTTGTTTTCTGTCTGCCACACGTCCCTTCCTTTGGGAAGCTGCCTCTCTCACGCTCCATCACTGGTAAGGTACCTGTGACAATATCCTATGCTTCCAGCCCACCAGCTGGCAATGTGACTCTTGCCTGGCCGTCACGGCATCCTATTCTCCTGGTCTCAGGGGCCGTTTGGGACGGCACGTGACGCAAACCTGGCCAATCAGAACCATCCCCTAGGAGTGTAGGTTGATGCTCTTTTGTGGGGGGGGGGGGGGGCACTGCATTGGGATGGCAGGAGCCCCTCCTCTTTCTGCCCCGCTCTCCCACTTTCTGCCCCCACTTCCCAGAGCGACTCCACCTATAGCAGGAAAGAGTGAGGGCAGCCCCCACAGAGAAAAGGGTCAAGTGATGAAAGGTGAGAGAGTCCTGACGTCTTCATCTCCAGGACCTGCTCTAAGTCTGGACTTTGCAGATACACGAGCCAATTAATTCCCCATAGGGATTTGCACCAACATGACTGCATTTCTGTTGTTTGTTCTCAAAGGTGTCACTGACTAATGCAAGGGACAAAAGACGTCAAGGAGGGAGAGGTCTCTTCCGGCTGGAACAGTCAGAAGAGGTATCTCAGAGGATGTTGACCTTGAACTTGATTTGGGAGGATGTAAATCCTCTAGATAGGAGGGGGTGGAGCACTGCAGGTGGAGGGGATGGTGTGAACAGAGACGGGGAGAGAGGTGTGGAAAAAGTGTAACAGTTTAACCAGGGGACGGGGAGTACCTGGAAAGACAGGCTTGGACCATTCTATAGGATGGCCGTGAAAACCAGGGTGAAAGGTTTGGTTGGCAATGGGGAGCCACTGAGGGTGTCTGACCATGGATGGAATGGTATGGTCTGACTGGTGTTTTAGGAAGATCCCTCTGACAGCAGGTGACAGGTGGGACATGGGGATGAGGGAGAGGGAGGAGCCACCACTGAAGGACTGGGAGCACTGAGCTGCCACCAGTACAACAGAGAAGTGAAAGGGACGTGTTGACTTGGGGACAAGGGGACCGATTGGATCAAGCCGCACTGAGGTTGAGACCCACTATGGATTGAAACCGTGACCCCGGCAAAATCCATATGTTGAAGCTGTAAGCCCAGCGTGGCTGTATGTGGAGTAGGGAAGTATTAAGGTTAAATGAGGTCATTAGGGCAGAGCCCTGAACCTATAGGATTAGCGTCATTATAAGAAGATATACCAGAGTGCATGCTCCTTCCCTCCCTCTCTCTGTGCCACGTGAGGACACCGAGAAGTTCTGCAAGCCAGAGAGAGAGTTCTCCCCAGGAATCAATGGACCAGCACCTTGATCTTGGACTTCCCAGCCTCCAGAACTGTGAGAACTCACTGTGTTCTTTAAGCCCCCAGCCTACCGTATTTGGTTGTGGCCCCCCGAGCTCAGGCAAGGCCACAGGGCGCATGGCGGTCAGGTAGAGACAGAAGTGCACCTGCGTGCACGTCCACCTGGGGGCACTCTTCTTGGTGGCACAGATCTACAAATCTGCCCGGACCTGGGGCCACGTGCCCTGAGGATCAGATGTAACCATCACCTTTTCATCATCCCAAACAAAACACCCCAGACCCGTTAAATACAAATTCCCCCTTATATTCCCCGCCCACCGCCCCCCCAGCCCCTGGTAACGCCTATTCTATTTCTGTCTCTCTGAATTTGCTCACTTTAGGCACCTCACGTTATGGAAGCGAGCGTGCAATATTGTCCTTCTGCGTCTGTTTTATTTCACCTAGTGTGACATTTCTCAGGCCCACCCACTTTGTAGCATCTATATCAAGATTTCATTTCTTCGGGTGGCCGAATAGTATTTTGCTGTACGAACACACCACATTCTGTTTTACCATTCCTCTGTTGACGGGCACTTGGTTGTTTCACCTTTCGGCCACTGGGAATAAAATCGGTATGAACACAGTGTCAACAGCGATCGTCTCGACCATCAGGCTGAACGGTCGCTTTTTCTCCCCCGAATCACTGACGATCATGTTTATCTCCAAAATAGCTGAGAAGAGAAGTCGTGTTGAGTCGAGGTTTGATTCTCCGACAGTCTCCCCACACCCTGTGGGCAGCTCCGCAAACCTGAAACCCTCCCCAATGCTCTGAAAACCCGGTCTGGCCCGATGTGCAGCTTCCGGTTGAAGGTGGCACTCCCTCGACCCCCCACCCCCACCCCCCACCGCAACAAACGGACGTCGTCATCCGGCCACCTGTTCAAGCCCCGAGTCTGAATCCTCTGCGTTCTATCTTCTGACATCTTACCTGCCATGGCAGCGCCTGTCGGCTCAACCTTCCAGAATATAGCCTGACTCTGCCCAGCGCCCTCCCTCCCTGGTCCGTGCCATCATCCTCCCCGGCTGGAACTGAAACGGACCCACGAAGTCTTCCTGATTGCTCCTCTATAACCCACTTTCCTCCAGCTGCTAGAGGACTTTGGAAAGCAAAGGCGGATCACACCATGCCTCTCTTCATGGCTCT
Organism: Lynx canadensis; assembly: GCF_007474595.2. Taxonomy (NCBI): domain Eukaryota; kingdom Metazoa; phylum Chordata; class Mammalia; order Carnivora; family Felidae; genus Lynx; species Lynx canadensis. The sequence goes on along the minus strand of NC_044312.2, from coordinate 97,168,363 downwards.
CTAGTGGCTTCCCATGCCGCTTGGCATTCCCCCCACCCCTGAGTTACCTGGCTCCATGTCTACACAGCCACTGCCACCCCGCCAACCCCATCTGGTGCCCCTTCCCCCGCTCACACCAGCCACTCTCCCCTTCCTTGCTTGCTCCTTCCTCGGGGACTTTGCAGTTTGATGGGGTGTGTGCTCCAAAGTACCCTTCACCCGATCTTTGCATGGCTGGCTGTTTCTCACCTCGGAGAGATCCGTTCTAATGTCACCTCCTCCAGGAAGCCTCCCTGATCACCCAACTGGAGCAGCTACCCCATACCCAGGCCTGGACATCTCTATCCCATGACCACACTTAAGATCTTTATGCCACTGATTGCTATATGAAAGTATCTGCTGTCTGTCTTTATCTCCTTCTTCACTGTCTCTTGTCCCCCTCCTAGATGTAAGCTCCAGGAGAGCAGAGGTCCTTCCTAGTTGCCATTCCACCCCACCCCGCCTCCCTGTGCCCAGAACAGGGCCCGATACCAAGGCACTCAAGTGTTAGTAACAAGCAAACCATCAAACGCCACAAGGATGTAAGTAAGCACTGGGGTATATCTGAAGTTTCCCTGTGCTTTCTGAAGTTTGCGGTGGGATCCAGGCTCTGCCAACACTTCCTTACGGCCCGGGGTCTCGCGTGCATAGTAAAAGCATGCGCTGCCTTCTAATGGTGCCTGCACAAGTCTCGCTTTCTTGTCGCCAACATCAGCTGTGGGAGGAGGGTGCCTTCACAGAACATGCACCAGCACAGCCGTGGACCCCCCTCCACGAGGACGCTGGCCCCACGCGCAGCGCTTTGGGGCTCCACCAGGGAAACTGGTCTACCTGGGGTACAGCCTCTTCTCCCGGCGGTTCCAGGAAACCTCGGGGTCTCCAAACATGCGGTCTTTTCTGCTCCAGGGAGGAGGGCGATGCTTCAGAGACAGCGCCTCCCTGTCTTGCGGTCGGGCTATTCTTGGGCCTCAGAATGTTCTTCTCCTCGGTGCTGACAGCTGTCACCTCTCCCGGTGGTAGTGCCCGGCCTCTGGAGCCCCACTCGCTGGGTGGCAAGGGCTTCCTCGGGCCCCACGCCCACCTGGGCTCTGGCAGGCGTGGTAGGAGGAACTCAGAACATGTGGCACTGGGGGCTCCTCTCGGTGCGGCCCGGCTCTTCCTCCTCCTGCCAAACAAAAGCTTCCACTGTGGAACAAACAGACCAAGCCCTTTCACCAACTCCAGGGCCCCTGCCTGATTTGCTTGCTTTTTCCTTCCCCCCCCCCCCCCTCCGCTGGCCACGTTCCCTTGCGCCTGGGCTCCTACCCCACTCTCTCCTCTCTGGTCTCCGGATGGACGGTCACTGACCTGCGGCTGCCGTTTCCTCTTCCTCCAACACCCAGTTTATCATGTCTGGAGTCTTCTAGAAACTGATAATAGCCCCTTTTCTCCTGCATTGTTCACTCGGTCAGCAAGCATTAAATCATCATCACCGTCATCACCACGTTCAGCCATCACCATGGTTACCGTTTACTACCTTTATCCTTATCCCCACGGTTACCACCTACCACCATCACCAGGGTTTGCTACGTGCCCAGCGCCGCGCTGAGAACTTGGTGCGTCTCATTTACTCCTTGTGAAGTAGGCTTTATTCTTCTCTTCATTTCACAGAGGAGGGAACCGAGCTCAGAGAGGTTGCGGAGTTTGTCCGGGGTCACACGGCTGGCACCTGAGAGAGCTGGGATGCTAACGTGATGCCACTGGTCGGCTCAGCCCTCAGGCTCCACGGCTTCCGGTGGCAGAGGGGTCAGAAACTGAATTCTGAAGCGAGGCAGCCCGGGCTGGTCAAAGCCTGGTGCTAGCCCTGCCCCTTCCTGGCTTTGTGGCTTTTGTCACTATTTGACCTATGCCTCAGCTTGCTTGTCTGTGACTTGGGGATGACAGTGGTACCTACCCCCCAGGTCTCCGTGGGCATTAAAGGAGTTCATAGATGGAGAACACGTACATTGTCTTAGCAGGTGACTGGGACAACTAAATGCTCTGGGACACGTGCAGAAGGCACAGTAGGACACAGCCTCTTCCCTCAGGAGCTTCTGGTCTAATGGGAAAGACCGTCGCATCGTGGGATGAATCAAGCCACAGAAAGGAACACGGCATGTAGATGGGCAGGGCAGGGCCATATCACAGGGGCCTCCACTCAGGGCCATGCCGAGGCCAGCTTAATCATTTGTCTGTTTTTTTTAAGAATTCTTTTATTTTGGGGGCGCTTGGGTGGCTCAGTCGGTTAAGCGTGTGACTTCGGCTCTGGTCATGATCTCACGGTCCGTGAGTTCGAGCCCCGCGTCGGGCTCTGTGCTGACCGCTCAGAGCCTGGAGCCCGCTTCCGATTCTGTGTCTCCCTCTCTCTCTGACCCTCCCCCCGTTCACGCTCTGTCTCTCTCTGTCTCACAAATAAATAAACGTTTAAAAAAAATTAAAAAAAAAAGAATTCTTTATTTGAAATAAATTCAGATGTACAGAAAAGTTGCAAGGGTGTTACAGAGACTTCTCATACACTCTCCCCCACCTTCCCCTAATATGAACCTCCTACGTAAGCATGCTACCTTTAGCAAAACTAAGGAGTTAGCATCGGTGCAATCCTATTCTCTAAACTACAGTCTGTGTTTCGATTTCACCCATCTCCCGATCCATCACATACTCCGGGATAACGTGTTGCATTTGGCCAGCTTAGTTTTGAAGGAGGAATAGGAGTTTGCCAGGGCACAGCTCTAGCCATCGGAGCCACTGGGCACGACAGGCCAGATGGGAGTACAGCTGGGCTTTTAAACACATGCCTGAAGAACGTGCTGTTTCCCCCAGAAAGAAGACAAAGGAAACGGGACCACAAAAGAGGTTCGTGAGGGTGGCTGTTCCCAGCCACACTCCCTCCAGCTCTGACCCCATGGGAAGGTTATCGGAAGAGGTCAATATGGTGCAGTCAGGCAAAGACCACCTCTGTGGGCCCTTGTCCTACAAGGAGGGCCTGGTTTTACAAGGAACCTCAAGAAGCAAATGGAACGGCTCTCCAAACTGGGATCGAGCCCTGGCCCTTTGGGCTCTGCATCTTTGGGCCAAGGTGAGCATGGAACTGATGGCCCCAGGAAGACTCGTGGGGTTGATTTCCTGGCCTTGGGATGCAATTAGCGGTGTTCAGGAGGAAGGTGATGGGATCTACAGAGGGCAGTGGCAAAGCACGGTCCCCCAGGTTCAGGGAAGCGTCTTCTACGAAACAAACTCCTGCTCTTCTCTTTGACTCACTTTTTCCATCTTGGCCTTTGCTCACCGTGGGAGCGCTAAGCCACAGAGGGCCTGGGTGAGGGGGCAAAAGCGTAGGCGGTGGCAGGCGGGGGGGTGGGGGAGGGTGCGGGTAGCCTGGTCTGCTTTGCATCTAGGTCAGCCCCAATCTCTACATGTGTAATTCACTTGGCTTCCAGGGCCTCGTCCTCGGTCTTGGGGCCAAAGCCTTAGCTAGAATAATGTATTACTGGCCTCATCTTCCCTGGTTGGAAACCAGGCCAGGGGATCAGGAAATCTGCATGCATTTGTCTTTTTATGCAACACGGATATATTGAACAGCAGCCCGTAGCCAGGCGCTGTGCTAGGCTTCCCGTGGAGTGCTGTTCTCTCAATAGCCCACCTTTAACAAGGACATAAAATAAAGGATATAAAACTTTTGTAGCCCCTAGAGTTTCCTACTGCTACCGTAACAACATAACGACAAACTTAGTGTCTTAACACACCGTAAATCTATTGTCATACAGGTTTGGAGGTCCGAAGTCCAAAACCAATCTCACTGGGCTAAAGTCAAGGTATCAGGAGGGCTGGTTTCTTTTGGAGGCTCCAGGGGAGAACCTGTCCCCTTGCCTTTGCTGGCTTCCAGAGGCTGCCTGCATTCCATAGCTCCTGGCCCCTTCCTCCATCCGCAAAGCCAGTGAGGTAGCATCTTCTCTCCTCCCTGACTGTGCCCTTACATCTTTCGCTGTCATAAGAACCCTTAGAATTACATTAGACCCACCCGAATTTTCCAGGAGAATCTCTCCTTCCCTTCTCAAGATCCTTAATCGTATCTGTGAATTCCCCCTTGCGTTGGTAAGTAACATGTTCCCAGGTTCCAGGGATGAGGACATAGACATCTTTGGGGGGGGAGGGGCGTCATTCAGCCCACCACAAGCTCGTTTTTGAAGTGGTTGACAGCCCAGGTTCTAACGTCCACAGACCTGGATTTGCATCCCCACCCTGCCCACACCCTTACTGTGTGACCTTGAGCTACTTAATCGCTCCGTGCCGTAGTTTCTTCCTCTGTAAAATGAGACTAACAAGGGACCTCAAGGGTTGTCGTGAGAAACATATAAGAAATATATAAGCTAGCGTATGAATTCTAGCCGGAGAACCTTAGCTAGAAACAACAGAAGCTGCCTTTCTGCTGCTTCGAGCAGAAAAGCAGCCGCTCGTAAAGTCATCAGGAAGGCTGGAAATCTAGGCCAGAAAACGTCAGAACAAGGCAGAAGTGTGCCAACGAGGCTTCCTGTGTACCTCCCCTGTCCTGTGCACCCAGTGCCTGCTCATGCCATCTGTGGCCCTGCACAGGACGCTGGCAGCTCTGGGGACAGACCCTCTGCTGCTCCTGGGCTGAAGCAAGTGCTGGGCAGGAGCGTGGGATTGGCTGGGCCCCGGTCACATGTCCTCTTCTGGGTTGCAAGGGCTTCTGGGAAAGCTAGGATTGGCTTTCTCAGCTTCTGGGCAGAAGGCTGGCTCTCCTCCCCTTCTTGATGCATAGGATGGGGAACTCTTCAAACCCAAAAAGGGGTTCAGCTCTCAAGTCAAGCACTCACGCACTGCCACTCGTGATGATCGCTGGTCCGGGCTTTCTACCGATGGATGAGGTACACTTGTACCCGCTCCCCAGAGCCTACTGGTCCCTGTTGAAAGGTGCCCAGATGTGGCCCGAGATCCCAGGCGCTCTCACCAGATGCAGCCACACGCCGAGGGTGACAGCCACTCCCAGGTAGCCATCTGGCCAGAGAGACCCTGCTTGGGCTGGAGAGCTCGCAGCGCTGGCTAACTTCATCCGCTTTTGTTGGAAGGAGAAAAAGAGAAACCGAGAGAGTGAGAATGAGCACGCAGAGAGGCAAAGGCGTCCGAAAGATGTTTTTAATGTGCATCCGATTATGCAGCCAAGCCAGGGGCCTCTGCCCAGCTTCCCGGCACGTTCCTGCCTGAAGACAGCTTGATGATTTGAAGGCAGCCGCGGTCAGATTGTATACCTGTCAACTGCCTCTCGGCGCTCGCTGGGGCACAGGCTCTAATGAGGCCTGACACCTCAGGAATCCAGCAGGATGCGAAACAGCCGCAGAGGGCAGGAGGGGAGGCAGGCGGGGCCTGCTCCGGCCACTCGGCCCGCCTGGAATGCGCCAGAAGAGTACGGGAGGGAGCCTGGTGGGCCCGGCTCCAAGTTGTGCCATGGCCGTCGCTGATAGGATAATGGCAAAGCCACATCACCTCTCTGAACTCAGTTTCCTCATCTATAAAATGGGGTTTAGTATTCTTTCAAGGTTTACTGGGGAGATCCAGGATAGAGTATACAAAGTGCCTAGCTTACAGCAACACCTAATAAACGATATATAAATCTTATCAACCTTGTCCAACACCCCCATCAACCTGCACATTCTTGTCTGCTTCACTTACTTGCCTGTTGAGGTGCTGAGAATTCGACCTCTCGGATGTTTATCCTCCATGATATATTTTTCCAGCTTTCTGGAGATGTAATTGACATGTAACGTTGTGCAAGTTTAAGGTGGACAAAATGTTGATTTGATACGCTCGTGTATTGCAAAGTGATTACCACCATAGGGTTAGCTAACGCCCCCAACCTGTCGCATGAATAACTTTTTTAGAGAGAGAGAGCGAGTGCGTGCACGTTCACATGCAAGTTTGGGGGGAAGGGCAGAGAGAGAGACTCTCAAGCAGGCGCCACGCTCAGCACGGAGCGTGACTCGGGGCTCCATCCCACAACCTTGGGATCATGATCTGAGCCAAGTTCAAGGGTCAGACACTTAGCCGACGGAACCACCCACGCGCCCCTTAACTTCTCTTCTTGGAGGTGACAACATGTAAGATGTCTCTTAGCAACTTCCAAATATATAATCCAGAATATTAACTATATATTCACCATGACTCGTTGTTTTACCTCCTTGAGAGCCTGTTGGGAGAACTTTGAGCCTGAGGTGAAATGTTAGAGATGACGTTGGCCAGCTTGTCCATGTCTCTGTGAGACATCCGGGCTCAGGTGGGGAGGTAACTTACCCCAGGAGGGCAGACAGAGCATGAGGCCCCTTCTTCTTGGAGCTCCTGCCATGACTCCAACCGCAGGCATGTTAGGAAGACGCAGAGAAGGAGAACAGCCAGCATTCTGGGGCCACCAACCATCATTCCGGAAAACGCAGGTGGAGCACGTCAGAGCCCTCAGGGAAGGCACAGAGAGGTATAGGCAAGGGCCGAGAGCGCCAGTCCCTGTGCTCTGGTAGAAGGAACAGACACTTGAGCAAGTCGTCCTAGGAACCTGCTGAGAAGAGCAGATTGCAGGCCCAGAGCGGGGGAGACCGACCCTTCCTGGGGTCTGGGTGTTGTCATAGGAGCTGATGGTGAAGCCGGGCTTCAAGGACTTCCCGAGACGGGATTCAGCAGAAAGGGGGAGCAAAGAATCACATCTGGTTAAGGAATAAAGAGGGGCTTCACGAAGGAGATGAGATTCGCCCTACACTGTGAAGGAGGGATCAGATTTCCAGACAGAGAAAGGTGAAAGAGCCTGGCCGTGGGCACAGCCTGAGCAAAGGCGGAGAGATGAGGAAAGCCACAGGGTGTGCTTGGAAGTGAGTGGTTCGATCGGACCGGAGAAGGAGGGGCAGGAAGCAGAATGGTGGGAGCTGAGGCTGGTACAGCACTTGGGATCAGGTGGGGGTAGCAGGAAACGCCAGGGAAAGGGAAGTTGTGTTTAATTCCAAGGGAAGAGGGAGCCATTGAAGGTTGCAGAGCCCCGCTGCGGCGTGCCTGGGGCTGAGGTGTCACGAGAGGAACTGGCGCAGGGAGAAGCAGGGCAAGGTGGACAAGGAGTATAGGTTCTCGCCATCACCAAGATTCACCAACGTACAGCCTCCTGATGACGTTGAATAGCCTCAAACCCAGCAAGTCCACAAGTCCGCTCCTCTTTGCTCAGGGGTCAAGTCTCATGCCCTTTTGGTGAGCCCGGCTTTCCCGAGGCTTCTGCCTTGAGTGCTGGTTGGGAGGGGGTGGGGAGCCCCTTGCTCGGGCAGCTCCAGCTGAGTACTGACGAGTGATGCTCGGTACCTCGCCTTAATGACAACGAACGTGGTTTTTATTACTCCAGGGCTTTGCTAAGATCACAGCACACAAGGGGCAAGGAGGGGGCTTGGGGGGTGCCTGCCACGTGCTGGGCAAACGTGCACACCTTCGCTTCACTGAATCCGCACCGCATCTGTGATTTCACCCAATCCCACAGCAACCTCGTGGGGGAGATGTTAGTACCCCATTTCATAGACGAGAAAACTGAGGCTCAGAGGGACTAAGGAAACTGCTCAAGGTCTCTGGGCTAGACAGTGGCAGAGCCACGGAGCACCCGGGTGGCTCAGTGGGTTAAGCGTCCGACTTCAGCTCAGGTCATGATCTCACAGTTCGTGAGTTTGAGCCCCGCATCGGACTCTCTGCTGTCAGCCCAGAACCTGCTTCGAATCCTCTGGCTCTCTCTCTCTCTCTCTCTCTCTCTCTCTCTCTGTCTCTCTCAAAAATAAACTTTAAGGAAAGAAAAAAAGAAAGTGGCAGAGCCAGGACTCGAACCCAGATCTGTGTGTCTCCAAACTGATGTTTCCCCCACATCACGCTCCCTCTGGAGAACAGAACCTGGCCTACGAAAATGCCACGAAGGACACTCAACCGCCTCCTTGAGGGTAAGGAAGTGCACGGCCAGGTGAGCCCCAATCCCTCCTCATGAGGAGTCTGGGAACCATTAGCCAGGATAGCCAGAAACCAGTGCGGTCCCAGTCAGGTCCTGGGTGGGTGGCGATGAAGTTGGTGCCACTCGGTCTTCTCTGGAGTGTTCTTGACTCTTCCCTTCCCTGTAAAGAAACGTCCTCTGCAGCTGCCGCGGGAGCACCCTGGGACCGCCCCCAGCTGGGCAGTAAAGGCACGCCTCCCAGCTCTCCAGTACTGCCTGGAAGGCCAGCCTTCCCCCGATGCCCTTTCCTCCTGGGGAAGCGCTTCTCTCTCTCCCAGACAAGCACGCCCTCAGTGGCTGCAGCTGGACATGAACGCTGCCCCTTTCCTTCCATGTTGGGATTTCCTGTTTAATACCTCTGCGCCTACTTACTCCCTAGCAAATTTCTATCATGCCCTACCATCCCCACTAAGCCCTCCCCAGCCAGGACATGACCACCCTCCTCTCTGGCACTGGTCCCATCTCGATGCTGCCAATAATGGGTAATGCTTACCCATTAGCACCTCCCAGGACACCCAAGCTCCAGCTCTGTGGCTGCTGCATTAATCAGGTCTCCTGATTGCAAGTGACAGAAACACAGGCTGAATGCATTGAAAGCCAAATGGAATGGGATGGGATGGGATGGGATGGGATGGGATGGGATGGGATGGAGTAGAGTAGAATAGAATAGAATAGAATAGAATAGAATAGATTAGACTAGACTAGAACAGAATAAATAGAATAGAATAGAATAGAATAGAATAGAACAGAATAAATAGAATAGAATAGAATAGAATAGAATAGAATAGAATAGAAATTGGCCAGTACAACAGGTAGCTGTGGGGATGGGAATAAGACTGAATCTAGAGTTGAAAAATGCTAATAACTGATTTTCTCCCTCCTCTGTCCCCCAACTGTCAGTATGTGCCTCATTCTTGCCTCTCGCAAATGGGCTCCTCTACAAGGTAAAGAAAGGGCCTCGGATTCCCAAGTCTCCAGCTTCCCAGTGGACCAAGTCCAGTGGGAAGGAAGGCATCTTCTTGCTCTGGTTCCCTTAACAGGAAGAGCTTTAGTGGACCCCAGGGCCGGAGGGGGGTGGTGGCGTCACTCCGGACCCAATCGCTGGGGCCAGAAGGATGGTGGGATGATTGGCCCAGCCTGGGTCTACTTGTGCTCAGGTGTGAGGCTTGGGGCAGGGAGACTTGTTACCAGAGGGATGGAAACGGGGAGCACACTCAATGGAAAGAATAGTTTCCATATACCAGGGAGCAGTGGTCAGGAGTTTGCCCAGGATGGTTCGAACAAGAAGGGTTTCCCAGTCCTTGGGGCCATCCCAGGAGCTGGGTCCTAACAGGGCGACAGAGCAGCGGTCTTCACAGCAAGCCGGGAGGCGGAGGCCCCCCTCCAGGGAGCTTCCCAGCTTCCCCTGCAGGGAGATGCCAAGAGGCAGAATCCAGAGCGTGAAAAAGACGCAGAGGAATCGGGAACGCGGGGGGCTGCTGGGTGGCTCTGAGAGGCTGGGCGGGCGGGCAGGGGTACCCGGCTGCTCACCAGGACAACCCCTTGCCCCCCCACCTGCTCCAGGCGGTGTGGGAAGAGAGCCCCGGCTGGTCAGGAGGGGGAGGGTGGCATCCTGCCTGCACCATTAACTGACTGTGTGACCTGGGCCTCAGTTTCCCCGCCAGTGAAATGAGAAGGTCGGATGGGAGTGGCCTCCGCCTCCCCCGGAGTCGGCCCCGGCTCCTCCCATCTCCCCAGGAGCGAGCGTGGCCCCCCGAAGGCCCTCCGAACCCAGGAATGTGCCCCGGGCCTCAGCCTCCTCTCAGCTCCTGCCCAAGGAAGCTGGGGGAGCAGTTGGCAGGGCAGCCAAAGGTCCCCTCACCTCCCCCTCTTCTCCCCCGAACCATTGCTGCTTCCCCCTTTCTTTCCTCTTTCGGCTGCAAAGCACATACAGATGTGCGGCTGTCGGCCACAATCAGGGGGCTCAGGTGAGGAATGGGGCCTGGCAGCCTTCGGCTTGTACTCGTTTGCCTGAGTGCAATTTCCCCATAATTACACTTCCTAACTTTTCAGCATCTGTGAAAGATCATCTTCTGACACAGTGGAGTCAGGCTCGCGCCGGCCAGGAGGCGAGGCCCTTCGTTCGGAATCATTTTCAAACAGGCAGAGAAAACACATTTGCTCTCGCCTTTCCAGCACGAACGACGTCCCCAGGAGACAAGCCCAGGGCCTCCCGGTGGCTCCGACCAGCCCGCGTCCCGGCGCCTGCCACCCCCGTCACCCGCTCCCGCGCCGACTCTCCACCGCCCCGCCGCAGTTCTCGGTGGCTCCTCGTCGGCCACCCCTCCCGCAGCCCCACTGGACGGCTCCGTCAGTCATTCACGGTGACATCTGGAGGGTCGCCTACGCTGTCACCCCCTGCTGACCTCGCCACCACTATAGTTCGACCTCTCAGGCCTTCACCCACCCGTGTTCTCTGCCGTCACCTCGTCGCCCACAGCCACGCACCACCACATGGTCACCTACAGCGGCACGCCTGCACAGACGCCCCTTTCGCTGCCCTTTGCCGGCATCCCGGAGCACGGAGTCCGGCCCGAACCCCCGAACAGGCGCCCCACGCGGCACCCAAGCCCGCCACCGCACGGCCTGCAAACCCATTTCCTCTCCCACTCCGGCCAGCGGGGGTCCTGTTCCGGTCAGCACCAAGCTGGAGATCCCACGCCGCCTCTCCCGGGACCTCAGATGAAGGTTTGCGTTGACAGGAGGGGACCGGAAGGAGAGGCAGACAGAACTGAGGGCCGCGGACGCTCTGGGGGAGGAAGGAACCGCAAGGGGCCTTGTAAATGCGCTGGGGATGCGGCCAGGCCTCCAGCAACGAGCGACAGCTCAAGGGACAGTCACGGATGCAACGTGTGCCAAGGACTGTGTGGGAAGAGGCCCCAGGTGCTCGGATCTCCCCACCTGGGGCCTGCTGGCCCAGGGCTGGGGACCCAATCCCACCGCCTCAGGGTAAACAGACTGTGAGCCAGGGAAGGCACTCCCACTTCTGATGGAAACCAAATACCCCGGGGGTGAACCATGCCCAGATCCTCAGACAGGGCCACTCTGTTCTCACAGTTCTGTAGGAAGGATTGCTGCTCCCAAGACCAAGAATCTAGAAGGAGCCTGGGGGTGGGGTGTGGTTTCAAGCAAGCTTTTCCTTTTGTGCGTGAGACAGACGCGAGGCACATGCCTCCTAGCCCGAGCTCACGGCAGACATCACTAATCAATCATGACACAGAGAGGTTAAGTAATTTGGCAAAGCTCGCCCCTCTGATAAGTGAGAAGAGCCAACTTTTGAGCCTGGGCAGTGTGAATTCAGTCCTTGATCTTAACCATTGTGCTCTACTGTCCCGTACCAGCTCTGGCCGCTGGCCTCGGAGGCAGCCTGTGCCTCCTGTATAGCTCCCCAGCAGAACAAGAGATGAAAACAAACCCTTCAGAGAGGGGGGTAACTGAAAGCAGGGCCAAAGGTGGGGGTCGGTGCAGACATGAATTCAAAGTCAGGCTCTGCTAGGGCGCCTGGGTGGCTCAGTCAGTGGGGCGTCCAACTCTTGATCTCGACTCAGGTCGTGATCCCAGGGTCAGGGGATCGAGCCCCGCCTCGGGCTCTGCCCTGAACACGGAGCCTGCTTAAGATCCTGTCTCTCTCTCCCCCTCCGCCCCTCTTCCCTGCTCATGCACACACACACACACACACACACACACACACACACACTCTCTCTCTCTCTCTCTCTCAAAATAAAAATATCTATGTTTATGAAAATTATAAATAAAAATACAAAATGAAGTCAGGCTCCCCTGCCTCCTGCCTATGGGATTCAGGGCGGGTGACATACCCTCTGGGTAACATTTCCTCCACTGTAAAATGGAGACAAGAATAGCCTTTGTAGAAAAGTTCCGAAAGCACCCGGTCGAAAATGAAAACGTGGCACAGTCTTGTGTATCTGAAAAGCAAAGTCCCAGCAGTGTTATTCACAATAGTCAAAGGTGGAAGTGACCCACGTGTCGATAGGTGAACAAAATGCGGAATATCCATACAATGGGATGTGATTCAGCTTTAAAAGAAAGGAAATTCTGGGACGCCTGCGTGGCTCGGTCAGTTAAGCATCCGACTCTTGATTTCGGCTCAGGTCGTGATCTCACAGTTCATGAGATCGAGCCCCACCTCGGGCTCTGTGCTGACAAAAAGGAGCCTGCTTGGGATTCTCTTCCTCCCTCTGCCTCTGCCCCTCCCCCACTCGTACTTTTTGTTTTCTCTCTCCCCTCTCAAAAATAAATAAATAACTTTAAAAAAAATCCTTTAAAAAAAAAAAAGGAAGGAAATTCTTGCACCTGCTACCATGGATTAAACCCTGAAAACATCACGCTTAGTGAAATAAGTCGGTCACAAAAGACAAATACCGTGTGATCCCACTCATGTGGGGTACCTACAGTAGTTAAAGGGACAGAAGTCGGAATGGTGGGGTGCAGGGGCTGGGGGGGAGGGGAAACGAGTCCATTTTAGGGGCGTCTGGGTGGCTCAGTGGGTTAAGTGTCCAACTCTTGATTTTGGGTCAGGCCATGACTTCACGATTTGTGGGTTCGAGCCCCTTCTTGGCTCTCTGCTCTGATAGCACAGCCTGCTTGAGATTCTTCCTCTCTCTCTCTGCCCCTCCCCTGCTCGTTCTCTCTCTCTGTTTCTCTCAAAGTAATATTTTTAAAAATGGTCAGTTTTATGGTATGCATATTTTACCACAGTTTAAAGTAAATCCAAGTCCTGCAACGGCCTAATAACTTATGAGTTGGGTGATGTGAGTGGGGTGGCCTCTGCTGGGGGAGGGTTTGAGGACACCTGAAAGGAGCTGGCATCTGAGGTGAGGTTTTGACAAGGCTGCGTGGGATGGGGAAGGTCTGACACAAGGACAATCATCCTCAACTGCCCGAGAAACAGTCCCTCGGTCCCTACCTGCCCCCTGTCCCCGCCCCACGGGGCTCAAAGGAGAGAATGGGCTGCTAGGACATCTTGAGGGGGCAAACAGGGGGGCCATGCTGGAGTGACAAGGGGCAGCACTGAGGTCTCAGTGAGCCCCTGTGCTGGCCTTCCTGGCACTCCTTCCCTGGGAGAGCCTGTTCCCAGGGCTCTACTGTGAGCACCTACTCCCAGTTCATATTCTGTGAGCACCTACTGGGTGTCAAGCCAGGCAGAACATTACAGGGAAGGGGATAGGGGCCAGAGACAGAAGACCTGTCCCAGCCCCCAACACAGCAAGGCTTAAGGCACGGCGGGTTCTGGAGAACCCCAGGAACACTCGGGGGCACCGTGCCCAGCACAGAGAGGCTCAGCGTGAGTCTGGGAACGCGCAACATGCTCGCTCCTGCTCTGCTGTGTTCCGTCCCGGGCCATCCTGTCCGTCTGAAGAAATCTTATCTTTCCTCAAGTCCTAGGACAAGGCCTGCACTATCCCATTCATTAGCGAATTAGCGAATTTCCTGATGGCCTCTGTGTGCCCCACCGCAGGGAGGGGAGTCCCTGTCCTCACTGCACCTGCTCACACGGCTGGTCCTGGATCCAAGTCTGGGCTCTGCCACCTGTTAGTTCTGTGGCCTTTTTGTGCCTCAGTTTCCTTGTCTGTAAAAGGGGCATTATTTAATAGTACCTGATTCATGGGACCAGGAAGCACTTATGGCCATGCCTGGCACATAGTAAGTGCTGTGTAACTCAGAGCTGTTTTTATCTTTGTCATTATTTCACGCTCTCCTGCCCTCCTTCTCTTGTTCACACCATTCGTCTGATATTCGTCTAAATATTTTACGTTTACTTTGTTCGGTGCGTTAAGGAGGTCCGCTCAGAGCAGGGGCTGAGTTAGATGCTTTCCTCTAGCACGGTCACGGCTAAGTCACATAAGCAGACACGCGGGGCTGAGCTCTCAGGACACCTTCGCCGTCACGATCGTATCTCCCTTTGACATCCTCCTCGGGAGAGGACCCCAGAAACGTGAGCGACTTGCCTAGAGCGGAGCTGGGGCCGGAACCCAGGTCTCCTGACCCCAGACTGCATGCTTTCCCGGCCAGGTGCAGTGACAGCTGTAGGATCTCTGCCGAAGGACAGATAAATGAAGGGGCTACTCCCCTCACTGTCCTGCACTGTGCCCTCCAGGAGCGGAGGCAGCAGCCGGGAGAGAGGGGCTGAGGGGTGGGGATGTGGCCCCCAAGTGGGTGAGCAGGCGACGAGAGAGGCCTCATCACGTCCATTCGCTGCCTGCCCTGCTGCTCAGCCAGAGCTTGTGCAAAGGCAAATAGCTCGCCCTGGGGCTTTGGTGACAGGCCTAACGGCATCATATTCTCCCACGAAAGAAGGATCGAGGGCCGGGGCAACATCTGGAAAGCACTCTGAAGGGACTCCCTGTCACTGAGGGCTGTGGAGCCTAGGGTTGCCCTGACATGCCCCCGCCATCCCCGGGACACTGGGCACCCCCGCCTCGTTGTGGTGTTTGCTGGGAACAAAGACATCTTGGCAACCCGGCAGGCATCCTGCACGGGACAAATGGGGCTGGGCATCTGTATTTTTACCACATTTCCCACTTGGAAGCTGCCTGATTGGAGGAGTTCCAGCCACTTGTTGGGGTGGGGCTAGGGCCGCTCAATCACCTGGCCAAAAAGTCACTGTCCCAGCTTCAGGAGTCGGCATCCGAATGTGGGACGTGCCCCCTCCTGTCACGTACCAACTGGGTTAACTTCGGGCAGGTCTCTCCCTTCTGGGCCTCAGTATACACATCTGTAAAAGGGCAGTTTGGGATTAAGACCCTCCAAGGCTCCTTCCCGCTGGGACATTCTCACAGACGAACACCCCACCCCTCGCCAAGGAGATGGAGGGACCCCAAGCGAGAGGCAGCCAGCCACGCAACCCAAGGCCCCGGCTCCAGCTGGATGTGTATCCCAGTTGGCAAGAGGGACAGAAAACCAGGGGCGACAAGTGTCAGACCGCAGAAACCACTAGGAGTAAATTAAAGAATGATGTGATACGGGGGCGCCTGGGTGGCTCAGTCAGTTAAGCGTCTGACTCCGGCTCAGGTCGCGATCTCACGGTGCGTGAGTTCGAGCCCCACATCGGGCTCTGTGCTATCAGTGTGGAGCCCGCTTCGATTCTTCTGTTCCTCCCTCTCTCTGCCTCTCCCCCACTCATGTGCTGTCTCTCTCAGAAATAAATAAACATTTAGGGGGAAATGAGGTAAAATTTTTTGAAAAAAATTAAAACATGATGTGATAGAAAGCCAGGAATATCCTGGGGATTCGTGGGACCCAGCAGAAGTATAAATGGAGGTCGCAGCCCATGCCCCTTCTCTCCTACCAGGTCTCTACCCTGCATCCTGAGGGGCCTCATGGGCAGTGTGGACACATAGCAGTTCGGTCCACTTCCTCTGCCGACCACGCCACACACACCACCCAGCCAACCCCTGGGCCAACCCCTGAGGTTGCTCATACAGGCGACACGGTGACCAGGGGACCGGACCCCTTAGGGACCAGACCAGGGGAAGAGGTCCCCATGCCTGCAAGCAGGCTCAGGATGTTTGGACGGGGAGTGCCGGCGTTCTCAGGGCCCCGAGTGGCGTCTGGATGGGAGGATTTGTTCTCCAGGAAGGCACGTCACCTTGGCCCACGGACTTCACACTTCATGAGCAAGATAGTAGCCAGAGCGGGCCCTCCGCGTCAGGCTCTGAGGCTGGTCCTATAGGTAGCCACGGGGCAGGGTTGCCGATTGGGTTGAGGTGATGAGGGAAGGCCCGGAGAAGGGAGGCTCTGAGCCGAGACCCGATTAAGAAGCGGGCAGCCTGCCAGCTCTGGGAAAAAAAAAAACATTCTGGGCAGTGGGAGCTGCTCCTCCCGCCCTCCCGGCCCACGGCCCATGCCTCCGGGCCCACCCTCGGCCCCCGCCAGGCGGGGAGGGGCCCCGAGAGGCCACCTGGAAGCAATCTTCCCCAGCCCGCTCCCTGAAAGTGAAAGCCACTGCTTTGATAGTCTCCAAACTGCCTTTCTTTCTCCCTTCCCTCCAGGGAGGGAGGCTGCAGGAGCCCGGGAGGGGAACGAGGGAGGAGATTAGCCGGAAGCACCCGGCCGGCCCCTGGTTCTCTGGCCTTGGCTGAGCGGCCCTCGCAGCCTGTGCGGCTGGCACTGTCCCTCCCTCCCACTTCTCTCTACCCTGGAGCACAGAATCTTGAGACCCAGGCAAGGGTTCTGCCCCTCCAGCCTGGAGCCCTTTCTGACCTTTGAGCGGTCACTTTCTGTCTCTGAGCCTCTGTCCTTCTGCTCCTGAAGAGGAGAGATTAGAGAGATCCGACTTCTAACTTCCTAACCACGTGGCAAGCTTTCATCCTGTTCCTGTCCCCTCCAAGCACGTTTCAGGGACTTCTTTGGTGACCACCCAAATAATATTCAACCGGAACTCATGTGGCCCTGTATTCTCTCGCCTTCAAAAACATGTCTTCAAATGCTTCTGCATTCTTCCCTTCGAGACGTGGGGACTGCAGCCCCTCCCCTGGATTCTGGGCCGAGCTTAGCGACTGATTGACCACCAGACTATGGCGGAGGTGGCACTAGGTGACCAAGGGTGGGTCAGAGGGGGCCACGCTGCTACTCCTGGGTTCACCAAACACTTGTGCCGAAGCCCTGGGTCCCGTGCCAGGCGTCCTGCCACAGTGAGGTTGCCCTGAACGTGCAGAGAGCGCTCGGCGAGGCCAGAGATTTCTAGAAGAAACAGATGTCTGGCCAGCTCCCACCTAACTGCTCCAGCCCCTTACCGCTTCAGCTCCAGCCACCATCTGTCTGCAACTAGGCGAGGCCCCAAGCCAGAACCGCCCTGCAAAGCCCTTCCTGGGCTCCAGACCCACAGAAACTGAAAGATACTGAACGGAGTGTGTTTGTTTCTGGCCGCGGAGTTTCAGGCAGGTTTGTTTTGCGGTAACAGTAACTGAAACAGCCATGGTCCCCTGCACCGCCTGGGCTGGACATCCTCTTTGTCCCCCCAGATCCCTGTCCACCCTCCTCCTGTCTTTCTGGCTCTAAGAGGCCACCTCCCCTCCCCCTGTCTTCTGTGTGAACAGCATCACTGGGCTCCCCAGGCTTCTGGCTTCTGGGGGACACTGTACGGGGAGCAGGTTGAGCGAGGCATGTGTTTCCTGACTTCCTCCTTGCCAGGTCCCAGCGGTCACAGAGCCACTCTACCAAAAGGCGACAGCTCCTGTCAGGCTACCCTCACCGGACGACTTGCTTTCTGGTTCCAGTAACTGCCCCCTCCCTTAGCTCTGCAGGCCTGGGGGGTAACGCCCTCCTCTTCCCCATCCCTGTACCGTTCCCTTAACACTGGCCGGGCCTTTATAAGGAGCCCTTTGTTAAGCGCCCCTCTATTAACCTGCCCAAGTATGTCCTCTGATTCCCACCAGGGCCTCACCCGATGGCTGATGCCAGCCGTAATCGTAGCTCTGCTCCATCACCCACCACACCCCACTGTTCGACACCATCCTGATTGGAGGCCGCATATCCGTGTCTGCACATTCATTTATTCGACAAACATTTCTTCACCACCTGCCAGGTAATCAAGGGGTCAAGGATACGGCAGTAAACAGGGCAGGCTATATGCTAATGTGGGGGGGGGGTAGGGGCAGGGGGCACGGGTGGTAAACAAGTGAATAAATGTGAGATAATTTCGACAGTGATGAGTGTGTGAAGAAGATAAAGCCAGGTAATGGATGGGGAAAGACACACAGCCTCAGACACCCTGCATCGGAGACCCATATCTGGGGTGCGGTTCATGCGGAATATCTTCCAGCACTGGAAGAGCTAGGCTCGCAAACTGTATGGCATGATTTTTGGCTACACAACAGCCTTCCACAACCACCTGCGAATTGCTCAGTTGAAAGAACAAAGGAAGAAACAACGCTCACTGTCGTGAACTTCCTGACAGGTTTTCAGAGGTTAAAACCAAGCTGGTGTAACAGGGCCTGTGGCCGGATGGAGCTCCAATATGGATGAAACCAAAATGGCGGAAGTCATCTTGAACACTTCTCCAGAATGCACATCTGACGCCCTCCTGCACCTCTTGCACATCGGCTCTGACTTGGGCTCTGCTTGTCTTGGGAAGATGATGGTGAAGGCCAGAGAGGGGCTCTAGGGAAGTGGCCAAATCTCTGTCAGCAAAGAACAGAGGCGCCAGGCAAGGCCTCTGAGGCCACAGCTCCCTTCTCTCCTCAGAAGCAGAGGGGCAATTCCCATGACACCCGCCCTGGCCTGCACCCCAGCTGGGCACACACAATATAGCCACTTGTTTGAGACCCCGGCGAGGCCATAGGCCTTGCGTGCCCTGAGATGGGCTGGAATGAGCGAAAGATCTGGGCCACTCTCCCCAGCTCTGGGGAGCTTGTTTCCAGCATCTCTGGCCGTGGTTCCTCTACCCACTGACAGTTTCTTGGTCCTATCAGAACTGTTCCAATGCTTCTTCCCACCTGGAATTCTCACCTGCTTCTCTCTGGTGCTTCAAATCCTAGGACGCTATGGTCAGTAAGGATGCCAAGGCAGTCACCACTCTCGCTTTACGGATGAGGAAGATGAGGCCCAGGGAGGAGATTGTGTTGGCCAACCTCACCGAGTTGGTATAAGAACCCTAGTAGAACGCAGGCCACTGTACTTCTCTTTCCGTGATCCCCACCCTCATTTCATGAGGCCGGCCCAAGCCCACCTCCAGGATGTCTGCCCTGACACCCACTCCTCTGCCCTCTCCCCATCCTCCCGAGAGCCTTGGCTGTGCTCCGCTCTGTCTGGCCATCAGGTATGTCCGTCTTATTCTCTTATGCGTGAGTTCAACCCCCAGTGAGAGTGGGACTCCTATTTTCTTTCTCGTCTCCATCAAATTCCCGGCAGAGGCCCGGGTATACCCCAGCTCTTGGGTAAATACTTCTGGTTTGGTTAATTCATTAATGGGCAGCGTCTTTGGTTTTCCCCAACTGAACTGTCTCCCCCGACCCAGGAGGAAGGAGAGGATTTTCAACTGTGGAAGTGAAGCAAACACAGAAAAATCTCTGATGTTCCACACTGTGTCCAGCTCATTTCGGTTCCCAACATTCTGAGTGAGTGAGAGGGTAGGTGGGCGGCACAATGTCCTATGTGGCCGGAGGGCTGCTCCAGGGGTCCAAGCTCTTGAAGAAGTGCCTCTGTGGGGGAGCCCCGGGGGGTTGGCTCCAGGGCTGGACTTGGGTAGAGCCCAAGGCCTGAGAGAACCCGGTGCCCATGGCTATAGGATATGAGGCAGCCATCTCTAACCCTCCTCCTTTGGCTGGGAGCATGACCCCAGCCCCAGCCTCTCTCTTTCCTAGATGCTGCCACTGACCAGAAGAGAAAGGTGACAAGGGACCACGATTCTAGTCCACAATGAGCTGCCTGAGCCCTCCTGTTTTTCACAGGGCTTTTCTCCTGGGATTTTCAGAGTTTTCTCATTTTTTAGCTTCTTTCTTCGGTTTCTTTCTGGTTGGTTTACAAATGGTAAACACGGTGATGTCAGTCCAGCTTGTCCCAGAAGAGCACCCTCCTTGGTCTTGGCTCCCTTGTCCACTCCCCTGGGTGACCCATTGGCCAGCTGGCCACTGCCCGGGGAGGGTGGGGGGGCGGGGAAGGAGACAAAGGCCCCCTCTTTAGATCAGGCCATGACCTGTGCTCACTGGAGCTTTCACGCATCTCTGCCATTCCTGCCTTTATCAGATTAGCTTTAATTAGACAAATGAAAATCACATGGGGCAGAGGGACAGGAAGCCCTGTGCTCTCGGGAGCGCCTTTCAGCCAAAGGATGGGGGCTGGGCAGCCACTGGGGAAGGAGATGGACATTTGGCGGGAGGCACCCATCTGTGCACACGAGAGCACATAAGCGCCTTCCCCAAGCGGGATCCAGGCAGCTACCTGAAAAAGCACAAAGTTCCATCACTGACTTGGAGAAGCTGGAGCATTTTGCGAGTCACAGACGAGACCCCTTCGGAAATCTGCCGAAGGCTCTCAGAGCTGCTATCCGATAGATACACAATGGGAGCCACGCGTATGAGCCACATATATAATTTACAATTTTTAAGTGGCCACGTTAAAAAAATTTTTTTAAGTTATTTTAATAATCATTTTAAATATTTTTAATGTTTATTTATTTAGGAGAGAAAGAGTGTGCGTTGGGGAGGGACAGTGAGAGAGAGAGAGAGAGAGAGAGGGAGAGAGAGAATCCCAAGCAGGCACCACGTTGTCAGCACGGAACGCAACATGGGGTTCAAACTCACAAACCGCAACATCGTGACCCGAGCTGAAATCAAGAGCCAGACGCTTAACTGACTGAGCCACCCAGGCGCCCCTGGTTCCTCTTTAAATGGAGAGACTCAGCCTCAGGCTAAGAGAAAGCACCCATTTGCCGGAGATTTTTTTTTTTAACTTTTTGTTTTAAAATTAGAGATTCACAGTAGGTCGCAAAGATAGCCGAGAGAGGTCTCACGTACTCGTCACCCAGTGCATACGTCCTACCTAACTGAAGTACAGAATCAGACCCAGGAGATGGACATTGGTTTTGTGGACAACGTGTGTGTATGGTTTCACGCCATTGTATCAGGTTCTGGTAGATTCTGGTAACTACCACCACAATCTAGATCTGCCTAGGTTTTAACGACATGGCTTTGTTTCCTTTGTGTTACTTTTTACTGCTGTAGTCTCTCTATGCATTTGATACTATTTTTCCACTTACAGTAATGGCATAACATTTCCTTTTTAATTAAATTTCCTTCGGTAAAAAAAAAGAAAAGAAAAAAGAAAAAGAGGGGCACCCGGGTGGCTCAGTCAGGTAAGCCTCCAACTCCTGATTTCGGCTCAGGTCACGATCTCACGGTTTGTGAGTTCGAGCCCCGCATCGGGCTCTGCGCTGACAATGTGGAGCCTGCTTGGGATTCTCTGTCTCCCTCTCTCTGCCTCTCTTTCTCTCTCAAAAATAATAAATAAACATTAAAGAAAGAAAAGAAAAAGAAATGGATTTGAGGAAGTGTATCAAGCAAACAAGGACACGGGTTGTGCTCAGGAGTGACAAAGTGGCAAAGTGTCGCCTAAATCGCAACTTATATGGAATGTTTACAACGTCCCAGGTACTGTTCTAAATGTTTTATATGTATCATGCCATTTAAGCTACCCAACAGGCCTTTGAGGTCAGCTCTACTATTATCCCATTTTACAGATGAGGAAAGTTAAGACGCATTTTAAAAGTTCAGAAGCATTGATCTAGACTTTTTTACACAAATACAGCATCACTCATGGTTTAAAAACATGTAGATATACTGCACATAACTTTTAAACCCAAATGAGACTAAACAAAACAAACGAGAACCCGATAAGCAATGTTACTGCTTAGGGGGCCTCAAGATCACGGTTAGGTCAAGGCATCCAGGCGAGGCCCTTACAGAACTGCATTGCCGGACCTCGCAAGCTCTGCTTTGGCTGAGGGAGGGACCGTCATGCTCTGGCTGTCCTGGTTCAGAGGGCACAAGCTCCCATCCTTGGGAAGAATGGGCAGATGTAAAGAAGAGAAAGCTCTTTGGCCTGGAGCCGTGGGTCCAAGGTCTCCCCAGGGTCTACTCTCAGTCCCCTAATAGCCCAAGAAGCTAAAGGATTACAAGGTGATCCTGGTTCATCGGCTACACCCTGCTTGAATCGTAAGGTGTTTGAGCTGGAAGGGACTGCAGACTCTCCTCTCCTTTGATGGAGGGCAGCAGAGTGGCCAAGGTCATTGTACAGGTGAGGGTGGACGCAGACGCTACCTACCCACATGGAAGCAAAGGGTGGCCTCCCCTGTCCACGGTCAAGGCCGGATTTCAGCAAGGGTTTGTTGAGCGAGGAAATGGACAATCTAGGTGTCTGACCTAGCTCTCACTTCCCCGCCATTACCCTCTGCCTCTTCCTAAAGCAGAGGATGTAAAATGTTAGCTGCATCAAGGGCTAATAACCGCACAGTCCTGGGGCCACCTTCGGAGATTCTGAATCAAGAGGTTAGAGAGGAGCCTGGGAATTTGAATCTGAGACAATGCTTCCCCTCTTCCCAGCTCACTCGTTTCTGGGTAGATACAAAGGTGATGCCCACGCAGGCGTTTTGGACGGGTGATTTTCCTCTGTGTCTCCCTCCCCTGCCCTGGCTGCACAGCACCCCCTGGCTGAGAGTCCTGGCGTTGTTCAGAAACATGTGGACTCTGCCCCTCCTTTGGGACCCTTTACCCAGCTAGAGGGTTGCACAGACGGGCGGGCCTGGCTCCCCTTCGCCTCTCGCCCCCAGGGCCCACCAGGCTTAGTCTGGGAGAGCTGATGAATGTCCATTACCACAGCAGGCCCCATAAAAAGGATTATGGGGTGTTGCTGAGTTTACAAGCCTGTTCTTGTAAAGCTGCCAGACTTGGGGTGGCCATAGCCCTTATGGAAGAAGGACGAGAAGAAATTTTCCCTCCGTCTAGTGCCACACACCCAGTCACTTTCATGGGAACCGCGGTGGCCTCATTGCAAGAACAGCAGGCCGTGAATCGGAAGACGCTGATCAAGGGGAGGGACTGCAGCTCACAGCTGACCCACTGGACCTTTCTGGGCCTCAGCTTACCCATCTGTGCAGTGGGCCTTTCCCCCACCTCCCAGAGGTGGTTGTGAGGATGACGCAGCTAAGCCTGTGGCGTTACAGAGCTGTCAAAGGGGGCCCATCAGAGAATCTGAGCGGTGAGGGTGTCTCTCTGGGGCGAAGTCGGGGAAGAGAGGTGTGCTGATCCCCTCTGTTCCCATCACTGCTCCGGCCCCTGTGGGGGAAGAGTGTGGCCTCAGAGGCAGGGGCCGGCGTGGCTGCTGTAGAGGAGGGAGGTCCAGGGACGGTCCCGGAGATCCCCAGCCTCTGTGGCACCGGGCAGGCTGGCTTCCTGGCTGCCCTCACCCGTTCCCAGGCCTGGTTTGTGTCTGGTGAGAAGCGCCAGGCTGGTGCGGGCTGCTGGCCCTGCTCTGGGCCGGGCCGGCGTCCCAGGAGTGCCCTGTCGATGCTTGATCTTCGGCACGCTTTCCCCTGTTGGCCTCCAGACCTGGATGGTCTGTGTCAAGGCCTTTCAACATGATCAAACACAGCGTCCAGCACTGGGGACAGCTTGGCAAGCGTGAGGTGCAAGGGGTGTTTCACATGAGCACTTAAGCCGCCAATAACCAGGCGGCCCCAGAGCAGGGGAACCCAGCCGCCGCTCCCCGAGAGCTCCATTAACATTTCCGACCCATGCACGCAGGCGGGGTTTGAATCTTGTTGGCAAAAGACCAGAGAGGCAGGCGGCTAGTGGTGCCAGCGAGGGGGTGGCGACAGGGGCCAGAGCCTCGAAAAGGGTACCGTCAGGGCCATGGTGACTGCGGCCTAGGTCACCGGGGCCCTAAGACGAATGGTAGCAATAAAGAGCCAACACGGTGCTGAGTGAGCGCTCTGCCCCGTTCTCTTCAACAGACCACAACTGTGCGGACCCTTCCACGGATGAGGCTCAGGCTGACCGACCTGCCCAACGTCACAGAGCTGGCAAGTGGGGAAGCCAGGACTCAAACCAGGCATTGAGGTATTTTAGGAACAAGCCCCCAGTGAGGGAGCAGATCCCAAGTGACGAGCAGACCAAAGGAGAAAACCAGAATGCCTTCCGTGTGTTTTTGCCCCCATGCCAACTTCTGTTCCTGGCATGTGTGGGCCATTCTGCCCATCCCCAAGCTTCTCTCCGTCCCTCCACCTCCACCCGGGACGTCCATAGGCACATCTGGGCAAGATCAGTTGTGCACCAACTTAAACACACACACACACACACACACACCCCAAAACTGTTTTTAGTAAATATAAACTAAAATAATTGCTTTCAAAACAGGCTTTGGCTCGAAACATATGCTTTGCACGCCCTTGGGCAAATGGCTTCACCACTCTGAGTGCCTTGGCTTGTCCCTCTGCAAAAATGGGTTAACGGTGGCTCCTACCACATGGGCTCACACTGTGGAAGCCCTGAGCCTGGCACTTAGGCAGCAGGCCATAAATGTGTGAGCTTTCATTGTAGTCCTAGGCAGGCAAGGTGCAGTGTGGGCAGACCGGGGTACCAGAAGCATCTTGGAGCCCAGCAATGATAAAGCCACGGGGTTTCCCAGTGATAAAGCCACAGAACCTTGCCTCTGTGAGAACTACCCATCGCTCGGTGGCCAGGATAAGGGGGGACTCTGGTCAGATACCCTGCTGGGGGAGCAGAGGTTTGCCAGAGGAGGCTGGGGTCAGGCAGGGTCCCACCTTAGGAGGGGCCTGAGTGAGGAGCACGGTGCCCAGGCAGAAGTATCACGGGCTAGAGCCCCACTTACAGCAACGCTGGCATCTTCTCTCCTCCCTCCCCTCAAGTGGTGTCAGGGGCCTCACTTGTCCCCAGGCCCCGCAAGCTGAGGGGGCCAAAGCCCCTAGAAGGCCTCAGGCTGCTCACGGTCATCCAGAGGCTGCAGAGGAGGTGGCGATGGGCCTAGCCCAGGTCCCCTGTGCTCGGCGGTGTGCTGGACCCACACCAACTCATACAAACCTGTTCCAACTCGTGAACCTCCCGGACATGTTTTCAGGAATTTCACCCTTAAAAATTCAAAGTTATGAACACACAGTTAAATACATTATATTAAAACAAAGGTAACAAATAATCAAAACTCATCGCTTCCTGGGGACTCGGGTTGAGCGTCCAACTTCTGCTCAGGTCGTGATCTCATGGCTCGAGGGCTGGAGCCTGGCAGTTGGCTTTGCACTGACAGCACAGAGCCTGCTTCAGGTTCTCTGTCTCCCTCTCTCTCTGCCCCTCCCCTGCTGGCGCTCTCCAGTACATATATTTACTATCACGAATGCCACGAGTTCACTTGTATCTATGGCATGTGCAGGAAGTACCCCACTAGGGTGCACTGACGCAGACCTCTTCCCAGCTCTGCCTTCCGGGATATTGCCTTGGGAGCCTGAAATTGGCCTCGGGGAGTTTTCCATTTGGGCGATCAGCAAACCCTCCAGGCCAGGGCTGACCCTCTCCGGAGCAGGTGGTTAAAACATTTAGAAGCACACCAACACCCGCGGCCCGCTGGGGCGCTGCGATGGGTACTCGGGGCCAGAGCCCAACCCCCCTAACGGAGGGAGGCGAGGCTGTTCTTCTCTACTGGGACTTCCGTCCACCCCCAGACCTCCAAGACTTATTTTAGAACAAGTGAGGAGGCTCCGGAATTGATTGGATCCATTGTTCCCCATCCCGCCGGTGGACTCCGCCCCCCATTGTCCACGGCCCCTCCCAGCGGCTCAGAGGCTCCTCCAAGACCGGAGCTGGGAGGGGCCTCGCGGTCGGAGCCTTGGACCGCAGCCCCGAGCCTATTGTGAGCTCCCCATCTGAGGATCTCGGGGTTTCCTTGTCCCTGGGCCTCAGAACCCACTGGGGATAGGCCTGTTTATGGCAAATGATGCCTGTTTGCTTTGATTTCTAGTTCAGACCCTGGGGCCACTACTGTGTCCCCATAAATTAAAGGCTGCGTATATTTGAGGGAATTAAGCAAGACTGTGAAGGCCTGGGAACGTCGGGGCCTTCGGAGAGGGCAGGCATGGCGTGTATCATGTCCACATCAAGGCCGGTGTCTCTGGACTTGGGGACCAGGGTGACACCGTGTCTGCTCTAGACCCACATACTGGGTAGGAAGAGAAACAACAAGGCTCCGTGACCTCTTGTTCTTCCCTTCCCTTTTCCAGTCTTTGCTCAAACTTTGCTCCCGTTCAGGAGGTGCTCGCACCCCCGCCCCCATCACACACCCCAAACTGAGGGAGGGTCTCAATCTTTCTTTCAGGGTCCCGCCCAGGATAAGCATAAGAATGTCCAGGATGCGCCTAGTCTCACTCTTCCATGCTTAATTTTTTTTTTTTTAATTTTTAATGTTTATTTTTGAGAGACAGAGCGTGAGCAGGGAAGCCGCAACGACAGAGGACCCGAAACGGGCTGTATGCGGACAGGCTGACAGCAGTGAGCCCCAGGCGGGGCTCGAACTCACGAACCCACGAGATCATGGCCTGCACCGAGGCTGAGCCTCAACTGACTGAACCACCCAGGCGCCCTGATATTTTTTCTTCTTTTCATTGTGTTAAAATGCATGCAACATAAAATTTACCACCTAACCGTTTATTAGTGTGCAGTTCAGTGGCATTAACTACATTCACGGTGCTGTGTGGTTATGCCCACCATCCGTCCCCCTAACGCGTTCCATCTCGTCAGTCTGAAACTCTGTCTATTTACCCAAACTCCCCGTTCTCCCTTCTTCCCAGTGCCTGACAACCATCATCCCACTTTCGGGCTTTTTGATTTTGACCCCTCTAAGCACCGCGTGTAGGTGGAATTATACAATATTTTTGAGACTGGTTTATTTCACTGAACATACTGTCCTCCAGGATCATCCGTGTTGTAGCATATTGCAGAATTTCCTTCCTTTTTAAGGCTGAATAATATTCCATTGTACGTGTGTACGTTCATTAGTAATCCATTCATCAGTCAGTAGACACTTGGGTTGCCTCCACGTTTTAGCTGTTGTGAATAATGCTGCTATGAACATGGGTGGGCAAATACTTCTTTGAGACCCTTCTTTCGGTTCTTTCGAGTATATACTCAAAAGTTGAATTGCTGGCCCATATGGTAATTATATTTTTAATTTTTTGAGGAACCTGCAGACTGTTTTCCACGGCAGCCATACCATTTAACATTCCCACCAACAATGCACGAGGGTTCCGATTTCTCCACATCTTCGCCAGCACTTGAGTTCTGTTTTTGGGCTTTTTTGTTTTTTGTTTTTGTTTTTGTTGGTGACAGTAGCCATTGTAATGGGTGCGAGGTGGTTTTGATTTGCATTTCCCTGACGATGAGTGACACTGAGCATCTTTTCATGTGTTTATTGGCCATTGGTATATCCTCTTTGAAGAACTGTCTCTTCAAGTCCTTTGCCCATTTTTGAATGTTTATTCCTTTGCTGCGTTTAGGAGTTTCCTCTATATTCTGGATATGAAGCCTTTATCAGATGGATGATTTGCAGATGTTTTCTCCCATTCTGTGGGGGTGCCTTATTCACGCTACGGATGGTGTCTTACGAGGCACAAAATTTCCAGTTTTCATGAAATCTAGTTTGTCTAGTTTTGCTCTTGTTGCCTGTGCCTTTGGCGTCACATCCGAGACATCATCGCCAAATCCAGTGCCATGAAGCTTTGTCCTCTGATTTCTTTCAAGAGTTGAACTGTTTCAGGTCTTATGTGTAGGTTCTCGGTCCATTTTGAGTTACCGTTTATATACGGTGTGAGGTAAGGGTCCGGTTTTGTCCTTTCACATGAGGATATCCAGTTTTCCCAGCACCATTTCTTGGAAAAACTGTCCTCTCCCCATGAAATGGTCTCAGCACCCTTGCCAAAAATCATTTGACTGTATGTGCGAGGGTTAATTTCTGGGCCCTCTATTCTATTCCATTGGTCTATATGTCTGTCTTTATGCCAACATCACAGTGTTTTAATTACTGTAACTTAATAGCGGGTTTTGAAATCAGGAAGTGTGAGCCCTCTACTTTCATTCTTTTTCAAGATTGTTTCCACCATCCAGGGTCTGGTCCTGTGCTTGATTTTATTACACATGTTATTCAACAAATACCTAGTAAGTCCTCACTCTTCGCTGTGTTCTAGGCCGTGGGGATTGGACGTGTCTAGCCCTAAGCTCTGGTGTGGTGGAGTTATGCCGTGGGGCAATGTCTGAGATAGGGCCCACAGCACAGCATTCCCATTTCACAGATCAGCACACGGAGGTTCAGCAAAGTAAAGCAACTTAGCCGCCAAGTCACAATGCTGGGGTGAATGCAGTCTGAAATTTCCAGCTTTCTGTCTCCCTCCCCCACCCCAACCAGCTTCTCTGGTCCTCTGTCCCCAGACAGCGGTGAAAGGAGGAGGGAGAGAACTAGGTAGGGCTGCTACTCCCTGGGACTCCGAGAGGGCCGTCCGAATGTCTAGAGGGGGTCTTCGGGCAGTTTGCTGTCCATGAGTGATAGAAGTTCCCTTCCAGCTCGAGGGACCTTTGACAAAGACTAAGTAACATCATTGTGTAAGATTTGGTGGCCGCAGCTCAGAATTCCCTTGCCACTTTCACTCTATCCCTTCTTCACAACCTCTATCACTTATTTTCTTGGATTATGGAGATTTGTGGGCAAGACTTGACATCCTGGTTGCTCTTGTGCTCCCTGGAGGCGGCATCCCTGACATACTGTCTGTACCTTGCATGAGCCCCGCGCAGGGCCCAGCACACGTAGGAACTCCAAAAAGTTAGTGTCCAAAAGTGGCCTGGGCTGCCTCCATCAGATGGAGGCAACTTCTCCCCAGTGACCTGGTAGGGTTAGAAGATCTCAGGGCTGGCTGTGAATTTGAAGAGTACGGGTATATAACCTTTCGGGCTCCAGTTGAAAGGGGAGCACAGAGACCTTCTTCAAAAGAAAACTGCTCACGTCCATCCCTGATGCCCAGGCACTCCCGAGAGCTGCATGTCAAGGGGCTTCAGGTCTCGGGGGCACCCATCAGTGGGGACAATCCATGCAGAGGGGACTGACACATACACCCCCCAGCATAGGGGGAAACCAAGGCCCAGAGAAGGGGAGTCACTTGGCTGAAGTTTAACCTTCATTCATCGCCTCTCTGAGGCAAGCCCTTTACATTCTTTTTTTTTTTTTTAATATTTATTCACTTTTGAGAGAGAAACAGAGTACGAGCAGGGGAGGGCAGAGACACAGAATCTATTTGAAGCAGGCTCCAAGCTCTGAGCTGTCAGCACAGAGCCCGACACGGGGCTCGAACCCACGGACTGCAAGATCATGACCCGAGCTGAAGCCCAACGCTCAACCAACCGAGCCACCCAGGCGCCCCTACATTCTTGATAGTGTTTATCATGTACACATGGATGTACGACTCTCTCTTGGAGGCCTTGTTGTCAACTCTGTTGGGTATACACCCAAAGGAGAATCATTGGATCATACAGTAATTCCATTTTTTACTTTATGGGTCACCACCATACGGTTTCCATAGGGCTTATACCACTTGACATTCCCTCCAGCAGTGGCTCATTCTGTCCCTCTGAGGTCAGCTCTGTCATCATTCTCTGTCGCAGGTGTGCAGACTGAGACCTACCTGCCCAAGCTTGGAGGCTGGCTGCAGACCTGGTCTCCCGCCCCTCCCACCATGCTGCCTGCTCCGCACTGGGGATGGCGAGTCCTGCTTCATGGGCTTACCAGCGGACTTAAGGTAAGAGAGCCTGTGGAGCCCTGTCACACCATGCCAGGCCCAGGGTGATGCCCAATCAAGAGCCCTTTCTCCACAGGGAAGTAGCATCACAGAGTGCTCTTAGTTTTTATTTTTTGTATTTGTTTTATATCAAATATAATTTAATGTCAAATTGGCTTCCATAAACACCCAGGGCTCATCCCAACAGGTGCCGTCCTCCGTGCCCATCACCCACTTTCCCCTCCCCCGCCACTCCCCATCAACCCTCAGTTGGTTCTCAGTATTTCAGAGCCTCTTATGGTCAACACTCAGATCCCAATGATGGCCGAATCCTCTTGCCGTTCCAAAGTTTCGGTGACCCATAGCGTACGTGAAGCAAAGTCTTAAGTGCGCAGCTCAGTGAATATTTGTTTGTATGCATTGGGATATCCATCCTTCAGATCAAGAAACAGAGTATTTCCAGCACCCCAGAAAGTTCTCTCTGCCCCCTCCCCATTAACGCTCTCACAAAATGCTCTCAGTCATCAGCTGACAAGTATATACATACATCCACCCAGTAGGTGCTGGTTGCTATCGGTGGTGTTGTTATCGTCCTTAGCCCAATTGCCAGGACCTTCTGCCAGCTCAAGGCCACACACCGAAAGGCGGTGCCTAGGGCTGGTTCCATAAGTCAGTGAGGCACGTAATCCTACGTGGGGGACCTTGAAAGGCTACCATCAACACCTTCAGCTCTTATTTTGGTACTTGAAGGATTTCCGGTCTTTGGAGTGTTCCCCGGGGAGATACCTGCACCTGGGAAGGGACAGACTGTCCACTTTTGTGAGTGAAGCTCTTTCATTCATTCCCATTTTTCAGATTAAGAAACTGAGGCTATCTTGGAGCCCATGAAGGCACCAGTTGCTGTGGCCCTTGGAGCCTGGTCTGAAACCAAAGTCCCCGAAGGTACCAGCTGCTTGACGGTCCCTGGGAGCTGTTGCCAGTAGGTCTATCTGTCTCATTTGGGTCAGAACAGTGCCCTGTGTGGACAGAGCCGCACCCCTGGCCCCCTCCCGAGATCACCATTCCAGGGAGTGGCGGGAGGCAAGGCCATTCTGCCAGGACACCCTTAGCTCCACACGGCTTGCCCTCTCTGCCACTCCAAAGGGCCTCACCCTCCCTGTTTCCCATCAACGCTTCAGCATGCATGAAATATTAGGAAAATAGGGCTGAGTATTAGGTAATGACTGTCCAATTTATTCTGACAGCAAGAACCAGAGGGAGGAAATTGACATTGGTGATTTTACTTAGGCCCTGACAACCTTAATTAATCTTTACTCCTTTCCCAGAAAGCAAGGGCCTGCTATGGCGGTGTGAGCTCAGGCGGAGTCCTCGAATGTGCTGACCACCCTTGGTGTGGACAAGGCCGCCAACTTGCGGAGCCCAGAAGGACCCAGCGTGGCTCCCAAACAGACCAGGAGCTCCTCCTGGGTCCCTCTAGCCGAGGCCAGCCTCTGCGTCCTCCTTAGCTCCTCCAAGGGAGGCAGAAAAAGCCAGAGAGCCTCTACCCACTTCTCAGAAGGTAAAACCGAGGCGTGGAGAGGGGCCTCGTCTTGCCGGAAGCCCCCTGTGAACCAGCCCCACAGACCTCTGGCAACCCAGAGGGCACCACGCCTCAGCAGCAAGGTTGGCCATGTCCTGTCAGTGGCCTTCAGCGGACGCATCGAGGAGAGGGCAACCCAGGATCATTTGAAACCCTGGGCTTCTGGTGCCATCCCAGAGACCGCTACATGAGAGTGTGCGAGTGCAGGCCAGTTCTGCCAGGCCATGAAGGCAGGGCTGAAGCTCCCCCGCCAGCATCCCCACCCCGACTGCCCCACTGGGAGCCCCCCCACTCCATCCCTCGATCATGCAACAAAAGCTTCACTTTCAGGGCCCCCCGAATGGGGTTACGTGATTCTCTGACTTCTCAAACCAGCCCTGGGCACCGTCCTTCAGTGTGTGTCTTTGAGCCGGCAGAAGGTTCTGGACATTGGCCCAAGGATGGCAACAGCAACGACAACAACAGCCAGTCCATATTGAGTGTATCTGTGTGCTAAACCCCTTATTACCGTGTAAGCCAGACAGTATTTGGGGTCCTTCATCACCTCTGTGAAGAGTGTACCATTATTAACCCTTTCCTCAGAAGTGGCCGCTGAGATTCGGTGAGGGTCGGTCAGTCCGCCAAGGTCCCCCAGCTGGTGTGGCAGAACTGGATCTCAAGGCCACTTCTTTCTGTCTTCCCAAGCTGACCGTCCTCCCACGCGGTCCCAGGGCAGGTGACACAAAGATGGCAACCCTCCCTGACCTCACCCGAGCCTCTCCAGTCACTTTGCTTCCCAGCTCCCTGCCCTTGGGCCTGGACTCTGTCAAGCACTGCGGAGGCTGGGCCCGCAGGGCCCTGCATACCTGTGGGCAATTAGGGAAGTCCCCTAGGGGTGGGTGACTCATCCCCCAGCTACGTGGGGGCGCTTCAGGGAGGCCAAGAGTGGGCCCCTCCTGCCTGTCCTCTCTAGTGGTACTCTCCAAAGCCCCACGGTTCCCAGGCTTGGCATGGTTCCAGGACAGGAACCACGGAGAGGAGAGAATTGGACATTGCACCGGCCCATGCTACCCACGCTCTTTCCCTGTTGGGTCCCTTTACTGGTCTCATGAGCCACAGTGTCACCCCATCCCCCATAAAATGGGGACATTTGTGCCGTCCCCATGGGAAATGTCCGGAGGCTCCAACCACGGGACCATGCAGTGTGCTGTGTGCCCCACGTATTCACGATAGCTTCGCTAACAAAAGTAGGTCATGTTTCCATCAATAGCCTTAACTAGAGAGGTTTCTGGATATAACAAGAACAAAAACAAACAAACAAACAAAAAACTTTGGACGCAAAAGGCGCGCATTTGCATTGGGCCGTGCCCCTCACGGTCTTGGTGTTTCTTAGGCTCCAGACTCAGTTTCTTCATCTGTAAAATGGGCTTAATAATCTCTGCCTTGCCGGATTGTTCTGATCCCATGAAATAATAATATATGCAATCTGTTTCAATACAACAACATTCTTTAATGAAACAGTAGCAAGAAAGTCAAGCGGCTTGTCCCCGGTCACACAGCCGGCGAAGTGGCTGAGTCAGAATTTGACCCCAGAGCCCAGGCTGCTCCAGCCTCTGGCGGGGAAGACGCCAGGGTGCCGGAGGTAGAAAGAAGTGGGAGCCCCCCGGGCCCCCTCCCGTCCCCTCCTCTGCCTTCCCCGCCCGGGGCCCCAGCATCCAGTGAAGGGCGCCAGCACCAGCCCTGGCGCCACATGAAAGGTCCCAAGCTGCTCTGGGAGCCGGCTTCACACTCAGGGCCGCCTTCCCACAGAAACGTGTCAAAAAGTCAGTTTGATCCCCGTCTGCTCTGTGTGTTCCCACAGCCCTTCCCGCCCCGCCCCTGAAGTCTGCGGCCTCCCAGTGGCTCCAGAGGCGGGGACATCATTCCAGCATTTTCCATGGATTCATTTCCAGCAAATGGAGAGGCCTCACCTCCCCACCTCAGCCGGCTGCCGCGGTTGCGAGGGAAGGCCCATCACAGGCCTCCCCTCTCCTTACCTTTCAGAGAGGTGACGGTCCAGTTTGGGAGGAGTTACAGCTTCGCTCCTGGTCCCACAGCATCATCTCCTGGGGCTACGGCTAGCTGACCCCTGGTGGAAGTCCGCTACCTAAATTCACCCCAGTAGCCGGGACCCAAGGGCGACTCTCCCCCCTGTCCAGTCGGAAGAATTGAGGGAAGAGAGTCTCTGGGAGCCACCGTGGGTATTTTCCACTGGGCAGATTCGCCCGGAGGGTGTGTTTACTTATGAAGATCCCGAGAACAATGCTTCCCGGTGGGGGAAATTGTTCTGGGCGGACCAGTGAGGCCTCAGGGCTTTCCACAGTGAACACAGCAAGGGTACCCAGAGGGAAAGAGGCAGAAAAAACAACCCCAGTTGCCACGCATTTGCTATGCTCACCTCCCTCCTTGCCTGCGTGGTCTTGTTCAGTCACTCTGCACCCATTTTACAGATGAGGAAGCTGAGGTTTGCCGCACCAACACAGGGGCCGTAGCTGCTAAACTTCCCGGGTTCCATGGAATCCAGTGTGACTGCAGCCCCCTGGGCTTGAACAATACACCGTGGTGTAAGGATCTGAACCCCAAGCCCGGCTCAGACTCAGAGAATTTAACCAGTGCCCTCCACTGGCAACAGCCAGCGGGGCCACGGTGATGCATAGGCCAGTTCTCACGTGAGCCAGTAGCTGCTTGCCAGTCCTTATGTGTTTCCCGCCCTTCCTACCTGTGCTCAGGGCCTGGAGAGAGAGGGACAGCCCGGAGAAAACCAGCTTCACTCAGGAGATGGGGAGGCCCTCCCAGTTCTGAGGGGTGTTGGCCATTAGCAACCTGGCCGGGGTCATCTTCCCCAGAACGTTCCGTTTCTTCCAAGACGGCAAGGCCCTAGCAGCTGAGCACGGAGAGAGGCAGCGGGGCCAGAACCCCTCACGGACTCCTTCTCCAGGGGCCAAATGGGAGCCTCCGGGGGAGAAACGTTACTGAGGACCTGTTGGGTGGCGTCAACCCTTCCAGCAACCGGGAGTTTGTTCGTACCTCCTTTTTGAAGAGACTGGGCCTTGTTTCTTGCTCCAAATCACATAGTCATTAAATGGCAGCATTGGGACCTGTACTCTGCAACATCTGAGTAAAGTTCATGCTCTTGCCAACTCTCCAGGGCTTCCTAAGGGCAGGGCATGACATGGGGCCTCCCACCACCATGGGGGTGCTCGAGGACACCGCCCGTAAGCGTCCCGGCACCCCGTGAGACAGTAAATCCCCAGTTACAAAGTGCATCGACAACTAGTTGTAATTCTATTAAAACAACAATATTGGTACCTGTCACGGATTGGGTGCTTCCTATGTGCTAGGCAGTGTTTTAAGCAAGTTATATCGTAAACTAATCTATTATTGTCCACATGTGAGAGATCAAGTGATTGAGGTTCGGAGAGTTCAAGCGACTTACCCAAGGTCACACAAGTGGAATTTGAGGAAGGACTAGGCAACGTGAGTGTTTGCTTTCTCGATCAGGGTGGCTGGGGCTCTCTCTGGACCTCACTGTCTCATTCATTTCCCCAACATTCACGGGAGTCTACTCTGTGTCCCCCAAGGGGAGCAAGAGGCACCTCAGCCCTCAAGGGCAGCTCTGGGTACTGGTGGCAGCCTGGGAATTGTCCCCTTACCTGCTCTTCCCTTTCTCGTGGTAATATAATTGTAACTAGACCCATGGCTTCACGTCCCAGACTCCTGTGCAACTCAGTCTGACCGTGTGGCTGTGTTCTGGCCAATAAGATGCAACCAAAGTACCAAGTGTGTTTCCAAGTCTTGCCCTTAAAATGCTGGGTCCGTGGATCCTGCCCTCTGCCCTCCCTCTGCCTGTTTGGTGGGGACGTGGCTGGAATTAGAGCAGTCACGTGAGAGCCACCTATTGAAGATGATGACGCTGCCCCATCAGCCTTGACTGCTATGTGAGAAAAGAATGCAATGGCAGGTACTTTAGGCCACTGTGTTTGGGGGGCTCTTTGTTACAGCTGTTGACCATACCCTCACCAGTCCACTGCTGCGAGGGTCTCATTGTCTGCTCCTGCCCCCTCGTTGGTCATTCATTCAGTCCACAAACATTTGTTAAGCAACTGCCATGGGCCAGGCACCTTTGCAGCCCCTGGAGATACAGGAGTAGACAAGACCTACCAGAGAGAGAGCCCTGTGCTCATGGATCTGCATTCCAGTGGGGGAGGCGGGCAATAAACAAAACAAAACAACGACCAAATGGAGAGGATCCTTTCCACTGGTAATAACGACGGAAACAAAACACGCTAGGTTGGGGGGCGTGTCTGTGAATGGATGGGTCAGTGAGAGCCTCTCTGGAACACGGGCATCGAGCTGACACCTGGAAGTTCCAGAAGGAGCCAAGGAGGTGAAGGGGGAAGAAGGTTCCGGCAAATGAGCCTGTGGGTTTGAGGGGCCGAGAGAAGGGGAGTGCCTGGATGGGGACGAGGGTCAGGGAGAGGGGATGCGGTCCAGGGGAAGGCAGGGACCAGCTTTTATTACCCAGTGCCACGGCGAGGTGTTTGGGTTGTACCCAAGTGTGACGACAAGCGATGGAAGGTCTGGCCGAGAGGAGACGTGATCTGAGTTACATCTTACAGTGACTGTTTTGGCTGCTTCGTGGAGACTTGGTTTGAGGGTGGGAGGGTGGGGACACTGGAAAGAGGGAGACCAGCAGTGAGCGCAGCTGGAAAGGAGGGAGACCTGTGGACCCAGGAGGGAGCACTAGAGGAGAGAGACGCACAGATACAGGACACGTTTGCAGATGGCATCCTGTGTTGTCCCCTCCCCACCCCCCCCCCCGGCCCAACCCCCCAAGGGTATTTGGAAAGGCAATCCTCAAGAAACGTATGAGAGGCAGAATTCAAACCCAAGGCTGTAGGCCTTGAAGTTCAAGGCTCATGTTTCCCAAATGCCAAGAATGTCCCCGTTAGAGATTCCTTTCCCTTAGGCTCACTCACTCTCTGCAGAGATGTGCAAAGGGCCAAACCCCTCAGTGTGCACCGAGACCATCAGAAATGTTCCCTGTAAAACTCCTTACTTCCACATCCACTTGTTTATCCAGAATGGTGTTCCCCGTGAACACTCCCAGTGGACACCAGGTGCCTTCACTGGTCAGAACAGCAGGACCAGCGGGAGCCCTGGCTAACAAAATGTGCAGGAAAGAAGGAAGGCGCACAGGCAAACTCAGGACCACGGGCCTGGCCTCTAGATAATTTACTCCAGGAGTAAATCAGCAGTCAACAGAAGGAAGAAGAAACTGAAAAGAACAGAGCCACACACTGAGCCCTTGTTCTGTGCAAAACATCACACATGTTGTTTCTTACTTAATCTCATCAACCCCATGATTGGATGCTACAATTATCCCCACCTAACAGATGAGCAGGAGCTGGTCCTCGTCTGGGCTTTGCACTTTCTCCTCAAGAGATGTCATTCCCCTGTGCTTAGACGCCCATGTGCTTGGGCGGGACCCCTGTGGCATCTCTTAAAGAACTTGTAGGGTTTTTTGCCACCAACGGCTTAAACAAAAGGAAACCAATGCCTTGTCTGTACTCATTCATTCACTCATTCATTCACGTGCCGATCGTTCCCAAGTACCTCCTGTGTTTCAGCTACTGTACTAGGCACTGGGGATCCAATGGTGAAAGCAAACAGATATGGACCCCGCCTTCTGGATCACGTTGTCCGGTGGGAGAGAGAGAAGTCCATGAAATTGTCACACACAGAAATGTAGAATGACTCCTGGGTCAGTGCTTCTGAGGGGAGGGTGAGTAAAGGGAAGGGTTGACTCAGCGCGGGATGGCTTCCCTGAGGAAGCAAAGACTGAGCTGACCGCGGAGGGCACAGTGATGAAAAACATCCAGGCCAGAGAAACAGCACATGCAACGAGGCTGGAGAGGCACAGGGGGCATGCAGGAATGGACAGACGGATGGCTAGCGGGGAGCAGGTGTGCTTCAGGAAGCAGTGGCAGAGGTGGGCAGAGGCCAGGCCATGCAGGGACTCCAGGTCACAAGGAGGGTTGCAGAGTTTATCCCCTGAGCAACAGGGAGTCGCTGAGGGGTTTAAACACAGTGGGGTGGCGCCATCCAGTTTTGGTTTCCAGATCATTCCGGCAGCCAGGCAGAGAACAGATCTGCGGTTCAAGACTGCGTAGGAGGAGGCCCGTGGGGAAAGGGCCTTGTCAGTAGCTGCCACTCTCCTGTGAGTAAACCCCTCACGCGTCCCTTGACTTCACGCAGAGTTAAGGACGTTTGAAAGATCCGGGAAGGTAACTAGTGAGGAACGGGATTGGACCCCAGGTGTCCTGCGTCCAGTCCAGGGCTCTCTGCCCTCTCTCTCGGGTGAATGGTGGCCCGCACGACGGGACCCTTGCAACAGAAAAGAGTTTTGACGCCACCCCCACTTTACTTGTGCTCATTCCTTATGCAAAGGGGTGACAGGACTTGGTAAAATGTCATGAGCCCTCGCTGGGCTGAAACCAAGTTGTTTTTTTCCCCTTGTTTTCCAAATTAATTCAACATTCCAAATGAATCCAGAGAGACTTCGTGGGAGCCCTTTCATGTGGATTGAAACTCATAAATTGCAATTTGCTGAGTTGCAGGAAGGCGGAGAATTGCGCCCCACCTCCTCCCACATGGCACCACCCTGTAGGGTCTGGAAGAGAGAGAAAAATTTGGGGACCGCTCTCGAGTAGCTGTGGGCTTCATGCATCAGACTTGGTGAAGGACAGTAGGGAGGGAAAACAGAATCTGGAAGCAGGGAGGATGGCCAGAGGTAGCTGCGGCTGATGCCGTGGGGGACAAAGCTAAGTGAACCCCAAGACAGCAGGACTGAGTTGCTGGGGAGCCCTTTAGGCTCAAGAAACTAAGAATATGGGGAGGACCTTTCCCAACGTGCTTCACCAAGGAGCTCTTTGAGAATGTGCCTTGGAGGAAAGGAGCCTTTCCAGCAAAGAAAAAGACTTCATGTCTGGATCTGAGGAGTTGCTCCTTATAGATGAACTCATTGTCACCAAGAAGGTATAGAGAAAGTACACAGAGAGCCAAGGACTCCATTTAGAGAGGAAACATGCTGAGGTCTGAGGGTTGGCTCCTATAGGTTTAGTATTGTAGTTATGGGTTAGCCCTCCCGCACACTCCCCGTGCAAGCTGGCTTGGGGGCAATGTGTGGCATGGACCCCAGATTAATCCAGAGCTAGTGTTCTATCCTTCGTGTCTATTCCTGAATCCGGAATGATTTGGAAGACCCTTCAGGCAAGCAACGTTATGGAGACAGAGGTGTTTGTACACTATGGGGTTGCCAGAGCATTGGCCATGATCTGAAGGAAGGAGCATGAAGGCCCGCCCTCGTGGGGGCTCTTCACTCATGGTGGCTATGAACAGCCCCATGAGTGCGTGGGGACAGGAACTCACACGCCTCTAGATCACTTTTTAGCCATCCTGATTATTTCCCCTATCCAACTGTTATGGACCACGTGTGTCCCCCATAGCTTATATGTTGAGGCTCTAACAGCCCCCCATGTGACTGTATTCAGTGATAGAGCCTTACAGAGGCAATTAAGACAAAATGAGGCCCAAGTGTGGGGCCTTAATCCAATATGAACCGTGCCCTTCTAAGAAGAAGAGACTCCTGAGATGTGTGCCCACAGAGAAAAGGCCATGGCGGGAAGATGGTCATCTGCAAGCTGAGGAGAGAGACCTCAGAGAAAACCAACCCTACCAGCACCTAGATCTTGGACCTCCAGCCTCCAGAACTCAGAAAATAAATTTCTGTTGTTTAAGCCACCCAGTCTCTGCTATTTTGTTATGATGGCAAAATACCGCCATAGATACACCGGGTCTGGCTCTCCAGATGTGAACCTCTCCTTCCTTCTGTCACCTATTCCTACAAAGAGTAGCAACCTTTGCTTACCCCCAAATACTTGGAGTGACTCCAAGTTTTCTAGCCTTCTCCCCTCCTGGGGACAAGCAGTCAAGGAATATTAAGAGCCCTCAGTCAGTCCAGTGAGTTGAAAATAGCCTTTCTGAGCAGAGGTGATATCCCAGATGTTCACGGTGATTCTGTATGAGAAACTGTCTTGGGAAGAATTTGTTTGAAGCTTTCGTGAAACCGCTGCTAAGAAATTTGCACTGAGAATCATCAGGAAATGCTAAAACTCGCATGTGCAAATCTGCAGTTTAATAGGATATATACATCATCCCAAAGTATCTTACCTCAATCACTTACTAATTATAAGCAGAGAAGCAGTAACTTTATACTGGAGAAGACTGGCCGACACCCTCTTACTCAAGAGGATAAAGTCAACCTCCACAACAAGGAGATGCACAAGACATCATGTGCCTCCAGATATGATACACTGAGGAGGACACAACAGCATCGCTTTGGTGATATTCCTGTCAAATGTGCACAGCCCACACCTACACGCAAAAAAGCACCAGGCAAACTGAAATTGGAGAACATTCTACAAATAACTAACTGCTCTGGAAAAATGTCAATGACTGAGGCATTGTTCCAGATTCAATGAGACCAAAGAAACATTGCAACTAAATGTAATGTGTGAGTCTGGGTTGGAATCTGGATGGGGAATGATTTCTGCAATGCATTCTCAAAGGGTTTGGAAAACTAATAAGTGTACATTATAAAGACAGGCCGATAGGAGCACCCGGATGGCTCAGTCAGTTGAGCCTCTGACTTCGGCTCAGGTCGTGATCTCGCAGTCTGAGTTTGAGCCCCGCGTCGGGCTCTGTGCTGACAGCTCGGAGCCTGGAACCTGCTTCGGAGTCTGTGTCTCCCTCTCTCTCTGCCCCTCCCCACTCATGCTCTGTCTCTCTCTCTGTCAAAAATAAATAAAACATTAAAAAAATTAAAGAGAGGCTTAGAAAGGAAATGAGACAGATATTAACAAGGGTAGATGTGCATGAAGGGCATACAGGGGTTCTTTGTTCTATTTTTGCAACTTTTCTATAACTTTCTGATTATTTCAAAATAAAAAGTCTTACAAAAATTCACGCACTCTACAGTATTCTTCATAAAATGAGCCATGGGACAACTTTAATTTCCTTGGGATGTCAGACTTTTTCCTTAGCACAAAATGTCAGCACAATTCCTTCCAACGGATGATGAAAAGTGCATACCCCATCTCTTTCCATTTTCACCTTGACTGCTAGGAAGCTCTCTTAGGATACATGTAGGCATCAGCTTGGTCACAAACTGTGGGAATAGAAAGAACAGCAATAGCTTTAGAGCCAGACTTCCTGAAATTCACATTCTAGCCCTGCCAACTCAGTCGCTTTGTACGTGTTTGATCCAGAAAGGACTCGGTTGTGTTGCAGTAACAAATATCCCCGAGACTCAGGGGTTTGTGACAAGGTCCATCTCTCACTCAAGCTACATGCCCCCTGCAAGCTGGTGGGAGGCAGGCGCGGCCTCCACGATATCCTCCCTCCAGAACTAAGACTGTCAAGGGTCTCCAGCATCTGAAATGCCCCCGCTTGCCTGGGCAGTGGAAGGGGACACGGCACTCCCATTCACTGGCTAAAGCAAATACCTGGCCACAGGTTAATTCCAAAGGAAGAACAATCCTACCGTGTGCCATGGAAGTCAACCAAACACATTTGGGGAGCCACACGCATGACGAGGCACGATCCCCTTGGACGAGACTATATCCTGAGAGTCAGCTTCCTGCCTGCAGAAGGAGGGAGAATAATCGGACCCTACATCTCAGACAGGTGTGACGACTGAATGAAAAAAAGCCAGAAAAAGCGCGCGGAGTAACCTGGGTCAGAAACATAACAGCTGCACATGATAGGAAACCATAGTCTTGCCCTCCTCCCCCCCGGTGTCCCGAAGGAGAAACACTACCCTCCTTGCAGATCTAGATGGATGGACGGACAGACAGACAGACAGCCAGGTAGATAGATATCCCGCGATTACTTTTTAGGAAGAGTGAAAGCCAAGAAGACCACAGGGAGAGAGACAATTTGTCTCGTAGGTAACGAGTATAGACTCCAAGGATGTTTCCCTCTGGGCCCCACCGAGTTTCAAGATCAGTCTCCGAACAGGATTGCACTGACGAAAGTTTTTATTTATTCGTCCCCACAAAGTGCCAACGCCTGCGTGAAAGCCCTGCAGGGCTCCGACCCCATGAGAGCTACAGAGGCTTGGAGGAGGATGCTAAATGTGTGAATAAACTCGCCCACCAGAGGTGGCAAAGGGACAGAGTAGGTGGGAGGGGAGAGAGTTTGCACGAGCCCCTGGGGCTTACACGGAACGCTTGGGGCAGGGACGGGGAAACGGGATGACGCCCCCGCCTTGTCTGCAACTGAGGTTGGACTTGGGCAGCCTGGAGCCACGGAGCCAAAGGCATCTGCATCCAGGCCAGGTTCTGAATGTGTTTTCCAGGTCCCCGAGGAAGTGCCATCCTTGGGCCCGGGCTCGGCTCCCCCCCCCGGAAGGCTATCCCAGCCGGTGGCACAAGCCCCTCCCCGTGGGGTGGGGGAGAACTTCAGCTTTTCTTTTCTGGCTTACCTCAATTGCCCAGTTTTTCTCCGGTTCATACGCAGCACTATTCCTCATCATTGAAAAAAGACAATTGGGGGCGGTGGAGGTGGGGGAGGGCTGGGTGGCTCGTGGGTTGAGCATCCAACTCTTGAGCTCAGGGTCATGAGTTCAGACCCTGCATCAGACACCCAGTGTGGGACCTACTTAAAAAAAAAATTCTTTTTAACACTTCTGGAAGTTTTGGATTCCCTTTCACCAGTGTCTCACAAACTCCAGTCATGTAACCACATTGACAATTTCACCATGCATACTCTCTAATTAGAATTTAATTTGAATTCATCCCCCATGAAGCTTCTGATTTTTTTTTTCAACTCATGTACCTCCTTTGGCCTCATTTTATGCAGTAACATTTCTGAAATAATAGGCTCACTGTGTGGATTACATTTTTTGACTAAACGCTGAAGTGAATAAGGATTAAAATTTTTTAAATCATCCCCAGTGGAGTGGGAACCAAGCATTAAAAAAAAAAAAAACAAAAAAACAACAAACCACTGCTTGGGGGCGCCTGGTTGGCTCAGTGGGTTGAGCGTCCGACTTCGGCTCAGGTCATGATCTCACAGCTCATGGGTTCAAGCCCCGTGTTGAGCTCTGTGCTGACAGCTCAGAGCCTGGAGCCTGCTTTGAATTCTGGGTCTCCCTCTCTCTCTCTCTCTCTCTGCCCCTCCCCTCCTTGCGCTGTCTTTCTCCCAAAAATAAATGAACGTTAAAAAAATTTAAAAATAATAAACACCGCTTGGGCCACATGTGAAGAGCGGACTGCTCTGGGGGAAAAGAACAGAAGAAGCCCTATGATAAGTGAGTTTTGCAGCCTTGGAAAAACTGGAGAACCTCTCCGGGCTTTGGTTTCCTCATCTGCAAAGTGACTGAACAGCAGTCTGCAGCTTTTAAGGTGTGTAGGGCTGAAATGGGATCATGATGCACATAGAGCATCTATCGGGGGGCTGGCTGTTGTTTCTCTCTCTGGTTCACCCCACCAACATCAGTGAAGCCCTTGCGTTCAGTGCTGTGGAGACTTTGGAAATGAGTAAGACACAATCAAAACCATCCCGGGACTCTACGACCCGGTGTTCCTGTAGAAGCACACCTAGAACACGGAGCAGGAGAGTCTTAAATGTCTAGAGCAATGCAGGGAAAATGCAATCAGAGTTTGAAGGAGGGACAAAGCACCCCCACCCCCACCCCCACTGGGAGATCTGGGAAGGCTTCACGGAGGAGGTGCCATTCAAGCCGGGCACTGACCGATGGGCAAGGGGCGAGCATACACATCTTCAGAGCAGGCCTTCTAAGGGGAAAGGGAGAACTGAAGTGGGAACAGAGGTGGGAAAAGGGAGAGCACCCTTAGCCTCCGGACCCCCCTCCCACCTATAAACAGAAGCCTCCCTTCCTTCCCTGCCGTCTCTCCATATTGGCTAAGGGCTTCTGTTGACATGGGCCGCCAACGTTCTCTTGGATCTTTTTTTTTTTTTTTTAATTTTTTTTTTCCAACGTTTTTATTTATTTTTGGGACAGAGAGAGACAGAGCATGAACGGGGGAGGGGCAGAGAGAGAGGGAGACACAGAATCGGAAGCAGGCTCCAGGCTCCGAGCCATCAGCCCAGAGTCTGACGCGGGGCTCGAACTCCCGGACTGCGAGATCGTGACCTGGCTGAAGTCGGACGCTTAACCGACTGCGCCACCCAGGCGCCCCTCTCTTGGATCTTTAAATCATCTCATGGATCCATCCCTGCTCACCCATGTCACTCTACCCTGTCTTGCCTGTCATTTTCCCCTTCTGGTTATTCTCGGCCCCCTGGGGACCCCTGAATGCAGGAATCAGGACTGGGGACGGGTTCAGGAAGAAAGGCCTAGGAAAGGAGGGCTTGTGGAAACATGATCACCCCCTTCCTGTACCCGCCTGGGGGAGCAGAGATTAGGCTCTCCCTGTGAGGTCCTGGGGGCAGAAGTAGGATGCCTGAAGGGGATTCTGAGGCCCTGCTCTCTCACTGCGCTCTGTGCTGCCCTCTGGGGGTGGCCGTCTCCCCTCCCCTAAGGTAAGGAGGGCATTCAGGAGGGTTTTTGAGGGACTTCGCGCACCGGAGAGGAATCGGGGCGGCCAGTTTTGCCTTTAAGATTCTGGAAGAATCACTAAAAAAAGGCAACAGAAAATCGATGCCTGCCACCTGGTTTCCTGTGGTCTTTTTTTTTTTTTTTTTTTAAGTCAACCTGTGGTCTTTTTTCAGCTTATCTCAGCTGCTTTTAGCATGGCAGCGACAGAAAGGGCTCCCGAGACTGTCTTCTCCAAAATCCTGGGGGTCTAGGGCACGGGTTTCTCATTTCCGTCCACAGACCCTGATGTGGAGCTGGGACCCTGGCGGACGCTGAGCACAGATCTGCTGAACTGCGGAGAGAACCGTGTTCTACGGGCAAGTGAGACCCAGCAGGGGCCAGTGGCCGGCCTCCGTCACACAGCTCGGGGGAGCCAGAAGTAGGACGGGCCCTGGGCTCAGCCCCCGGACCACTGCTCTGTCACCATCTCTCCGGCCCACTTTACCCCAGGCAGGGACCCCGTCTACACGTTTCTCACGTGTGAGGTCTGCAAAGAATAAATGTCAAGCTCAGAAGTGGAGCAAGGCCTGACTGGAGACAGCCTCTTTTCCTGGGTCCCGCAGAAGGTCGCCCAGGGCTAGGCTGGGCGGATGAAGGGACAGCCGTCGTGCCCCTGGTAGGAAACTTACCCGGGTCCCCAGCCTCAGACGGGAGGCACAAGAAAAAAGCCCCAAACAAAGAACACACATCAAATGCTGTGCACACGTGTTCCG
Organism: Lynx canadensis; assembly: GCF_007474595.2. Taxonomy (NCBI): domain Eukaryota; kingdom Metazoa; phylum Chordata; class Mammalia; order Carnivora; family Felidae; genus Lynx; species Lynx canadensis. Next base: position 97,124,026 of record NC_044312.2, on the reverse strand, counting down.
AGGGGAGAAAATTCTTGGTATTTCATTAGTAGGGGCTGCAGCCAAGAAGCGAATTTTCAGTCACAGCGTCTTCTGAGGGTCACAACGTCTGTCTTTTCGTTTTTGATCTAAAGAAGAAAAAAAAAAGAAAGAAAGGAAGAAAAGAAGGGAGAGGAAGAGGGGGGAAAGAAAGGAGAAAGCCTCCCCGCTGTAATTGAATTACTGAGCTGGCCTCTGGGGCTGGGGCTGGAATTCAAGAGGCCTTTGTGCAATGAGGGGGACCCTGGACAGCAGCAGGGATTTCAAAGGGGAAGAGGAAGAGCTGGGGCATCCGGGAAGCTAACAGGGGTGGGATGGGCCGGGGGAGGGATGGGGGAGTCGCAGAAATGGAAAGCTCCAGGCCCTGCCCTGACCTAAGGCGGTTGCCCCTCACCAGAAACCCAGGCAGAGGGGGGGCGGCGGGAGGCAGTCTGCTCACCCAGAAGGCCGAGGCTTCCCCAGGGACCGTGCCCACCCCGGGATAAGGGGGGGAGGAATGAACACCCCCAGAGCACTTCCCGCCGGCCAGACGGGCAACATTGCCCCCGCTTGAGAACCACTGGCCTACGGGACAAGCCCAGACACTGGTGCCGCTCACGCTGCTGCCTTGTGTCCCATCTATCCACTCAACATACCCACGCTCCAATCAAACCACATAGTCACGCACCCGAACGCCCCTTGCTCTGGGGTGCCTCAGTGCCTTTGCCTATGCTGTCCCCATGCCTGGAATGCCCTTCGGGCTCCCATGCAATTGTGGTTTGCCTGCAGCCTTCCCAGCCTTCGCTTCATTCCCCGCCCCTCCTCCCAAACCCATACCGTGTGATAGAACCCCTTCCATTCTGATCCCGTAACACCCAGAACATTCCTCCAGTGCACGGCTTCGCCGGCTGTCTCTCTTTGTGTCAGTCTGGATTCATGGACTCTCAGCCCCCTGAGGGCAAGGAACGAGAATGTCACATGCCTGATACACAGTAGGTGCTTAACAAAGTATTTGCTGAACGAATACACGTAACGTGTTCTTTTCAAACTGCCTCACCTAGTAACAAAAGCAGTAGATCATAACTTGGGCAGCCCCTGTATGTATTCAGTGAATACTTCTCAGACACTTACTAGGTGAACAAGACAAACCCAGTCCCTGCTTGTACGGAGCTCGGACGCTAGTGGAGGTGGCCGTTACACAACTGATGAACTCCCTGATCCATTAACGCACACTATCGATCGACTGACTGGGACAGAGGGTATTCATGACAGAGGCTTTGACAATGTCATAGAGGGCAGGGTCGCCATGTCCAGCATAGGGGCCCTAATGTACCTGGGAGTAGCCAAGGATGTCCTCCCTGAGGAAGTGACATTTAAGAGGGGACCTGAAGGGTGAGCGGACATTGACCGTATCGACAGAAGGAAGGGTGTTCCAGGCAGAGGGAACTGTGTGTGCCAAGGTCACGAAGCAGGAAGGAGCACGATCAAAAGACAAACCTAAAAAGCCAGAGTGGCAAAAGCATGGTGAGCATGGGGAGGAGGGCGTCCTCACCGGTAAAGCTTTGGCCATGACCGTAGGTGCAAGAAAGAGACCCGCGAAAGCTTTCTGCCCCAGCTGCTGAATGTGCTGTTGGTGGGCTCTCTCCTCCCCATATCTGCAGGCAGCGACCTCCCTGAACTTCTCCTGCCCCCCCTCCTCCCCCAACACGAAGCCACACAGAGTCTGATCCGCCAAGATCCAGCTGGCCTTGGGGAGAAGGAGCACATGATAGAGAATGGGAACGCTGGGCAGGTGACAAGCAAGGACGGGCGTTTTGGTGGCCAAAGGCTTTGCTCCTTGTTTAGACTTGGCCTGAAATGACCATGACTGAGGTGGTGAAGGGGAGGGTCCAGGAGGCGAGCCAGGTCGCCTTCTCCACTCAGAGATAGGGAACTGGTCAACATGACTGTCACAGACCGGGTACCAGGCACCGAGACTTTACCTGTGTTGTGTAAGGAGTGACAGGGACGTCCTTTCCCCATTACATGGATGAGAAAACAGGGATGAGAGAAGAAGGGCCTTTGCCCACGTTCACACAGCCGACAGCGGCAGCTGTGGGAAATGAACTCAGGCCCGCGGGACTCCATGGCCTGAGCTCTCGACCACCGCAGCACGCGACTCTGGGGTGAGGCGGAGGCCCAGAGAAGAAAAGTAATGGCAACGGCTACCCTTTACCGGGTGCTCACTATGTACTCCCGCCCATCCTCTGTGCGTCACAGCCCCCCAGGGAGATAAAGCCTATTGACGGGCCCCTTCTTAACACGAGAACACCCAGTTCAGAAAGCTAGCAAGGAGCAGAGCTAGGATATGAACTCCGGCAGCCTGACTCCAAAACCTGTTTTCTTAATCCTTACATACTAAGCTCCCTCAGAGAGAGCTGGGACTAAACCCTCCTCCTTTCCCTCTCATGCCCAGGATGAATTTACAGAAGCAGTGAAGCCTGTTCACCCCTGGTGACGATGGAGACTTCCACAAATAACCCAGAGAGGTGACGTACTTCCTGAAATTCATACTATAGTGTCGATGACTGCCCTGGAATCCTTCCCCCAGAGGAAGTTTTATCAGGTGTTATGAGGGGGGAAAAGGGAAGCATGAGGGTGCCTGGGGTGGGGGAGGGCAGAATTTGGAACAAACGCATTGGTTGGAAGCAGGTCTCAGGCCTCTCTGAGAGCTGGTTCTGGGGGGCAGGCTTCTGGGTGGGAGTGATATGAATCCTCCCAAGATTCTGGTGGCACCTTTAGAAGACAGTTTCCCGTGTCACCCATCCCTCCATCCGGCTCCTGCCCCATGCCAGCCCTGTTCAGGGTGCCAGGACCACAGCATCGAACAGAACACTGATATTCTAAGGTGGGGGGGGGTGGGGAGTGGGGCGGACCTAAGAAACAAACAAACAGGAAAGAGGTGTTAGGGACAGAGTAGCGACCCGAGGATCAGAGTCAAGCCGACCGGTCCCCTCAGTCAGTCAGTGGCAGCTACCGTGGCTGGTGGGGCCTCTGGGGTCCCGGGCGCTGTGCCAGATGTGGGGGCACCCGACCAGCCGGACCTGTCTCTGCCCTCAAGGAGCTCAGGGTAGCCCGTGGTCCAGTGAGGCGGGCGACGTGTATCCCTCATGGGCCCAGCGCTGCTCCCTAGAGAAACAACCCCAAAGCGCCTCACATGGGTCCCCGAAAGGCTCACTGTTGTGGCTATTTTAAGCCATCATCATCACTCGAAGTGACTAACACTGATTAAGGTTTTACGAGAAATGAGAAAATTCCTCCCCGGCCCCTCCACGGTGGTTCCAAACCACCTCAGAGCCACTTGATTAACTCACCCAGCCTGGAACCAGGCTTGTCTGGCACGACGTGGATTTATTTTTCCATCGGGTCGCGGCTCTGTGCTGGCTTCTGTCTAATAACCCGCCTGCCGGCCCGGCCACCACAGACTGGCCCGTCCCTGGGAGCCGGCTCCTTTCCCCACGCTGGGACGGCTGGGCCTTCGCAGCCGCAAGGAATGAGGGCCACCTGGCCGTGACGTGGGCACAGCTGGCCAGAGGTCCTCGCTCGTCAGGGACACGCGGTAGCAGCAGCCGGCATGCGCCCCACCCCCTTCCCGCCACCTTGTCCCCGTGGCACACGCTTCCTTCCAATTCCCCGCCCCCCGCCGCTCCCTCCAGCACACACGCACCTGCTTCGTGCACACGCTCACCGAGCCTCCTTGCACAGGGATCCGAGCACCTACTGGATGCCAGCCTGCAGGACGCTGGGGACCCGGCGAGGAATCGGACACAGGCCATCCAGTGGGGCTAAAGATCCAGTAACTGGGTTCCAGGGTAAAAGGACTTCGGTGGTAAAGCGAGATGTGAGCAATGTGCTTTGGCGTACATATGAGCGGTCGCTTCGTTCGGTGACGAGATCACGGAGGTCTCCGTGGAGGAGGCGGCTTTGAAACCAGGAGCGCTGCACTCTTAGCTGAGACCCCCGTGCTGCCTCAGATGCGGGAAAGGGGACCGGCGGGAACTCATCCCGTGCGTTTCTCCCCAACTCTGCTTCCAACCATGTCACGTGGGTAGCTTCAAGTCGGCCACGGTGACTGTATTTGCCCCACAGGAATTGTCAGTGTTACGAATCAGGGCTTTTTTTTTTTTAAATTTTATTTATTCCAGAGAGCCGGCTGGGCAACAGGCCGCTTGCAGAGGAGAAGGCCCGCGGGGGCGCCTGGCTGGCTGAGTCGGGGGAGCGTGCGACTCTTGATCTCAGGGTCATGAGTTTGAGCCCCACGTCGGGCCTGGAGCTTACTTAGGAAAAAAAGAAGCCATAGCCAAGGCATGAGTACCTGTGGTAATAAGCTGGAGCACAGAGCTCTGGAGACAGAATACAACGGAGGAGGAGGCTGAAAGACCATGGAGAGGCAAAGCAAAGAAGCTTGAACTTGACCCCAAAGGCACAGGGGAGCCACAGAAAGTGGTTGAGCAGGGGCGGGTCTTGGTCAGACCACTCTGAGGATGCATGAGGTGGGGTGGGCGGGGGGGAGACTGTTGAGACAGAAGACTGTTGGAAGGCATAACTGTTTCCCGAGGCATTAGGACTTCCGGAACTCGTCTCCCTGAGAGGGAAGGTAGCCAGCCCAGGGAGAAGCCCGTGGCATCACAGCAGATCCAGAAGGCCCTCAGACATCTCCTCTCGACCATGTGAAGCAAGCTCCTAAATTCCGGTGCCTTCTGGGGGAGACGGAGCCCAAAGTGCGGTGTCCCAAGCGTCACATCGTGGTTCTCACCGCCTCCCCCCGCCCGTCCCCCCTCCGTGCTGCCTGACCTAGGATAACAACCAGGGCCACCCTTTTCCATCCTTATAACCCCCCAGAACACAGTAATGACTTTGATGATGGATGGACGGGAGGACAGACGGATGGACGGACGGATGGCTACAAGAAGGAAAAAAGAAATGAGAGAGCGGAGGCGTTCCCTGTCCCCGTGGAGCTCCTGGGAGGGGCAGGAGGTCCCAGGGGGCTCGAGAGCCTTGGCGAAGTCAGCAGATTAATGGCCGAGAGGTGAGTGGGGTGTGGGGGGGATGCAGGAAGAGTGACCTCGAGAGAACACAGTCTTCCAGGGGCCCAGGAGGAGCGGGTTTATGAGCCTGTGTCTCTTGTCGCGTCAGCTCGTAAACCTACGTGGTTTCCTCTTTGTCTTGAGGCCGGCGAAACCCAGGGAGGAGAATGTCCTTGTCATAACGTGGGGGCGTGTGGCTGCCGTTGTGGCGGGCAAGTGGGCTGGCACGGGGACGAGCCTGACGTGTCTTGGTTAACCACGAGGGTGTCTCCCCTTCGGATCAGTCTCCCTCGTCCATGCCTCCTCCCCCCACACACACTGGGAAGGGTTCGAGGCTCCTCAGGCTCTTTGGCGGCGAGGGCAAACCCTCCTGACGTGTGAGCACTTAGCAAACCGCTTGACTTCTCTGGGACTCAGTTTCTCAGCTATGAAATGGAGAGAGTACATGACTCCCCTCCCTTCCCTTAGAAAGGAGTTCTGATCAGGTGGGACAAAAGAGGCCAGGGGACCCTACAAACTGTAAAGTGCGGCTTCCGTGGGGGGGTGGGGGGAGCGTATCAAGATAAACACCATTATTCTATCTCCTCCTGGACTCCCAAGGCTTCAGGGAGTGACAGACAGGACTGAGGGAGAATGAGAGGGACAGAAAGGTGATCGGGGACCATCTGACCATGGCCACCAAAATCCCTGCTCTCCTCCCTGGGGCTCCCAGCCCTCTTTCAACAGCAGCGCAGGCAAAGATTCAGTCACCGAAATCGTCACAGACTTCGACTGCTGTCCAGCTAAAGCTCCATTTTCTTTTTTTTTTTTTTTTTTCCCTTTTTTTTTTTAATTTTTTTTTCAACGTTTTTATTTATTTTTGGGACAGAGAGAGACAGAGCATGAACGGGGGAGGGGCAGAGACAGAGGGAGACACAGAATCGGAAACAGGCTCCAGGCTCTGAGCCATCAGCCCAGAGCCTGACGTGGGGTTCGAACTCCCGGACCGCGAGATCGTGACCTGGCTGAAGTCGGACGCTTAACCGACTGCGCCACCCAGGCGCCCCTAAAGCTCCATTTTCTTAACTCGAGCTCTTAAGGCCTGTGGTGATCAGCCGCCATTGGCCTTGAGCCTTCCTACTCACCACCTCCCTTGACCTCAAAGCCAATAAAACCACAGCCACCGTTGACTTTTTATGTGCCAGGCAAGATGTTTTCCAAACCTATCTCATTTAAACTCTCCTCCTTCCTCAACCTTGAGTAACTGCTTTTCTTTTCGTTTTTCTTTTTTTAAAGCGTATTTATTTAGTTTGAGTCGGGGGCAGAGAGAGATGGAGAGAGAGAATCCCAAGCAGGCTCTGCGCTGTCAGCTCAGAGCCTGACTCAGGGTTCGCTTTCACAAACCGTGAGATCACGACCTGAGCCGAAATCAAGAGTCGGACGCTTAACTCACTGAGCCACCCAGGCACCCCTTGACTGCTTTTCTTTTTGAGCCTTGGCTTAACTGTCCCCTTCCCAGAGATGCTACCTAACCGAGCCGAACTAAGTTCCGCGTGTCAGCCCTCCAGCAGCACCCTGTTCGTTTCTCACTTGGTCTGTGTCACAATCTGCTGTGCTGTTATGAGTTTCCTTGTGTCCTTGTGACCTTTCCCCAACTGGAACATAAGCTCCAGTGAGCTGTCTTGCTCGTGGCCCCGGGCCTGGCTCCCGGAGGAGCTCAACACTTGCTTGTTGATTGTGTGAGCGTCATCTCTTTGATATAAATGTTATTACCATCATTCCCATTTCTCAGACTATAAAAAGAACTGAGGCTCAAAGAACTCAGGCCCCTTGCCCAAGGTCACATGGCTAATAAGTAGCAGATCTACTAGATGACATCCTCTGCTGGTGGTTTGTTCTCCGGAGAGAACGGGGTGACATTTCAAGTAGGGTGAGCTAGACTCTACCAGCACCAAGAACACAGTCTGAAGTCCTTCCAGGGGCCTCGAAGGCTCTGGCAGCCTCTCCCCTCTCTTTGCTCACCACTCTCTCCTTCTCACTCTGCTCCAGCCACACTGCCTCCTTGCTCTTCCTCAAATGCACCAAGCACACTTCTGTCTCAGGGCCTTTGCACCTGCTGTTCTTTCTCCCAGGAACGCTCGCCCAGACACCCACAGGGGTATAATCAGCTGTTAAGTTTATCAAAGGCCTCCCCAGACCATGTGTATAAAGCAGCAGCCTTTCTTTTGACACCCTTAAATCCTGCTTTATCTTCTTCATAGCACTTCTCAGCACCTGACAATTTATTATATATTTATTTGCTCATATTTATCCATAGGCCTATACTCCAAGAAGGCAGGGACTTTGTTTTTCCATTTTGTGCACTGCCAAATATTCGCTGTGCTGTGAGTGTTTAGCAAATATGAAATGAATGAATCAGTGAGTGAATGAGCAGACTCAGAAGCAGGTGGTCAAACAAGACCGAGTTCATGGAGGATTCAGGGAGAGGCTAGGAGACAGTGTGTGGGACAAGAGGGCAGAGCTGTAGAAGCCAGCAGAATTGCAGCCAACAGAACGTGGGGGGGCAGAATCTATTGGCAATGCCTTCCTCTCCTCAGCCTGGCAGGTGCCTGGTGGGCAGGTGGTGGTAGGAGATTAAAAGGCTGGAGATGCAAAAACACCTCTGGGCCACCCCGTTCTGGGGAGTGCCCAGGCCCAGACGCTTGTGGCCACACTCTCAGTCTCAGCCAAACTCTAGAACGGCAGAGAACATCTTCCAGGGAGAGAGCAGAGGATGCCAGCCAATCAGAGGTTTGCAAACCAGACTCAGTATCTAAGAATCCGTGTGGGGTGTTAAAGTGCCTTAATCAAATAGCTGTTAAAACTCAGCTCTGTGAGGCCCTGAGTGGTATTCAGGTTGGACCATTGACATGCATGGATACATTGAAGGTCATCAGAGCTGTCCCTCTGCCTATGTGCAAAACTCCACTAAGGAGCACTTAAGGAATAATTCTTGTGGTAGACACACCCTAAGGTGACTGCTCCTACCTTGCCCATACCAAGTTCTGTCTTTTGTAATCCCCTCCCCTTGAGCGTAGGATAGAACCTGTGACTCGCTTCTAACCAATACAATGTGGCAATGGTGACGGGATGCCATTTTCATGGTTATGTTTCATTATAAAAGACCCCAGACTAGAAAGACACTCCCTTGCAAGCTGTGAAGATGTAAACTGCCATGTTGTTGTTGAGCAAAGACCATGAGGAGGGAACTATGGGTGGCCTCTAGAAGCTGCCAGCAGCTGCCAGCCTCCAGCCAACCAGAATATGGGGACTTCAGTCCTAAAACCACAAGAAGGTGAATTCTGCCAACATCCCGAGTGCACCTGCAAGCGGATCTTTCCCCGGTCGAGCTTCTGATAAGACTGCAGCCCCCGCCAACACCTGGATTGAAGCCTGAGTAGAGGATTTGGCTAAGTTGTGCTCAGACTCCTGACTCACAGAAACTGAGGTGATAAATGCGTGTGTTGTTTTAAGTGTGTGGTCATTTGTTATGCAGCAATAGAAAACCAATAGAGTTCTTCTTTAAAAGGTGTCTAAGGAAGGCAACCCCACACATTGCCCTTCCGTTCCCACACCTCCACAGTATTGTAGCCTATACACAATTCCACAAGTACTCATTCCACTATGGGGCAAAAATCCCACTGGATTTTTACCTATAAATGTCCATGTCAAAAATTAAAAATTCAGATTTTACATCTAGGCAACTTTGATTTAATTCAAATAGATAGAGGATAGATACATAAATTGGTGATAGGTAGATAGATAATAGAAGATGGATAGATAGATAGATAGATAGATAGATATTTAGATAGATGATAGATGATAGATAAGAGATAGATGATAGATAGATAAATAGATAGATAGATAATAAGATGGATTAGATAGATAGATAGATAGATAGATAGTTCTTGTGGTAGACACACCCTGACACACCCTTACCTATAATAAAATAGATAATAGATGATACACAGATAGATATTTAGCTGGATGATAGATAAGAGATAGATGATAGATAGACAGACAGATAGATAGATAGATAGATAGAGATAGATAGATAATAAGATGGATTAGATAGATAGATAGATAGATAGATAGTTCTTGTGGTAGACACACCCTGACACACCCTTACCTATAATAAAATAGATAATAGATGATAGACAGATAGATATTTAGATAGATGATAGATAAGAGATAGATGATAGATAGATAGATAGATAGATAGATAGATAGATAGATAGATAGAGATAGATAGATAAAGGGAAGTATGCTGGTATCTTTGGGGAAAGTTTTTCTTCCTCTGATAAGAGCCAGGTTTGCAAGAAGAAGGATTCTTGCATCCTTGGTTTTGAATGCATTCATGATGCAGATGAAGGAGAATCTGAGATTTTAAGTGGAGACCTTGGTTCATTGGCCACCCCAGGCTCCCTTGTATAACAAGGCTCCCTACAACAGAAGGGCTCCCTCCGCCATTTTGGATTAGGAGCCCAGCTCATGCCAAGGGGTGATGCCTCCGCCCACAAATTTATTTTTTCCAGCTGCAAGAGTTGCTCTGCTTAATAGCTTCCCATCCAGCTTCCCTCCGTGATTGAACTTGAGAGAGCGTGTTTGTTTAACACCCACAGTGTTCCAGCTCCCATAAAACATGGAAAGAACACAAGCCCTACTCTGGGGGATCTTGCTCGCTCCTGAAATTGAGCTGGACAATCATAATTTTGGCTTAGCCAAAAGAACCACAGATTTCTCTCTCCCCATCAAACACCATCCAAGGCCTCACATCTCTGGATCACCTTCCAGGCCCTCACCCTGGGCAGCTCTCCGGGGTGTGCTGGGTTTCGCTTCTCGGCTCCCATCTTCGGGCCTGCAGTTACAGGAGGGTAAAGCCCAGTGCCGGGCAGGGCCTCCTTGGGTGGCCCTACTCCTACTCCCTTTATGTTCTCCCCATTCCTGTAGCTTTTCCTCTCCTCCAACTTCCTTTCTCTTCCTCTCTTATCCTGCTTCTGGCTTTCTCTGATCTCTCTCTCTCTCTCTCTCTCTTTCTCCCTGCCTCTGTTTCTCATCACTTATTACCTCACCATCTCTCTGTGTGACCATCTTTCTCCATCTTTCTTTTTACATCTCTCTCTCTCTCTCTCATGTTCTCTCCTATGTCTCTGTCTCCCTACTTTTCTGTCTCCCAAGGCTGCGTCCCCAGTCTCTGGCTTTCGCGTGAGACCCCACCTTCCCGCAAGAGGTGGTCGTCCTCAATATCCACATTCCACTGATGGTAAGTGAGGACTAGAACTCCTCCTCGAGTCACGGCTTTACCGGCATGCGATCTCACCTGCTGTTGGAGAGAGGCACCTTCTGGAGGATTCTCTGCCATTATTTCCCCAAGGACCTGAGAGCCGTGCTCCTGATACAAGAGTACTGGGTACATCTGTGTGGGCTGAGGAAACAGAACTCCAGCTGTGTGGCTGTGGAGACGTGCCAGGCTGTGGGGGCCTCTGTTTCATCATCTGTAAAATGGGAGTAGCTGTCGTGGAGATGAAATGGATCCACACCTCTGCCCAGCCCAGACTTGCTACATAGTGAACACGAGTCAGTAAGCATGAGCTACATTAACCATTGTGATCACTACTGCATCTGTTAGGGATGGTGGAGCAGAGAGGTTCTGGCTCTTTCTCAGGCAGGGTTTTTGCACTCCAGAGCCTCCTGCTTTCTTCACCTGACCTGACAGAAAACTTTCCACTGAGTCCTCACTGCCACCCTGCTCTTCAAGTCACACACCCGGACAACTCTCAGAGGTCCCCTCAGCCCGCCCCACCATGCCCGCTGCCTCTCCCCGACCAGAGGCCAGTTTCAAAGGGTTTCCCCACCTCCCACCATGGACACAATAGCCCATTCCCCCCGGACCCCGAGCCAGGAGAAGAAAGCACAGGCAGGAGATCAAACGTGGGCTGAATGGAAGACAGAGGAGACAGAATGAGGGGTGAGATGGGGCAGCAAGAATAATGACTTCCATCCAAGTCTCTTCCCATAAAACCCACAGCTCTTTGAAGCCTGCTTCCTTTAATAAAATGCACTATTATTAATGACCCAAGTGGAAGCTTTCTGGGCAGGACAATGCCCGACTCCCTGGGGCCTCCGTGGGGCCTCGTGCATGGGAGAGCGCTCAGTGGCCCCGTGGATGCCAAATGGCAGCCGCCTATCATGGGGGCTCGGGAGCTGACTGCTGGCTGCCCAGATGTCCCCGGGTACCGCCAGTGCTCGGGGCCACCGCCGTCCCGCTGTTTAACGAGGCCGGGGGCTTGGTTTGTTAATTCGACACATATTTACTGAGCACCTACTATGTCCCAGGCTGCGTGCAGGGCCAAAAGGGCAAGTCAGGTTCAGCTCCTGCCCCGACAGAGCTTGTAGTTGGGACAGACGAGATCATTTATAAGAAGACAGGAGTTAAGGCGTCGAAGGGTACGAAGGCCTGGTGTTCTAGACTTTTAATTCTCCCTTAGGAAGCTCCACCACTTTCCCTGGTCACTCCTTTATCACAGCGGGGCTTCCCCTCACTGAAGTCTCTGGTGCCACGGTTCAGACCCATCACATTTGACTCAAAGGCAGGCTCTCCATTCTCACCTCATGTGGGGACTTTGAGAAAAACACTTGTCTTCCTGGAGGCTGCAACCTCCTTTGGTGCAGGGGGGAGGCGCCAGACCCAGCAAGCAGGGTCAGCTTCTGCTGTTCGGCGGGGGACTCAACAGTCACGCCTGCTCTGTACGAACACAGACCCGGGCGCGTGAGTCCAGTTTGTCCCCAGGTACGGAGGAAGCTGGGGTCCAGAGAGCTCAGGTATCTTGACAGGATCCCGCGGCCGGTGAATGGCCCTTCCGGATCACAGCATGTGATGGGGTGAAGTGGAGAATGAGAGACCTTGGCCACCCCTTGCTGGGGACTCAGGCGGGTTCCTGGACCACTATGAGCATCCGTTTTACGGTCTGTAAAATGGGAGGGCTGGACAGTCAGAGAGCCTGTGGAAAGATACCAGGGGTTGGGGTTCCTCCAAACCATGCTGAAAGCTTTGAGCGTGAGGTGGGAGGCGGGGGGAGGACTAAGCTTCTGAGAAATGGACCGTAATCTTTATCAGATTCTCCTAGAAGTGCCCGGTGCATGGGGCGCCTGGGTGGCTCAGTCGGTTAAGCACCCGACTTCAGCTCAGGTCACGATCTCACGGTCCGTGAGTTTGAGCCCCGCGTCGGGCTCTGGGCTGATGGCTCGGAGCCTGGAGCCTGTTTCCGATTCTGTGTCTCCCTCTCTCTCTGCCCCTCCCCCGTTCATGCTCTGTCTCTATCTCAAAAATAAATAAACGTTAAAAAAAAATTTATGAAAAAGAAGTGCCCGGTGCAAGAGAAGTTAAGAACAATGGAACGGACGGATCTCTAAGGGTCTTTGTCCTTCTGTGATTCCGAGTCCAAGGGCAGTTCCGCCCCTTCCTTCATGCAAACTTTCATCAAACAGTTCGTGTCAGGCCCACAGGGCCCCTCCGGTTCCCACATTCCCAAGATGGCCCTCCAAGTGGGACAACGACATGAGCAGGGTGCCCCTACATTCCTTCTGGTGAGGGGCCCTCCCACCGGCCTGCACCCCCACGTCCCACGTCAATCCTTTCTTCTGGGACTCCCCACTAAAGACCTGTCCCTCCAGGGAAACCCTCCCCTCACACCCCACCCCTGGCCCTGGCCCCCGCCCCCGCGATGGGCTCTCTGCAGGAGGAGCAGCGGAGCAGAAGGAGAACTGGTATCTATCCTGACCCGCCTGCTCGCAAGTGGCCAGAGACCCCTCCCCAGTTCCTCCGTCCCATGGGAGCTAGGACTGGGGGGGAGAAGCGGGGGCCTCGGGGACAGAACAAAGAGATGAGATGAGGAGGCGGTAGGTGGAGTAATGAGGCCCCAGAAGGCTCTGCCGGGCCCTTGATGTCCCGGTGGAGGGTCTGGGTTCCAAGCAGCGGTCAAGGGGCGGACGCCTGCCTGGTACAGCCAGCTCCGGTGAGAGCCAGCAGTCGCCGGCCAACTTTCCATGACATCAGGGTCCGGCCTGGCCCGAGTCCGTTGGGGCAGGGAGGGAGGTCGCTCCACACCCTGCTTCCCTCTGGTCTACTGGGGGCCCCTGTGCCCCACGACGGGATGGCCCTGGGGGTATGTCCCATGGCAAGCCACCAGGAGCGTTAAGAAGAGCCACCGACTTCCCCCACCATGGAAAGAGCCCAAACCTCCAACAATGGGGGGGAGAACGTGCCTAAATAAATTGTTACACATTCATCCACACAATGGAGTATGACACAGGAATTTAAAATGATGTTTTAGAGGGGCGCCTGGGTGGCTCAGTCGGTTAAGCGTCCGCCTTCGGCTCAGGTCACGATCTCACGGTTCATGAGTTCGAGCCCCGCGTCGGGCTCTGTGCTGACGGCTCGGAGCCTGGAGCCTGCTTCCGAGCCTGTGTCTCCCTCTCTCTCTGCCCCTCCCCTGCTAACACTCAAAATAAATAAAATTGTTAAAAACGTAAAAATAAAATGATGTTTTACAGAAGTCGGGCTCCATGTCAAGTGAGAGACAGCAGGGCAGGCAACGGTGGACACGTAAGATCTCTTTTCAGACACGTTTGCCTACAATTTACGTCCCGTTTGCATGTGAATTGCGTTAAATATCTTCAAGGACACCGCCAAGGCCCTATATAACCTGACCGGGCTGCCCGTCCAGCTCTGTTCACATGGCTCGTCTGTCCCCTGGCTCAGCCGCATCAGCCACAAAGGCCGGCGGTCAGCCACTCAACACACCCAGACCCCTTTCTAGCAGGAGTCCTCTCATTTTCTGCCGAAAGCCCTGCCCCACACCGCACCTAAGCGTCCTGCAGCCCTGTGCTGGCGCCGAACTTTCTCAGAGCGCCCTGTTCTTTATGCTTGTGACGCTCGTCACGACACATCAGTATGAATTCATCGGCATATTATGTGCATCGAGTCTGCCCCCCTCCTTCACCCCCAGAGACCCTGTAACCAGCTCCCAGGCCAGGAAACATGCTTCTTTCGCTCTGTATACCCGCCTGCTCGAATAGTGCTTGGCACACAGTAAGTGCTCAATAAATGTTGAATGATCGAATGAGTTTGGCACTGCAGGGCTAACATTTATTTACTCAGTGTTAACCATGCACCACGTGCTTTGTGTGCCTTATGTCAGGACATCCTTGCAACATTCTCAGAGGCAGGCACTGTGGGTAGGCTACTGCCCCATTTTACGGACCGGAAAACAGAGGAATCAAGGACTTTGCATTAAGTCATGCAGCCGGCAAGAGGCAGAGGCAGGATTTAATTATGGCTGTCAGTCTGCAAAATCCAGTCTCCTGGATTTAGCCAGTCTCCTCCCCAGCCTCTCCTAAGTGAACAGGGAGGAGGTGGGGGAAGACCAGAAGAAATACAGCAGCATGGAACCCGTGACAGCTTCAGGTGTTGGGTGGGGGCTTAATGATCGTATCGTTTTCTTTTCTACAATGTGCATGTATTTTATTTACAGTCAGAGGAAACCAACGGTATGATAGTGAGTACTTTTTATAAAGTATTAGCAAGCAGCCCTGATGGAACCCCACAGATGCTCCGAGAACCCCCAACAGCCCCCTAGGCACGAGAATTCGGTGTCCAAGCCCACCCCACCATTGGGGCTGCCAAGAGATCCCCATCATCACTGGAAAGGGGGAGCCCTAAGACCGTCTGCATGGCCTGAACCCCCTCACTGTCTACCCCGCCCCACATTTCTTTTTTTTAATGTGTATCTATAAATAAATAAAGAGAGAGAGAGAGAGCAAGCAGGGAAGGGGCAGAGAGAGGAGAAAGAGAATTCCAAGCAGGCTCCACGCCGTCAGCCCTCAGGGTTCAATGTCAGGAACCACGAGATCATGACCTGAGCTGAAATCAAGAGTCAGATGCTCAACTGACTGAGCCGCCCTGGAGCCCCAACCCCCCGCCCCGCCCCTGCCCCACATTTCTTAAATGGAGAGAAAGGAGACAAGCAAGGAGACGAATGTTCTCCCTTACCTCCTCTCTCTCACCAACCCAGCTCCTCCTCCGGCCTCGCCTCATGCCCCCAAGGCCCCCCGGACACGGGATGAGCAGCACAGCCCATCCCAAAGATCTCACACGTGATTCCATTTTGCTTTATGCATCCCAAATGGTCTGCCCTTTGCTGGCAGGCTTTGCAGCAAATTATTGCTGGTGAAAACAGGAGGCTGGGGTTTGGAAACCAGATGAAGCTTTTACTTTTACTGGCTGTGGGGCCAGGGTGATTCCCAATAGGAAGCATCCTGTACGGCGAGCCCCATCCGCTCACTGACATAACGCGTGGTGGTCCCACCCAGTCGCTGTGCCTGCTGGGGAACCGGACAGGGAAGAGTGATACGATCACGGTCCTTGTAGAGCTGCCGCCATGGGCAGAGTAAAAACAAGGTGCTAGATGGAATGGGGGGCACGGAGAGGGTGGGGGGGGAAGGCCCCCCTGGGAGCAGGAGGTAGCAGCCGGTGGGAAAGAGGGCATGCCCACTGGGAGATAGCTTTGCCCCAGTGGCCGGAAACACAGCATGTGCTCGACCATCCGAGAGCAGAGCGCGTGGGGGGACTCAGTCAGTTAAGCATCCAACTCTGGTTTCAGCTCAGGTCATGATCTCATGGTTCTTGGGATCGAGCTCCAGGTCAGGCTGTGCACTGACAGTGTGGAACCTGCTTAGGATTCTCTCTCTCCCCCTCTCTCAAAATAAATAAATGAACATTCAAAGAACTGAGAACAGCCAAGCCCACAGACACTTACTCCACTGGCAAACGTCAGTAAGTATGACCCTACCACATAGGGAGAAGGTCACGGACCACTCACGATGACAGTAGACTTGTATGGGAGCAAGCACTCTGAAAAAGTCTGGCATTACCTCTGAAAGCGGACCGTTGAAGCCCGTGAGCCCAGAGGTTCAACTCCTGGTTCCCACCCAAGAGAAAATCCTGTGGCTTGTACGACAGGGCACACAGATGAATGGTTTCAAAGCAGCACTGGTCACGAGAGCAAAACCCAAAAAACAACCCAGTGCTTACCGATGGATGGATCAACGTGGCGATTCACAGAGTGGAATATTACACAGTTTTCAAAAGGAGGGAGCCAGAGAGAAGGTGCCATAGATTGGAGGAGGCTAAGACGATTTGACAGGCAAATGCAGTGTGGGGTCCTTAGATTAGCTTCTAGAACGCACAAACAAAGGATGTTCGTGGAAAATCTGGAGAAATCCAAATCAATGTTGTAGTTTAGTTACTATTTTGTACCAATGTTAATTTCTTGGTTTTGATCATTTCCTATGGTTACGTAAGATGTTATCATCCCGGGAAGCTGGTGGGAACTCTGTACATTTTTGCAACATTTCTGGAAGTCTAAAATTCTTTCAGGGGCACCTGGGTGGCTCAGTTGGTTAAGAGTCTGACTTTGGATCAGGTCATGATCTCACTCTTCCAGAGTTCGAGCCCTGCAGCGGGCTCTGTGCTGATAGCTCAGAGCCCGGAGCCCCTGGTTTGGAATATGTGTCTCCCACTCTCTCTGGCCCTCCCTCCCTCCCTCCCTCCCTCTCTCTCTCTCTCTCCCTCTCTCTCTCAAAAATAAATAAACCTAAAAAAACATAAAAATAAAAAAAGATAAAAGCTGCTCAAATAAAAATGGATGCAGGGCTAGTTCTGTGATGACAACGACTAACCTGCGTGAACTTTGGGCAAGTATCACAGTGTCTCAGCCGGAAAGTGGAGGCGAGGCCCCAGGTCTGCCTTGCTGGGGAGTGATTAACACGGCAGCTTCCCTTTAACAGACTTCCACTCTCCCGGTTCCCGGGATGAGCCAGGGTTCTCTCTGCTCTTGCAAAACATCTGGGTGACAAGGGGGGGGCACGTTGGAGGGGAACAGCTGTGGCTAACTTGCCCGTGAACTTCTGCCCCACCACTGAGTCTCAGCTTTTCCAGGAGGCACTTCTGTGGCTGCCACACCTGTTTATGTGCCCCCTACATGGGAGGCCCTTGATGGTTTTAGGACTCCCCCCTTTGACCAGCAGCTCCGATTTCCTAAGAGGCTGAGGACAGATGGTGCTGGGTGAGGCTTTTCTTCCAGGAAGACTTCTCTATATTAAGCACCTACTATGTGCCAGGCATTAGGTATTTTGCACGTGGTATTTACAGTCCTTCCACTTGGTTATTATTATTCACTCCATTTTAAAGATGAAGAAACTGAGGCGGAGAACGCATGGTGACGATCCTGGTGTGGATGAGAAGCACGGAGTGGGGGTTGCTTCCACATCTTTCCCCAAGTGTGATGGAGAGTGCACAGCACCAGCAGACAAGAGGCTGTGTTAGAGCCCCTGGTCTGCCAATCGACCACTGGCCATAGGACCTTGGGCAGTTTTTTTCTCTCTCTGGCCTTGGGGGTCTCCGGGGAAAGTAGAGGGTCTGTACTTGTAGCTGTCTACTGCTGCATAACAAATTACCCCTTAAGACATAGCGGCTTAAAACAATCCCCAAAGGATGACAGTGTGTGGAGAATGCTGGCAATGGGCTCGATTTGGGGCAAAGAGGAAAGAAAGAATGTGGTGCCCGGGTGGCTCAGTCAGTTAGGCATCCAACTTTGGCTGGGATCATGATCTCACGGTTCGTGGGTTCGGGCCCCATGTTAGGCTCTGTGCTGACAGCTCAGAGTCTGGAGCCTGCTTCGGATTCTGAGTCTCCGGCTCTCTCTGCCCCTTCCCCACTCGTGCTCTGTCTCTCTCTATCTCAGAAATAAATAAACATTAAAAAGTTTAAAAAAAAAATGAAAATGACACATCATTGCATTTAGCCCTCGTGACAGCCCTGAGAATTGGGTACTGAGATTATCCCCATTTTACAGATAAGGAAACTGAGGTTAAGAGAGATGAAGTCACTCGCCCAAGATTGTGAACCTAACAAGGAGCATAAAAAAGATGTGCAGGGTGTGTGTGTGTGTGTGAGACGCGTGCTACAGGGGTGGTTAATCAACAAAGAGAAACTTAGGTGTAGAGGCTGCATCTTGGGATTCTGTAGCTTCTGAAACCCAGAGATCTTTCTGGACTGTGCCAGCAGCTACTCCGGGAGGGGGAGAGGCACCTTGAGAGACGCTGGGTCCAAACCAGAGGTCGGGCTTCAGGAAGCCTCGGTCAGGTGCCTCAGCACGCCTGCCGTGGCTTGTGACTCAGGGCACCAAACAGAACTGGCAGAACGGGGAAGGAGAACCTCTGCCTCTTTCTTGCCAACGAACCCCTCCTCTATGTGGCCCGGGGGCGGGAGCCCAGGAAGATGGGAAGGATCTGGAACTCCTGGGGCATCTGCTCTGGGGCACGTGGCCATCGGGGGAGCTGGTGGCTGAGGAGAAGCAGGAGAGGGGCGACGAACAATGTGCCAGCAGACAGCCCTGGGCTGGAGTCCGGCTCTGTCCTTACTGTCAGCGTGACCTTAAAAATATCCCTTAGCTTCTCTATGCTTCAGTGTCCTCAACTGTAAGAACGGGACAATAGTATTACCTATTGCACAGAGTTCTTGAAAAGTTAAATATATCTTGACTGCAATGTGTTTCATGCATATTGAATGTATTTTCATTTCCCCGCCCTGAATCACATGAGAATATTCGGAGCATCTTTCAGAAGGTTTAGAAGCTTCCATGGCCCTTTGGCAGGAAAACTCCTTGGGGACAGGTTCCTTCGCTGGTCCCTCGGCTGAAAGGCCTCTTGCTGTGAATCAGACATGAGTTCCCCGAGGGTCTGCAAAGCGACCCCTTGTCACGGGTCTCAGTTTCCCTCCTATACTCAACATCAGGGTCACCAGGCCTCCTCAACCCCACCTGGGTTGGTTTGCGTCCCTGTGCTGCTCCAAGTTCCCAGGCAGTGAGAGGGCAGCTGGCCTGGGGCACAGGGTCAGGGCACAACCCGTGTCAGTGCTGAGAGGCTCTGTATAGACGCGTCCCCTTCCTCCTTCCCGGCTCGGAGGTGGGGCGTTGGCACAGGGCCCCGCTTTCCTCCAGCTCATAATGCCCAGCAGCCCAGCAGCTCTAAGGCAAGGCTGGGTGGGCCGGGTGGGGTGCGGGAAGGGGTCCCTGAGGTGTCGCCCTGGCCTCCCGCCAGGCCCGGGTGCCACAGAATGACAGCGGCTCCTGCCCCTGCTCCTCTGGGGAGCAGGAAGCCCGGTGTCCTTGCTGCTCCCGGCCTGCCTGCGTGTGGTAAACGCTTGTGCAACTTGGCAAGGCGGCCCCAGCCAGCGAGGTTCCCAGGGTGGGATCTGACTCTTGGAAAGGACGAACCCCCCTGCCAAGAAAGTGAGCTTTGCAGTGCAGCCTGGGCAAATGCAGGAGGTCGGGGAGGCGCCGCGCTCCATCCAGGGGAGTGCTCCCCACCCATGGTTGGTCCTGGAACACCAGCACCGTGGAGAGGGGGCTTTCAGCCAGTCGGGGCCACGGCACCACCCGCCCCTCCCCGCCCGCCCGGATGGGATTTCAAAGCCAAGACCCAAGAGAGGGGTCCAGGGCGGGGGACTCGCGCCTTCCATCAGGATTGCCTCATTCGTGGTTTTGCATTGTTAGAAGTCGCTTCACTGGAGGCCCGGATTGCAACAACATGAAGCTTTAATCTGGGCTGGGCATGGGGACTTGTGGCCAGGAACCCCAAAAGGAGAACAATTAACATCACCAAAGCCGGTCCTTCGCTCAGGCCCCGTTTCCCCTGCAGCCCCCATCAGCTCATGTTCCGGAAGGCTCAGAAAGAGACATTTCTCTCCATTCCTGCCCGTCTCTCTCCTGGCCTCTCCCACATGCAGAATCAGGAGCTTTCCGTCATGTGCTAAGAACGGGCAGAACCCAAATTTTCTCGCTTGACTGGACCTGGAAACCATAGCACTAAAATGTGGCCTTCAGCCTGTCAACCCCAGACGGTCCTGTTCCCCACAGAAATCACTGCTCTGGGGCTCGGTTTCCTCAGCTACAAATGAGGGGGTTGGAGTCCTGTGGTTGCTTTTCAGGGATTTTGAGCCATGGATATCTTTACCAGGAGACAACTTACAAGGAGGTTGGACCTAGAGTGGTCAGACCCGTGGGCCAGACCTGTGCCCTCCTGGAAATGCTTCCTCTCCTTAGACGTCACACTACCACCCGGCCCCCGGTTCCCTCCCAAGCCTCACTGGCTACCCCTCCTCAATCTGTGCTTCCCACTTCCTTTCATCCAAATTCATCCCTATCCTGTAGTCTGATGCCTCTAAACCTCTTAAAGCAGTCCAGCTTGTCTTCCGAAAACTGTGCGTCTGATAGTGACCTGACCTACTGCTGTGGGCTGAATTGTGTTTCCCTAAACTTCACCGCGTGAAGCCCTACCCTCCAAGTGATGGTTTGGGAGGTGGGGTCTTTGGGAGGTAATTAGGTTTTGATGAGGTCATGAGTTGGGTCCTTCATGGTGGGATTGGTCCCTTTATGAGATACCAAGAGCTTGCCGCCTTTCCTTCTGTGTCTCCACCACATGAGGTCACAGAGAGAAGGTGGCCATCTGCCAACCAGGAAGAGGCTCCTCACCAGGGAACTGAATCTGCCAGCACCTTGATCTTGGACTCCACAGCCCCCAGAACTGTGAGAAATGGCTGTCTATTGTCTAAGCCCCCAGTCAACGGCGTTCTGTTATGATAGCTTGAGCTCAAACTACCTGCTAAGAAAGCTTCAGTGCCACTGTCTGGCTCTCTAGACCCCCACCCACCACTTTCCCCTGCACATTCTTGGTCCCAGCTCTGTGGGTATGTGTGCCCCAGCCAAACACCCCAGGCTCTCATCCCAGTTATGGAAGGTCCCTCTAAAGCGGCTCCCAGTGATCAGAGGTCACCACCTCCTGGGACTCATGCTCTGTGGAGTCCACACCCCTTGACGATGGGTTGGACCCAGGACCCCTTCTGACCCTCTGGCCAGCAAAAGTGGTGGGTGCCACTTCCAAAATCAGGTAATGAAGACAGTAGCTTTTGTCTTCTGCCCTTACCTGTGCACTCTGATGAAGCCACCTGCCATGTTGTGAGCTGTCCTGTGAAGATGTCTATGTGGCAAGGAGCCAATAGGGCCAACCACTTGGGAAGAACTGAGACCCTTGGTCCAACATCCCAGGAGGAGGCGAATCCTGCAAAAATCCAATTGAGTGAGCTTGGAAACAGATCCGTGCCCAGATGAGCCCTCAGATAACCTCAGCCCCAGCTGATAGCCTGATAGGAGCCTAGGAGAGGCCCTGAGCAGAGGACCAGCCTCACCATGATCAGATTCCTGACCCTCAGACAACAGATGTTGTTTTAAACCACTAACTGAAAGGGAGTATTTGTTATGCAGCAATAGCTAACTAATACACCAGACTTTGCACATGATTTCTCCTCTGCCCAAGACACTCCACTCTCCAGCCAGGCTTATCCTCAGTAAGATAGTTTAATCTCCACTGGCCATCAGATGGCACTGTAATCACTACTCTTTCAGTCCCCCAGAGAGTAGTGTCTGTTTTTCTCTCTAAATGTTCACCCTACCTGACTGTAACAGCTCACCCTTTAGATGTAGCTCCTTGAAGACAGGGGCTCTATCTGCCTTGTCTGTCACTGTCTTTCCAAGGTCTTCCACAATGCCAAGCTCATAGTAGATGCTCCATAAACACAAGGGGTATAAATGAGTGAAACATGTTGAAAGAGATGCGCAGAAAGACCCAGAGATACTGATTTGAGGAACTCCCAATAAACACTTGGGTCCCTCTGCAATAACACCACACAAACAGTTATATTATTTCACATGGCTTATCCATGAGCAATCCTTACATCATTATGATCATAAAGGGTTGAATAATGAACATTACCAACAATTGTGATAAATTACCCAAGGAGGAAGGAGGGAAAGGATGCTTTGTGTGTGCATGCACATTTATATGTGTGCATAAAGTTAAACCGTCAGTAGAGGGACTATGGATTATGAATAAAACACAAAAATCAAGAACTTTTAATACAAGCAAATTATGTACAAATATACAAGTAGATTAGCTGCCAAAGGAAGTAAAATGTTTGCTTCTGAGAAGCAGAAAGGGGGGCAGCAGGAGATTGCTGGGTTTGATACAAACTTTGACTTTTAAAGCCACATACGTCTTTAATAAAATAGACATTACAACTCAAAAAAGTAAGAAAGAAGGAAGACAATTTCACATTGTCAAAGACCATAAAGCAAATACAGTGGCTGAGGGGAGAGACTGGTGTAGGTGGGGATGTTTCCTGAGATGGGGTGGCCGTCAACCGACTCTTTGAGTTGGTGATCTTTGAACCTAGCCCTACTTGAAAAGGAGTAGCCACATGAGGTGTGGGGAAAGCATTTCAGGCAGAGGGAACAGCACGTGCAAAGGCTCACTAACAGCCCCTAAGGAGGTTTCATAAATCACTTTCAACTGCAAGTTCATTTTGCTTTTTAAAAGCAATACCCCATATACTATCATTTCACTTACGAGATGAGCGAGTTGAGACCAGAAATACAGTTAGAAACAATTCATTTGCTAACTGTCCAACCTGGCCAAGGGCCTCATCAGCTCTGCTCCCCAGGCCTCAGTCTTCCATAGATCCTGCTCCCCTCGTCCACCTCTGGACCTTCTGTGGTTTTGTTAATCTGTGCTCTAGAACTCTCCGTCCACCTTCTCAGTGCCCCAGGCACTTAGACGCCTGTTCCCTCTTGCTCCAACGGCAGACTTCCACCTCCTGAGGCTCAAATCCTGGGTTCTCGGGATTTCATGCCCCTCCCACCTAAACCCTAGGCCCAGCATCTGAGTGCTCAGACATGGCTGAGCTCTGGACACTGCTTCCCAGGCCAGATTAGCCATTTTGATAGAAAGAAGTGGGTTGAGAACACAAGCTGAGAGCCGGGTGTAGCTCCTGCTCCGTCACTCTCTGGTTTGGGGAGCTGTGCCTCCTTCCTCTTCACATTTGATCTTGAAGAGCCTATTCCCTGGGACAAGCTGGTATCAGCACCTCGCCTGGGGTTGCCACACAGTAATGGCTCAAAATGTCGTCGTAAATGAACGAATAAGAGAGCTTTGTTTTCGTCCTACAGTTAGAAATGGGATACCAAATGGATTTTACACTATGGTGTGAATGACTGATTTGTCAGACACTTTTCTTGTGTTTAGTCTATTCTTTAAGGCCCTGGGTCTACCTCCTCTAGAAAGCCTCTCTTAACCACATCATCCCATGAGGTTTTCTTTTTTCCTCTGAATGCAGGTCTCTTGAGTGAGACATTGTCTCCAATATTCATAGAATGATTTATTCACACACATCCAAAAAACAGACAACAAAAAATAGTATGAAACCAGCCTCATTTTCTCAGCAGGACAGAAATTTCTCAATGGCGGGGATCATATCTTCTGCTCTATAATAATGCCCAGTTTAAAAGCAGGAGACTTAAGTTCAAGTCCCGGCTATGTCTCACACCACTTTGTGACCTTGGGCAAGCTATTTATCCTCCTCTGTGTCTGTTTCCTCATTGATGGAGTGGAGAAGCACCATTAATTTCACGGGCTTTTCTTAGGAATGACCATATAACTGCTTTGTAAACTGTCAAAT
The DNA here is from genome assembly GCF_007474595.2 of Lynx canadensis. Classification (NCBI taxonomy): domain Eukaryota; kingdom Metazoa; phylum Chordata; class Mammalia; order Carnivora; family Felidae; genus Lynx; species Lynx canadensis. Next base: position 97,100,314 of record NC_044312.2, on the reverse strand, counting down.
GCTGAACAGATGTTAATTTACTAATTGTGATGAATACGGCATTCAGGTTGTTCATCATTTTGAACATTTAAATAAAGAACGTCCAACCACCTTAAGGCTGGGATTTCACCATGGGGCCTGCCTTACCCTCCAACTCATTCACACCACCCAAGGAGGGTGGCCCAGAAGGAGGAAAGAGTTGAGGAAACCAAGGCCCCTAGAGAATATGCTGTTCTTGACCATGGGGCGGAGCTCGGAGCTGTACCCAGACAACCAGACTGTGCGGGCGGGGGGCCAGCAGGGAAACTGCTCCTCTGATGTGGCTTGGGGTATTGTTCAGTTCAGGGTTTTTGTTGTTTGGTGTTTTGTATTTTTATTGCTGTTGTTCTCTTTCTAATCCTAATAACAGAGGCAAGAGGAAGCCTGGGCAGAGGGAAGGCATTTTTTGGAAACTCGTTGGGAGCTCTAAAAACCCCACCCCACGACTGGCAGGTCACTCTGACTTCTCTCTGCTGGAGACAGGGATGGAGTGGGGGCCAGATCTTGGCCGGAAGCCCCTGCGGCATAACCAACCCTCTCGCCCACCCAGGAGAGGCTGGCCCGGGAGGCAGCTGTCTCCAGGGGCTTCTCGATCACCAGCGCCTACATTGCCAAGAAGGAAGACACCTTCACCAGCTTCCAGTCCAACATTTCCCAAAATGGGGTCTTTGAGAATGAATTATGCTGGATATGAACGTGTGCTGCACAGAAGTAGCATACCACAGTCAGATGCACTTGAGAAATGCTCGTAGTCAAGTGTATTCTTTTGAAGAGCAGGACTTCTCCGAATCTCACATTTGCACGTGTAAGGGGACTATCCAAGAAAGGGCCATAGGAAGTTATTGACCAAAAATGTATTTAATTTGGTTAATATTATCTTTGTGTGTGAGGATCACCCAGTAGCTCTACTCCTCTGGGTGGGGCAAGGATGCCAAGCATATGTAGTTTATTTCTCTAAAATTACTCTAAACTCCCTTATGAGCCTGCACCCAGCGGGTAGAAGGGAAGCAGGGAGGAAAGGAAGGAGGGGGTGAGAAAGGGGGAGAGGGAGAGAAGGAAGCTGACTTTTGTTCAGTCTGGTTTAAAACGTCCCAATCCAACTGTCTTAACCGTTCATTGGATCGACACCTTCTCTTTACTCACTCTTTCCGATTCCTCCCCAGCTCTCCCTACTGCCCCGAAGATGTGGCTGGATGTTTGGGGAAGAGGCTTATAACCTCACGGTAGGTAGGGGTGGACACAGAGCCAGGTCCTCTGGGGGTGGGCCAGCTGATGCCCCCCAAGGTCCTGTCCCACTAAGGGCTTCTCTGGACCTTTTCCATGGTCAGAGCACCATTTAACAGTCCCTTTGAGTCACCTCACAGTGTATTAACATATGTGCCTCTTTCGACCGTGCCCTAAGCAATAAAATCCTCAAATTGGCAGGTGTGACACATGGGTTATTTTCCCCCGCGACCCGTTTAAATGAATAAATAGCAATTTTCTCAAGATCACGGGGGTGCCACCCAAAATCATCTCACGAATCATTAGTGTTCGACCCCCACACTCAGGGCAGCACTGGTCTGGACCATTCTTGGTAGTCTAGAAATACCAGGCAGATAGCAATGGGTCTTCCCGTTCTTTCCACGAGGATTGCCTCTGCAGAAGCACTCGCCCAAACGAACTGCTACTCTGACCTTAACACTCTGTGATGGTTGGTCTGCATTAACTGAAGTTTTTCTGCAGGGGGCCCGGTGGAGGGGAATTACATTGCACAGGACTGCAGCGAAAGTTACCTGAAATCCTTTCTCTACCTGTCCTTCCCCTGGGCCCTCTTCCTGGCAGGTGTCAAATCACTAGCCCGATTCCACCTCCCCCCCTCCAAAAAAACAAAACTTTTTTTTTTTTTAATTTTAGAGAGAGACCGTGTGAGCGGGAGAGGGGGCAGAGGGAGAGAGATAGAGAATCTTAAGCAGGCCCCACGCTCAGCGAGGAGCCTGACGTGGGGTTCTATCCCATGAACCATGAGATCATGACCTGAGCCAAAATCAGGAGTCAAACACTCAACCAACTGAGCCATCTAGGCATCCCCCCAAGGCTTTTTTTTTTTTTTTAAATTAAAGCTTTTGAAGACTCTCAGCCACGCAGCTGCCCCCAGAGAGCTCCCCACCTTCCCCGGACAAAGCATTTTGACCGGTTCTCCTTTTATCCACCTGCCCTTGTGGGGAGCCCAGAGGAAGGGGACCCCTTCCTGGAGCATAAGAAAAGAAAGGAGGATGGTAAAACTCTGCTTTAATTTCAAATCCTCGTCACTCAGAAGACCAAGCTCCAGAGGGCAACTCCAAGGTCGGCCGTGAATCGAAGGCGAAAGGAAGACTAGAGCCCTCCTTGCCTGACTCCTGACTCCCAAGTTCGGGACCCTTCCTGCCCCTTCCCTTTTCCCCAGCGGAGACAGCGAGCCGGGTCCCAGGCACGGCAGCGGGGAAAACCGGGGCTTTTCCTCTCCAGGAAATGAAATGACCTTCCTTTCTTTCCCCACCCCGGTCCTTGCCTGAGCCCTGCTCTAAGCCCCCCACCTAAGAAACAGGATTTACAAGCCAGCTGCTATAATCCCTTTAAAATGAGGTTTGGGGACTGTAGGGACTCTTTGGGCGTTTCATTTTTTCAAAACAATATTCCTGGCTCAAAAGCTAAGATTTCACCATTCCCGGGGGAGTCAAGACAAAGGCTGTCCAGGGCAGCTCAGGGCCCCCGGGGCTCCCTTGGGGGGTGAGAGGACACCCCCTGACTTTCTCCCAGGGTTCCCGGGGGGGGGGGCTTTGTAAGAATAGGTGTTACTGCTCCGTGTGAATCCAGACATCTCCTTCCAGCTCCCGCCACCTAACTGCATAAATGTCTTCCCACCAAAATCAAATCACCCCTTTCATTCTTAACCACGAAGATTCAAGCTTCAAGCTCCTCGGAAAGGTGGCTACTTGCTGGAATTCTAACTGACTGCTCATCCCTTCTGGAGAGTCCGTCTCCGTGGGCGCGTGGGAGGCCTGAGACCCCAAAATGGTGGGAAAACGCTTAACAAGGAGATGAGGAGAGCGGGGCAGGGAGGAGGGGGGGGCGCCGTAAATGTTGTGATGCTGTTCCCTCTGCATCCAAAGAGCTGACCCTGGTGGTTGTGGGACCTGGGGCAAGCCTCTTGGATTGAGCAGGGCTGGGGGTGGGGGGGGGCAAGCCCCTGCCCACCAGGCCACCTCACTGGATAGCGAGTATCATGAGCCACTTCCGGCGACCAGACCACCTCATCCGGGTTTGCGTGGGACTTTCCTGGTTAGTCCCAAGCAAACAGGGATGAGTTGTTGGCCCTAAGCAACACCCGCCTCCACGCTGGCCCTGCCCCCCTTTGGCTGTATTACCCAGGGAGCCCACCAGCTCTGCAGAGCTGGCTCAGCAGGCTTGCGGGGAGGCTCAGGACTTCATTTTTATCAAGTTCCCCTGCCAGGGCGCCTGCGGAAACCCCGACCTGCAAGAGCCTCCGGCAAGACGCTGAACACACACTGCCATTTACAGAGAAACACCACCTGCCCACCTACGTGCCCGGCACCGGGCCGAGTCCTACAATCCCCTGCACAACCCTATGAGGTTACGTGTGGGGAAACTGAGGCTCAGAGAAGTTAAGTGACCTACCCAAGGTCACAGAGCTAGGAAGTGGGGGGGTTCCATCCTGGGGCTTTCTCATTCTGGAACCCGGGTTGTTCTTCTCAGGGATCGGCAAACTTTTTCTATAAAGGACCGAATAGCTCATAGTTCTCAGCCTTGTAGGCCATCGGGGCTTTGTCCCAACTACTCTCTTCGGTTATAGTGTGAAAGTAGGTAACACGTATAGAGCGGACATGACTGTGTTCCAGTAAAACTTTATTGACAAAAACGCGGCAGGTGCAATTTGGCCTCTGGGCCACACACCATCACCCACCCCCCACCACCAAGGACAAGAACAGGAACACAAAGGTAATTCCAGGTCATCTCGCGGACTTGCCCACCGGAGATAGTCACAGCTGCCCACCACCCCCCTCCTTGCTCCCCGTGGACCCAAAGGTTTCCTTCTTGGAGGTGTGTAGACCGGTCCCTGGGTGCAGACATGCAAATCTGAGTCTCTCCGCTGAGGCCTGGGTCCTCAGGTCACAGACGACTCTCTCCGCCTCTGGAGCACCTCAAGCTCTGCCCCCAGCACATCTCAAACCCAGAGGGACCGCACCCCAAGGAGGCAGAAGCCCAGAAAACACGAAACCCTTCAAAAGCCGTCGTCACGACCCAGCGAGGTCTGCGGCTGCTTGCCGGGCATCTCAGAGGTGGAAGACTGAGCCTCAGAAGCCTGCCGCCTTCCCCGGTTCTACCCTGGGCCGCAGCAGCTTGGGGCCTGCGGCCAAGAAGCTGCAATACGGTCTAAGTGACGTAAAAAGTGGTGGAGGCTCTCACCACGACTGTCACCTCAAACTGCCTGGTAACGAGCACGGGTCTAGGGAGCTGCAATCAGCCTCCCCTGTTGGGGAGCTGCTGAAGGGAGCATTTGGCCCTCAGGGCCTGGGCCCCGAGCTGGCGAGGGCCCCCTGTCCCGCTGGGACTCCTCCTCCCCCCGCCCCCCGCCTTACATCTTTAAGGCACCCTGTGACCCGCCCCATGGGCACGAATGCCAACCTGGGTCTGCTGTTCCTCAGGCCCTGGCAGGCACTGGGGCCAGACAAGAACATTGATCGTGCCTGCCACCCACCCCCCTGCCCTCTCCTCCTCTCGCCCCTTCCAAGAGGTCCTGCCAAAAGTCCAGAGGGCATACAGCTGTGCGGAGGTTAGAAGCTGAGGCAAGGGCGGCCGGGCCCCGGTGGGACACACTTGTATCTGCACCCGCGTGCAAGTGAGGTGCGTCTGTGCTCCGTGGGCACGTGTGCCTGTGGATGTGGGTGTGTACGAGCAGCGCGTCCGTGTGTGTCTGCATACGAACGTGTCAAGTGCGTGTGTGCGTGCGCGCGCGCGTGTGTGTGTGTGTGTAAGAGAGAGAGAGATGTATCCCTGGGCTCACCCTCTTAGGGAAAGGTTTGAGTCAGCAAAAGCTGTGGCTTTGAAATAAGTGGGTTCTGGCTCCTGACCCAAGGGCATCCGGTCTTATCTTGAGGATTCCCGGTTCGTTCGCGAAGACGGCAGGGAGCACCCTTTCAGCCATCGCCCTTCCGGGCACCCGCATTTCATCCCCCAAACACCGTCTGAGTGCAGCGATCGCATTTGCGGTCCCCGGCTGATGGCCTCCCTGAACCTCTGCCCTTTGCGATGGCTTTGCAGCAACCCCCATGCAGAGGTGGGGTCAATCCTATCTCCCCTCGAATCCAGGCTGGCCTGGGGACTCTCACTTTGGCCAACAGAATGTGATAGAAGCGACTCAGTGCCAGTCCAGGCCTAGGCCTTGGGAGGCCCGGCGGTTTCCCCTTGCTCCCAAGGAACTCGGCCACCGCTGGGCACAGAAGCCCGGGCCAGCCCGCTGGAGGGTGGGACGCACCTCTCTGCGCGCGTGGGGTGCCTGTAGTGAGGCGTGTGATGACGGCTGTGACCCAACCACCGGCTCACAGTCAGCTGACCACCGGGGACGGGAGGACCCAGCCAGGATCCGCAGAGTCGCCCCCTCGGCCGCCGCTGACTGTGACACCTGCCGCCGAGACGAGAGTCGTGGCGGGACAGCTTACCAGTGAAGCGGGTGTCGTTATTCTCCCATTTTACAGAGAAGGAAACTGAGGAAAGTAAAAAACTTCCCAAGGTCCTACAGCTTCACGTGTACACGGCGGTAGGATGCACATCCCCGCCGACTGCTTGCCAGGTCCAGGAGTGTCTTAGCTCAGGCCGCCGTCATAGAAGGTGACAGGCTAGCTGGCGGGCTTAAACAACAGAAATTCATTTTCTCACGGTTACGGGGGCTGGAAAGTCTGAGATCAAGGTGCCGTCGAGGTGGGTTTCGGGGAGGCCTCTTCCCTTGGCTTGCCCACCTTCTCACTCTGTCAGCACACGGCCTTTCTTCTGTGTTGGGGGGAGAGAGGGAAGAGAGAGACAGAGATACAGAAAGACAGGGAGAGACGGAGACCTCTAATGTCTTCTCCTTTTCTCCTAAGGGCACCGATCCTGCTGCTTGAGTGCCCAACCCTTATAACCTCATTTAACCTTAAGGCCCTGTCTCCAAATTCAGTCACATCGGGGGTCAGGGCTTCAACTAATGAATTTGGAGAGGGGGGGAGAAACACTTCGGTCCATACAAGGAGCTCACCACAATGCCAGACCACCATTACGGCCACGGCACGGGCCACAGGTAGGAATGATGAGATCCACTTCACAAATCGAGGAGGCTAAGGGTTCGAGGGCTGAGCTCCGGGCTCAGGAACACAGTGAGGGGACCTCCAGCCCTCTGCGCTCACAGGGGTCATCTCCTACCACGTGCCCTCCACCCTCCATCCCTGCATCTTTGTGCCTGGAATAGAGAGGGAGGGCATTCTTTGACTCCAGAAACTGCATCCTTCCCTGGGGCATATGTTCTACACAGTTTCCGTAATGAAGCCCCAGTCGCCGCAGTGGTGATCATCAGCTGGCTAACGCGCCCTTTACTGACGCCCTTCCTTTTCCTCTCTTGATTCCCACTCCTCTGCTGGTCCTTCCTGGGGTCAGCTTCCACCGACTACTGGCACTGGGTTCTTGTCTGAGGGTCAGCTTCCGGGGAACCTATACTAAGACTCGGAGACCTTCCTCCCTGTCTGGAAAGGAGACTTCTTCTCTCCTGATAGGCTGGCAGGAGCTGGTCCAGACCCTGATGGGTTGGCAGAGTCCCGAGGTGAAGTGGGGGGTGACGAGCACAAACACGTCATCTAGGAAGACTGACCTCTGCCTACTGCCTTGACCAAGGTCCAAGACTGCCAAGTTGGGGACAGCCTCGTCTTCAACTTGGGTCATTTCTCACAGGGGGATGTCCCCCCGAGGGGTCACGCTCGTGGCCAGAGCATGGCTGGGAACAAGCCTGACCCAGCTGATCGCACCGGCGACCTCACGTCTTAAGACTTTCCTTTGGGTGCACAGCCGCCCCTTTACAGGACCGTAAACAGCACCACATCCGGCGAGCCCCTCTCTTGACCCACCAGGTCCTGGTGGGGCCTGGAGTTTCTCTTCTCAAGGGAAAACGGAGATTTGCAAGTTCCACTTTCTCTTCTGTCCCTTCCAGGACCTTCCTAACCATCACCCAATAAATGAGGACCTTTCTACCTCAGAAAACACTTCCGAATCTGCAAAATGCTCAGAATGCGCTGACCCTGCGCCCACCCGGCTGGGCCCAGCCCTCAGCGGCGTCTGCTCCTGGGAACATCGCCTTTTCTGTGGTGGCCGGATTGTCCCAGCCCTGCCAGGGACAGCCAGTAGGTTTCTTGTAACTTGGTTTCTCAGCCCATGTCCCTTTTTAACATTATAAATTTTTTTAGAAGGCGGGGGGTGGAATAAGAGGCGGGGGGGGGGCAGGGAACGAGCAACTATAAACAAAACATAAAAGTTGTTTAATGGACGGCATAATGAGGCCCGCCAGGAAACGGCCTGGCATTGATTTTCTCTGACATTTCACCTATTAAATTATGAGCTTCTTAAGGAAGAGCTCAGATTTTTTTTTTTTTCTTCTTCAGTCAATTAAGATTCTTTAATGAAGAACAAAGCTGCTATTGTCTGAGCTCTACATGGACCCAAGTTCCTTGACAGGCAAATGGCGGTGCTTGGGGTGGGGGTACTGGAGGTAAAGACGCCTCCTGAGTTGGGGGACCCCATGGTGAAGTCCAGGCCAGGACCCGACCCCAGAAGCCTGTCTTCAAGAGTCTGATGGGCCGCCTGGTTCTGTCTCTGAAGTCCGGGCTGGGGCTCAGGGATGGTGGGGGAATCCCTCGGGTGGGGTTGCATGAGAACATGGAAATATCTAGAACAATGCAACTGCTTTTTGGAAAGCCTAAGCTGATAGGCCAAAGGGTCTTGAAATATAATTCACGAATTCTCATACTAACCCTATCGAGGAGGCAGAGAATCCCCATTTAATGGATGAAGAAACTGAGGTTCTGAGAGGTTAAGTCACTTGCCGAGGCCAAACACTGTGTTTAAGGGACAAAGTCAGGATTCTCACCTTGTTCTGAATGTTTCCAAAGCTGCCCACATTGACCCAATCCTAGGAAACAGGGAACAGCAGGGCCGTGTGAGTGGCTGGCCCCTTGGGCCAGTGCTGGATGGAGGAGGCAGGCACAGCCTCCCCTTGCTGATGATTCTTCCCACCGGTAGGGCCTGAACCCACCTCCTTTCCTACCCAGTACCCCCTTCTCTCTCTGTCTTGCACTTCCCTTATAAATCTTGTTCTCGGCTCCCTCATTCTCAAAGAGGTGTCAACAGTTATTAACTGCATAAAGTTGAACCCCTCCCACAAATACTTTTATCTTGAAAAGGATGAAAGTCTAAAACTTAAGGCACACAGGCATGGTAAGGCATTTCAAGCATGTGTAGACTGCAGACAGATAACCTCAGGGCTTATTTGGCTGCTTAAAAACCCAGCACGGGTCCCCTTTGTAGGTCCCCTCCTGCGCCATTCTGGTCCATGTGCCTCTCGGCATGACTTTGACGTGTGACTTGCCACTGGGGCTGGGGTACACATGTTCAAGCCCTCTGGGCGACCTGCTTACCCCACCCCTGCTAAATTGCCTCAACGGTAGGTACAGCAGGTGGGCTAGAGCCATTCAAACATTTTACCCACCCAAATACGGAAAGGGGATGCTCTCTGATAATCCAGAGGCCAAAGCTTTGCCATTTCTCCCTTAAAAGGCTCTCACCTGGGGCAAGAACCCCCAGAAAGGTAAGACCTGTCATGTATTGAGTGCTGGCCACCTGCCGGCCCCAGTGCTAGGCACGCTGCTTGCTTGAGGACACGATTAGCTTGTAGCTGTTTCTTCTTGACTTATAAATGAGGAAACTGAGTCACAGAGCCGTAAAAGAACTTCCCCAAGGTCACCCAGAGCTAGGATTCATCCCAGCCCTGTGTTGTCTGTAATCCCCGGACCTCTCCGTAAGCAGCAAGAAGGCTGGCTGCATGGGCTCAGCCGACTCTGCCCCTTGAGGCAGGGCTCCAGTTAGGAGAACGTGGATGCCCCGTTGAGGGCACCTGCTGTTTTCAGCAGCCCATCCTATTTCCTCTTGTGGGGATGGCACCCCAGTTCTCCTTAAGGGAACTTCTCAACTTCCAATCCATGTGGAGTAAGCAGAACAGCGTGGGCACATGACCCAGGCCTGGCCAATCAGGAGACTTCATCTTCCCAGGCCACAGTGATTGGTTCAGGGAAGGGCATGTGACTCAATTTGGACCAATGAGAGTCAGGCCTGAAACTTCTGCTGGAAATATGGGAAGGCGGCAGGCTTTTCCCATTGGGTTTGCTAAACTGTGGGAAAGAGAGCTTGGAGATCTGGTGGCCACCTTCCCACCACTTGGGAATGAAGCGAAACAGAAGAAAGCAGAGCCAGGAGACAGAGAAAAGACGAATTCTTTTTGGTATAATTAGAGCTCTGGGTAAGCTGCACCCCTGGGATCAGGTTCATCAGCCTGAACCAATGGGATCCTCAGATGTAAACCTGCCCCTGACCTACTGTTGCCAGATAAAATATAGGAAACTTGAATTTCAGACAAATAAATAACTTTAGTATAAGAATATCCCAGATATTGTATGAGATATACACTAAAAAAAAGTATTTGTTGGGCCGCCTGGATGGCTCAGTTGGTTGAGTGTCTGACTCTTGATTTCAGTTCAGGCCATGATCTCAGGATCATGGGATTGAGCCCTACATGGGACACTGCACTGAGCATGCATCCTGTTTTAGATTCTCTCTCTTCCTCTGCCCCGCTCCTCTTTCTCTCACTCTCTCTCTCTCTCTCTAAAAGGATTATTAATGGTATGAAATGCAAATTTAACTGGGCAGCCTATATTTTTATTTGCTGAATCTCACAAACCCTCCCTGACCCCACAGGTATGGTCCGCGATGGGGGCCCCACACTGTCCATCTCCTGCTAGGTCCATTCCAAGGGCCAGGGCGTGTCTGTGACCTCCGTCCCTCAGCCCCCGTGCCAAACCAGGCTTTGCTGAGCAATGTATCCCCCTTTACAGATGAGGAAACAGGGTCAGAGAGGTTAACTACACTTCACAATGACAGAGTAAGTGGCAACGTCCAAATACAGAGTAAATGCAGAATTCCATCACTGATGCTGAGTGCAGTGGTCTGCCCATTACATCATGGCTACTGGAGATCTTGGTCGAGACCTTGACCACTTTCACCCTAACCCCGTTATATTCATCATCCATAGACACCTGAGCTGCAAGAAGTGGCTCCCAACGTCCCCTACGGGCCAGTGACACGATGAGAAGAGCACTGGACCGTGGGTTGACCCTAGGTTGAATTACACTTTGCTTTTTAACACTAGAGGGACACCAGGCCAGTTGCTTCCTGGGTGGGCAGCCCTTATTAACCTGCAGGAGCCCTCTCTTAGGGTGTCCTTACCCCATTCCACAGCTCATGAGAGATCATCTCAGTGTCCTACTTGCTCCCAGATGACAGTGATGGGCACAGGATCTACACCTAGAGACCATGGAATCCCACCCTCTAGCCCACAGTGACTGGTCTGAGAATTGGGGCTAGGCAAGGCAAATCAGGGTCCCTTTGTAAGATTTGGTGTATGGACGTTGGAAGAGATTCACATAGGGACCTCCTTAGGATCCCAAGCTGTCAGCACCATGCGTGCTCAGGCTTCCAGAAGGTATCTTTACACAGAGAGAAAGCCTGCCTGAGAGGAAAGCAGGGTCATGAGGTGAAGAGAAATAGACACAGAGCCCCTGGATCCAGCCATGCCTGAATCCAGTGACCCCTGGAGTTCCCGATTACAGGTAAGCAGGGCAGTGGCTATGTGAGCTTCTGAAACCTAGACCTTAGGAAATCTAAGCCAAAGGCAAGGAGTATCAGGACCTGGCTGTTTTAGGGGAAATGTTTCTTTATTATTATTATTTTGTACAAAACTGTATCTTCTTTATTTTACATATTTTAATTTCAGAGTAGAATTTTTTTTTTTAAACCCACAGTACACATCCAAACCCCTGTCAAATATGGGCAAGGATACAGCTTGAGGCCCTTATATGCTGCCTCAGACAAAGGAGATAAAAAACCACTAGACATCAGCAGAGGAAACCGGGTAAACCGGGGTCACTGAAGGTTGCTGGGGAGCCATGGGGACACCATACAGAGGGCACAAGGTCTACAGGTAGAAACTAATTTACTTCTTCTATGCAAGAGGCATGTTCATCACCCTCAAGGAAGCAGATCTTGTCAGGAACAGCAGCACTGGGTTCCTTTGCTGTCACTTCATCGTCTTCTGTCCCCGGGCCTGGCTTGATCGTGCAGTAAATGCGGTTGGAGTGGGTCCGGGGATCCTCAGGTGAGAAGCCAGAAGAAGGCAACGCCGTTTCAGACAGCAGCACCTTGACAGCCTGGTCCTTCTTCCCTGCCTCCACCTTCTGCCATAGCGTCTCCACAATGGGGTGGTCACGATTGATCTCCAGGTGCTTTTTGGCCATCATATTGCCCGTTGTAGACTTGTCCACAAGTGCCTGGGTTTTCCCAGTCTGCTGCATCTTGGCTGTCCAGCGTGGGTGCTAGTCACGAGGCAGCCTGTGGGAAATTGTCGCCTCCTCAACCTTTTTATCCAAGAGTATAACAGCTCTGAGCTGTTAGCACGGAGCCCAACGTGGGGCTCGAACTCACAGACTGGGAGATCGTGACCTGAGCCAAAGTCGGACGCTTAACCGACCGAGCCACCCAGGCGCCTGTAGGGAAATGCTCTTTTATTTTCATTTTTTTTTTAATTTATTCATTTTTTTTTTAATATTTTTTTTTCAACGTTTATTTTTATTTTTGGGACAGAGAGAGACAGAGCATGAACGGGGGAGGGGCAGAGAGAGAGGGAGACACAGAATCGGAAACAGGCTCCAGGCTCCGAGCCATCAGCCCAGAGCCTGACGCGGGGCTCGAACTCACGGACCGCGAGATCGTGACCTGGCCGAAGTCGGACGCTTAACCGACTGCGCCACCCAGGCGCCCCTTTAATTTATTCATTTTTTGAGAGAGAGAGAGAGAGAGACAGAGCACAAGTGGGGGAGGGGCAGAAAGAGAGGAAAACAGAGTCCGAAACAGGCTCCAGGCTCCGAGCTGTCAACACAGAGCCCGACGCGGGGCTCGAACCCACGAACTGTGAGATCATGCCCTGAGCCGAAGTCGGATGCTTAACCGACGGAGCCATCCAGGCACCCCAGAAAATGCTCTATTAAACAGAACTATGAAGTCTTAACTTTCAAGATGCCAAAATATTTCTTTTTTTTTTTTTTTTTTTTGCTTCTCCAAGTAGGAATTTTGTCAAAAGATGGGGTTTTTGTTGACTGTTTCGTGCAGCTGCACTACAGAGAGCACGGAGCTATTTTGAAAGTCCGACACGGAGGTAGATAGGGGCATGAGGTCTGGAGAGGAAGAAGAGAGCTACCCCAGGAAGAAAGGGGTGCAGTCCCCCGGGGCCTGCAGCAGGCAGGCCAGAGGGGAGCGGGACGCACGAAACACATCCCCCTGGCAGAAGCTGTGCCCTTTACTCGTGACTCCTGGGTGACCAGTGCCCCCTGACGCTCCCTTCAAAACCTTCTCTCAGAAAAGAGTGGATCCCAATTATTTTCACAGTTTGAGTTCAAACAGATCAACCCCGACCCCCTCCTCCCCCAGGTAGCAAATCTGATCTTCAGCTGCAGGAAAAGGGTCCACACAGGCAGGGGAAAGCGATGCGAAGCCTCAGATTTGGACGTGGGATTGTGTTTTTCAGATAAAGAGAACTTTCCTCTGGAATCCTTTGGGCCAGTGTTTCTCAGGGGGTGGCCTGGGGACAACTTAAAGCATAACTACCCAGGGAGGCTTTAACTTTGAGGCAGATTCCTGGGCCCCGCCTCAAACCTAGTGAATCAGAATCTTTCAGGACAGGACCCAGGAATCTGCATTATAATCAGTGCCCCCCCCAACCCCCCCCCCCCCGATTCTTAGAATATTTTGAGACCTGCTAACAAAAGCCTGGGTCAGCCATCTCCCTGCCTGGGTCTACACCCTGGCTGGAAGATGGAGATAAAACCCGGAGTGAGCACATGAGAATATAATGCCTAGGAACCATGAGCCTGTCTTCCCTTCAGGCGTGGAATCGACCCAGTTCTCTCTATAGCACGGTTTCAAGATCCCAATAGGGAGGGTGCCTGATTGGAAAGATCTAGGAATTCGGAACCCACTCCTGTCGGGCAGGACCTGAGTTTAGTCCCGGCTCCGACACCTGCTGGCTGTGTGGTCCTGGGCAAGTCACTTCCCCTTGCTGGATCTCCGTTTCCAGTTTGTCAAGTGAGGAGCTTGAACAACACCAGGCAAAGTTTCTCAAGCAGCGAAGCCTTTGCTGTGGTGAAGCCTGACGTGAGCCCCGATGGGTAAAGAAGACTCAGTCGTTGAAGCAGGGCTGGGGGCGGCATCGGACTTCCTGTCCCCGCCTATTTCATCTAACTGCAAGCATCCCGGGCTGATCTGATGGCTCCCAGTCTCCTGTCTCGTTGCTCTACCATCCCAAGCCGGGGGCCCTTGTCTTCACGGTCAAGACGGATTCCCTACCAGCCAGTCCACCAGTGAGGACGAGGACATGCCCTGCTTTTTAAAGTCATGGCTCATCGTTGTCCACATCCTTTCTACTTACGTCCCCCTTCCTTCTTCCCGGCAGGACCTCATTTTATTAGAAGGACCTCCTGTCTCCTTCCCACAACTCAGAGAGGCACGCCTCATCTCCGGTTCCGAGGGCGTACTCTCACTGCTCTAAGCCAGCCGCTGGAGTTCCAGTCCCCTGTCTGGGATGGGGTTAGACACGGTCCTGTGGCTCTGGCCAACGAGATTGAGGAAAAACCCACGGGGGACGTCCCGTCCAGGAAGGATTTCTTCAAAGATTGACAAAACAGTGACAAACGGGGGAGAGACATCTCTCTTCTTCGTTGACCGGTGTCATGTCCACGTCTGGTGCCTGAAATTGCTACAGCCACTTTGACCACCACGAGGAGACTCACCTGCAGGACGCGTAACAGGGAGGCTTCACTCACTCCACTCCAAGCACTATACGACCCCAGGGCATTTGCACACACCGTTCCCTCTACCAAGACCACTTCCCCCAGATCTCATTGCTGTCATTTCTCCAACTCGCTCGGGGGTCTGCTCAAATGCCAGCTCCTTAGAAGGACTCCCCTGACATGGGGCACCTGGGTGGCTCTGTTGGTTAAGTGTCCGACTCTTGATTTCAGCGCATGTCATGATCTCACAGTTCTTGAGATTGAGCCCCGAGTCGGGCTCTGTGCTGACAGCATGGAGCCTGCTTGGGATTCTTTCTCTCCCTCTCTCTCTCTCTCTCTCTCTGTCTCTCTGCCTCTCCCTCTCAAAATAAATAAATAAGCTTTTAAAAATTAAAAAAGTACTTCCCTGACTACTGTCCCCTCTATTACTCTATTTTCTTGTTTGTTTTTTTAATAGCTCTTACCTGGTATCATGTTATTTGTATATGTGCATGTGTACATATAATATACACACTGTGTTGGGTGTATAATACATATACACTATGTATTATTATATAGGTAGTTATAGCTAATATGTGTATGTATTTTATATAAACACATTATATACAGAAAATAATACGTACATTGTGTGGTGGGGGGGCTGGTGTTTACCCTCAGTCTTTCACACAGGACCATAAACTCCAAGAAGGCAAGGACTTTGCTTTTTCCCCACCGTCACCCCAGGGCTCAGGACGGTGCCTGGCATACAGACAGTGTCCAGTACTGAGGGATGGAAGGGAGGGAGGGAGAAGGGAAAGAAGGTGGCCAGTGTTCTTGACCGTGCTGTGGAGCCTCGAAATTAACCAGTCCTCAGTACGTGTTGCTGGTGATTGTAAATATTTCTGATTAAGTGGGTTTAAGCCGCTTGATGCGGGCGTTTCCGACACTGGAGGCTGAAACCTCCCTATTTCACGTATCTGTTCAGTTCCCTCGGTCTTGGAAGCCCTTTCCTAACGAGTCTCCCTGGTGGCCTCCTCCCCTTCCGCCATTCCGTGCCCTTTCCAGAACGCTACAGTGAAGGGACTCAAGGCAAGGGGGGTTGCAGGCAACAACATCAGGGTCAGAGCCCAGCTCAGCCACTCACCAGCTCATCATCCTGTGCCAGTTACTAGGTTCTCTGAGCTTCTGTCCCCTCAGCTGCAAGACGGAGGGACAGTAACAGCAGCTCGCACCTTGTGGACTTACTGTAAGCATTCGGAGGGGTCACGGGGGACCCGAGAGTCACGCGGATTTGGGGCAAAGCCCCTCCCGACCGCTTTCCAGCAGTGTGGCTCGGATCTCCCTCTGTGCCTCACACTTCGCATCAGTCAAATGGGAACAAGAGCGGTGCAGAAGTAACTGAATGAAATGAGGCGATGTGTATCAACTGCTTAGCGCGTGATAAGTGCTAAGTAAAATATCATTACGTGTGCATAGGTGCACCCATAAGCATTCCCTTTGGAGGATACAGGGACCACAAGACCCAGCCCCTGCCCTCAAGAGGCCACGGGATTTGTGGCTGAAGAGGTAGACAGGGCCAGCTCTTGGGCAGTGTGTCCAGAGTGTCCCCAGGAGACCTGAAGGGGTTCAGTTTGGACTCTTCCCGGGACAGGTCTGCCTCATCCACTCCAGAGAAGGAGTTTGCTCTGGGAGAGCATCTTGCCCAGGCGGGGGCCCAGGTGCCCCACTTGGCACTGACCTTGTGAAATTTCAGTCCCAGCTCGGTCCCCTCACCACCCACAGGAAGTAGCAGAGGCCCTTGGCTCATCCCTCCCCCCGACTGGTTTTAAACTGAAGGCATTAGGTTCGCTAATCGCCTGTAATCACCTTGTTTGAATTAGCATGGCAAGTGCTTCCGACTAAACGACTAAACGGGTCTGTTATTCCAAATAACCCTCGGTGGTTTTAATTACGGCCCCTGGAATGCGCAGCCTCCCGGCCCTCAGCTTTATTAGGGAAAGGTCCTGTAAACCCAGGATGGGGCGTGATTCCTGACCTCCCCTGCACAGACCCATAATAAAGAGAGGCAGGAGAAGGTATTTTACCCATCCAGATGCGTAATGCTCCCTTTGCTCTATTTTTAAACCCGACACAGGATGGCGGATGACCCCAACGCCTGTCCCCTGCCCTACTCTCGGGTTCCATCTGCTTCCAGCGACCAGCCGAGCCGTGGCCCGGAGACGAGTAGACAGCCCTCCGTCCATTCATTTCAGCGTGGCTCTGGAACATGCCATCCCATCCTTTTTATCCATACTGGATGTCCGTGCTCCGTTTGGTTTATGCCAAGTCTGGACAGTTGTTATTAATATCGCCTCCACTTACAGTTGAAGAAGGCACAGAGGAGGTGTGACTAACTCAAGGCTATGCCATAGGGCAGCGCTTCTCAGACTTGGGTGGGCGCACGAACGCGCGGCGATCTTATTAAAATGCAGCTTTGGGGGCGCCTGGGTGGCTCAGTCAGTTAAGGGTCCGACTTGGGCTCAGGTCATGATCTCGCGGTTCGCGGGTTCGAACCCCGCGTCGGGCTCTGTGCCGATGGCTCAGGGCCTGGAGCCTGCTTCGGAGTCTGTGTCTCCCTCTCTCTCTGCCCCTCCACCCCCTCTCAAAAATATAAGTAAACACTTAAAAAGTAATAATTAATAAAATAATTAATAATAAATAAATAAAAATAAAATGCCGCTTTGGCTTCAGCGGGTCTGGGGTGGCCGCCGGGGAGTTTTCATCCCGACCGGGGCAGAAGGACATTTATTCCCACTCCCTCTCCTGAGGGAGCTGAAATCCAGACTTCATCCAGCCACAGGGCTGGGTTGGGAGCCCCTGGAGTTGGGAGTAACGGGCATGGGTGGGGCGGGGCCAGGGAAGGAAGAAGGAAGCCCCATTTCCTAGGAGAGGCGGGCTGCCAGGACGCAGTGCTCCATCTCTTTCCTGGGGTCCTGGCCCCACGTCCCATTCTCCATCCAGTGTCTTACTTGCTCGGCCCTGCAGCAGGGGTGGGAGAAGGAAGAAAACATTCATTCATTCATTCATTCAACAGCTGCTTCCTGGGCTCGGGGCCTGGCACATGGGAGGCCTTCAAGAAATACTTGCTGACTAAAGAAAGGCCTGAGGACTCTCCCGTTCTGGCCACAACCTCTGTGAGATGCTGGAGACACAGCGGTGGGCGGGGCAGACGCGGTGCCTGCCCGCATGGGGCTAACCGTCTGGGAGACCTGGGCAGACTGCAGGGGCCAGAACTGAGGGTCAGGCCTGAGCCCTGTGCCTCTGGCCTCAACTGGGCCTCATCCCACTGTCCTCCCAACCAACCACCAGGTGACGTGAGGGTTAGTGTCCTCATCGGTGAAGAAACGGAGGGTCAGAGAGGGTGAGCCACTCGCTCAGAGTCACACAGCTGCTCGTCGAACGGCAGAGACAGAGTTTGAAGCTAGGGCTCCGGACCCATAGCCTCTCCCCTCATCAGAACCAGGCTGGGGAGGGAAGGGTTCCAAAGTCTTCAGGGTGGAGCCGGCCACAAAGGGATGGTTTTATTTAGTGGCATGGGAGTGGGGGACATTTTCCCTGTCCCCACCCTGACACCACAGTGAACCTTGAACTGCTAAATTGAGTGAGATGGGGCAGGGCAAAAGGTGAAGGGAGCTTGCTCGCAGCCCACGGGGCTGGGGAAATGAGCTAATTAGGACCTTTCAGCGGTGGGCGGCCCCAGCTGGTTCTGGGTGGACACAGTCCCCTCTGCCCTGAGTTCAGAGGGTCAGCCCTGCCTGAGGAGCAGGACGGTCCCGGCCCTGCCCGTCTGCTCCCCTGAGCCCTCAGGTGTTGCAGCCAAGGGAGGAAGCTGGAGCCATGCGCCTCGGTGGACGGAGGCCCATTCATCCCTCGCTTCGCAGATGTGAGGTCACTTTGGGGCGGGTGATTTTCCCTCCAACTCCCTGGTCTTATTTTGGCCTTGCCCCTGAATCCACTGGCCCAGACAGGAAGCTCCGAGGTGGCCAGGAACCACCTGCCCGATTTACCGCTGCCTCCCTGGCACCCAGCGTGGGGCCTAGCACGCTCCACAAATGTTTCTCTGAGCGAGTTAAGAAAGAAATCAGCTGTTTAAATCACAGGCGTGTGTCCCAACCTTTTCTGGACGGTGTGGGAGTGACTGGGTCTGGTTTTGCTTTGACAGGATTCGGTCAATCAGCACTTACGGGTCACGGTCTCTGTACTGGGCACTGGGCAGTCACAATGGCAGTGAGCCCCCTGAGGGGCCACGGCCCAGAGAATAAGACATTGCCTGTGCCATTTGCAGGTCTCCAGGTCTGGAATAGAGTTAAAAAAGTCTTCTTAGACGAGGTGGCTTTGGAACGCATCCCTAAGGGAGGGACTAGGACCGATCCGATGGAGATATGGGGTGGCCATCAAATGCCATCTCCTCAGCAGGAGCAAGGACGCAGGGATCTTGCAGGTTTGCACCAGGAGAGAACATCCCTGCATGGCTCAAACCATACAATGGACATAAGTCCCCAGCCAGTGGCCTCTGTTGATAGCCCGTGATACGGGGCTTTCAGAAAAACAAGCAAAGCTCCGGTCTCACTCAGAAAAGGGACCCAAGGGAGATGGAAACTAATGTTTATTAAGTACTTAGGTACCCCCTGGTCAGTAGTGGGAGCGAAAACAGACAAGGCCTTGGCTCTCCGGAAGCTTCTAGTAGGGAAAAGTGATGTCGACCATGCACGCGACATGTGGGAGGTACAATTGGGGCGGTGGCTGTAAAGGGGAAACACCGAGAGCATCGCAGAGGGAGCCCCAAGGGGGTGGTAGAGCCAATGGAACAACTATAGAACAGGCGGACCAGCTGATGTTTGAGCGTCTCATATTTACTTCCGGGCCAAGCGCTCTGCACAGCGCCTGGCCCAGCCAAGTTCAGCAAATGGTAGCAAGGGCAATGTTACCTTGGCCTCGCTTCATCTAGACCCAAACCATGCAGGGAAGGCACCATAATGATCCCCATTATACAGATGAGGAAACTGAGGATCAGAGGGTCCCTTGCGGGTGTGGGAGGCGAGCCCAGGCAGGTCTGCCCAGCTCTCTTCCTCAACACAGTGCATCCTGTTTCCCCGAACCTAATTTAGGAACAGGGGTGTGGGGAAACCACGGTGCCTCAGTCTCGTTCGGGGAGACCTGAAGAGATTGGTCAACAAAGCCACAAAGTCTCCAAGCAAAGGCAACGCGTGACGAAGTTTCCAGCACAGGCCAAGTGCACGGTGGCCGCCCGGCAGATGGCTCAGAGCATCACCACACTTAGGACCAGAAGGGGCCTTAAAGAGAAAGTGACTTAATACTTATTCTTTTCGTCTCTTGGAAACATTTTTATTTTTCTAAGGGAGTTGCCATTAAGGGGACAGATAAGAACATGGGCTAATGTAAAAAAAAAAAAAAAGGTTTCATAGCCATTTTAATGATCACTGCTATTATGGCAAGACAGAAATGTCTAAATGTCTGGAAAGTTAAATAATATAAGCAAGAAGGGACAGTTTGATAACACAAGAAAAAGTCACCCCATTGATTGTCGAGGGGTTCTCACCCAGGAGCAGCGGGGAGAGAAAGGTTTCCCATGGAAGGAAGGACATTGCTAGGTTTTGAAGGAGCGGGGAAATTTGATGAGGGGGCTGTGTGCAGGGAACCATCCTGTTGGTTTCTATCATCCTTGAAACAAATCCCACGGGGCGCCTGGGTGGCGCCGTCGGTTAAGCGTCCGACTTCAGCCAGGTCACGATCTCGCGGTCCGGGAGTTCGAGCCCCGCGTCGGGCTCTGGGCTGATGGCTCAGAGCCTGGAGCCTGTTTCTGATTCTGTGTCTCCCTCTCTCTCTGCCCCTCCCCCGTTCATGCTCTGTCTCTGTCTGTCCCCCCAAAAAATAAATACATAAATAAAATAAATGAATTTAAAAAAGAAAGAAAGAAAGAAACAAATCCCTTGGCTGTGGATAGCAAGCCACATTTGTTCTCCTCAGAATAAAATGGAGTTTTATTAAAGAAAAAAGCCCAACTTGGGGTCAGTGGACAGAAGAGCAGAGAAGGGCAGGAAGAGAATGCCCTTTGCCTTCCTCATCCGCCCAGAAACGGACATGTCTGGAGAAAGTGGCCTCCACCAACAGGAAGGGTGAGCAGCGCCTTGGCGGGCCATGGAAAGATTGTTTTCCTAATGTCCTCCAGAAGGCCCAGTCTCAGAGAGAAGAAATGTCAAAACTGGCCCCAGAAAGTAAGAAGTGGGAGTTTTCCACTTAGAACAACTTGAAAAACCTAGAACTTGGAGAGCAGTGTGGCTCCTCTGGGGACTAGTGGATCATGCCCAATCCCGTAACCGTTACTCAGCTCGTGGCCAGAACCCTCTGCCCTCTGTAAGCGCCCGGCGTCCAGGCCACCAGGCCCGGGGGCTTGCTGTCCCTCCCTCGAGGCCTCGAGGTCTCACCCCTCCTCAGGTGAGGAGCACACCAGGTTGAAAGACCCCCTGCTTAGCGGGCTCCACAGACCCCCCGACAGCCAGCCCCTGTGGCCCCGGGACCATGGGCTGGGGAGCAGACAGCTGGCCGCTGGCCCTGCCTGTCCCATCCCTGCAGCAATCAGTCCCAGCAAGGCAGCGAGCAAGGGACAGAGCTGCATTTGAGTCAAACCCTCGCGTATCAGTTTTGATTTCGACTAGCATCGCCTCCCTGGGCTGGATTTCAAAAGACAGCGTTACTAATGAGAAACACACAAGTTCTTGAAATGAAGTTAACTTCTTTAAAAAAAAAAAAAAAAAAAGCCTTTTCTTTGGCTCTGTTGATATATATTAGAACCATATTGTCTAAGACAAAAAAAAAAAAAAAAAAAAAGCCGTTCTGCTTCTGAACAGAAATACGGGAGTCCTGTACTTTGGAAAATGCCGAGAGGCTGGTGTCCCAGCCCATCATATCTCTCTGGACTGGGAGGCTTGTTTTGGGTTTTGTTTCTATTTTTTTAGGGTGCTAGGGATTTACAACTTCAATTTAAAACAGAAAGAAGGAAGGGATGATACAGAGTGTCTGAAGTGGGCAAAAATGAATGCAAACGGGCAGTTAGGACTTTTTTTTTTTAAGGGCCACTTGGATAAGTAGTTTCAAGAGAAGCAGGAGGTGTAGGGACAAGGACAGACTTGAGTTTACAGCCTGGCCTGTCCCTTTCCATTTCCCGGCCCTGTGACCTGGGCAAGTCATGTCACCATCCATAATCTGAATATTCCAGGGGAGGCTGGCTCCTTTCAGAACCTGCCAGCAGGCCCCTGCCTATTTGCTTCTTGCTCCATCCACACTGGCCCTTCTCCAGAAAACCAGTGGGCTACTGGGAGGTCCTCCAGCCAGGGTCAGGGAGCAAGCCCACTCCAGTCCTCCCTTGGGCAGTGCCTTTCCCACCCTGGGCCTCAGGCACCCACCTGTGACATAAAGGAGTTGAATGAGGTGATCCCAGGGGTCTCTTGCAGAGACGATGGCTCACCAGTCTGGCCTGTAAAGACTTTCAGGTGCCCAAGAGGGTGACGTCCAGAGGCCGGGCATCTCCACTGGAGCCAGATCACAGCCCTCAGCATCTTCTACAACTTTCTGAAGCAGCTGGGCTCCAAGAAACCCGGACATAGTCCGGAAAGTGGTGGCTGGGTCCCCACCCTAGTGGGGCTTACAGGGGTGAAAGATACATTGGTCTACACAGCTTCGCTCCCAAAGAAGACCATTTTTCAAGGGAACGAAGTGTGCCCCGTGTGATCCTAAAACACACTTGCAGGGGCCCCTTTGCCCTCGGGAGGGATGAAGGCCAGTCATGATGAAATCGGGCTTGGAAGAGACAAGGGAAGTCCCAGCATGATTCGGGGCCTATTCTTGGTTCCATGTGGCTTTGATCTGTTTCTTTGCTCTCCCCTGGGACTTAGTTCTAAGAAATAGGACCTTTGCCTTTTGTCAAAGTGGCCTGAGGACAAATCACACGCGCCTCTCACCCCTTTGCTCTGTCCCTGCACGCTGCGCTCCAGGCAGGCTGGGGCTCTCTCTCTCTCGAGGTCTCTGGGCCTTCAGAAGTTTTCCTGGCATCTGGAAGAAAGAGGGGAGGGATGGCACAACTTGCGAAGGGCTCCTTACCCTGGGATCAGAAATCTGGTCTCGGCTCTGCTCCTGGCCCAGCTGGGTAGTTTAAGGCCGTCACCTTCCTGAACTTCCAGCTGTGCAACGACAATGCCTACCGGTGGGTCATTTTCAAGGTCGAGCTCTGTCTTTGAAAGCTGGCTTTCTCCAAGGGGAGGGGGCCCTTACTCGGACCCTTGTCAGATATTGTACACTATGTGCCAAGTATGAATTGATCTAGTGGCAAAGGGAGGAGTTGAGTCAGGAGTTGCCCCCAAGCGACCCGCGTCGGCCTTCCTGGCTTGGTAGGTTCTTCCCTGTCTCAGGCTGGGCCCAGCACGTGTTGTCTTCTGGGCCAGGCTGGAATCTTCCAGCAGCCCCCCACCTCCCCGCGCCCACATGTAGTCTAGAGACAGGCGGTAAGGAAGGGTGGGAAGAGCAGGACGGACGACCCCAGTCCATCCGGATGTTCTGGTGCCAGGACCTCACAGCTGCCCCGTCTCAGGTGTCTCTCCAGAGTCAGGGGTCTTTGGGGGTCGGCGGCCCCTAAGAGGGTCAGTCAGCTGGGCCCGCGCTCGGCTCCCCTCGGCAGCTGTCCCACGCCTGCCTCCTTCACATCTGGGGGGCTTGTTTTTTAGCCATAGCCAGACCCTGACCCAACCAGCCTCCAAACCTTTCAGTCACCTTGAACGAGGAATGTTTTTTTCATTAACGTCCTCCTTCTCTGCTCCCCTCCCTAGCCCCCCAAAGAGGCCCCCAAGCTTGAGCTTCCTCTGCCTGCCTCTGCGACTTCATAATATCCCCAGGCAGCTGGAAGAGAGGAGGCAGTGATCTCAGCTGACAGCCATGCGCCACAGCCCCCCGCCGCCCACCCCGACCCCTCAGCTAACAAGCTGTTTTCCTTCCCTTCGCCCACAGCGGGGCCAGCTCTGTGCTTCTCCCCTGCGAGCTCTCCCAGGAGTTTCCTCTCCAGAGACCCGCTCTGAGGCAGGAGGTGCAAAGCACTGTTCTCTCTGCCAGGCGTGTTCTCAGATACTATCCTGTCTAATCACCGTTGTCCCCATTTGACAGATGAGGAAACCAAGGCGTCCTGTTCCGACTCTACTTTCGGAGTGCAGACCTCTCTCGGTGGTGGCGCTGGCCCCAGGTTCCCTGGGCACCACCCTGGTTGTCTGGCCGTCTCTTGAGCCCTGCAAAGCCCTCCCCCCTGAGGCATGTTCTCCTCGCCAGCTGTCCTGAGCCTGTGCTGACCCAGCACTTGGCCCGCCTCTGCTCACCACCTCTGTCTTCCTCTCTCCTTCCTTCAGAAATGCTGACATTAAGTCGATAACAAAAACTCTACTTTGGAGGATACTGATAGGCAAGTGGCCTATGGAGTCAGAAGGGGAGCACACTTTACTTTTTAAAAAAGGGGGGAAAGAGAGAGGGAAAGAAAGAAAAAGACAGTGAGAAGAAAGGCAGGAAGGGGGAGGGAGGGAAAGAGAAGGGAAGAAAGAAAGGGAGAGAGAAAGGGAGAAAGAAAGAAAGACAAGAAGAAAGGAGGGAGGGAGGGAGGTGGGAAGGAAGAAGGAAAGGGAAAGAAAGAAGGAAGGAAGGAAGGAGGAAAGAAAGAAAGAAGGAAAAGAACCAGAGAAACATAACTTGGCTTTAGAGTTATTTTAGACTTTGGCTCAAATTCTGGCTTGGCCACTTACTGGCTGCACGATTCTGCACAAGGCATTTACCTTCTTTGAGTGCTGGTTATCTTTCCTGCTAAATAAGTATACTAGAAAAAGTACATCCAAGGATTTGAGGGAGAATTAAGTGAGAACAAGTGTCCGGAAAATGTTAGCTACGGTGATGAGGAAGGAGGAAGAGGAAGGGGAGGAACTTTTTAAGCCTCTTGATTCTTTTTTTTTTTTTTTTTTTTTTATTTATTTATTTTTGGGACAGAGAGAGACAAAGCATGAACGGGGGAGGGGCAGAGAGAGAGGGAGACACAGAATCGGAAACAGGCTCCAGGCTCTGAGCCATCAGCCCAGAGCCTGACGTGGGGCTCGAACTCACGGACCACGAGATCGTGACCTGGCTGAAGTCGGACGCTTAACCGACTGCGCCACCCAGGCGCCCCAAGCCTCTTGATTCTTATGGCAAATTATAATCAGCTACACTGTGTTGCCCCAGATTGCTTTCCCACCAACATCAGGAATGAGAGAGGGGCAGCGAAGTGCGGTACTCGAGAGCGGCACCGTCTGATGCGATAGTCAACAGCCGGTTTTAGTCTTAACATTAAATCACATTTAAGATCCACTTCCTCAGCCTTTCGAGGCACATGCCAAGTGCTCAGTAGCTTCTGGTGGCTGGTGGCTCCACCCTCAGCACAGAAAAGGCCCAAAGCACCGATCTACAGCCTGGGCTCTGGATTCAGGTCTTGGCTCGCCCTGTAACAGCCAGGTGCCTCTGGGCCAGTTCCTTCATTTCCATCCGCCTCAGCTTCTCCGTCTGCGAAACGGGCACGACCCTAGTACGTACCTCCCGGAGTCGTTACGAAGATGAAATGAATCGGTATTTGTAAAGCACCTCAACCGCACTCGGTACGTAGTAAGGGCTGTTGAATAACATCGGATGACGAGTCATGGAGGCTGGCATTCTGTGTCCCTGCGTGGAAATGTCAGAAGTATCGCTGCCTTCGGACACGAACGCACCTCAGTACTTACTATAAGCCGGATTCCACACCAAGTGAGTCATACGTGCGTCACGTCTCCCTTGATCTTGATGCCCGTACACAATTCAAGTGACAAATATTAACTAAAAGAAAGGGAGAGGGGAGTGTGTCAGAAACCAGAGATCCAAAAGGCACAGCAACTGAACCCTAGATCTCACCCGCAGCTTCCCGGTGGCCAAGGTACGAAGGGAAACATGACAGACGGCCCTGTTCTTACTGTTGGATGATCGGATGAGCACGTGGGCTTTCTCATATACAACACCTCGTCAGAAAGGAAACCTTGATGTGGCTGTGCATCCGTGTAGATTCAAAGTCTATGATGAAACTTCTGTCTGGGTAAAGGCCTTAGTTTCTCAGCTCCTACACCCAACCGAGAGGTGCAAATCGCACAGGTAGGTGGCTTTGTCTCCCCTATCTTCTGCGGCCAAGAGTATTTGGCAGTCCTCGTGTTCCAGAGTATTCCAATAATCTCTGAAGCGTTTCCACCTGGCCCCGACCCTCGCCCCCAGGCCCCCGTCTCATGAAACAGGCCGAATCATAACCTGGCACGCATGTGTTCCTAGCACAGAAATCACCGTAGAACCCGGCAGACCGTTTCGGTCATGGGATCCTGTAGCGTCGCCCGCTTCACATCCAGAGGAAATGGTTTCGCAGAGACTCAGATTTCTTGCCCTCCGCACGGAGTGAGTCAGCTGCAGGACCCGTCTTAGACAGCAAGAATGCCTGCAGCGGCGTCTCTGAGGGCCAGAGATCTGTGCCAACCCGGGGCCTTGCCCATGCTTAGTCTGCCTTCTGCCCGGGAGTGGGCACTGCGCTGTGGGCCACGGGGGTGGAGAAGAGCCTCAGGAGATTCAGGATGTGGCTGCTAATGAGATTAGCTTCAAACTCCTGCCATCCCCCCTGCTCCATGGGGACGTCTGCCAGTCTGCCCATGTCACTAAAACAGTCTGCCCGTCTTCTTCCCGATGCCCCACACCCAGGCCTGGCAGCCTAGCGAGTGGAGAATGGAGTGGCATCTACGAGGCTGCAACGTGGCAAAGGCGGGCTTGCGGAGACCCTGCAGGAAACGACTGGGCCCGGGATCATCCCGGGACCTGCCCGGGTGCTATTACCACCCCGGGAACACTTGCGGCACTCTGCCGTGGCCAGCCATCTGCCCCAGCCGGGGAGCTTCCTTCCTGGGTCTCTGTCCTCCCTGGTGCCCATCCCAGGGGCTTGGCTGACCTCTGCTCTTATGAGCTTAGCCAGTGCGAGGACTCTCCGCCCTAGGGACAAGCCGCTTTGGAGAGAGAAATTGTTCTTTCAACGTGGAAAGCTGCATGAGTTGTGTGTCATCCTCGTGCGGAGCCCCCCTAGTCTTCCCCGGGTCCTTCCAAGTTTAGCGTGCGTGCTGCCGAAGCGAGCCCGAGAGCGGGAACTCTTGAAGCTCACACACACCCTCAAGGCCTAAAGCAAGGAAACTGCGATGATGAGCGATGGGCAGGGGAGTTACTGCGGTTCAAGGCCTCTGTAATGGGCAGAACCGTGTCTCTGCAACATTCAGCTGCTGACGTCCCAGCCCCTGTGCCTCCGAATGCAACTGTATTTGGAGACAGGGCCTGTCTTTAAAGAGGCAGTCAAGGTAACAGGAGGCCATGTTGGATAGGCCTTAAAAGAGGCAGGCAGGACGTGGGCCTACGCAGAGGAAGACCACGTGAAGACACGGCTGTCGGCAAACCAGGGAGAGGGAGGAAGAAACCAATCCTGCCAACGCCCTCTAGCTTCCAGAATTGTGAGAAAACGGACTTCTGGTGTTTACTTATTTATTTTTTAAATTTTTTTTAATTTTTTTTTTCAACGTTTATTTATTTTTGGGACAGAGAGAGACAGAGCATGAACGGGGGAGGGGCAGAGAGAGAGGGAGACACAGAATCAGAAACAGGCTCCAGGCTCTGAGCCATCAGCCCAGAGCCTGACGCGGGGCTCGAACTCACGGACCGCGAGATCGTGACCTGGCTGAAGTCGGATGCTTAACTGACTGCGCCACCCAGGCACCCCTATTTTTTAAATTTTTTTTAATGTTTATTTATTTTTGAGACAGAGACAGAGCATGAACGGGGGAGGGGCAGAGAGAGAGGGAGACCCAGAATCCGAAGCAGGCTCCAGGCTCTGAGCCGTCAGCCCAGAGCCCGACGCGGGGCTCGAACTCCCGGACCGTGAGATCGTGACCTGAGCCGAAGTCGGACGCTCAACCGACTGAGCCACCCAGGCGCCCCATGATTTCTGGTGTTTAAGCGGCACCTTGTTTGACCGTCCAAGCAAACTGATACAGCCCCTGTTCGGTCTCCCACTAAGTTGGACCAACATACCCCAAACAAGGCTGCCACGTAAATCCCCTCACTCAGGCGGAAAAGGAAGAGCTCAAGCACGTGGAAGGTGAAGGCCTACTGTGTGCCAGCCACAGATATACGACCTCGTTTCATGTCCCCAGCCCGGCCAGGCGCAGCATGGGCCACGCCGTGCGACTAAGGAAACCGAGCCCCTCGGGAGGGAAGCACCTTCCAGCCGTGTTTGAACTCACATCTCTCTGATTTCAAAGCCTGAGTCCTTTCCACCAATTATGCTAAGAGGCGAAGGGCGTCCTGAGTCAGAGGAACACAAACGGAGGTTGGGGAGCTGGCGGACGACAGGGTGGAAGAGGGGACTCTTGGGACATCTATCCTCAGGTATCCGTGAGCTCAGGGCATCATGGTAGGGCAGCCCGCCGCAGCCTCCCAGAGAACAGCCCAGAGCGGGTCCCTTCCTTGCAAAGAAAAGCTGCCCTGGGAAGAATAAAAGGAGAGGAAACCAAACAAAGGGGATTAAAGAAGAGGACAGAGGCAGGCCAGAACCAGGAGAGAGAGGAACCCTCTGTCCCCAGATGGGAACACCCCTTTCCTCTTCTCCTGCACTCCCAAAGCCTGCCAGCAGAGCCACTCGGTAGCAATCAACACATTTAAAGCTCCTACTGTGTGCTGGGCATTCTAATCCTCTTTCCTGCTATGACTCCTCCCCTATGTGGAGGAAGTAAGGCACAGAGAGGTCCTAAAATGCGCAAGGACCACAGGTGGCCAACAGTGAGATGAGACTTCAGTCTCGTATCTGGAGCCAGAGCCCCATTCTCAACCATTCCCTCGCATCTGGGGAGAGACTCTTAGAAGTACCATTGTTTGGAGCTGTAAAGAAAAAATAAAGTGTCTTGCTGGAGGAAGAGGCACTCTAGAAGCTACCAGTCATTAACCCCCCAGTGGGAATGTAGTCCCTTTGGGAGGACACATTTGAGAGAGGGAAAATAAGAGAGCGCTGACAGTCCAAAGGGAGAGACAAGCAGTGGCAGAGGAAAGGGGCCCAGTGTGTGTGTGGCTGGGGGGGGGGGGGGGGGATGGCAACTGCATAGCTAGGCCGGAGGTCCTTGACCACACAAGTGCCAACCCTCTGCAGGCAATCGGTCGTTTCAGGGGGGCTAGTCCCCCAGCATGATTCTAGAGTGCCTCTTCTTCCAAGCAGTGCTGGGGGAGACAACCTCATTTGCCTAATTAGGTTCTTCTGAAATTAAATCTATGGCATAAAGCAGTGGTCATTGTGGGAAAAGGTCCAAGATTTATCAAGCAAAAACAAAAAAATACGCCACAGGAGGGTACACTGTGATGTCCACACGATGCACTATGCTAAAAATCATCTATGTGTTATATGTACATACATACATATTGATATATTATGGGGGGCACTCATTCACCCTTCTTTTGGTAACAGGATCCTGAGTTTTCTCTGGGAACAGCCTCTTCGGCATACTCTAGTCAAGTACTTTATTTTTAATGTTTATTTTTGAGCAAGAGAGCGCGAACAAGGGAGGTTCAGAGAGAGAGGGAGAGAGAATCCCAAGCAGGCTCTGAGCTGACAGCAGAGAGCCCGATGGAGGGCTCGAACTCACAAACGGGGAGATCATGACCTGAGCCGAAGTCCCACCGCACAACCAACTGAGCCACCCAGGCACCCCCAGCCAGGTACTTTTAAAATCTTGGTATAGCATACATACAGTGAAGCGTGTACGTCTTGTGTCAACTCAACACATTTTTGTGTGCCTATATACTCGTGTGGCTACCCCCAAATCGGGATATCGAACATTTCCAACTCTCACAGAAGACGCCCTGTGCCCTCTTGGTCAATCCCACCCCCCAGTTGCAGAGGTAACCACTCTTCTGACTTTCATCACCTGCACTTGGCTCTTTCCAGGCTATGTGCTCCACAGCCGAGTTGATTTCACGCCCCGCTGTAGGGCATGCGGTTCGGACCTGACCAATCAGAGCACCGCATTCCTCTAAGCACAGTGATTGGTTCCGGGGTTGGTACTGGCTCAAGCTGGGCTGAAACTGACTAGCCAGCCTCTGGCTGGCACTCTTTTTCACTGTGGTGCAGGTAGACAGAGAGTGTGTGGGGACCTGTTGCTGTAGGAGTCAGGCAATGGTCAGCAGGACAGAAGACAGACTGAGAGATGGAGAGAAACTGGGGACATTGTTTGAGACCCTAGATCAAACTGTAGCCACGGAAGCCATTCTTTTGCGAAATCCATCCTGCTAAAGCATTAATTGATGCACATGTGCACCAAGAAAAATCAGAAAGAATAGATATCAAGGGCAAATTTAATCACATTCAATTGGATTTAAAAGTTTATGGCTCCCTTTGGTTTAGGACAAAGTCTTACCATGATCTTCACGGACACCGCTCCTCCCCCAGCATGCCTCTGCTGCGTCACCATGAACCGGTCACTCCTACCAGCACTGATTTTTCTCCCTCCCACCACAGGGCCTTTGCATAGACGTTTCTTCTTCCTTGACCACTCTTTCCTCTCATCTTCACATACTTAACAGATCCCAACTCCATCTTGACTCCCTCAACAAAGCTTTCCCAGGCCTTCTCATCAGTGTCCCTTTCCTCAGGTTTGTGCCTTCATATCTCTCCTTTCTAATGCAAAACACAACTGGATTTTTACAATCGTGTGATGATTTCATATCTCTGCCCCACTCAACTATGAGTTTTGTGAGGTCACAAATGACATCTGTGTTTGTTCACAGTTGTCCTCCTGGTGCCTGACACTCACTTAGTAGGTCTGAAAACAAATCAGTATTTTTTTTTTTAAGTTTATTTATTTATTTTGAGACAGAGAGCACGTGAGAGGGGCGGCGGGGGCAGAGAGAGAGGGACCAAGAGAGAATGCCGAGTAGACCCCGCACTATCAGAACAGAGCCCAACACAGGGCTCAAACCCACGAACTATGAGGTCATGACCTGAGCCTAACACTTAACCGACTGAGCCACCCAGATGCCTCTGAAAACAAATCAGTATTAACTGTGGTTCTGGTTGGAAAAAGAACAATATTGAAACACTTTCACTATCCAAGTTGCATATTTCTGTAATGTTCTACTTCTTCAGATGGACCTATGATTTTTGTAATCGGAGAACAAATTAAAGATTGAGTTTTAGGGGCACCTGGGTGGCTCAGTCAAGTGTCCAACTTCCACTCAGGTCATGATCTCATGGTTCATGAGTTTGAACCCTGCATCAGGCTCTGTGCTGACAGCTCAGAGCTTGGAGCCTGCTTCGGATTCTGTGTCTCCCTCACCTTCTGCCCCTCCCCCACTTGCATTCTGTCTCTCTCTCTCAAAAATAAATAAAAAGATTAAAAAAGTTTAAGATTTATTTCTAAATAAATGAATGAAAATAATGAAACGAATAAAATGAAAATTAATGGTTCTTCGTCCCCAACAGAGATCTCGTGGCCAGAGGTATTTATTCTAGCATCAAAGCGTATGAGAAATAATCTTTTTAACTTTTCTCATATTCCCACACATAAACAGACACCATGAAACTAATGGACGGAATTATTTCCCTTTTAAGTTTTGCTCCCACAAATTTTTCTAAACCTTCGATGCCTATTGCGATATGTTTGCTAGAAGCCCCTCCAGACCATAATATAAATGAGCAAATAGCTAATGAATGTTAACTGAAAAATTCAAAGGAAAGTTCGTTTTCTGTGTTAGGATTTTTACTTATATTCAGCATTGTGATTTTTACTACGTGCATCTGGGGAGTCATGTCTTCTGCAAATAAAATGATTCCTGCTTTGCATGATGGGATTAAGGTTTGATGTTCCCTGGGGATTTTCCGTGAGCTCCAGGCCACCCAGGTGCTCGGCCACCTGGTCACAGAGGAAATGACGCCACGGTCTGCCCAAACCAAGAAGACTGGGCTGAGCATCAGGGAATAGTCCCCGTCTTGTTGCTCCTTCATTCTGTGATCTTGGGCAAGTGCTTCTACTTCTCTGGGCCTCAGTTTACCTATCTGTAAAATGGGAAGGAGGGGTTTAATCAGACTAGCACTTTCCAAATTTGATTTTGGCTGGAAACCTTCTTTCTTTCATTTTTTAAAAATTATTTATTTTTTAGTGGTGTAATCAATTTTTTTTTTTTTAAGTAAGCTCTACGTGGGGCTTGAACTCACCACTCCGAGATCAAGAGCTGCATGCTCTACTGGCTGAGCCAGCCAGGCACCCCAGAAAGCTGATCATTTTTCAAACAAAATCAGAAGCCCAAGTTCAATATATAAACGGATAAAAGCTGAACTAGTCTATGATGTGGGAATGGGGGTCTGACATCTGTCTAGTTGTCAGTCTTTCAACCGTCCTGTCCCCCCACCCCTCCCACTTGCACGCACACACACACACATACCTGTACATACACTTGCACACAGGTGCACATGCACACCTGCAAATACACGTGCACATACGCACATGCTCACACATGTACGCACACCTCTACAGAACTCCCCAGGGCGCTGGGGCACATAGTCTATAAGCTATGGACTGATAGCTTTCACCTCTGATATGCCATGGTTTCTGGGATTTTGTGTATTTTGATCTTGACAAATATCCTGATTCCTGTCTTTCCCCACCTGTTTTTGGTTTTGCTCAATCTCTCAGCGGCTCTTTACTGAGTCGGTGAAAAGGACCATATGCTAGACATGACGCTGGGGAGACGGCAGCCCCCAAGACAAGCGTGGGCCTGCCCTCATGGAGCTTACGGTCCTCAAAGGGAAATAAATCCTAAACCAGCAATGGCACCGATGGTGCGTAACCACGGCAACAGTACTACCAAGAGAAACTCTAGGGTGCTAGAGAGCACGTGACTCCTGAGCTGAGCTGGGCAGGTGGGGGTGGGGCACAGAAAAGGCAGTCAAGGAGAGACCCGAAGGATGAACAGGAGGCCAAGAGGAGAAGGAGAACATCGAGGAGAGGAAGCGGTGTGTGCAAAGGCCCTGAGTCTGAATCTTAGCGCATCCAGGAGCAGTCAGAGGGCAGAGCTTTGACAGTCTGTTAGGAGGCTGAAAGAAGTACGAACCCGGGGCTCACACACACACACACACACACACACACACCACGGTTTATGGAGCTCCTATAAACCGTGTATGTGACACACACACTCCTGTGTGCAGCCACTGTTCTGGATCCTGGAGATAAAACAGTTAAAAATGTTTTAAAAACCGAAACTTCTGCCCTCATGAAGTTTATGTTTTAATAGCAGAGGGAGAGACATAATAAAAAAAATATTAAAAGAGGTAAGAAGCTGGCAGATCCAGGCTTTTGTGGGGCCCAAATCTTGTAGAATTTGGAGAGAAGGGTGGACGACTTAAGAAAAAAGAATGAAGAATTATAAATACCGGAGCGCCTGGGTGGCTCAGTCGGTTGAGCGTCCGACTTCGGCTCAGGTCATGATCTCGCGGTCTGTGAGTTCGAGCCCCGCGTCGGGCTCTGTGCTGACGGCTCGGAGCCTGGAGCCCGCTTGGGATTCTGTGTCTCCATCTCTTTCTGCCCCTCCCTCGCTCATGCTCTGCTTCTCTTGGTCTCTCAAAAGTAAATAAACATTAAAAAATATTTTAAGAATCATAAACACCAATTTGGGTGCTGGGCTTTAGAAACTGTTAGTGCGGGGCCCTAAAGTATAAGCATCATCAGCTTTCTGGAAAATCCACCTCTGGTCAGATCGATATGGTGGAGAACAATCAAGGCCTGGGGGCAGAGGGAACTGGGAAAGTTGGGGGAATGGCGGCGGGGGCGGGGGGCGTTGCTATTTGAAATGAGGTAGAAAGACCAGGTCTCGTTGAGAAGGTGATCTCTGGAAACCCAGAGGAGATGAGGGATCCTCATGGGTATTTGAGGGAAGAACTTTCCAGGCAGAAGGAACAGTGCTTGCAAAGGCGCTGAGCCAGAAACCTGCCCGGAGGAGGCCAGCATGGCCGGGGCAGAAAATCGAAGGGCGGAGGGGGAGACAGTCTGTGAGGTAACCCAGGCCAGTGGGATCAGATTGGTGTTGTTCAAGGTCATCCTGTGAGGATCCAAGGTGGGCAGGAGCAGAAACCCAGAGACCGGGCGCCAGGCTCATTTCACGAGAAATGCCAACGGGAGCCGGGAACAGAGAGACACAGGCCCACTTCAAGAGCTGCCTGACGGCCGACTCAGGGACACATCTCACCGCTAAGTGGGTGGCTGGCCGGGAGAAAGGAAGCTGGAGAAGAAACCCTAGGAGAGCCTGGAGAAGGGGGACAGAGATCTCCCTGCAACACTTACTCCCACCCAACTCGGTGAAAGGAAACCAAAATGTTTTTTGACAAGTTAAATCGTGTCCTTCCGTAGGCCAACGTGACTCTCTCATCAAACGTTTATCATCTTCGACGATGGCAGGGCCTTTGCAAATCAGCCACAAAAGGCCTTCTGTGCCTGTACCCCAGCGAATTTGAAGTCCAAGTAACCCTGACGTGGGTGACCCCGGTGGAACACTGGGGCATTGACCGCGGCCTGGGTTTCTCCCCTGCCAGGGAAGGAGGAGGAAGGTGAGGGGCGGCTGGGAGGAGGGCGTGTGGCTGTCGTCCTGAGGCTCGTGGTTTTCGGCGGCAGAACAGAGTGGCGGATTGAGCAGGGGCCACGGTGAGTTAATCAGTGAAGAGGGTCGGGAAGGCAGCCTCGAACACAGCCCCGGGCGGTTCCGCCCGGAACAGTTCACCTTTCACGACGGGTCGCACCTTCTAAACAGGCTGTGACGATCCGGCCTGGTGAAGGAGCCAGCCATTTATGTCTTCCAAGGCTGGAGACGGGGTGCTGGCTTGGAGGCTGCGGTCCTCACCCCACCCCCCTTCCAGATGGGCAGGGCTCCCCAGAGGTTTGGGTTCACAGACCAAGTCAGAGGCTGAGGGGTCTCTGGACCCCAGCTTTCCTTCATTCCAACCTGTGCACTATGTTTGGGGCAGAAAAGCTGGTTTACCGTGGGGCCAGAGACCTGGCTTTGTGTCCCAGCTCTGCCACAACCAGCTGTGTGAACTTGGGCATGTTACTTGGCCTCTCTGAGCCTCCGTTTCGTCATCTATCAGCTGGGGACAGTGCCATAATGCCACCTCCCGGGGCAACGGTGAGGAATAAGTGCCCAGAACTGAAGGTCAGTAAGTTGAAGCCAGTAGTATCGTTTAAAGACCAAACGTCAAGGCTATTAGGCTGACACTCGCAGGGACAATGACCCTGAAGGTTTTAAACCATAGCAGGAAACCCAGGACATATGGGAGCTCTACCAAGGGGCCCTCAACCTTCAGCACACTGATCCCAAACTGGAAAACCCAAACACTGTGGGACCCCCTTGTGACTAGGAAAGAAAGACTCCTGCAGCCGTTGGAAGATGGAAACGGACTGAGTCAGTTCAGAGGCAGGAGGTGACAGGCCTTGGCGGGAATGGGGAAACCCCCTGGGAGGTGACCAAAGCCTAGGGCCTAGGGACCAAAGCCTAGGGTCTACTGCAGGAAGACCACTGTGCCCAGAGAGAAGGGGTCCTTCCAGAGCAAGTCAGGGCAGTTCGGGACTCCAGCTCAGACCTCCAGTCAGGGAAACAGACTTGCCGTTGAAACTGACGGTTACAACCAAGAGGCCAATTCTCATGTGGCTTCGAGAAGGGCTCACTGAACGAGCATGAGGGCCAAGCACTCTGCTAACTTGGGAAGAGCTGGATTCATGAGGCATAGCCCTGTCTGGGTAGAGCTCACGAGGACTGATACGCTCTGACCTCCTCTGTGAGTTTCCACAAAACACTATCCTCTTCAATCTCAGAACCGCCTTAGGAAGAGGCACAAGGAAACTCGAGTTCAGAGAAGTGGGAGACCTGCCCCAAGTCACCCAGCGGGTGTGTGTAGACACAGGCCTCCGAGCAGCCACCCGGCTGCTCACTCACACCACAGCATCTGGGGCCGTCTGGCTCTCTCTTCATGTTTTCCCCCCAAATCACCTCTCATGTGTCCACGAAAATCACATCCAGGCCTGTGCTCTGTGATAAGTTTGAAGGGAAGGCAAATTCTCTGTCTCCACTTCAGAACCCTCCCTTCAGCCCCGGCCACCGGCCCTGTCGGCTTGGCCCAGGACCACCCCCTCCCAGAGGACACACCAAGTGTCTCTCACTCAGACCTCACGGGGACCCTGCACGGGCCTAGTTCAGAGCCCCCCCGGCCACCGCCACCATCAAGCACGCAAATCAAGCCCAACCGTGACCCAAAACCACAGCGATTTTCTGAACCTTGAAATGAACACAAACCTTCCTGGTTTCCAGAAACTCAAACCCGGTCGGAGGTTCACACCTCCCGAAGGCAAAGCCAGCCGACAAACAGAAAGCATCCAGACAGATCCAAGCCCAAACATGATCTCCCAGAACGGTGTCAGGCCAGACCCAACGCCCCCAAACTTCTGGTCACGGTTTCGAGCCTTTGAGTGTGAGAAGGAGGGTGCTGAGGGGTCAGCACCCTCTGCCATCCCAGGCCGCAAAGGAGGGGGAGGTGGAGTTGTGGGTACCCGGAGCCTTCGTCCCAGGTGGCATCGAGGCCCCACCCGTGAGGACTCTCGCCATATCTGGGCTAACGTTGATACCCCGGGGGAATAGCCCTCAGGGAGGCAGGCGAGGGCATAGACTTAAGAAATGGCGGTGGCTGGCCAGTCAGCACTATGGGCCCACGGGAGGCTCCCGATGGTGAGCCTTCCTGGCCGTGTCCAGCTGGGCAGGGACAGGCACAGAGAGTGGCAGGAGACAGAAGCAGTGAGCCCTGTGACCAAAGCCGCGGCAGACGGGTCTCGGAGCTGCAGAAGCTGGGAGGCGGGAGTTCCCAGGTGCAGAAATCACCCAGCCTTTCCACCGAATGCTCGCCTGCATCTGGCCGGCAGCCTGAGTTCATGGCTGAAAGCTGGGCGCCCCTGTGGCCTGAGTAGGGGGCTTTCCCAGGGCTGTCCCCTTGCGTGGGGAACCAGGCTGCTTCCCCGCTGGGCCTGAGTGGGGAGGCTGGAGCTGGGCGGGAGGGGAGGCACGGGGGCTCAGAGGCCACCGAAGGATGAGCTCCAGTGCAGCGAGGGCAGGGGGAACCCACGTCCACGATGACCGGAGGATAAGGAGGGGCTTAAATCCACAGGGGTCCACGAATGGGATGGGACTAGCAGTCCTGACAACCACTCTGCCAACTTAGGTCACCTCGGTCCAGGCTCAGCCCTTTCCCCAAGATAAAGAGCCACTCTACCGGTGAGATAACCTTCCGGAAAGTTCCTGGCAGAAAGTAGGTGGTCTAAGGCAAGCCGCAGGGGGGGGTCCCAAGAGGCTGAGCTCAAACCTTCCCTTGGCTCCTGTGTGGTTTGGGCAAGTTCCTGAGGCCCTCAGTTCCTCAGAACCCCAGTCTGTAAAATGGGAATAATCACACGCCCTTTGCAGCAGTGGAGGGAGGACTCAGTGAGGTCGCGTGTATGAGGTGCCAGCGCGCGGTGGGTGCTCTAACTCTTTTAGGTCACTCCTGGAGTGGCTGCTTGTCCCCGCTGCCACAGGGCCTTTGCATCCTGAAATGCCTGCCCCTCCCTCGAAAGAGCACAGGTCGTCTCCTGGGGCACGGGCTCAGAGCTCCGACGCTTCCTGCCTCCGCGCCCGGCGTGGGTTTAAAGAGGGCATTCGCCCAGTCACCGGTTTATGCTTGTGGAGCCCCTCCACGGAAAAACTTGGATGGGCTGGAAAATCCCAACTCCAGTTACATTTTCAAACCTTCTCACAATCCAAATGTCAACACCAATCGAAACAATATGTTTATTTGCCGACCTCCTGCCAGACCGGATTAATTTCTACAGGCTCAAAGCCCATTTTGGAACTGTAATGTCTCAATTTTACAGATGAGAGGAGGGAGGAAAATAAAGCCAAACCCGTCTTTGCCTTCTTGATTTGGGAAGTGTTGGGGGAAGGAGAGCATCGGGGCAGGGTTTGCGGTTGGCCCTGTCACCCGGAAGGTCCCGTCGCGGCATCTGGGGTCCGTGCCTTCTGCTGGCCTCTACCTTGCAGCTTCCTTCTCCCGCTGCTCCGTCAGGTCCCCGGGTTCCTCTGCTCATTGGGGGTCTGGCAGGGTGGCAGGTGGGTGGGGACATTCAGCCAGGGTCAGGAAGACGAAAGCCAAATAGAGGGATGAAATATCTCAGAGCCCCAGGGTTCACGTGGGCCCCAGATGAGCTAGGTCCTGGTGTGTGGCTTTGTAATAAGGAGAAGAATGTCTCGAGTCCAGACACTGGGCCCCACTGGCAGAAGACCCAGCCCTGCCTCAGACATCCTGGCATGTGCTAGGCATTATGTGGGTGCGTTGCACCATCTGGAATGCTCACAGCAGCTTGGCAAGGTGGGCATTGCCATCATGCCCATTTTTCCGATGAGGAAACTGAGGCTTGCCCAAGATCTCCAGCACGCACGTGGCAGAGTCAGGGCGGGAGACTGGTCTGTGCAAAGATCTTGTCCTTTCCGGCCCCGTGGGCAGCAGCAGTGGAAGAAGGGAAGGGAGGTCTGTCTCCTGGGGAAAGCTGTTTCTGGGTGGCTTTCAAGCTCTCCCTGCCTCGCAGCTAAACAGGCAACCCGCTCCCCCAGGACGAGAGCCGGGCGGGCAGGAAAGATCGGACTCTGAGAGTTGTTCCCTCTTGTCCAGCACACTCCCCTCTACTTCCGATCCAACTCAACCTGGCTGAAAAAAGTTTCATCTAACGTCTCCTCAGCAAAGCTCAGATGCTGAGACTTTTGTCCTAGAGAGACACGTGAAGCCCTGTCTGTGGAAGGGCTGTGAACACTCCTAAGCTAAGCTTTCCTTCCCAACTGCGAGCCCCATCGTGTCACGGCTCCCATCCACCCTTTGAGAAGCCTCCCCTGATTTCCCCATGCTCTTACCTCTGGGAGGCATGTCTTTTGTTCTACCTGATGTCCTAGGTAGAGGACCTTCACTGGGTCCAGTAAGGAACTTGGCACCCAGGGGGACCTCGGAAAAATCTGTATGAAAGGCGTGAGTTCAGAGTGAAGATATGCTACCACTGTAAGGAAGGCACCATCATTGCCCCCAAGTTAGAGATGAGGAAACTGAGGTTCAGGAAGACACCCCGGCCTGCCCCAGGTCCCACGGCAGGTAAGCAACAGTACCTGGTTCACGGCCTAGGTCTAGTTGACTCCAGAACTGTATTCAGAGTCAGAAACAGTCAGCTGTGCCCACTCAGGACCCTCCCCCAGGACACCCGCTTCACTGGCCACTAAGGGAATCGGAGGGGGCTTTGGGTAGGGTCAGACCAGAAAGCTGGAGAGCCGGGCTTGACTGCCGCCCTACGTCTCACAGGCACCCTCAGAGGGTGCTAAAGGCAGGTCCTAAGCCCAGGCCACGGGACCTGGGCTCTCAGAATGGGCACGGAAGCAGATTCACTTCAAATGGGGCTTACCCTCATTCCCTGCTGGGGAGGTCAGCCCCCCCCCCCCACCGCCGCCCCAGGCCCAGGCCGGCAGAGGGAAGAGGTTTTCTTCCCCACGACAGTGGAGGGCTATGGAGGGAGCAAAAGAGACAATAGCGAAAGCTGGTAAGTGTGTGTAGGACAGCCCTGGAAACTTTATCCTGGTTGGATCTCCTGTCCAGGGGGCCCGCCGGGATTCCTGGAGCCGTCTGGCATAGCCAAATGCAGATCAGCAACAGAGTGGCAGGTCCCGGGGAGCCAACGGGAGGTGGTCTGTGCAAACCCCGTGATGGGAGTCCCGGGCCCCCAGCCAGGACATCAGCCCTCTTAGAACACATTCATACGAGAGGACCAGGGTCCACGTACTCATTCACTCACTTAACTCATGCACACTCCTCTTTCATTTGTTTTTAGAATTATACGCAGCATGAGCCAAAAGAGACCAAAAGAAAAAAATAAAACCCACCCATGATCCTGCCTTTTACAGACAACCACTGTCACCACTTTGATATACATGATTCCAGATCATTGTCTTTGCACGTTTGTTTGTTTGTTTGCTTGTTTGCTTGTTTCAAAAATCGGATTGTACTGTTTGAAGCTGCCTTGTAACCTATTCTTTTCACTTCGCAGTGTAACACGATCGTGTGTGCCCACACACTTACCCAGGCACACAACGTTTGTGAGAGAATACGCAAGAAGCCATTTGCTTGGTTGCTTCCAGAGAGGGAGACCGCAGATGGAGAATGGAAGAAAAGGCTCCTCTGAATTTCACATATTTTTATTTAATAAGCACTTCCAAAGTATTTATTTTGTGGCAGGCACTGTTCTTCTAAGTACTGTGCAAATATTAATTAATCCACTTCACGTGCTTTAAAAATACTTCTATAGGGGCACCTGGGTGTCTCAGTCGGCTGAGCGTCTGACTTTGGCTCAGGTCATGATCTCCAACAGTTCGTGGGTTCGAGCCCCGTGTCGGGCTCTGTGCCGACAGCTCGGAGCCTGGAGCCTGCCTCGGATTCTGTGTCTCCCTCTCTCTCTGCCCCTCCCCTGCGCACGCTCTGTCTCTCTCAAAAATAAAATAAACATTAAAAAAAAAATTTTTTTAACTTCTATAGAGTTTCAATTTCTTATCAGGTGTATGTGTTACTTTTATAATTAAAACCGAGTTTAAATTCTTGCACTTAGTGAATTAATGAGCAGTCTCTCCACATCAAAGAATATCCATCAGATAATATCCATTTCTGTGTCACCTCTACTTGCTGGCTGCATTTTTCTGGGCAGTCTCCTGGGCCAGTGCTATTTTAATGACCAGCCTGGAATGGAGAAGACCGGACTTACCAGCTTCCTTGAAAAGGAACAGAAGCAGAGAGAAATGATACCACCACCAGCAGGCAGGCACGGCTGCACATGTTTTGTGAACAGAAACCCTTCTCTGTCCTTGAACCAAACCAGGTATTAGACAAAAAGCCAGACAAGCCACGGTGACTTACTGAGCCTCAAACCAAAGTGACCGAAATGCTAATTTTTTTTTAAACCAGATGTCAGTAGAACCAGATCTATTTCCCTGAAAGCACAGGAGAGAACGGCTCAAAATGGGGCCAGACCTCTGCATTTTCGTAAATAGTTCAATTAGACTGTTCCTTACATCTTGGAGAAGATCTATGTCAGAACCTCAAGACCTTGCATTTGCATTTGCGACTCTTAATGACATTGTGGAACGTCATTCGCACAGGTCAGGCTTCAAGTTGAGACTTGGGAAGGGTTCTGAGTGACCTTAAACGGGTTACAAACCATTCTGAGCACCAGAGTCCTACTTCCTAGGGCTGTCGTGGATTGAACAGTCCTAAGAGGAGGGTCCCCAAGAAGTGGTGGCCACGGAGTGGACCCTGCCCCTTGGTGACATCCCAGATCATGCTGAGACTAAGCCATAGACCCGGCTAGAAGAGCTGAAGTCACCCCCAAAGCCCTGTCCCACAGGCCTCTTCTAAGCCCTTTGGAAGCCTGGGCCAGGAGCCCGGACGCCGCTGTCTCTTCTAGGCCCTAAAGGTCATGGGAATGGGAGAGAGAACAGCACCTGCCACCTCCAGCTGTCCTTCCCTCCGAGGTCACACCTGCCAGCCTCCAGCTGCCCATTCCCGATTGCCGGCTTGGCCTAGCTGACGTCAGCACTGGGGGCGCTTCCCCACTGGGAAAGAAGGCCCAGCGTGACAAAAGTGGAGCCTGGGGCTTGGCCTGGGGACCATGGGTTGCCCGCTACCCCCATACACACACTCCCCCGTGCATGTTCAGAGGGACCAGCTCCTACCACTGGACCCTCCACTGTCAGCCGCCATCCAGCTCAGCTTGTGCTCGTCGATCGCTGCTTCCGCCCCAGCGATTTGCACCACCGCTCCCGTCCCCGACCAGAAGAAGGAAGGAAGAGGGGTTGACAGTCTGTGCTCTCGTGCCTCTGAACTCCCCCACGGGGAAGTGGCCCCAACCTTCCAGGTAGGAACAGAGACTTCTGAGGTCGGACAGTTCCAGAAACACACCCAGGAGGCCCCATGAGAGAGCCCAGTACCCTGGCGTGGAGCCCACTGATCGGTTCGTGACTACTCTCAGCCTCTCCTGGAGCCTCCCCAGCCAGGGGCTAAGGCAGACCACGAGCGGCATGTTCTGAAAAGGCGTTTGTTTTTAATAGGCTTCACTAATACCGTGAGCACCAGCACAGCCCGGGAAGGCCTCACAACAGAGACCTTTCCCTGGAAGGCAAGAGTGTCCCTACGTCCCTGGGAGGGGCAACTGAGTCAAAGTCCGGACCCAGCTGTCTGCTTGGAAGAAAAAAAAACAGTGCCATAAACTAAACCAGCACCGCACCCCCTGCACCCCACCTCGCCCGCTCCCGGAGACCAACCTGTCTGTATGTTCCTGATCTGTGCTGGGGATTCCTGGCAATTAGACATCAAAATGTGAGCTGACCTCGAGTCAGATCAGGCTCCCCAGCCTAGCAGGGAGAGAGGGGTCAGGGCTGGGGTCTGCTCTCAGGCACCAAGTTCCCATCTCCTGGAAGTATTATGACAGCTCAGGAAGGGATTTTTACCTAAAACATGGTCCCCACCCTCAGGAAAGACTTTGATCACTGGGAACTCCCAGTGAAAACCCTTTATACACCCAGGAGTCTCCTCGTCCCCATCAACGCATAGGTGACAGGGCTTCCAAGGAAAGTTCCAGAAAAGTCAGAATGCTCCCACAGAGCCCTAACTGGTGAATGAGCCCAGGGAAGCACAGTCCATGCTTCCTGAAGGCGTCCAGCGGTCCCAAGCCCCCACCCCCACCCATCTGAGCTCAGCCTGCAAATACTTCGAATTCCTCCAAATTAGAATGGCCAGTCCCCATTTTGACTAAAGTGCAATTTAAGACTAAATCCCCCCACCCCCAGTCTCAAGGCGGCACCCACCCCCACCCCAGGCCCCTTGGAAGCCGAAACTGTGCTCTCTGACAGCTTTGTCTGGCCTCTCTCTTACCAGCTTCAGTTTGCTGGGGGTGATTATGGTGGCCCATAAGCAATAACCATGATTATCTGGAAAAACTAACGCTACCTGGACAGAGCTTACCGACCTGTAATTTA
Source organism: Lynx canadensis (assembly GCF_007474595.2). Lineage (NCBI taxonomy): Eukaryota > Metazoa > Chordata > Mammalia > Carnivora > Felidae > Lynx > Lynx canadensis. The sequence goes on along the minus strand of NC_044312.2, from coordinate 97,057,886 downwards.
GGGCTGTTGATTTCTGGGCTAGGCAAACACAAAGAATGTCGCTTTGGCCTCGCCATTAATCTTCACAGCAGATGTGAGTTTTGTTGCTGAACACGAATGAAGAAAAAAACGCATTTTCGTATCGAGCCGGGGTTTGGGTCTGCTCTAAAATGCATACACAATTCATAATGATGCATTTGATTAATGGTAAATGAGCATGGAATTCTGAGGGCCAACCCATGTGACGGCCACATTAGCACCAGATGAAACTGTCATGTGGGGTGATGTGACAAAAAAACAAGAGGGGAGCCACTTCGATCGAGAGACCGCGTGGTGGACAGAGAAGAAATTTTCTGCAATTTCTTTGCTTTTCTTTGTGGGGGGAGGGCGGGGGGGGGAGGCAGAGGAATCATCTACAAATGAACGAAGGAAAAAGGGAAAAAAACGGATCCAATTTGCGCTCAGAAGTTGCCGTTTAAAATGAAAGGGTGGGATTCAAATGTCAAAGTTTGGATTTCTATTTCTCTGCTATCAACAGGGGTGAGCTCAGAAAGCCAAAAGGGATCAGAGTGGGAAAGTGGTCTCTTGTGATTCTCTGGGATAAGCTCAGTTATTACTGACGGTCAGGAGGGCCATTTAAAATAGGACAGAGCTCTTAAAGCCAGCCGGGTGTCAAAACCGTGCTGAGAACCGGAGTCCCGGTGGCCGCCAGGAAGCGGGCGGCTGGCTGGCCTGTGGCCGGCAGGCCCAGCGCAGCGCCCGCGGTCGGCATTTCAAACGCCCGTGCTTCGCCGGGTGTGGAATGTCTCGAACTTCAGCCCCGGCAAGTCTTATTGAAAACATTATCTTTTCCATCAATAATACCTCGAAGTTCTTTATTAGCAAACTCCCCGGCAAAAGCTGACATATTTACAGCACGCAGTAAACTTCACGTATCTACGACAATATTACAGGAGAGAGACAGAAAGCCCCCACTCAGTGACCACAACAAATCATTCAGCCTTAAAATGATCAAGTAGGAGGCTAATTGTCCCAAAGAGAAGGACTCCTGAGGACTCCCAGCCCATCCAGCGGCCAGAGGAGCGTTAACAAAGATGAAAAAAGTATGTTTGAGGATTGGAAACATAAGAATACATATTTAAAAAAAAAAAAAAAAGAAAGAAAGAAAGAAAGAAAAGAAAAGAAAATCCAACTGATATCACCGTCTAGGCTGAAGGAGAAACCTGATCTTGAATGGAATGGTTAACATTTGGGGCTGTTTGGAGAGAATTGCTCCAAGCTGTTTTTGCTCAAATGTATAGATTTAAGGTAAGAAGTTCTGTGTAGGTCATAACCACTCTGGAAACAAGCCCCCCATTACCTTGCATCTGACAAAGGTAGGGACGAATTTTGTTTTCCCTTTCTTTAAGCTGGGGAGCTTCGTTGGTTTTAACTTGGAAGGGCGCTAGAAAAATATTTACTTGTCTTGTTCTTTTTATCACTCTGCTAACGTTTTCTCCTGTAAGGATCGTGTTTTTTCTCTCTCGGCTCTCTTCACCCTTTTCCCCTCTTGCATTCAGGCCAATGAAGTGTAGACCCAGGGCCCCGACTGTATCTCCCAGCCCATGTTCCCCTAGAGAAAGTACGCCAACTTTCTGGAAATTCAAGGGAAGTAAAATTTATATATATATATATATATATATATATATATATATAATATATACATATATATATATGAATGAAATCTCAAGGTTCCCATGGAGAGGAGTGGAGAAGTGGGGGGCCCCAGTCTCCAAAACTCTTAGCCATAGAGAAAAGTATTTGTTTGACGAAAATAGGAATAGATGCATATTTATTGGGAGGAATCCCATCAATGGTCTTCTGGGAAGTATTGATTTTTAGTTGTTATTTGGCAAATCCAAAGAGGGAATTGGGTATCATTTGAAGCTTCTGTTTTCCATCCCATTTGTTAAATGAGTCTCCCTTCCCCTTGAACTTTACATTAAACCGTTTTCCTCAAGGAAGAAAGGCAAAAGAAAAAAGAAGAGAAAACTTCCAACTCTAAAAAAGCATAAATATTTCCTTGGAAGAAAATATCAAAGGTATCTCAGGGAGGAAGTGAAATAATTGTGTTCTAGAAGGGCAATTTTAAAAGGTTTTCAGATTCTGCATTTGAGCAGAGAGACTTTGGAAACTTGCTTTAATAACTGGCTTCTCCTGGGGCTGTTCGTTGCAGGAATCTGCTCCTCAGCAGCGTTTTTGAAACCCCTCTTCGAAATATATGCACAATTTTCTAACTTTCCAAATAGATTGCCACACACCTTCACCATTTACAAAAAAAAAAAAAAAAAAAGTAGAAGAATGGAGTATATTTAAACCAGAAATTTACCTTCAGGTGAAAACCTTTGATAGAGAAATCTGTATGAGGAGCTCTGGTTTTAAAGGCAGTGGTTGGTGCAGATTAGATTAAAATGCAAATTGGTGACAATAAAATGTCATCGGATTCTTATACTTTCGCTGTACAGAACATCATCAAAGTCGCCCCATATGTTAACATGGTTTTTATAGATCTTTTGTATGCAGCAGCAATTCAATTTTTATCAACATGACAGTCCCAATCTCCAAATATTTGTGTCAGGGGCAGGAAAGGGATACGCACCCAGAAATATCCTCAAAATTATATACTGATGTCAACACCACTCTTTAGAGCTGTTATGTTTTTGTGGTTTTTCTTTCGCAAAAATATCTCTTCCGCGGGCTTTTGGTCCATACCATGTCTATATAGGAGACAGCCTCTGGCTCGTCAGCAACAATATCTTTTAATTTGTTCTTTCAACCTCGGGGAAGCCATGCCATTTCTTTTTCGCTTGGTCTGTGCTGAAATGAATTCCATAATTTGTAGAGTCCTCGGTATCCCTTATCCCGTAACAATACAAGATGTGGAAAATGTGCTTAAGATTGAAATCGCATTTTGAAAATCTGAGCGTTTCTCTTTCTCGACTTTTGCTAAGCAGCTTATTGTACAAATCCAGGGTATCGCTTAAATATCTCTAGGGGGTTAAAAAAAAAAAAGGAGCATGATGTACTATTTATTATATTCATTAGATAAACCTCAAAAAAGTAAACATTTTCTCCCCTCGATTCACCCACTGACTGTTTCAGATTTTAATGCAGCGATCTGTTTTTTCAGGATCTCGAATATTTATATTTCAGAACTTAAATATCTTTATTAAGCCGTACAGTCTCAATCTCCAAAACCCCAGATTTTTTAAATATTTTGGCGACTGAAATCTGGCATGTTTGAAGGTTGCCTCTCTGCAGAAGTCTCTTGTTATCCAAAGTAGAAAAACAAACTAGGGGCAAATTATAAACTGCCCGACGCTGGCTGCTTACACAGCAAAAACACCATAGCCGACCCCCTTTATGTTCTGCCCTAGGGACAATGACTTTCTTAATAATAAATAGGGAAAATGTAAAATGTTTTCTTTAAATTAAAAATCGAAACGAATTGTTTTAATGAATATCTCTGGTTATGAGGGAAAAGCATGCCTTCGTGTGTACGCTTTCTGAAGAAAAATTTCCTGTGTGGTTTTCCCTGTGAGATCAAAAGGAACTAATTAACTTTTCTATAAGGTAAACAAAACTTTAACTTGAAATATCCCCATGAAGTATGTGGGAAGTGGAGCTTTTGTGTGAGTGAAAGCAAGAGGGAGGGAGGGAGGGAGGGAGGGAGAGAGGAGGGAGTTGGATTTAATTTTATATTTGAGATCGTCTCATGCTCAGAAGGTATTGGAAACTCAGCGCCGTCCAAGAGTTAGCCTTCTTTTATTCCCCCATTACCAAAATGATATTTCAATCAAAGGCTGAAATGTTGCCAAGTTCAAATCCCCGGACGATTATAGGGCATTGTTCTGTTCATAGAAAATTGGTTCTTCTTAGAGCCCCTTTAAGAACTGGGTGTGTGAGGGAGCATGAGGAAAGGGTGTGGGAAAAGAAGAAATCTGGAAAACCGGCCACGGCCTGAGTGGGAGGGTGGCCTGAGGAGAGGATCTTCAAGAGCACAGACAACCACTCGCCCATCCCCAAGCAGAAGTCACCCGGGGGCGAGGGGGACCGGGCCCCCAGCCGGAGCCCCCTTCTCCCCAGAACCGGGCTCATTTCCCCAGGTTTCGGGGACAGACAAGAGCAGGAAGCAGCTCTGAGGGGACCGGGAGGGTCCTTGAGGGCTGTGCCCCCTCTGGGTGCTGACCCCTGGGCTGAGAGACGAGAGGAGCCCCTCCCGCCCCTCCCAAGAGGAGCAGCTGCAACCGGGGACAGGTCCCCTCCGGGACAAAGAGTCCTTGGCCGGCTTTGGGTGAGCCGCCCAGGGCCAGGGCCCCCCTGGCTGGGCCTCCTCTTTGCCCTTGCCAGGGTAGGGACAGGCGGCCAGCCCAAAGGACAGAGGCAGCCTGCAGGAGACAGCTGTGCGGGAAGAAAGGGCTCCTTGCTGGAGGGCTGAGCCAGGCAGAAGGCTGTGTCCGCACCTCCATTGTCTGCCCTCTGCCTCGGAATCCCCAGAGGCCCGGCATAGACGACATGCACCCCTCACACCCTCACACACACACACACACACCTCGGTTCACCAGCCCCTGTTGCTTTGTTGGTGAGGCTAATTGTTGTCCTAACGGCTAACATGTCTTCAGAGCTTCCCAGGTGCTCTACTGGGAAGTTTACAGCAGATACAGGAGGTGGGTTATTATCCCCATTTAACAGGTGAGGAAACTGAGGAAGAGAGAGCTGAAGTCACTTGCCCAGGGGCACCCAGCAACCTACACACGAGGTCACTAAGCTACAAAGCTTAGCCAGATTTGGTTGTGACAAAGGTCCCCCCACCCCACAACCCCAGCTTAGTGGCCAGAATCTAGGCAAAGAGCTTGGTTCTGTCATTACAGGAAGTGTCCTTGACCAGGCTGTTTGCCTAGACTCTTGGCCACTGAGCTGGAATTGGAAGAAGCGGGAGGCACACCAGAGTGATTCCAGGACCCCCCCCCCCCGCGCCCCCCCAACCCGGGCACATTCGCACCCCACGAATGGCGCCTGACTCAGTCCCTAAGTATATGCTGATTGTGTCACTAGTGATGAGGGAGCCACTTTAAGTTCCTTTATCATTTATCCAGCACCTAAATTTGCAAACAATGTCCTTTTGTGCCAGCTGGCAGGGACTGGAGTCCACCCTACAAACCATCCCTCTCATTCACATCCAGGGAGCTCTCTTGAGAGGACAGGGAAAGGTGGGCTTACTGGGGAGGGGGCACATTGCCAGAAGTCTGATGCAGCCCTTGGAAGAGACCAGAACCAGCATTCTTCCCGATGGCATCCCAGAGGGGCAAAAAAAATCCCAAACGTTTGAATGCCCCAAGCGTATCCTTTTTTCCTCTGAAAAATACTAAATCCTCACAGAAGAAGGAGAAAAAAGAGGAGGTCAAGCAGGCAGTAACCACAGCCTGGAATCAGTAGCAAGAACAGCAGCGATTTTCCCTAAGGCCCAGCATGGGAGTTGAGTCAGACCACCACTGCCACATCCTGGCTGGGTGACCTTGAGTAAGTTGCTTTACCTCTCTGAACCTCATCTGTTAAATAGAAATCATTCCAGCTACCTATAATGATATAAAGTGTGTTCTGTCCCTAGTGGTCAGTCTTCACCGGGCCTTAAAGAAAGAATTTCGTCCGTCTCCTTTCCCCAACCTCGCCGGAAATAATCTCCATCCCGAACCGCCCCCCTGTATCTAAAATCAATGACTGTTTCAGCTCTAGGCCCTTTAGAAATGTTAGTTATTATAGGAAGGGTCCTTGACTGGAGCCCCTTTGGCGCAGCAAATCCCACTCATTTTCAGTGAACCCCACTGCTGACTTCTGCCCTTTGCCCAACATTCATCCCCCTCCCTCTCTCCCAAAATACGCAGTGGCTTTGCTGCCCTGGCTGGAGAGTCCTCTCTTCACGGGGGCGAAAACACCGTTCCTCCTGTGCCCTCTGTGCCCAGGCCCCTGAACCATTCACTTGTTCAGCAAACACCTGCTGAGCACCCACCATGCTCCGGTTGGTGCGCTGGTTACTGGGAGTTCGGGTGGGATCCAGCCAGAGTGGGGTCTGCCCACGCTGGGGTGGGCGGGGCCAGACGAGGCCAGCAACGGCTGAGTGGGGTGGGAAGGATCCAGGCAGGCAGCGAGCGAGCGCTGCCTCTCTTTTTTCTTTTTATTCTTTTTGAGACAGGGGAGGAAGGGAGAGAGTGCAAGCAGGGGAGAGTAGACAGAGGGTGTCTGAGGATCCCAAGCGGGCTCTGTGCTGCCAGCGTAAAGCCCGTCCCTGCGCTCGAACTCACAAACCGTGAGATCGTGACCTTGCCGAAGACAGACACCGGAAGCGACTGAGCCACCCAGGTGCCCCCCGTGCAGCTGCATTTCTAGAGCAGGGGGTCTCTGAGCCCGGTGTGTGCCTGCAGACCCCACTGTGGGGCCCGGACAAGCCCCTTTACCTCTCTAAGCCTTTGTGCTCCCAGCATTTCACTAAGGGCCTCCTCCCCTGGGACGGGCCTCCCCTGGGAGGGGCCCTGTGCTGGGCTCTGGGGCAGAGCACCCACGGGACCCAACAGCCCCCTTTGGAGTCCATCAGGGAAGGCAGGGGGTGGATGAATCACTTCATTTATGAGAGGAAGGAGAGAGCACAGCCCTTCCTGCTGCCTCCCCCTACTCCCCATCCCCAGTGAGCTGACTCAGCCTTACCTGGCCTGGCCCTGTCGCAGAGAAAGATGCCCTGGAAAACGAGGCTTGTGGACACGTGAGAGGCCTCCGAAGGGGAGGCTGGTGCTGGGGAGTGCCTGTATCCAGGAGCAGACCCTCAGCGTGAGAGGCAGAAACAGGTGGCCGTTCACCCCCCCGATGCTTCTCAAAGTGTTTCTTTCCATGTCCCCAACTAGACAGAGAGAGTGACAGCCTGGCGATGACCGACCTGAAGGGGCCGGTGGCTCCAAGCTTGATTCCGCTCCCCTGAGAGGGGACCAGAGACCTTCCTCCCTCACCGGCCGGCCATCAGCCCAGGGCCACCTCCCCTCTCACTAGGGTGCTGAGGTTCACCTCCAAGTTCAGCACGTCCCTTGGCCAGAGAGTTTGGGATATACTGTTTTCCAGCGGCCAGGCTCCCACTTCCTGCATTGAGAATTTGCTTGGCTTCTGGTATAATCAGCTATGTGTATGTATTATTTATGTGCAAACACATATTCCTCTGTATCTGCACACACACATAACACGCACACACCCTGCATTGAGCGAACACTGAATAAATTTGCTGTATGGAACTGTTGAGGACATATATATGCAACCATCTTTATGAGTATATATACGCATCCACTATGTATGAAGAGATAGGCACATATGGTTTTTATATACAAGGTTAGAGATCAGTTTATATGAGTTATACACATCCATAGCTTATTTCCCGTTGGCATCGGCACTTGGCTGGCATCTGTAAACTAGCTGTTCGTTCCATTTGGGGCAAGCGTGTAATCTGTGTGTGCAGAGAGTGAAAAATACGACGGGGTGTTTTTTGTTTTTCTTTTTTCTTTTTTCTTCCAAATGTTGATATACAACTTGTGATCTTTTCAACAGAGCTTACAGAAATATCAAGTTTTAACCTAATTGTTAAGTTGGAATTTCCAAAATTAACCATGAAAACATAACATGGGGCTGTCAGGCCCTCCCGAAGCGACTGGGGAGCCGGGGTCTGAAGGATTACTGTATTTAAAACATTGGAGTCGAATTCCACCGCTGTTTACTGAACCGCTTCAGGCTTGTATACATTACTCCATTTAATCCTCGTAACACCCTATGAACTGGGCATTATCTTCGCTGGAAGGGCACTCACCAAGGCTTGGAGAGGCTAGTGACCTACGCGAGGTCACCCCACTCGTAGGTGATGCAGCTGGTCCATTAGTCCCCGAAGGTACCACAACCTGGGTGGCTGGAAACAACAGAAATTTCTTCTCCTGTGGCTCTCGAGGCCAGGAGTCCAGCACCAAGGTGTCAGGAGAGCCATTCTCTCTCCAAAGACTCTAAGGAAAGAAGCCTCCTTTGCTTGTCCCAGCTTCTGGCGGTTGCCAGTGATCCCTGCTATTCCTTGGCTTGTGCACACATCACTCCAGTCTCTGCCCCCACTTCACGGAGCCTTCTCCCCCGCCTGTCTGTGTCCAAACTTCCCTCCTCTTATAAGGATGCCAGTTGGTGGGGTGAGAGCCCACCCTAATCCCGCCCGACCTCATCTTCACTAATTGCATCTGCAAAGTCCCTCTTTCCAAATAAGTTTGCATTCGCAAGTTCTGAGCGGACATGAATTTGAAGGAGACACCGTTTAACCTGGCTTGCCTGGGATTGGAACCAAGTCTGTAGGACTGGCACCCGTGCCCTTTCTAGTATAACTGGCCGAAGTCTTCCGTTTGCCAGGGGGAGGGTAGCAGCGGCACCCTCTGGCCGACCCTCCCTTTTCCTCTAAGTCGGGGCTCTACACAAGCAAAAGGAGCACAAGGAATTAGCCTTCCTGGAAAGTGCGGTCCAGTTGCACAGGGGGGGCATTTGCACGTGTCCAAGCTCCGCGGGAGAGAGGGGAGGCCAGGGAGGAGTGAGCGTATGGCCCTTGGTGGCAGCGGCCTCGGAGACTTCTGCCGCCCTGTGTGGCCTCAGTCTGCCATCCCTGTGGGTCCCGTGAAAATGGCTTCCTCTCCACCCACCCTCCTGTCCCCTTCCAGCTGCTCCCCACCATCCCAGACGCCCACTCCTGTCTCCTGAGCACCACATTCAGCGAGCTGCAGAGAGGGCCCCTTGGTTGCAGGAGTCAGGGGGTCAGACCAGGAGCAACAGCCAAGGACGGGCACCCATGGACCTGGGCTCATCTAGGGAAGGCTTGTAGATCTGGCCGCCGCGGCCACCTAGGACAGGCAGCAGGGCGAAAACCAGGCAGGCCTCATTTCCTGGGTAGCTCGGAGGATTTCCCTGCCTCTACCGTAGGGACCAGCAGGCCCACAGCCAGGGGCCACTGGAGGTGCCCACTCAGCCACTGCTCTGATGATCTGTGGTGTCATCACATTTGTGGCTAGTGTGGACACCAGCCATGGGGAGTGGGTGCTCTGGGGGCCGACTCCTGGGCCTGGCACTTACCAGCTGGGTGACTTTCCACAAGTTAGTTGACCTCGCTTTGCCTCAGTTTCTTCTTCTGAGAAGAACGGGCCGAACAATAGTATCTACCCCATACGGTGGTGAAAATGAAGCTCCTTCCTGCATATGTAACACCCCTTATGGCAGCCACCATCATCATGATGGCCATTACTGTCACACAATGGCCGTTACTACCGTAAACCGGCTGGGGGCGTGACAGGCAAACGAGACAGACATTCTGGTTCAAGGTCACCATGGTCTGCCCAAGCGGAATTGCTTTTGCAGAATCGGGTTTTTTATGTGATTCACTTACTCTCAACACCGCTGCTCCCCGCCCTGCCCCTATGAGCTGTGGGACTTGGGCAAGTCAGCTGACCTCTGCGGGCCTCGGTTTTCTCATCTGTATAGTGGCCTCCTCCCTGCGCACACTGCGGTGTGAAGGAAGGCGAATGCAGCCGCTGCTGCTGTCTGTCACCGTCGGGGGGAGCCTCCTCACTTCATGTCACTTGCCTGCGTGTCCATTTCCTCGTGTGTGAAACGGGGTAATAATTCATCCCCCACGGGCTGGTCGGAGGAATCAGAGACAGTGAGCACGTGAGTGCCTGGCACACAGGAAAAACAATGACTGAGGGCGGGTATTATTATTTAGGATCAGTTCACCTTCCGAGGTAACGGTGGGGAAGCTCCGGGTCATGGCCTCCGGGAGGGGAGTTCTGGCTATGAGCGTTAAGGGGTCATTGCCACACAACCCACCTTGCCCTCAGCCCCTTGTGCCCTCCAGTCTGCTCTGCCTATAGTAGGGGGTCAGGGGCAGAGCACCAAATGGGGAGTTTCGGGCCCAGACCAGGCATTGCCAGCAAGCCTGGGGCTTGATCCCTGCAAGGCCCTGAGGGAAAGTGGGGGGAGAGGAGGAAGCAGGCCTGTAAGGGGTGAGCGCTCATAAATTCATTGGCGAGTAATTTATGGCAGCCAAGTGTAACACCTAATGCCCGCCAGTGTGAGAGGTTAATGGGGAAGGTTAAGGGGCACAGGCCGGCTGATTTATGGGCCTGGCCAATGGCTTTCATCCAGACCAAGGCTTCGGCTCCCGGGGCCCAGCCTGCAGGGGAAGGGGGCAGGCTGGCTTGAAAGGGTAAGGTGGGGAGGGCGCTGGGGGAGAAGGAGGGAGGTAATAGAAGAGGGGGGCAGGAAGGTACAGAAAAAAAGGCAGGAAGGGGTCAAGAGCAAGGTACCGTCACACACACCCCTGCAAGGCAGTGGTGATGGAAGCTGCCGGCTCAGAGGCTCCGGAGGCTTGTTTTGTACGTGACCTTCACGTGGCGGGATTCAGAGCAGTGTGCATCCATCAGCACGGCCGGAGAACAAAGTTTAACAAGTGCATTCGGTGACATAAAGTGGGGAGTGACTTATGTTTGCAGAGAATAAGGCAGTTGACAACTAACTTCATCGACGTAGTATTAGAGTCTGGGGCCAAGACGGACCTGCTCGCTCTGTGGCTCACTGAGACTTAGGACTCTCGGTTCCCCGCCCCCCCCCGGAAGTGGCCGCCGTGACGCCCATGCCAAGGGCGCTTCTGTGCGTTCAGCGGATAACCTGGCATGACCTGGACAAGTGGGACGCAAGGTTGGGTCTCAGGGGACACCAAGGGCAGTTTTTTAGCCATAATGGCAGAAAGAGTGACGAGGAGCTGGCTTAGCCATCCGTCAGTCCCTGGCGCTGAAGGGCCATCACAGGGAGCCGCACAAGCTCCCAGCCTGGACCCTTGAGCCGGCGCCCGACTGGCCTTCTAAAGGAGTCAGACTGACATTGTCAAATTCAAGAAGATGAAATACGATGAAATTGAAGACTGGGAGGGTTTTTGCAACCCCACCGCGTGAGCAGCAGAGCCAGAATTCCCTGGGAGCCAAGGCAGGGTGACAGCTGGTGGTTATAGTAAGAAACCCAGACCCCCCACATGCCCCGCCCCTCGGCGCTCACAGAGCACTTTCCACACACCAGCCAGTGCAGTCTTCCCAGCTCCCCTGCTTTTCACTGTGCAAAAGCTGGGCTCAGAGAGGCCAAGTGACTTGCCTAAGGTTGCACAGCCTGTCAGTATGCACGGAGGCATGATGAGAACCGCGTTTCTTGGCTCCAAGTTCAAGACTTCTCCTTGTGCCAGCGCTTTAGTTGCAGAGAACCCCACGGTTGCTGTTGTTTGAGGAGGACCCCAGGACTACTCTCTTGGGCTGGGACCGGGAGGCGGGGGTGGGGGGACTGAGCGTGGGGAGACAGGGGAAAGGCAAGGACAGCCTCACTGGGTGCACCTCACCAACCTCTAGAACCTCCCACTCTCCCCGTCCTGTCACCTGGTTCCTTCCTTCTCTGCTCTCTGTTCCTCTCTCAGCTAAGTCCCCCTAGAGGTCATTTTGTGTTTTCTGAGCTGGTCTCCCCCACGTCCTGCTCCATATCCCATAGCAAATGCCGATTCTCCAAAAGGGGAGGTGGGGGGCTTCTCCTGATTCAAACCTTCCAGATGCTCCCAGCTTCTGACTCCACTCCTGAATACAGGATGTGTTCTCAGTTTGGGGCTGAGCAGTGCACCCCCAGCACACACACGCGCACGCATACACCTCCAGTTACGTCCTACATGCATGTGAATACACGCGTGTGCAAACATGTGCACACATGTAGAGAACACAGCCGCACAGACACCTCAGCTCTCGAAAGCCAAGCTCATGGCTCGTCTAGACACAGAACCTCAATCAGAGAAGCATCGGCCAGCATCCAAAACCAACTTGAAATTCCGTTAAAATGTTTACTGCAGACTCACAAGAACGGGGAAATTATATTCATAATACATAACACCAAAACCATCTGAAAGTCTCTTGCTCCCCCCTCAGCTCCCAGGGCTCCTGGACCTGGCGGCTTCCGTCCTCGTCTCCCCTCTCTCCTGACTGCAGACCCTCAACCCCACTCTTTCAACCCTCGCCCGTCTGTACTGTTCCTACTTCCCACGTCCCTGCAGCCTTTCCCGTGTAAATGCAGCCATTTTTTCTGGCTTCTCTGTCCCTCTTCCTTGCTCCACAATTCCTCTGATCCACGGTGGGGATCAAGAGACTATGAATATTCAGGCATTAGTATTTTACACACACACACACACACACACACACACACACACACACGCAGTCTTGTGAGTCCTTGATGGAGAGCCCATCACCCTTTGCCAATTCCTGACCCTCAGGCATCCACACCATGCACTCAGGGCCCTGGTGCCTTCCTTCTGCCCACCTGGCTTCTAGGCTGCAATACTGATTTGGGGCAGGAGGACCAAATGTGCCATCCCAAACCCTGGCGTGATTTCTGCTTTGCCCTTTGCTGGTTGTATGAGCCTGGAATCACTCAGATTCCCCGGGGGGGCCATGTGCCTAAAAGGCAAGATGTGCACAGCCTTTCCGGCCAGATCCAGACTTGAATGCCAGTTCCGCCACAAAAGACTCACTGTGTGTCTTTTAGCAAGCGGCCAACCTCTCTGAGCTTTGATTTCTTCATTATAAAATGGTGCGTAACGGTAACAACCTGAATGGTTTCTGTGAAAACTGAAGAAAACAAGGTATCGTAGGATCGTGAATACAAATATTTGGGAAATGTTTCTTCGAACGCAAGGGAATCAAGTTTCCATTTTGACAAGGCCTTCCGTTCCCAACAGAATGTTCACCTTAAGGGAAGCCGGGTGGGCAAGTTAAGGTGATGTAGGGTAGAAGGACAGTACAGATTTCCGTCACATATTCCAGGGTTGCGATCTCAGCTCCGCCCTTCCTGACTGTATGTCCTTTGTCAAGGCTCCAGACCAATTCCCTGCCTCATTCGTCTATCTGTAAAATGGAGACAATCATACCTTCCTCTGATCACTCTGAGGATCATCCAGTCATTGAGACGAAAAATAAAATAATAAAATATTTACTGAGCACCTGCTCTGTGCCAAGCACTTCTCCAGGACCTGGGGTATGGACAAATATATAAGGTTCCTGCCGTCGTAATGGGGGACACAGACCGTAGACAGGTAAACAGAGAAATAGGCCAGATAATGACAGCCAGTGATGAGTGCTGTGAAGAATTAAAGAAGGGGAGGGACAGTGAGTCCCTGGGGAGAGTTAACCCGCACCAGGTGCCCCAGCAGACACAAATCTATGGAACAAGCTGAGATTAGGGTCTGACTCATAATAGGTGCTCAAGAAATTGATTATTAGCACCATCGGTCAGATTCACCGGCCTGATCAGGAAGGGCTTCTGGGAGTTGACAGAAATTCACCAAAAAGCAGGTCTTGCTGCCCCATTTGGCAAGGGAGAGATGTCCGAGGAGCGGCCCAACTGGGCAAAGGCCTGACTTGTTCCAGCTGCTATGCTGTTTCTGGAAGCTTCCGTGCCATCTCCTCCCCCAGCCGCCATCAGGCTTTCATTTCCTCAGGCGGAGGCTGAGCGCCAGGGCCTTGCTGCCAGCCTGGATGGCACATCAGAGGCCAGGACCATTTGCCGCTGGTTTCACAGGGTGTAAAGTGCTCAGCACCCATTAAAGCTAGAGGGCTTGCAGGCTGGGGGCCTAAAGGGCTCAGAAACACTTTGGAAAGAGCCCTGATCCCTGGCTTTGCCCTGGAACTGTTTATCTCAGCTTTTAAATGCCGTGGGCCAGGCTGAGGGTTCGTGGAAAGGAAAAACGAAGCCAGGATGAGCGAGGTGTCCCCCTGGATGAGCTCCCCAGGATGGTCCATCCATCCCCGGCAGCTAATAGGGACCATCTGTGTGCGGGCCCTGGGAGAGCAGGCGGTCCGGTCCAGAGCAGCGGGCATGCTGTCTGCTTGCCATCTACTTGGGGAAAGGGAGGAAGGAAAGAACATTTATCAAGTGCCCATTATATATCACACCTTCTGTCATCACCTTCGGTCCTCACAGCAAGGCATCAAGGCCAGCATTACCATCCTCACGTTATCAGATAGGAAAACAGAGACCCAGAGAGGTTAAGTAACTCACCTGAGGTTGACCAGTGAATAAGTGGCAGAGGCAGGATTCAAACCCTTGGTGAAAAACTGGTTCTTCTCCTCCACAGAGAAGGAGAAGTAAGGCAGCTTGCAAGAAGCCGATTCTCCCTTCTGGGGAGGGGTGTGAGGTAGAGGTAGGGGAGGAGGAACAGGACCCCTGCTCGACCAGCTGACCATGCTCAGAGATCCGGGAGCGGCAGGCATACAGCCGGGTCCCTTCCCATCCCAAACAATGAGGGTAGAGAGCTTACCTATGCCAATCGCTGCCCAGGAACTTTCTCGGATAATTCTCTCCCCCTCCCCAGGACCCAATTACTAAAATTATTGCCATTTACAGATGAGAAAACTGAGGTCTCATGTCAGTGAGTGACACAGCCCCAACCACTCCGACTCCAGTGTCTGACCCACTCACTACCCACGTGCCTCTCCACCGCTGGAACACTCACTGTGTTAAGTGCCACCCTCTGTGCCTGCGGTCCTCTGCAGCTCACAAGCATGTTTTCCGTTCATTACCTCCACTGGCCATTGAACAAGCTTCAGGGATGCGGCACCCCTCCCCCCAAACCCAGACTGACCAGTGGCCCCAAGGAAGACAGGCAGGTGGGGCTGGGAGGTTCCGAGAAGGAGAGGCTGGTGGCAGGAGAGTCCCGGGGAGGCCCCACAGCCAAGGCGCGAGGAGGCTAAGCCTTAATCGGACCCTTAGCCTTAACCTCCAGGAAGCGGCCGCCACGTCGTTGAGAGTCTGGAGTAGCACCTCACCTTTCGTTTCTACCTGGAGGCGAAGGAAGGAACCAGGAGACCTAACTGACCTCTCTTCTGACCTGTGTCCTGAGTGTAAGATGTTTGGAATACAGCAACTCGGAATGAAAAGGGGGCCATGAACTGGCTTCCACATGAGGTCGAACTATTCAGATCCCCTTTTAAAGCGGAAACGCATTAACCGCTCCCAAAACAGCTGCTTTCAGGGAGGTAGCTCAGATGTAGTGAAACGGAATTCTCCAACCAGTCTTACTTCACTTGCTCATCCGTTCATTCAGCATTTTTGCCTGAGTCCATTCCAGCCGGAGATTATGTTACAGGTGATAAGTGGATTGAATGAATACTCTTCAGGGGAGAGGCCCATAACTCCAGGAGAGAAAGGGTGTGGGAGAAAATTCCAGAAGAAGAGGCTTCTGTGCTAGGGAGAGGAGAGGAGAGCATTTCAGACTGAACACATGGCATGGGCGAAGGAGACATTCCAGAAAACCCTCTGGGGACCCAGATGGGCAAGACCCAGCCAGGGCCTCCCCTGCCCCCCCCCCCCCCCCCCCCCACCCTGCTCTTCCTAGAGCTGAGGCCACTGGTACCTCCAGATAAGGTGTCATGATTTCCCTCCTTCCTTTCCAAGTGTCAGCTCCCCAATTTGTGGGGATTTCATTAAAAAACACAGTTAGTGGCTAGAAAAGAGGAGGCCTTCCTGCCTTCTCTCCCCACCCTGAGCCCCTACTCTGGCTGGAATGTTGCCATCAAAATAAACATTAAATACGAAATGCTAGAGCTGAGTTATAGCTTTTGAGGGTGCCGGGAGAAAAATTTATAGCAACATTACAGTGTTTTGTTAGAAATCTCTTAATGCACCAAAATGGGAAGGTGTGTGTGTTTTTTATTAAAATGTTACACTCTATAAATCCGATCTGCAGGAAGGACACAGGTGGCGACCCGGGGACTCAGCTGAGGGAGCTGTCACTTCTATCTTTGAGGCCGTCCTGTTCCCTAGCTCTGGGAACAGCCTCTCCCCAGCCCTGATTCCTCTCCACACTGCTCCCCTTCCCTGGGAGGGGGGCGGGGGGGGGGGAAGAAAAAGCTTGTTTCTTCCGTCACCACCCCAGGAGACGGAGTGTGAGGATCTTTGTGAGACTTCCCTCAGGGTCTAACTAAAAACTGCAATTTTCTTAAAGGGCCTCTCTGAGCAGGAGAGCCCCTACAGGGTCTTTATGAAGTTTGTCTGACAGGGCAAAATTTCCTGTTGGTCCATTTTCACAAATTTAGATTCTGGCTGATGCTGCATTTTTCAAGGGCTTCTTTGTAAAAAGGCAACCGATTTCTGTCTCTAGCCTTCTGTTCTGGAATGTCGTCCCTCAAAAGGGTAGATGATATCACGGGAACAGAATGGTGGGTCTGTTTCTTCCTTTTAACCATATGTGGGTGCTCCCTTCCTTAAGGAAAACTGGACACAGGCGTGGTGTCTTTGCTCTTTACCTTTCTAACAGTGACATCAAAGGATTCCTTTGTCACATTAAATCAGAGACTCCTAGCCTGAACCGTTTATGCTGAACATCGCTGAAGTTGGGTGTAAAATTGGATGTAGGCACCTGTGCTGGGCTAAATGACAGCCCCACAGAAGATCTCTCCTAGTCCTAACCCCTGGCACCTGGAAGTGTGACCATATGGGGGGGGGAGGACATTTGAGACAATCCTGGATTCCGCAGGTGGACCCTAATCCAACGACAAATGTCCTTAGAAGACACAGAAGAGGAGAAGACGCAGAGAAGAAGGTCATGTGAAGACAGAGGCAGAGGTGGGAGTAAGGAAGCCACAGGGAGCCTGGAGTCACCAGGAGCTGGAAAAGGCAAGGAAGGAGCCTCTCCCGGAACACGGCCCTCATGACTCGCTGACTTCAGACTTCTGGTGTCCAGAGCTGTGAGAGAATACATTTCTCTTCTTATAAGGCACCGAGTATGTGGTCACTTGTTACGGCAGCCCTGGAAAAACTAATGTAACATCTACCTGCATCTTTCTAGAAAGAGGGTCCTTTGCTTTCATCCGATTGCCAAGACACGGCTCCCCCAAGATGGTGAAAAGTCACTGATGTGAAATGTCTGTGTGGATGAGAATTGTACTTATACTTTGGATGAGCGGGACCATCAAACACCTTCTACTGAGTGCCCTGGCTCCAGAGCCCTGTCCCACAATCCCTCCCCCACACACACACACACACACACACACACACACACATTGGTTCCCCAGGTTCTGAAAAAGCACCTAGTCCCGCCACCGTGGCCCCCTAGTCCTCTGAGATCAACCATGCAAATCATTTGAGAAACTGAGCTCCTTTTAAAGGCACTGAAAAGGGCAGTTGTAAACGCACGGAGTCCTGGCATCTGGCTTGTCTGCCTACACACAACTCCATCCTGGGGACAGAGCTGAAAAAGGAAAATCGGTCCTCTTGAGGTGACGACAATGTTTTGGAACAAGACAGAGGTGGTGGTTGTAAGACATTTCGAACGTACTAAATGCTGCTGAATGGTTCCCTTTATATAACGGCTAATTTTATGTTATGTGAATTTCACCTTAAAAAAAAAAAAGGAAAATAGGCATCAATTCTACTGTGGGTGCAATAATTAGCAAATTTTTATTTTATTTTATTTATTTATTTATATTATTTATTTATTTAATTAATTATTTATTTTAATTAATTTATTATTTTATTTATTTTATTTTTTTTATTTTATTTATTTATCCCCCAGAAACTGAAACCATGTCAGTTAGCTCAGAAAGGGAAAGGGTGAGCCCGGCGAATTATTTTATTTTATTTTATTTTATTTTAATTTTTTTTTTCAACGTTTATTTATTTTTGGGACAGAGAGAGACAGAGCACGAACGGGGGAGGGGCAGAGAGAGAGGGAGACACAGAACCGGAAACAGGCTCCAGGCTCTGCGCCATCAGCCCAGAGCCCGACGCGGGGCTCGAACTCACGGACCGCGAGATCGTGACCTGGCTGAAGTCGGACACTTAACCGACTGCGCCACCCAGGCGCCCCCGGGCGAATTATTTTAAAGGAGACAAATGTTGAAAGGATTTGACTGGCCACACTTACGGACCAGAAGAGCCATTGAAGGGCGAGTCCTGTGGCCCCAGGAGCAGGGCAGAATGAAGAACTCCAGGAACCCAGCGACCAGGTAACCTGAATGTGATGGCACACTAGGTCATGACGAGTGCGAGAGCTGTGTGTTCCTCCAAGCCCCGCAAATCCTGCCACCGTCCGGATGCAAATGAGAACTGGGGTCAAGGAATCGCCTGCCCACGTGATCTCTTCCCTAGGAAACAGCAGCAACCACCGCCATTTCACAGATGAGGACACTGAGGCACAGAGAGAACTGACTTGCCCACGACTGCACATCCGCACGCAGATCGGGGATTAGCAACCAGTTCCGCCCGGCTCCAGAGAGCGCGCGCATTTTCAACTACCCCCTCGGACAAACTCGACTCCGACCTGGAAACGAATGCAATTTAGACAAAGTAGCTAGAAGCGGGAGCGCTCTTGAGGACGGCAGAGCAGCTGGGGAAACAGGCTGAGACGAAGCTTGCGTGCGAGGCCCCACAGCGCGTCACTCACTGCGCAGCCGCTTCGAGGACCGAGGGGCCAAAGCCTGTCCCAGGGCCCACTCTGCGGGGGTTTATTTCCCGTGTATTTCGGGCGGGCGGCTCCTCACCCTGGCCTCGCTCTGCCTCGTTCAGTCTCCAGCCCTCGGGCGAGGACCGAGGGAGAGTGCGGAGGCACAGAGGAGTGCGGGACCTGAACAGGCACCCACGAAACTGAGGGAAAATGCCGCCACCTCGGGGCCTCGCCTGTGTCCCCTGGTGGTGGCCCAAACCCGGCGGGAGACTCTAGATGTGTTGTGTCTTTTATCTCAACTGCCTTGTAGTTTTCCAAGTCGACACACTCCAGGCCCGGGGCAACCGGGAGCCCGCGCTGCCATAGGCTCCCCCTAGAGCTGGGTGTTCGGGAACCACCTAGCTGGAGCAATTCCGCCCTTACCTCGGCAGTCAAGACCCCTGCTTCCCTTCCCCCTGCCACCCACCCTTCAGCTCTGGGAGGAGAGGTCAACTGGAGGCGGTGTAATCCCAGTTTGCCCACAGATGTGCGTTCTGGGCCGGCTCCGGCCCCTGCCAGGGGAGTGCGGGGAGGCCAGTTGTGCTGTGCGCCTACAGGTCCCAGGGAGGGAAGAACAGCAGGCGGGGTAGGAGAGAGAGAGGGTCCAGGTCAGACCGTGGTCCTCAGATACAACCCTGCGGGATGGAGAGGGTAAGGAGGTTGGGAGGCAGCTGGTGAGGGCAGGAGGCAAGAGAAATAGAACCACCACCACCACTTACTAAGCACCTACTATGTGCCAGGCACTGTGCCAAGCTCTGTAGCTGTCTCTGCTTCTGCCTCCGGTTTCTAGGGTTGCTCAAATTTTTCTCTCCGGCATTCTCCCTCCCACCCTCCTTCCCCTCCTCCGCCTCCTCCCTGCCAATCACAAGCCTCCGGATTATGGGATCAGAATGTGCGCTCTGGCTGCCGCCTATGACAGGTGCTAGGGCCAGGATCCCTCCCTCCGGAGGCAGGCCTGAGACTGTCAGGGTGGGGGGTGGGGTGCAGGCCAGGGATGTAAATGCCAGACCCCCTCCCCCACCCCCACGGTGAGGCCCCAGCCTGCTATGGCTGCCGAGCCAAAAATACCAGGGCTGGGAGGGAGCCCAAAGCTCCCAGTATGAGAGTCAACTTGACCTCTGTGGGCAATGTGACTCCGGGCAAGGGGGGTCACCTCTCTGGGCTTCCATTTCCCAGGCTATAGATGGGGATTCACACCCCACCTCACAGCACAGTGAGCTCACAGAGAGAATCGAGGGAGGTGAAGTGCCAGGTGGGGTGGAGCTGGGATGTGGAGGGCAGGGCTCCCCTCCTCCCCTCAAGACTCCCCCCACACTCCTCCCCTCCCCCCCCCCACACAGCACACACCCTTCACCAACCACTGGCACCCACTGCAGGAAGGGCAGGACCCTGGGAGCTACGAATTCCTTCGGCCTTTTGACTCCTGGTGCTTTGACAGGAACATGGTCAGAGAGGAGGATGAATATGACCCATTTCCCCAAAGGTGGAAGGACAGAAACCCCAAATGGTCATTTCCGGTCCTCTAAGGCTGGGCTATGATGTTTAAAATCACAGGGTCTCCAAAATGGAAAGGAGGTGATCACTGTTGTTACCGGAAAATGCTTAAGCCTGTGTGAGTGTGATCTCACTTCATCCTTACAGCTTCTATGAAGCAGGTACTATTGTTATCCCCATTTTGCAGAAGAGCAAACTGAAGCTTATGAAAGCTGTCACTTAGCCCACACTACACAGCCCCAAAGTGGCAGAGCTGGGATTCAAACTTGCATCTAAAGCTGGTCTCCGGACCACTAACGGAATTGCTGTCAGGGCACCTTGCCGCCTCCTCCCTCCCCACCCACCCCGCCTTTTCCAGCCCCCTCCCCATTGCCAAGGACGGGCAGACACGATGTGAGGGAGGCCTCCGATCCCCCTAGCTGTCAACACTTCTCCACCGTTGCCCATTCCTCTGTCTTCTGATCAGAGTAATGGGCACAAAGTTCCTAGTGCTTCCCTGGGTTGGCTGAGCAAGGGCAGATCCTCTCCTCCCAGCAATCATCTCAAGAAACTGAGACCTCATTTCTGCCCTTGAGATGCCTGGGGACCCCTGTGTATATGAGGCGGTGTGCTTGGGCCTCCGTCTTCCCATGGCCAGTCTTTCCCAGCCACTTTTTGAAACCTTAAGGACTGCCTTTCAGGAGAGAAAGGACGGGGAGAAACAATGCACAGGGAGCTTCAGTCCAAACACCTGGCTGGGGGTTCGGCGTTTGAGATTATCTGTAGATTTAAATTATCCGTGTCCTCCTGGGCTGTAACCAATATTCAGGGGGTGCCCTGGATCAGAATTCGGCTGAAGACTTCCGGTTCTAACAAGGTCCTCTCCGGCTGGGGGGGGGGAGGGGGGGCGAAGGCAGTCGCCCCCGGCAGAGTGCAGACCCCCTCTCGTGAGCTTTTTCCCACGGGGCTCCCCAGATGCCACCTGCGCTGGCCCTCAGAGCTCTCTCCCCGCCTGGCGCTCGCGAGGGGAGGGCAGGGAACCCGGCTGCGTGGCGGGGCCTGCGCCTTCGGACGGACCCGCAGCCCCGCGCGGGAAGTGGAGACGCCCGGCGCCCCGAACGCACGGGGGACAGACCCTGGAAGCGCGTCTGGATGGGCAAAGAGGTGTGCGGCCCCCGCGGGCGCAGGCGGCGGGGTTGGTCCTTTGTAAAAAACCTCCGTCCCTCCCGCTTTGTACTTCTTCGACGCCCCAGACCGAATTGTGTGCGACAAGAACTCTAGAACGACTGGCTTCTCCGTCCGCGCCACTCGCGGATTAATGCAGAAAGCTATGCCCCTGGACGCAGGCTTCCTTTCGACCCCCTGGCTCCCGGGCCTTATTAAAAATAGTGCAGGAGGTGACAGGGAGGTGGTTGCCCTCGAAGGCCCCTCCCCGCGCCGAATTCCGAATTCCCGAGCGTGCGCAGCCTGGGACCGATGGGGGTCCGGGACATCGGGAAAGGCTAAGCACTGAAACGGGGTAACAAGTCCTGCCAAGCAGGAAGGGCAGGCGGGGACCTGGTCTCGCGCCCTCTGGCTGGATCCTCCCGCGGGTTCAACGCTCCTAAGTAAGAGACCCCACGCCCTTCCGCAGGGCAGGGCAGCTGGGCGCACTTTGGCCCCCGCCTACCGAGTCCTGCGCCCCCCTTCGCCGCGGCCTCGGAGCTTCTGGAGAACCTCGGAGGGACAGTGCCACCCTCCTTGCCTCCGCCCGATAGGGGGCGCGGCTGGCCCGAGGGCAGCGCCGCCTCGGGAGCGGAACGCGCAGGTGCCTCGGTGTCCGCATTCGGGGAGACTGGGGCGGGGTCTGGGAGGCTGGATGTCGGTGGGTCCGCGCGTGTGGCTGGGGCTGGCGATCGCGCCGAGACCCGGCCCGGCTCACTTCTGTCACGCCCGGCACCTTCGGCACCGGAGAAGTGAGAGCCGCTCGGTTGCACCCTGCAGGCCAGGGGCTCGGGAACCAGTGGACCCCGCCCGTTCCCCAGAGATCTCTGAGAACCAGACTGGGTTACGAGATCTCTGACAATGCAAAGCGATCTGAAGCACGGGTGCTGAGGTAAGACCCCTGAGTTAGAATCCCAAGTCCTCTGCCTTGCTGATGACGGGAACCAATTGCTTCACTTCTCTGTGCTTCGGTGGTGTAAATGACTGTAAAAATAAGAATAATAGTACCACCATGGGGCTATTGGGAGGACTGCAAAGATCTCAGTGTGCAAGAACTTACTTGTAACAGTTGTGCACCACATTGTTGCTAATATTGGTATTTCCAGAGCGTGAGGTTTGTGCACAGGGGTCCTGTCCTCCCCAGTTTATAGCTTGACTCTTCCTGCCCATTCCGCAGTGTCCAAACGTCCTTTCGTCCTCCCCAAACTTCCAGTGTTCGTTGCCTCCTGCCACTTACGGAGGAGGGGCAACTTCCAGCCAAGTAGAGTACACACTCGCTGAGGTGGGTATGGTCCCCATTTGCTCACACTGGACGTTGAGGCTTGGGGCAGGTCAGAAGTCACATAGAAGATAAGCCAGTCTGCCAACCAGGGGCTAAAGTGCCCAGGCCCTGAGTTCCACTGTTTGTCCAGTGGGGTGAAGTGCAAGGGTGAGGGCGGGAGGGGGCGGTGTGGGGGAGAGCTCTGACCAAAGGAATGGCTCCAAATCCACCCTTCCCTCGAAAGAAAGGCGTGTCTGCTGTGCCTTCTTCCCCCAGTCCGGGACCTCTAACCAACTCATTCCTACATGCCTGATCTCAAGAGTTCCAACCTTGAACCAGCGGGACTGGGCAGCTACCCTCCAGTCCCGAAGCACACTCTCCTGCTATTCATTCCTTCATCCATCCATCCATTGGTTTATTCCACTTCCTTCAGCCATTCATTCAAAAGATATGACTGAGCGGTGCTATGTGCGAGGCACGGTACCTCCCAACTGTCGGAGACAGTAGCCATGAACTCACATTCCAGTAGGAAGACAAACAATAACCAAGTAGATCAACGAATTTGGGGATAATATCAGCCCGGGATCGATACTATGGAAGAAGTAAACAGGCAAATGTGACCGAGCAGTAGCTGGGGTGGTGAAGGAAGGTCTCCCAGAGGAGGGGGCACTGGACACTCAGCCTTGACAAAGAAAGGCTTTTCTTCAGCATTTCCCTTCCCCCAGTTGTGTGCAGAGCCCTCAAAAGAGGGGAACTGCTTCCAGGAGGGCTGAGCGGGAGTTGCAAAAGGGAGGGAAAGGGGACGGCGGCGGGGGATGTGCCTGCTAGGGGTGGGGGTGCAGGACTTAAAGCAGAGGGCCCTGCTGACCCCCATCATTCCCGGTATGCGGTGAGGGTAACGGGAAGTACAGAGATATGGCCAAGCCAGGGTGTCAAGGGCAGCTGGGGCAACTTCAAGACAAACAGCAAGCCAGGGGGAGTGTTGGCTGCAGGAGAAAAAAACTCACCGGGAGAGCAGAGGCTGGGCCAAACCTGGCTTCAGATGGCTGGCAAGCCTAGTGGGGGAACTGAGTGACTTGGCTTTTAGCAAAGGAAGGATGGATGGATGGATGGATGGACGGACGATGGGCAGATGGGCAGGCTGGTGGACGCACAAATGATTGAATGCACACAGACGGAAACAACCAGCTACTCTTATTAGTGTTCTCTCCTGAAAGGTGTGTTTGTAGGGACTTGAGAGAGGGGGTCGGTGATGGTTTTCATGAGGGAAACCATGCCCCGCCTATTGTCACCAGATCCCAGGCAAACCCACACACAGGCACTCGCTTCCTCGCTTCCTCGCTCCCAGCCAAGTGCTCACTCTTTCTGAGTCCATCCATAAGATACAATGTAGAAAGGTAGAAGGCAGTGGTGCTGGTTCCAAGAAGGAGCTCGGTGCCTAGAAGGGGCTCCAGCTGAGGGCACCAAATGCTGTGTCCCGAGTGCTCAGGGTTTAGAATTTCCCAGGTAGCCGAGGAAAGGGCTGAATAATGAGGCAGTAGTTCAACAGGTAACAAAAGCGCAGGTGGGTAGGTGGTGAGAGGCAGCGCCCACAGAAAGCTTCCTGGGACTCGGGTTTTCTGGCACTGAGGGCATGCCTTGGGGCAGAGGTTACCGGAGAACGTCGCGGTTACACCTGTGCCTGCCTTGCACCCATGCATTTCGATGCTAGTGCTCTTCTCTTCACGCCTGGGCCTGGAATCTTGGGGGAGAAGTGGAAGAGGTTGCTGCCACCCTGTAGGTGTCCAGGCGGCTCCTGGGTACATGGACGAGGGCAGCCTGCTCCTTGGGCACTCCTTGGCAAAGATTCGTCAGGACGCTGATGGACCGCATGCCGTTTTCGATGGTCCATTTTATGAGGACCCACGATGTGTCAAGACACGTAGCAAGCAAAACAGGACGGGCCCCTGTTCTAAGTGAGCTCACTATTTTCGTGCAGCCTCAGAGAGGCAGGCTCTTAATTCTGTCGCTTCATTCCTGAGGAGGGGGAGGGAGAGCAACTGATTGCTTTTGGCTAAAGGAAACCAAAGACCCTTGAACTAGTAGGAGCTAGTATGGCAAAAACGGGCAGTGGATGGAACCCTGGGTCCACAGCTCGGGCTTTAGTATTTTATTTCACAAATATCTGTGCGGCACCAGGCGTGGCCGAGGCTGTCCTCTAGGAGCCTCTGACCAGTGAGGTCAAGATTCACACTGACCCAGGGCGCCTGTGTGGTTCAGTCTGTGGAGCATCCGACTTCGGCTCAGGTCATGATCTCACGGCTTTGGGTTCGTGGGTTCGAGCCCCACATCGGACTTGTGCTGACAGCTCAGAGCCTGGAGCCTGCTTTGGATTCTGTGTCTCCCTCTTTCTCTGTCCCTCCCCCACTCACATTCCGTGCGTGTGTGTGTGTGTCTCAAAAATAAACAAACATGTTTAAAAATTTTTAAAAAAGATTCACACTGACCTGATCAAACTAGACAACAAGGTCCAAGAAAAAGACTCAGCACGTGGGAGAACCAAATCCCATTGGGTGGCGTGGGAAGGCTTTCTGGAGGAAGGGACTCTAGCTGGACCCCAGATCATTAACGAGACAAAAGCACAGGCTCCAGATTGGGGAGTTCTAGGCAGAGGAAACCCCTAAACTGCTGTGCGCAGGCAGAACTTGGCAGTTTCTAAGAACTGAAAGAAATTGGACAGGAACATTTGGGACAATGGGAAGCTCATCCACTTTTTACTATCTGAGGCTGGAAAATCAGATGGTTTCTCTGAATTTCAGTCTACTCATCTGCAAAATGGGTAGGACAAGGTGAGCATTGCCACACACTGTTTGGGGGTGGGGGTGGGGATTGGGGCATGACCTGTGGATGGCTTCTGGCACAATAGGTGCTTAATAAATATAAGATGACTTATATCTGCATGGCTTACGTCTGCGGGCCAGAGCCGCTCAGGTCCCCATGGGCGGGGGGAGGGGTTCGGACCCGCGCACCCCTGGCCTAGGTTTTCGGAATATCTTTATTAACGAGCACTTCAAGGTAAGCCGCGATGGAAACCAGATGTGGGATTGAGCAGTCGGCGGCCGGAGGCAGAGCAAGGAGCAGAGATACCAAGGGAGTGGGGTGGGGGTGAGGATTAGCCCGGATGAGGTTGGGAGTAGAGGCACAACCCCCCCCCCCCAGGTCTTTTTTCTTTTTTTTTTTTTTTTTTTTATTATTAAATTTTTTTTTCAACGTTTATTTTTTTTTTGGGGGGGGGACAGAGAGAGACAGAGCATGAACGGGGGAGGGGCAGAGAGAGAGGGAGACACAGAACCGGAAGCAGGCTCCAGGCTCTGAGCCATCAGCCCAGAGCCCGACGCGGGGCTCGAACTCACGGACCGCGAGATCGTGCCCAGGTCTTTTTTCTTTGGGATATGGTAGGTTCAGAAAATGGATTTCCGACCCACGTGCCTGGGTTCATGATGCTCAGGCCCTCTCTCGTTTTACTTTGCCCCTTTACTGCTCACCCCATCCCCAGCCTCCCTTGAGGTAAGTCCTCAATCCGCGGATTTTCCCTGCAGTTTGTCATAAGCTGCTCTGAGCGGTCTCCTTCAAACTGACTCATTCCCCAGTGGGAGACCCGTCTCCTCTGCGCTTGGCGTTTTCGCTGTCCCCGATGCCATCCCTGGACCGTGGAGGGACTAGCCACGGCATGGTGTCCAAGGCGGGCCTCAGCCAAGTGACCACACCTGTCTGAGCCTCGGTTTGTTCATCGAAAATTGGGGGCCCCAACTTCCCACCACTCACAGTTGTTGTGAGATACAATCGATGACTAACCCTGGGGAAAGGGCTGGACGCACCTTAAAAGTTCTTTTCCCTTGCTGTGACTGGTCCCAGTGTGCCCCGCGTCGTCGCCTAGGGAAACCACAACCCATCAAATCCAAGCCATCGGTCTCAGGTCGGAGACAGTGAGTGTAGAGAGAGAAGAAGCTGCCTCACCCTTACCCCAAGCCCCGAGCAGGTGACTGTGTGAAGACCAGGCGCAGCCAGCAGGTCTCCCAACCCCTTGCTCTCAACCCCAGACCAAGACCAGAAAATCCCCTGGGTTGGGTGCAGTGCTGGGGAGAGAAGGGCTCTGTCCCAGGAGGGGAGGGAGGGGACCGAGCTGTAAGGCTTCCCCAACTTGGCCCATCGAGGGTCTCTCCGGTGCTTGAGTGAACACAGGCCCCTCTGCACCCAGACCCAGCAGCCTTCCAGGGGAGGGAAATAGTTAATAAGATGGGAAAGTGGCCCCGCAGGGGACTAGTGCTTGGTGTGTGTGTTAATTTCACGGAGGGACTGCAAATGGGGAAGAGGGGTTGTAAACAGAGGAAAGGGCACCAGTGGGAAGGCCCAGAGCTGCACCCACAAATTTGGAGGCAAGTGTCCAAAGGACTCACCCATATCGGGAGGCTAGAGACCCTTCAGACTCCATGTGAAAACCTGTTGGGTGTTTTTGTTTCTTTTCTTTCTTTCTTTTAATCTGTCACTAAAGTTTTGCCTGCCCCCCTCCCCTAGGCCAAATCGTGGACCCACCAATTCTCTGCCTAGCCTCAGGAGTCCTGGGGGTCCCGTCACCTCTCCGGGCCTAGAATCCCTAGAATCCGAAAGGCCCTCGGGTGCCTCCGGGTTTAATCCCTAGCGAACCAGTTAGTAGCATCTCCTTAAGAGAGAGGAAGGGAGGAGCAGGGAGTGGAAGGAGAGTAGGGGTGGAGGGAGAAGGAGAGAAGGAAGGAGAGAGTCTTGGGGGGTGGAATTCACTCTCCCCCCCCCTTCAAAACCTTAAGAGAGTTTGGGAGATCTGGTCAACTTTCCCAAACATCTGAATCTTTTTACAGCCCTCCGTTCTTTCCCTGGGCCAGCTGTGGGGAGGGAGAAGGAAGAGAGAAGAGGAGGAGGGGGGGAGAGAGAGAGGGAGAGAGAGGGAGACAGAGAGGAAGAGAGAGAGAGAGAGAGAGAGAGAGAGGGAGAGAGAGAGAGAGAAGCGCAGGGGAGGAGGGAGAGCGAGCAGGCCGGCGCGGAGCGCAAGGCGACCGCCTCCTCGCCTCTCCAAACTCCCGGCCAAGGCGCGCGGTGGCGTCCTCGCGCTCTCGCTCGCGCCCCCGCCCGTCGCCCGCGCAGGCCAGGCATGAATGCTGAGACTTGTGTGTCTTACTGCGAGTCGCCGGCTGCTGCCATGGACGCCTACTACAGCCCGGTGTCGCAGAGCCGGGAGGGCTCCTCGCCTTTTAGGGCATACCCGGGCGGCGAGAAGTTCGGCACAACTTTCCTATCGGCCGCCGCCAAAGGACAAGGATTCGGAGACGCCAAGAGCCGGGCCCGCTACGGCGCGGGGCAGCAGGACCTGGCGGCACCCCTGGAGAGCGGCGCCGGGGCGCGGGGCTCCTTTAACAAGTTCCAGCCCCAGCCTCAGCCGCCGGCCCCGCAGCAGCCGCAGCCGCAGCCGCAGCCGCAGCCACAGCCACCCGCGCAGCAACCGCATCTCTACTTGCAGCGCGGCGCTTGCAAGACGCCCCCGGACGGCAGCCTCAAAATCCAGGAAGGCAGCGGCGGCCACAACGCGGCCTTGCAGGTCCCCTGCTACGGTGAGTGCACGTGCGGGGCGCTCAGGGCTGGGGACCCCGGGACCGAGGCTTCGGAGCCCCTGAAGCCCACTTGGCTTTCGCGAGGCCGGACTCGGCGGGCTGGGGAGGCGCGGGGCCGAGCAGTGGGGTGGCTCTGGGTCGGAAAGTAGGAACCGACTGCTCCGAGGGGACCGTGGGATCCGTCCTGCCACCTTCGTATCCTCCAGCCGAGGGCTCGGAGCGTTTGGGCTGTTAAAGACGACCTGGAGTTTGTTTCTCCCCGGCTTCGCCGAACCACTCGCTTTGCGCTGCTCTCGGGGCCGCCTCTGAAGCGGACGCTTCGCCGGGGCTCCGGGCGCGCCGAGGCCAACAGTCCCGGCGCAGCGCTCGCGCGCGGGGCTCCGGGGCTGCGGAGGCCTCGCTCCCCGCAGGCCTCGAGGGAGGCTCCTCGGGCGGCGCTGCAGGTGGGAGCGTCGCAGGTGCCGAGCCCTCTGGGAGCCCGGGGCGCAGTCGGCGAAGAGCGCCCGGGATGCCCTGGCACAGGGGGCCACACGGGTGCTGGGCTCCCGACGCCCGGAGTCATCGAAGACCCCAGTTCGCCACCCCACAAACCCACACGCGCCCCGCAAGCGCGGCTCGCCGCGGAGAGACAGGCCGGCTCTCGCTCCAAGCGTTTCTCCTGTGGCCAACCTGGGGGGCGACTGGCCTGGGAACAACGGTTTAGGACCGACCCGCAAGAAGTCAGGGAACTGCAGAGCCCGAGGCGGGGAGGTGCTGGGGGAAGAGGGAAGGTTCTGGGTCCTGATTTGGGTCCCCAGGGAACCCGAGGCCTAAATGACCTCCAAGCCCCCTTGAGCTCACAGGCAGGACGTCGTAGGCCTGGGCCCCCAGAGGGTGGAAGATCGGGCTGCCTGAGACCAGAGCAGCTCAGGAGCCTATAGGCCTTCCCTCCCACTGAATCCGGATTGATGAGCCCCAAGCCAGCAGAGAAAACAACCCAGAAGGGAGGGAAAAATTTTCCCTGGGCTAGGAACCCTGGGTACACACTCTCCCTGAGACCTTGGCCTTCAGGCAGGGCCCTGGAGATCAGCTGGTCCTGACAGAGCAATGACTTTGGTTGCACGGGCCCAGGCTGGATGGAGGGACCAAGGTTGGATGGAGAGACATAGGACATGGTGGAGGCCTCCGTGACTAGAACAGCCTCAGGAAAACAGCCCGTGGCACACACTTTCCTACGTTCAAACTAGCTTTCCCAGAGGCTCTGAACCAGTTCTTTAGGTGGTTATTGACACAAACATTTTTACACAATCATACACTTGAGTCTGCGCACACACACAACCTCTTCCTCGTGAGCCAACATGGTCACACACAAATACACTCACTCGTGTGGCCTCACACATAGTCACACACTCCCAAGCCCAAAGGACAGGACTGAGAGCAGATTTAGAAAGTTCCGGTGGCCTTTCCCCACTTCCTCCACCTTTCCTCTCCACCTTCCTGTTGGAATGAGATCAGGCACTCAGATCACAGACACTCACAGCTCCACACAGGTGCTCCTTCCACACTCAGGCAGGCAGGGGCTGTCAGCCCTTGTCAGCAGGCACCCGCCTGCCAGCGCCTCGGCTCAGGCTCCCTCCTCCTGGCCTTGCCCAGGCCCCTCCTGGTCCCTGTCGCAGAGGACTATTAGGCCAGAGCAAATCACGGCCTGGGAGACCCGTGGAGGTTCACTGTGCAAAGCCAGGAGCCTGATGTGTTTTCTCTCCCACTGCACTGGATTTGCATGTTTTCAAAAATTCACCAGTGGGGCTTCTGAGGAGGAAGAAGCGTTACATAAGAAGAGGTCCCAAGCTGTCTCCAGCCTCTTCTTTGGAAGATGCCTTCAGGTCCAGGGGGGAGGGGGGGAGGGCTGGCCCCCTCTGGACACCCTCTTCCAGCCCTGCTGGGCCCCCACACACCAGCCTGGCCCTTCCTCTACTCGCCTTAGCCAGTAGAGCAAG
The DNA here is from genome assembly GCF_007474595.2 of Lynx canadensis. Lineage (NCBI taxonomy): Eukaryota > Metazoa > Chordata > Mammalia > Carnivora > Felidae > Lynx > Lynx canadensis. The sequence continues at coordinate 97,027,787 of NC_044312.2, read as the reverse complement.
TAATTCCTCTGAAGCCCTTTTCCTCATCTGCATCACAGGGAGAGAATGTTGATAACTTACATCACTGGGCGGTAAGTGCCCCCCAACCCCGCAAGGGAGCAAGGGAGAGAGCAAGAGTGTAGTGTACCCTCCTCCAGGTTTCCATCCTCAGCCTCTGTGCTGTTGGGAACCTGTGAACACCCAAGTCTTTGCCCCTGCTGTGGGCAAAGCCATAGGCCGCAGGTTGGGACGAAAGGCAGCCCAGCATCAGCTACAGGACCCCCATGCCCCTGCTGCCTGAGATGGAGGGCAGAGCCACAAACAACACACAGCTCTGTGTATTCTTCCCTGGCCAGGAGGTTTCTGGACCCTATAAAAAGGAGATTAGGCACATTAAGTCGGAGATGGGAAACCTAGACACCCAGAGGTGAGGCTCTGCCCTTTACAGAGGCTGCTAGGAGGAGGGCCTCTGGAGATGGCTCTGTGGGAGACTGAGGCACACCTTGGGGACAGTTCTCTCCCACGCTTGGAGGGTGTGGACTCAAAAGGGGGTAAATGAGGTTCAAAGAAAAAAGCCTGGGGATATTCCCAGGAGCTCGGGAAAGGCGGAAGTAGTCAAGGCCTCCCGCACTAGGCTCTACCGCGGTTGCTGTCGGGCTGACCGCGGGTAGCTTGGACTTGGAAACCTCCCTCCCCGCTCTGTTGGTCCCGCGGCTGGAAGCCGGGTTCTCGATCTGCATAACTGCAACTAGCCGGAGGCGAGGCTCGGGAGGCCTCCTCCGGGACCTCAGCCCCGGGAACCACTCCTCGCGTCCGAGCGCCCCTGGGCGAGTGAGGTGCGGGCCTTGGGGGCTGCGCTAGGGCCATGCGGAGAGAGCGCGCGGCGGCGGGGAAGCCGCCTCCAGTCTCCGCCCGCCCGGTCTTCTCGGAGTTGCAGAAAGTGGAGGTGAGAATCCTCTCAAGCTGCAGGCCTGAGATGAACAAGATGACTCCGCAGTCCCCCCGGGTGCAGGGCACAATTTCGATTTTACGAACGCGCCTGCTGCAATTACGACCTGCCGGGTGCGCACTTCGGCCTTCGAAGTCCTTGCTGGTCCCTGGCCCGTCCTTGGGCCCGTGGGCCCCAGCAGACACGCCAGGTTGGAGACCCTACGTTTCTCAGCGGCACAAAGAACTTCCTCGTCGCGAGAGTGAGGTCCCCGGCGCCTCGCCCCCAAACCCCGGGCCGCCTCCCCGAGCCGCGAGCCGCGGCCGGCGCGCCAGGCCTCGGCCACGCGCCCCGGGACGCTTCGGGGGAGCAGCCCTGCTCCCTCCTTCTCTTTCGCTTTCGATTCGGTGCACGAAGGTTTTCGTTGCTAGCCGCTACCTTGCCATCCATTCGGCCCTGGCCCCGGCCCCCCGAGAGAAGCGCACGGAGCTCAGAGGTCTGGAGACGCGGGCCAGGCCCGAGACCCCTGGGGCGCGGCCGAACCGCTGCTCCGGATTGTCGAATTAGACGCAGCGTTTGAATACTAAGGGCATTTCTTTCCCCGCGCCGACACAGTCCACACACCACCAAATGTGTAAACTCCGCCCGGATCGTATTCGAAGTTAGTCAAAGGACCGGCGTGCGGTTTTGTATAAGAGAAGCCCAAAATCAGACAGCGAGAAATGGAAGAAGCAGTTAAGAGCCCTGGGTGATTGTAGGGTGATCGAGAAAAAACAGCAACCTGGGAGCTGTGTCGTTGCCCACCCCCGCGCCCTCGTCAATTTTGGAGGAGGAGGTTGAGAAGGAAAATGCTTTTAATGTTTTACATTGTTAATTTCTATAGCCACCAGCGTGCCTCAACAGTCGGCCTAAACACACATGAATTTAAAGAGAAAAACAGAAGACCTAGATTAAAGGGTTAGTAGTTTAAATCAATTGATGTGCACAGTTTTCTTTGTGATAATTTATGTGCAGTGCAGAGGAAAGTTCGAAGAATTGTTCTGTCTATGCTGGTGTAACTACCACCTGAATCAAGATACAGACATGCATATGGACACGAAAATTTGGGGGGGAAACTTTTGTGTGTGAGTTGTTTTAAGAAAATTTCAGAACAGACTTCGGAGAGCTGGGCAGCTCCCCTCCCCATACCCCCGTTCACGACGGTTGTGTTTCTTGAGTAGGGTGACCTTGTACACCCGGGCATTTGCACCACCCGGACTGGAAAACTTACCGGCTGCACCAGAAACCTTAATGCAGCAGCGGGGCTATCCCGGGGTCGTCTAAGCCCCGGCCCCCAGCGGGCTGCGAAACAGAGCCGAGGTAGGGAAACAAGTTAAAATACCGTTGATAAAATTTCGCCCAAGTCTCTAAGGACTTTCGTTTTGGAGAGCAGCTGGGCACACTTTTCCTGGGACCTACCTTTAGCTCGGCCTCGGCCGCTTTTTTCCTGTGGCTCTGTGCGTGGCTTCGTTTTGATGGCAAATGGAAATATGAAATGGAAAATGGAAATAGGGAGACCTTTGCAGTTATGGGGGTGAGGGCGCCGCTCCTCTGGGTTCGGGCTTCTCCGCTGGCCCTTGGACCAAGGTGCCTGAAGCAGCATGCGGGAAACCTGGCCAAGCGCCGAGGGAGGGTCCGGGGGCTTGGGTGGCAGAATGGGGAAGCCGTGCTTGGTGGTGAGTGTTTTGCTGCACAGAAACGGGAGAAGGGAAGACGGGCTGTGACCGAGTGCTTGGCTAGAGAGAGCTCCCTGTACCCGAAGCCCGCTGCCACGACCCTTCCCTCCCCCACCCCCTTCTAGACCCAGGCACTGTTTTGGGTGGGGCAGTGAGAGCTCGGTTCTGCGTCTGGGACGCGCCTGCCAGGCGCCATCTGGCCACGTGCTCCTGAAGCTACGGGGTTCCCCAGGCTTCGCTAAAGTGACAAAACGGGTCACCAGATTAGGAAGACAGCTATGTGCTTACTGCTCCGTGAATTCATAGTTTAAGACACCGGGTTCCCCTTGCTCGGGGACTCCGGGCACCACACGCCTTCCGCCGGGCTGGATTAGACAGAAGGGACCCTTCTTCCAAACAGTTCCCTTTTGGAGAAGAAAGAGGCACCCCTCTCCAGCCAGCAATCCCTCCCAGACCCCGGCTGGTGCTTCTCCGGGATCAGAGCTATTTGTGGCCACCAGGCACCTCCCCTCCCGAGGTGCAGCCCCCTGCCTCCTTCTTCTGTGGTCTACAAATGTGCAAATGGGCCACACCCCCACCTCCTTGCAAAAGATTCTCCTTAGGGTACAGGGGGTCAAGGTAACCTGGGTCAGCAAGTCCTCCGTTACCTGAGAGCTGGTTTCCCTATAAAGGCTGACTCAAGGGTTTCCTAGGAGCTTCCAGTGTGTCCAAGAGGTGTTCTGGGGGCCCCAGACACCAGACCTGCCCACCCACCTCCCATGCCCAACACATTATGTCACCTTAGCAGAGACTCTCTTCTCTACCCCCATCCCACCCGGAAGCCACCACCAGCACCAAGGAGGAGAGGGAGGGGTGGAAAGGGAGTTGAGGCTTGATTGAGGGGAGGTCTGGAGGAGCAAAAGGCTGGGGATCTGGGTGGCGATTCAGGGCAGTGGATAGTTTCAGGTTTTGGCTCCAGAGGCAGATAAGAGGGTCACCGCGGAGCTCCGTTGCACCCAGAGTGCCTTTTTGGAGAGGAGGGTTTCTGGGAAATACTAGTGTGTGTGTGTGTGTGTGTGTGTGTGTGTGTGTGTGTGTGTCTGAGACAGAGAGTGTGCTCGAGAGAGGCACCACCACCTGCCAAGTACCTGTCTTTCCCTGCCACTGCCGGGTGCCTCTGCTTGAGAACGCAGGCTCAGCTCAAAGATGCTGGGCACGGGCGTGGCTGCACGTTCCAGAAAGAGGGAGAGCCGGTGCGCAGTTCATTGGACTCTTAAAGCAGATTGCCTTAAAGCGGATTCTCCTTCCAAACTGGGGGCTGCAGAGCATGGGCATCAGCCCCAAGGCCCTTGCAGATGGACTGCTGGCGACCGGGGTCAGGGCAAAACAGCTGGTTCTCTGCGCCCCCCAAGGGCCCTGGTGAAGATTGAGGGTTTGTGGAGGTTTGGGTGGGGACACTAAGGCCCAGAAGGGTACACATGCTGGGCAGGGTGATAGGGTATACCGGGGCAGGTCTCCGCTGCTGTGTGCTCTACAACCTGCATGACTTTGGGAAAACCCTTACCCATCCCCTCCTGGGTCTGAATTTTTGAAATGCAGGAGTTTGGAAAATTTCCAAAAGCCCTCTAGAGGTTTCTGTGATGGTCCCAGTCTGGACCCGCCTTCGCCCCGTTTTCCTGCCCTCCCCTCCCTTACTTATGTTTTTGTGCAGGAGAAATTGGATACAGTGGACACAAAAGACTTCACTGGAAGCACAAACGGGTCTTGAGGGTTCCCTGAAGTGAGCTAAGAGGTAGGGGACAAAGTGAGCAGCTGTTCCCAGTATAAGTAGGCTGGTGGTCCTGGAGGGCCCGGTCAGACGCAAGTTCTAGACTCCAGGTTGTGTTTAAATACGGAGAAGAACTGGGGCGCCTGGGTGGCGCAGTCGGTTAAGCGTCCGACTTCAGCCAGGTCACGATCTCGCGGTCCGTGAGTTCGAGCCCCGCGTCAGGCTCTGGGCTGATGGCTCGGAGCCTGGAGCCTGTTTCCGATTCTGTGTCTCCCTCTCTCTCTGCCCCTCCCCCGTTCATGCTCTGTCTCTCTCTGTCCCAAAAATAAACGTTGAAAAAAAAAAAAATTAAATACGGAGAAGAACTAACTGCAGAGGGTCTTTGTATCCACAAGTGGCCAGGCTGAAACTGAGGCTCAGGGGTTCCTAACCCCTCCAGTCTGCTCATGTCCTCTGTCTCCACTTACCTTCCTTCTCTCCACATTTACTGAGCACCTACTAAGTGCCAGCCTTTCTCCTAGGAGAGAACAGAGTGCTTGCCTGCTGTCTTATAGCTTAGATCCTTCCAGATGTAGACCTGTGGGCATAATAAATGTTTACCGGCTGGGAGGATGAACAGAGAACTGAGGTCTCATTACGAGTGTTTCTCAAGCAAGGATAAGCCACCTGTGAGCATATCCCAGTATCTTTGCCTGTGTGAGTGGAGGCCTGGGGGGTTTATGAGCACGTGTACAGTGTGAACTCGGGCTGGCGTGTTCCCCTGTATCGACTGGTTCTGAGTCCTGCTGTCCAAATGCGTTTCAGGAAGTGGCCTTGTGGACTAATTGTGTGCACTCCTGTGTGAGGGACGTGCATATACTTCCTCCCACACTCGCACCTGTTGTACCCCGTGTAGGGGAGCTGCATGCGTGGTAGGGGGAGCCCGTGTGCCAGTCAGGGACACCCCTTAGGGCCCTAGAGTCTTCCTGGGGCCCTGGCAGGGTCCACCATAAAGAGACCTCCTCCAACCCTTGAGTATACTCTGTGTTTCGGGTGGCTCGCCGTGGAGGAGAAACCATCACGGGTGCCATTTTTATGCACGTTCCCATCCCATTTAGCAGATGAGCAAACAGAGACCCGGGGAGAAACGAAGCCCTGTAACCAGGTTGGTGGGAAGGCAGAATGCCCCGCTGGGTTTTCTCCCTTCCCCTGCGGCTGTGCTACTAGGGGCCGGGGAGGCAGGGGTTGAGGGAATGCCTGCTGGGCTCACCCACTCTCTTCCTCTGCTGTGACTCCTCCAGAAGTCACACACACTCTCTGTGTGCAGCAAATAGGGCAGATGCTACAGCCCCACTCTCCTGAGAAATGAGGTGGCCTCCACCCTGAGAGCCTGGGGGGTCAAGGCAACAGGAGAGCACTGGTGGAGGTCCCTTTGGGACTGCAGGGACTCTTCTCATACCGCCTGTGGCCTGGCTGAAACTCCTGATCTCTGCCAGTTTCGCAAAGCCAAGCTTTCTTCCCTAAGCGGGGGAAACCGTGTGGATTAGAGGGTTAGCTGAGGCCACATGGCCAACTTCCTCCTCTCTCGGATAGCCACCTGCCTGGCCCGGGGCATTGGTCATGTCCAGGAGCTTTGGTACTCCCCTGCCGGGCACAGTGGGTCGTGGTGCTGGGGTGGGTATCCCACTCAGTGTTGGAAGAGACACCCAATGTCTGCTGGCCCAAATGTCCTCTTTCACAGACAAGGGGACGGAGATGCTGATTCCAATTACTGGTTGCTCACCAAACTTTGCCTGTCACTGTGCCGGGCCTTGGCGGGATTCTGAGAAGTGCTGGACACAGCCCCACCTTCAGGTCTGGAGTGGGAGAAAGATCTATAACTTGGCAATTCTCATTCACTGGCGCTGGGGCTGGGGTGGGGGTGCCCCGACTCAGGCTATGGTGTGTGCATGGCAGGAAGGGCTGTCCATGGGGTTTGCAGCTCATTAGAAGTCCCCAACCCCACTCCCAGGTGGGCCTAACCTCGCCTGGTAAGGGGAGGGCTCAGAGAAGCGCGTCGGAAGTTGCCACAGACTCCCTGGATCTTCTCTGGAAGCTGAAAAGCCCGAGGCTCCTTCTTCCCTCCCTTCTTCTCTCCCTCCAGCTCTTCTCCAGAGAACCTGGGTTCTAGTCTTGGCTTTGCCATGGAAATGTGCCTTTGGAACAGTACCCTTATCTCCAGGGTGCTACTCAACCTTCTCACTTGTAAATTGGGGCTCTTTGGGCCTATTCTGCCTGTGAGGGAGGAGAGTGTGGAGGCTGTGAGGGTGCAGAGCGATAGAGTGGCTGCAGGTACATCCCGTATGGCCAAGTTCTCTGCCTAGGATGAAGAGCCCCGCCCCCTCATGTTACCCAAGAGCCCCACCCCCTCATGTTATCCACCCTTGAGGGCACTAGGGTGTTGCCGATGGTGGTGGGGAGGTGGGGGGGGGGGCTCTGATCAGGTTTCAAAGCGGGGATGGAGACTTTGGGGTTCCTCCAGATGGTCAACCCCCCTCCCCCACCCCAGTATCCAGGGATCTCCCTGGCCAGGTCTGTAGCCCAACCATCCGTCTGCATGGCTTTGCATCTGCCCCAGCTCAGTGCTGGGACAACTCCACGCCCCCACTGCCGAGAAGGAGCAGAGAAGACAAGCATGCACACAGGTCCCCTGCACAGGTCCCCCATTCTGGGCCTTGGTCTCCTGTCTGTAACCCCCCTGCATGGCACCAGGTGATTTCTGCAGCCCTGGGGTTCTGTGCTATTCCAGACCCGGGATCGAGGTGCTGGGAGAGAGGCGGATGGCTCCTCCGGGATCCTCAGGAGGCCCCCGGGCCCCGCCACGCTGCCAGATCCATTGTACTGAGAGAGGCCCCTCTGGGAGCAGAAAGCTAGTCCAACCCACCGAAGGGGAAGGTCCGGCATGCCTGGCCTCGCTCTCTGCCTTAGTTTTCCCATCTGCAGGACAGGGACAGTAATGAGGTGAGTCTGATGGAGGGTGAGGCAACAGGGGGTTTGAGTTGGCAGGGCAGAGCCTCTGTGCTGCTGATACCAGGGGACAGCCCGCTTTTCCTGAGCACTCCTGCCCAGGCAGCGGGCAATGTGCCGAATCTTGTGTGCGATTTCATTGAATCCCGGTTGCAGCCCTATGAGCCAGATTCTACTGCCGTCCCTACTTCACCGATGAAGACAGACTCACGGAGGTTGACTAGCTGGCCAAAGGTGGGATTGCTAGGAAGACAGAGGGTAAGTTCTTGATGAGCAAAGGCCCTGAGAACCTGAAAGGTGTTCTTTTGTAGGATGATCCTAATTAGACTTGAGGCCACACTAATGCTGTGAGATTGGAAGACTGGGCTTTGCAAACATGGCTTCCAAAGAGCTCTTCCCTTCTCCACATCTGGGGATCCAGTGGGTGGGGGGGTCCAGGGTGGCCTTGGTGTCCGGCAGGTCAGAGTTCTAGACCTGACTCTGTGACCTTGGGCATGGCTCCTTCACCTATTCAAGCAACCTGCTGAGCTGCGGGGAGAAGGGGTGGGGGGGGGCGGCGTGCATGACACAGGTGCCTCAAAATGGTATGCGGGATTTCTCCTTGAGTTTCCAGAGGCCCGGGGGACGTCTGGTCAGGACAGGGTGGAGCTGAGGACCATGTGTGGGACCAGCGATGGGGAAATACTTTCGTCGTGTGTCCACATTGTTGCACGCTGTTCTCCCGAGAGCCTGAATCAGGGCTTGGTGTATGTCGTAGGTGCTCCATAAATGTTGACAGACAAGTGACTGAATGGATGAGTGAATGAATGAATGAATGAATGAATCATTGAATGAAACAGGATGTGAACATGCTAGGATCTCTAAAAATCTTTCTATTCTCTTTTCTTTCCTCCTTCCTTTGAATCCAGGCCTGGGATGAGAACCCCACGTCTAGTTCTCTTGCACCCTGGTGGAAAATAGTTTATTCCCCACAGAGATCCCTGTGGAGTATGGGGTGTGGGAGCAGAGAGGTCTTGGGTAGCCCTATTTTGTAGGAGCCTTGTGCCCTCTCGGACTCTATAGTTGGAAGAACACCCTTTTGCCCCCACTGTTCCCCCCCCCGGCTCTCATCTCAGGGCCACAAGCCGGGGTCCAGCTGCTACACCCAGGCTGGCTCTAGCGAAATGGGTAACCTCCCTCCCTACCCTGCTCTTCTCCCCAGGTCTCCCCATTTCCTGCAGTGAGTGCTAGGTCCTTCCTGTCTGCAGCCCCACCCCTGCCCGCTCCACTCTGGACCCCTTGTTCCTTCCTGCTGCCTGCCTGGCAGGGCCACCTGAGAGCTACTAATGTTCCTGCCTGGGTACCGCATCTACTCTGCCTTAGCCTCTTGGGGTTCTGACACCACACACACACACACACACACACACACACACACACGGGATGCAGCCCTCTGTTCTGGCAAGGATGCCATCCTGAGATCACAGCCCAGACGGGATGAAGCATTTAGACCTGAGCCTGGGATGTAGTTAGCACTGGGGCAGCAGCATGTGCCGGGCCCTGTGGGGGACGATGTGGACAGAGAGGCAGAGGGGACTCTGACGGAAAGGCTCCCTCCTCCCTCTTGAGAGAGGGAATACTGCGTAACCACCGCTGTGAGGAGTGCCCTGCCAGAGGCTTCTGGGCCCCACAAATCCTGCAGGTTTGTGCCCTGTGGCAGGGAGGTGTAGGGCATTTGGCAGTGAGCGAGTTGATCCGCAACCTCAGGGAGCTGGATGTGCAGAAGTGAGAGTCCCCAGGGAAAGTGCAAATGGACTGGGGCTTTGTGGGTATGGACCTTCGAGGTTGGACTTTGGAGGCTGAAGAGGAGCTCACACGGAAGGAGCCAGAAACGGCCCCCTTGACTCAGGAAACAGCGTTGCACAAGGGTTTGGGTCAGGAAGATACCGGCAGCGTTCGGAAAAGAGCAAGCGTGCGGCGTGCAGGGGCACACTGGATACGGGCGAGATGGGGCCTGAGGAAGGGCAGAGGCAAAGCCAAAAACGATGTTCAAGCTCCGCTGAAGGGTCTGGACCCTGAGCAACGCGGTGAGAGGCCATGATCCCAAGCTGAGTGTTCTTTGTGCCTACTCAGGTGGCCTTTTTAAAAATTCAAACTCTCTTTTTTAAATAGGGGTGATTTTTTATTGTGGTAAAATAGAACATAAAATTTGCCATTTTAACTAAGTGAACCATTCAGTGACAATTAGTACCTTCTTCATGGCGTGTCACCATCACCACCGTTTATTTCCAGAACTCTTCATCCCAAACTGCTCCATTAAACACTCCCCTTCTCCCTCTCCACCGCATTGCTGGAAACCTCCGTTTTACTTTCTGTCTCTGTGCATTTTCTTACTCTGGGTACCTCGTGGAAGTGAGGTCATACAGTATCTGTCCTTCTGTGTCTGGCCAGTTGAACACCTTCTTTGGAGAATCGTGTATTCACGTCTGTTGCCCATCTTTTGGATTGGGTTGCTTGTTTGTATGTTGTTGATTTGCAGGAGCTCTTTATATATTCTGGCTAATAATCCCTCATCCGATATATGATTTGTAGATATTTTTTCTCATTCTGTGGGTTGTCTCTCACTCTCTGGATAGTGTCCTTTTGACGCACAGAAGATTTTAATTTGGACGAAATCCAATTTATCCATTTTTTTCTTTTGTTGCCTGTGCTTCCGATGTCACATCCAAAGAAGTCGTCGCTAACTCACGTGTCATGAAGAATTTACCCCTGTGTTTTCTTCTAAGAGCTTTATTGCTTTTGCTCTTAAGTTGAGGTGCATTTGGAGGAAGGATCCAGCTCTATTCTCTCGCACTTAGATATCCAGTTTTCCCAGCGTCATTTGTTGAAAAGACCGCCCTTTCTCTGTTGAACGGTCTTGTCGCCTTTATTGAAAATCAATTGGCCATATATTTAAGAGTTAATTTCTTGATTCTCTATTCTGTCCTATTGGTTTGTCTGTCTGTCCCCGGCGTGGCTTTCTGAGGTGAAGTTCAGAATCCCAGAATACAGGGAACTTCAACGTTTATTTATTTTTGGGACAGAGAGAGACAGAGCATGAACGGGGGAGGGGCAGAGAGAGAGGGAGACACAGAATCGGAAACAGGCTCCAGGCTCTGAGCCATCAGCCCAGAGCCCGACGCGGGGCTCGAACTCACGGACCGCGAGATCGTGACCTGGCTGAAGTCGGACGCCTAACCGACTGCGCCACCCAGGCGCCCCAGGGAACTTCAAAAGTCATCCTTCCGTCCCTTTTCCTCCAAGCTGATGACTAACCAGCCAAAGAGATCCAGCTCAGGGACACGTTTGTTTTCCAGGAAGCAGAGCTGGTAAGAAGGGGCGGGGGGCAGAGCCATTGGCAAAGGTGCCAGAACTGTGCCCTTGGTCTCTGGCTAGTCCCCTGGCCATTTAGGAGCTCCACGTATGTGATCTGACCCTCCTGTGGGGACACGGCCTTTGAGAAAATTCCCATGTGTGCTTAGGGTCCACACACCATTGGGGCCACTCCTGAGAGGCGCAAATATGGGACCTCTTCATTCAGGAAGATGATCCCAGAGCCCCCTCCCCGTGGACCAGGTGGGAACTCCAGGGGGGAAGCCCCCACCCACCCTAAACCAGCTTCACGCTGTTGGCCCTGTGTCTTGAATATTTTCTGCTTGATTCCCATGAGAGGGACTTGCCGCCCCCTGTCTTCCTACCCCAGCCATCCTAAGTACTGTCTGGTGAACACCATAGCCCGGGGTTGAGGCTCCAGGGCTAGAAGCGATTCTGCGCCCCCTACAGGTGACCAGAGAGGAGGGAGATGCAAAGCAATGGCGGTCACTGCTGGTGGAGGGGCTCCCTGGTGAGCCCAGTGCCTCTTACCTTGAAGTCCCCCAGCCCCAGTGATTAAACAGAGACCTACTTGAGCCTGGTCTCCTCACCGGGTGCCTGAAGACGAGGGACAGGCACACTCTCTAGTATTCTGGGATCTTGTGCAAACTGTGTTCAGCCCACAACTGGGTTCACAGGCAGCCTGAAGCTTAAATGCCTTTGGTTTGGGGAGGCTGGTATATCAAGACCTAGAAACAGATGTCACCCTGTACAGCTGAGGGACCTGGGACAAATTGATCGGCCTCTTTGCCCCAACGTTCCTTCTCTGTAAAGTGAGGATAAGAATACTATCAACCTTTTGGGAATTCTGTGAGAATTAAATAAGATAATATGGGTAAAGAACAAGTTCTTGAAGCAGAATAAGTACTCAATCAATATTAGCTGTTATTACTGGGAGGATTTTTCTGGAACCCTGACTATGTCAGGCTGGTCAGAAGCTTTGATGGGCGATTGCAGTTGACTTGGATACATCAAATTGGAAAGTGAATAAATTCCTACTGAATCTACACTGGGTGGTTGACACAGTCTTTTACAATATGGATGAGTGATAAAGGGATGGAGGCTGCCCATCTGCCTTAGCAGGGGGACAGGGAGGGTCAAGGAGGGACAAGGAGGACACCCCCAGGTCGCTCAGAACCTCCAGCCCGTGTCTCCCCAGGCTGCTGCATCGTGTACCCAGGCGTCACGAACTGGGACATAACTTTCTCTTTTCCCCTTCCAAAAGTCTGTTCTCTGAGTTCATGGGTCCTGAGGTCCCCAAGGGCGTTGTGCTCACTTCCGCATGAGCACAGGGCTGGGCAGGGAGAGTGTCGGGCTCGGGGCATGTCAGCGAGGCTCTGCACCCACTCTGGGCCCCAGCACACTTGTCTGCGATCAAGGGAGTAATTAATGGTGGGTGTCACTCACGGGCCAGACCCACGCTGGGATCTTTCACTGAAGCCTCTCAGGAAGTATTAATCCTCCTAATTTACAGATGAAGCAGGTGAGACCCAGAGAGGGCAGGTGCCTAAGCGGCCCCGCTTGAATGAAGCCAAAGGGCCTTGTTCTTCTCCATTCCTCTGCCCTTAAAGCTAATATTTGTCGCTTGGTGACCTCTTGGCTGTGTATCTGTGAGACACCATCAAACATGTGGGAGAGCTCAGTACATTGTGGAGTGGGGTGCACCTGGGGGGGGTTCAGGATACAGCACACTGTCTTCCCCTCACCCCTGCGATGATGACCACAGACACTGACTGCCCGGGCCTCATTTCCCTCCTGACAACCAGGCCAGCCCAGCCCAGGGTCCCCCGTGTGTTGGGTGCAGCTCCATGGGTGAGGAGGGAGGAGCCAACCAACCCCGCCCCCCTGCAAACTCATGATAACTGACCACACGTGGACCGGCCTCCTTGTTTGCTTAGCATCAGCATCTGGACCAGGGTTGAGGAGAAAAGTTTCCTTGGGCACCTGGGTGGTTTAGTCGGTTAAGCATCTGACTCTTGGTTTTGGCTCAGGTCATGATCTCAGGGTTCGTGGGTTCAAGCCCCGCATCGGGCTCCACACTGATAGCACAGAGATTCTCCGCTTGGGATTCTCTCTCCTCCTCCTCCTCCTCCTCCTCCTCCTCCTCCCCTCTGCTCCCTCCCCGCCATCCCTGCTTGCACTCGTGCATGTTGCCTTTCTCTCTCTCTCTCTCTCTCTCTCTCTCTCAAAAATAAATAAGTAAACTTTAGGGGGGAAAGTCTCCTGAGCCAAGGCAGGTGAATGGTCAGTGAGGGCCGGGCTTCCTTCCCAAAGGCGTTTTCCTGACCCTTGCTTTACCTAATGAGCCCTACAGGACTCAGCCTCTTGGAGAAGATCCGCAGAAGTCAGCTTTCTGCTACACAAAGTACATTCTCACTGTTTAATGGGATGCCTCCTTCTCCTGAGAAGTAGTAGCAGGTGGAAAAGAGATGAGCTTCTCACACATCCTCTGCAGATGAAGGTTTTTTTTTTTCTTCAACGTTTATTTATTTTTGGGACAGAGAGAGACAGAGCATGAACGGGGGAGGGGCAGAGAAAGAGGGAGACACAGAATCGGAAACAGGCTCCAGGCTCTGAGCCATCAGCCCAGAGCCTGACGTGGGGCTCGAACTCACGGACCGCGAGATCGTGACCTGGCTGAAGTCGGACGCTTAACCGACTGCGCCACCCAGGCGCCCCGAGATGAAGGTTTTCTAGGTAGAAGGCACACACTATACATTTTAAACAGAGACTGATTTGAATTTTTTTTTTTTTTTTACTCCAGATGAGCAAATGTCAACAAAAGCACCATTTTCCCCCAACACGTAAATACTGGAATGTTGAGGATTATTTATACTTACATACCCATGGGGTGGGCAAAACACTTGGAACCCATCTGCTCTAAATCTCAGCCATTTAGATGGAAACTCTAACGAAGAGCTTAGATACAAGTATAGTCTAGAAATTTTGGAAATTTAGCCATTTGATAGTTATAAAGGTGGAATTTTTTTAAGGCTAAAATTGTATAGTCTTCTTCATCTTTATCAATCTGGAAAAATTGTAACTGGTAGCCTTCCAATTAATCCAGCCATTAGGGGAGCCTGGGTGGCTCAGTCAGTTAAGCGTCTGACTTTGGCTCCGGTCATGATCTTGCTGTGAGTTCGAGCCCTGCGTCAGGCTCTGTGCTAACAGCCTGGCGCCTGCTTCAGGTTCTGTGTTTCTCTCTCTCCCTCTCTCTCTTTTTAATACTGATGCCTGTGTCCCACCTGGTCATAGTGGGTTGGGTCAGAGGGCAGCCTGGACGATGGAATTAAAAAGCCAGGTTGATTGCAATGTGGGGCCACACTTGAGGCTTGCTCCCACAGCCTCTTGTTGAACGACTAGAGAATGATCGGTACTAACAGAACTTCTCTCTCTCTCTCTCTCTCTCTCTCTCTCTTAAAAATAAATAAACCTTAAACAATTTTTTTTTAAAAAAAATTCAGCTACTAGTTTTCTCTTCTCATCCCAGGGGAGAAAAATCTTGCTTTTTCAGCTTTGAAAAGATTCGTTAGGTTTGAATAAACACATTTGGAGAAAGAAAACGCTTGATTTGGGTGAAAGAAAGCAAATTTTCTCCAGGCCCACGTGGTCCTTCTGCAGGCTCAGACATTCAGTTATTTAACAAGATTAATTCAATGCATCAGGTACTCAGTTGGGCTGCAGCTTGGGTAACGGAGCTCAGAGCTCGGCAGGACACCCCCCCTGCCTGTGGTAAGGGGATTGTCCGATGGCCCCGGGGCTACTGATCTACTCTCGCAAGGCTTTGTGATGAGCGATTTAATCACTAGGGGCCCTTAAGGGAGCTCCGAGGAGGGTGTGGCAGGGAATCCACAGGCAGGAGCTGAGTGAGACCAGCCTGGGAAGGTGACCTGGGGTTCACGAGGCGGAAAGGGCCCCACCTGGCCCTGAATCAGCGGGGTTAGTTTCTCTATGACAGCAGCAGCGGCGCATTTCTGGAATGGCCTCTCTCGCCACTGCCCACCCCAGATGCCTTTCAGATGGTATGATGGGTGGAAGGCACTGGATGTTCCCACTGCAAAATTCTTGAGCAGTTAAACTATTTAATGGAAGGGTCTTTTCTTTAAAACACACTAAAGTTTTAAGCAAGAATATATCAAAATAAGTGTAACGTCTCATTCTTACAGTGGTTTCAAGTGTTATGTATGTGGGAAACGGGGGACTGGATTGAAAGGGGGCGTTTGCAGGTTGAGTGACTTTGCTTTGCTCTTGCAGCTGCCTTGGCCTAGCTTGACCCCAAATAATAACCGTATTAGTTTATCCAGGGGGACTCCCACTGATGGAGGCACAAAGAACACTCAGCTTGGGATCATGGGATATATGCATCCTTGCACGCTGCGTCCTTCAAAACTCACAGACATTCTGGGATGTGGACGTTCTCAGCCCCACTTTACAGATGAGGAAACCACAGCACATAGAAGCTAAGTCATACCCTTCAGTGACAGGGCCACTGGTGGCTTGGGAACCTCCTCAGTAACCTTCCTTAGACTCTCCATTTCTTTTATAGGGAAAACTGACATTTCCTCATCTTAGGTAAAGTGCTAGCTAAGCACAGCTTCAACACACCCCGCCAATCAGACTGTTGCCTCAGAGCCCCTCCTACAGAGAGATCTGGATTTGCTCCCTAAAAATACCACCCTCCACTTCGCCTGGCCTAGATGGCCCTGCTCTGTCCAGCAATCTGCACCACAACCACTGCCTCCCTCATGAAGGTGGGCCTTTTGAAGAAAGGGGCCTTTGTTGGGCTTTGTATTTCCACCACCTGAAACTTTGCCTGCACATAGCTGGTGCTCCAGAAATGTTGCTGAATGAATGAATGAATGAATGAACGAATCAAATAAGTGGCGGAATTGGAAATCAAGTCTGTCCCACTCCAACGATTTCTCATTCATCTCATTTCACCTAGTGCAGGATTTAAGCTTCTCTGTCTTGTCTGCCTCGGGTCTGAAAGTGCTATTATAGTGCCTCCGTGGGGGAGACTGGGGATTTGGGCTTTCTCCCTGTTACAGAGGAGGAGTAGAGGCTCAGAGGACTCTGTGGGAGGTGTTTAGGGACAAGCCCAAGGCCGTATGCTTTGGTGGAGGCAGAATGGGGCAATGGGCAGAAAAACCACTTGAAATCAGGAGACAGAGGTCTCCCACTGACAGGCTGTGTGATCGCTCGGGACCTCCGTATCCTTCCTGTAGGGGAGAGGGTGGCCTAGTGCGGTCTCTGAGTTCTGAGGCTTCTTGCCAGGGTGAGGGGTGGGTTTGGGAGGCTCCTTCTGCTTCTCCGGCAGCAGACCCGGCCCTGGCCGGCACCCCTTCCCCTGTAAGGTGTCAGAATCTCCTCCAGCCATGGGAGGCAGAGCTTGGAGATGAGACCTGGGCTGGGCCTGGAAGGTAGGAGCTGGGGAGCTTCCAGTCTCCTTGAGGAGCAGCTAACAGGGGGGTGTGAGTTCTGATAGAAGTCAAGACCTCCACCCACCCTAGTAAATATCAGGAGGTGATGTCCAAGTGTTCCATCATAAGTGGGGCTTTTTAGGGTGATCCTAAAACTCGGTTTAGATTAGTCCTCTGAGGTGGGAATTACTCCTATGGCTCAGTTGTGTCTTTTGGTGACAAGATGAAGCCTGCCTTCACTCCCTCCAAAAGCCTGTGTGTGTAAGAAAGACGGCCCATCACTGCCTTCAGAGGCACCAGGCAGGACACTGGGCTTGGAGCTGGGCCATCTGGGTTCCAATCCCAGCTCTACCCACCCCCCCCCCCGCCCCCAGCTGTGTGATCTTGAGCAAGTTGTTAAACATCTCAGGACCTCAGTTTCTTTATCTGTAAAATGGGAGTGACAACACCAAGCTCCTGGGAATTGGGAGAATCAAATGAGATCGTGGATGGGTCAGCACTGCTCAAAGGGATTCTGTGCCTGTTTTCCCTACTGTCACCAGCCCTGGTGGGAGGCCCCTGTGTAAGGCTCCTCCTTGGTAATTAGGACCTGCATGGTTGGGAGAGTTGGAGGCATCCTGTTTTACCATGAAGTCTTGCCAAGACTTCTTTGGTTTTCAGTAACTCTGTTCAAGCCCATGCCATCACCGAAGACTCCCCTGACTTTTTCAAGCAGAACTGACCACTCCTCATTGTGGACCCCGCTGTGCCCGGGACACAGTGCTCTTGCCCTTCAGGCCCTGGGACAGTTGACCGCTATTACTTGCCTGTCCCCTCCATGAGGCTGTGACCAAAGGGAAGTGCTTGATGAACGGACACCCGAGTGAACCAAGGAGCGAGGGTATGAGCGGATGCAAACCCAGACACAGCATCAGGAGAGGACGCGGAAAAGAATTTGGAGGTGTAGGCTGGGAGGTGGAAGGGACCTAGCCCTAGAGAGAGCAGGCTGAAGCCAGGACAAGGGCCCCAAGGGACACTGGCTTGTGCACTTTCTTTCCTTTTTCCAATTCGTTTCATTGCGATAAAGCACACATCACATGACATTTACCATCTTCACTTTTTTTAATTGAAGTACAGTGAACATCTATTTTTCAGTGCATAGTCCAGTGGTATTAAATACAGTAAAAGGTTGTACAACCATCACCACATCCATCTCTAGAGTTCTTCTCATCTTGGAAAACCGTAATTCTATACCCGTTAACTGCTAACTTCCCATCCCCCTGCCAGCCCCCGGCAACCACCAACGACTTTCTGTCTCTGTGAACTTGACCGCTCTAGGTACCTCATCTGAGTGGGGCCTTTTTGTAACTGGCTTTGTCAGCATGTCCTCAAGCCGTGCCCATATTGTAGCATAGGTCAGAATTTCCTTCCTTTTTAAGGCTGAGTAATACTCCATTGTACAGACAGATCACGGTTTGCTCATCCATTCATCTGCCGTGGACAATGACTTGCTCCCATGTCTGGGCTATTGTCGGTGGCTTTCTTATAATTCCTTTTTTTTTTTTTTTTTGATATAGGAAACTTCACTCACTCAAACTAATTGTAAGAAAGCTGACATTTATAATGGCCTCAAAAAATAAAGTACCTCTTAGAAATGCTGCTGGAAGCATCATGTGCTCCGATTGGGTCATCAGTCACTTCTGATGAGGGTTTTCAAAAGGCTGGGAAAGCAAGGTTCGTTCCCAGAGCTGGCATCCGCCTTGTGATTTTTTAAATTATTATTAGAGAGAGAGAGAGAGCACACACAAGCAGAAGAGAGAGAGAGAATCTTTTTTTTTTTAATTTTTTTTTAATGTTTATTTATTTTTGGGACAGAGAGAGACAGAGCATGAACGGGGGAGGGGCAGAGAGAGAGGGAGACACAGAATTGGAAGCAGGCTCCAGGCTCCGAGCCATCAGCCCAGAGCCCGACACGGGGCTCGAACTCACGAACCGTGAGATCGTGACCTGAGCCGAAGTCGGATGCTCAACCGACTGAGCCACCCAGGCGCCCCAAGAGAGAGAGAATCTTAAGCAGGAGCCACACTCAGCCCGGAGCCCCATGCAGAGCTAGATCCCCTGACCCTGGGGAACTAGGCTCGAACTCGCGAACTGCAGGATCATGACCTGAGCCAAAATCAAGAGTTGGAGACTCAACCGACTGAGCCACCCAGGCGCCCCCGCCTTGTGATTTTGATATCGGCGCGCAGGTGCATTTGTGAAGGCTGTGGAGGGCAGTGGCTGTTAACTACACTCCAGTACAGGCCCCTGTTCGAATTACTACTAACACCGGCTTCAGCGCAGGGATTCCTGCATAAAGCGGCTTCTTCCCATTCACACCCACATGCTTCTTTTTTTGAAACCCTAATCTTTTTTTTTTTTATTTATTTAAAAAAATTTTAATTGAGGGGGTGCCTGGGTGGCTCAGCCGGTTAAATGCCTGACTTCAGCTCAGGTCATGATCTCGCAGTTCGTGAGTTCGAGCCCCACGTCGGGCCCCGTGCTGACAGCTCGGAGCCTGGAGCCTTCTTCGGATCCTGTGTCTCCCTCTCTCTCTGCCCCTCCCCCGCGTGCACTCTGTCTCTGTCTCTCTCTCTCAAAAATAAATAAACATTACAAAAATTAAAAAGATTTTTTTAGTTGAGGTCTAATTAACATATAACGTATTAGTTTCAGGCGTACAATGTAATGATTTGATGTTTGGATATGTTGCAAAATGACCACTGCAATAAATCTAGTTAACATCCGTCACCTTCCATAGTTACAAAAAGTCTTTTTCTTGGGGTGAGAACTTTTGAGATCTACTCTCGGGTGACTTGCAAATATATAGTATAGCACTATTCACATACTTCTTTTTAAAACCTTTTTATTTGGGCACAGTTTCAGACTTAGAGGCAAGTTACAAGCGGAGTACGAAGAATGCCCAGATTCCATTACCCGAGTCCCCGGTTCACCTTTTGCCGTATTTGCGCTCTTGTCAAGGTCTCTTGCAGGCTCTTGTGTGTACATGCACGTACTGGTTTATATGCAGGTGCACGTGTACGTGTTGTTTCCTTCTGCGCTGAGGATGTTCGATGGAGTTCTGTCAGGGCCGGCACTGAAGGCGGGACACCCAGGGGCCCGCTGCAGAGGCGTCTGAGAGGGGCTACTTCCTGAGACTCCCAGCCTTGTTCCTTGCTCTTGACCCTGTCTCCCGGCTGCCCCATCCCAGCCCCTCACGGGGCCTCTGCCTTAGGACGGTGCACGGAAAATGCCCCAGGCTGGGGTTCAAACCTTAGGCCTCCCACCTCCCGTACGTTCTCAGACAAGTCATTGGCTCCCGCTGCCTTGGTTTCTGGGGGTATTTCACACAGTTATTGCACAGCCGTGGAGGCGTGACGGACATCCTGGTCCCGGGCAAAGCACAAAGCCCACAGTTGCTGGATTTCAGGGAGCGTGCTGCTAGTTTCTATTCCTTCCTTGGCTCTGGGAAACGCCCTCCGTCCTCTGGCCCCAAAAAGGACCACCCCCACCCCATGTGGGAAGGACAGAGAGAGCTTCTGTCTAAGGGGGGGGCGATGGTGGAGGGGCCGCAGCCCCTGCCTCTGCTGATGCCCCCTCCTCCCACGAAGAACCCACAGAGGGGTTGGCAACATAGAAAGCCAACCGGGAGAAAATACCGGAGGTCGTGGGGGGCATTGGTCCGGCTCATTTGCAAGCAGCTGGAGGACCAGGGATTCCCCAGGGACTCCCCACAACTTTGGGGAATAAAAATATCTCAGGTCGGGCCTGCCACTCAGTTGCTGGTGACATTCAGTGCGTCCTTTCTCTCTGAGCCTCAGTTTGCCCATCTGTAGAGTGAGGATGTTCAGGAGAGCCACCCTGTGGGAGTTTTGAGGGGGTTGAAATCAATCAAGAATGTGGAAACCCCTAGAACTGGGGGAGGAATGAGCTCTGTGGGGAAGGGCAGAGACCCACCCCCCTCATCTCGGTGTCCCTTGCAGTTCTAGGACAGTGGCAGACACATAGTAGGACTGAATAACTGCTTGTTTGCAAACCCTCCCAGGTTGGACCTCGGCCTTCAAACAAACTTCTAGAAACCTCGTCAGGGCCTGGGGCCCTGGGGACCACCATCCGCCCTGAGGAACTTAATTGTGACTGCAGTGCCTCCTGGTGGCAAGATGGGCAACTGCAGCCTTGATCCTGGTCAGCTGGGAGTGGGGCTCTAGAACCTTTGGGCAGGCAGGGGCCAGGGAACCCGCCCTGTGGTTGAGCATCGTGTCCGGGGCTCTGTTGAGTCCTCAGTCGTGGTTTCCCATGGTAACCCCTTCCCCAGTCCCTGGCAGGGATCCGGGCTGTACTTGTTGAACCGAGGAAACAGAAGCCAGAAGGCTTGTGCAGGGTCATAGCAGCAACAGGGCCACCTTTGGTCCTTCACGCCCTGCCTTGCGGCTACGTGGGCTTTTGGGCCCCCTCTCCCACTCCCATGCCACAGCCACCCCATCCATACAGCAGTGTTTGCTGCAGGTGCCCTTGGCCACCCTCAGGAGGACAGACAGAGCCACCCAAGGCAGAAGGAGCCCATGCCCGGCTCAGACCCCAGCAGGGCATCAGGGAGGCCCCGCTCTGAACTAGTCACACTCAACTGGGGGGGGACATTCCCACACACAAGCACGTGAAAGCAGAGAATTCAGTGTTCAAGGGGTAAGCCCAGCCCGGGGTTGCGGGGGAAGAAGGGGTCCCCCTTGCACCGAACCTTGGAAGCCCAGTAGACGCAATTCACAAAAGAAGAAATCTAACTAATAAAAGATTTAACTTCACTAGTAATAGAAAATGTCAGTTCAAAACAGATCTCACTTTCATTTATCACACTGGCAAAGATTTTTTTTTTTGAGTTTATTTTTTTGAGAGAGAGAGAGCAAGCGTGCATGCCCGCACAAGCAGGGGAGGGGCAGAGAGAAGGAGAGACAGAATCCCAAGCAGGCTCCGTGCTCAGAGCCTGATGCCAGACTCGAACTCACTGAGCTACCCAGGAGCCCCCAAAACTGGCAAAGATTTTTAAAACACTATGACTGGCACTGGCCCTGGAGCAAGAGGCATTCTAGCTGCTGAGGAACCTGGCGTGTCTTTAGAAAGATGTTTGGCCACGTTTATCAGAGACCTTCAAGTGTGAATGTGATCTAATTCAGTTTTTCTAGTTCTTAGAGCTTCTAACGTAATCACCATAATGTAGGGAGGATTGAACAGCAAGGATGTTCATCACAGGCCTGTTGTAGTTTCAAACCATCAGAAGCCCGGGGGCCCAGCAGTAGGAGATTGACTAAATAGAATTTGTCCCTGTGATGGGATAATATGTAGTCATTAAAAATGATGGTAGGGCGCCTGAGTGGCTCAGTTAACCATCCGACTTCAGCTCAGATCATGATCCCACAGTTTGTGAGTTCGAGCCCCACGGCAGGCTCTGTGCTGACCGCTTAGAACTTGGAGCCTGCTTTGGATTCTGTGTCTCCCTCTCTCTCTGCCCCTCTCCCACTCGCACTCTGTCTCTCTCAAAAAAAAAAAATTGTTTTTTTAAATTTTTTTAAATGATGTGGTAGGCGGGGCCTGGGTGGCTCAGTCAAGCATCTGACTCTTGATCTCGGCTCAGTTCATGATCTCACAGTTTCATGAGCTTGAGCCCCACATCGGGCTCTGTGCTGAGCGCGCAGAGCCTGCTTGGGATTCTCCCTCTCTCTCTCTCTGCCCCTCCCCTGCTCGTGCTCCCTCTGTCTCTCTCAAAATAAATAAATAAACTTCAAAAAAAATGATGTGGTAAAAGAATATGGGATAGCATGGAAAGATGTACAGAATATGGTGTTAGGTTAAAAAAAGTTTATGAAAAATTGTGTCCGTGTGTGTGTGTGTGTGTGGTTTTCTTCTCTTGGCTTATCTTCACTTAGCTTATTGATTCTTAACATTTTTCCATCTGGGACACAGATTATTCTGTGTGATGAGAAAAAAGGCCACAGAAGTTATGGAGAAAGATATGCAGGTGCTAGCATGAGGGCTGATGTAGGGGGGCCAGGACGTACCAGGGAGCAGGAAGGGAGCAGACAGAAATGCGGAGACCCGAAGCTGCTCGTGTGTGTGTGTGTGTGTGTGTGTGTGCCCTGCGGGGGTGAAAGCGGGTCTGTGGGGCTGGAGGTGAGGTGGAGGGGGCGGGCAGGAAGATGTAAGTTTGTGAAGCAGGCAGGGGTCAGTTCCACCTGGGAATCCTGAAGGCCACGGTAAGCCTGATTTGTAGGGCTGGCAGATTTAGCAAAAAAAGAAAAAGAAAAAAAAAAAGCTAACAATAAAACCAGGACGCTCAGTTAAATTTGAATTTCGAATAAACAAGGAATCAATTTTACTACAAGTATTTCCCATGCAATATTTTGGACATACTTATACTAAAAATTGTTTGTTGTTTCTGTGAAATTCAATTTAACTGAGCACCCTGTATTATTTTCCTTGGCAGTCCCAGCGTGAGCTCTGGGGACTGGTGAAAGCCTTTCGAGAGGGTCAACGTACAATCAGACGTGTGTGTGTTTTACACAGCCTGTCTGGTTGTATTTGAGGGTTGTGGGCCTGAAGGCAGAGAAAGCCATTAAGAGGTGAACTTAAGCCTGTGGCCTGAAAGCTTCCAGTATGTCAGAGTCATAGGGGCCCCCGTTTGTGAGGACAGGAGCCAATCCCCACCACAAAGGGGGCTGTTCTCTGAAGCATCCCTACCCTTCCTCCACCCCCGCCCCACCCCTACACCCAATGCTCTTATCTCCCCAAATCTCACAGTAGAGTCCAGCACCCTAGCAAAGCAGGCATCATTCGAGATCTAATCGCCGCTTTCAAATAGCATTTTAAAATGATAAGAGCAATTCTTGTCTATGGTAGAACAAACAGAAAATCAATTCAGAGGCACCTGGGTGGCTCAGTCGGTTAAGCCTCCAACTCTTGATTTCGGCTCAGGTCATGTCCTCAGTTGGTGGGACTGAGCCCCGAGTTGGGCTCTGCGCTGACAGCGTGGAGGCTGCTTGGGACTCTGTCTCCCTCTCTCTCTGCCCCTCCCCCGCTCTCACGCACGTGCTTGCACGCGTGCTCTCTCAAAATAAATAAATAAGCTTAAAAAATTTTATTCAAACCAAAAATAAATAAATAAATAAATAAATAAATAATGAACAAAATCAACCCATATACCTGCATCCCCAGCTCTGGAAACTTCCAGAATTTTCTAAAGACAGGTACTCCCCCCCCCTCCACTTTTTTTAAAGATGAGATTTACTTACCACAACTCAAACATCTTTCTGGATACTAAAATGCTATTCTTTTATAATATCTGTTTCATTCATTTGCTCATCAAATGTTTATTGAATACCTACTATATTCAGGACACAGTAGTAGGCATTAGACAAGGATAAACAAAGGAAACCTATTCAGATATACTCCCTGTTTTACCGGAAGGCAGAGAGAGACAATAAACAAAGAGAAAAATCCCAAATAGATACATAACAATGTGTGCTAAATGCCAAAAAAGAAACCGTTTGCCGAATAAAGACTATCAGGGAGGATCTTCTATTTATGGAAATATCATCCTTTATTTAACCAATCAATCTCCTATTACTGTCCAGTAATTGGTCATTTTGGTTTTTCTGTGTAATGATGCCATGATGAACTTTCTCTCTGGCTAATTCTTTGTGCCCATCCATAATCGTTTCTTTAGGATAAATTCCTGGGGAGTGAGATTTCTGGGGAAAGACATACAGACTTTTTATTAGTTTTTCTTTAGTATATGTAAACACAGTTTTGTATTTTCCCTATAGTTTACATATCTTTCATTTAAAAAATAATATGCTGCAAAATTCAAATTTGGGGCTGTATAGCTTTATGAATTTTAACACATTCCTGTGCGTGATCCACGTACTCACCACGATGACTGGGGTGCTGGATAAGTCCACACACCAGCCCTTTATGGTCAAGCCCTCCCCCTCCCCAGCCCCTAGCAACCGGTGATCTGTTCTCCACCCTGATCCCGTTGTCTTTCCCAGAGTGTCATATGATAAATAAGTGGAGTCATACATATGTAAATTTTGAGTCTGGCTTCTTTTACCCACCCTTACGCTGCTTTTGAGAGTCTCGCCTGCAATCGTCCGAGTCCTCATGTCTTGCGGGTCAGTGCCTCGCAGTGGAGTTGCTGGGTCACGTGGGGAGTGTGTGTTTGATTACGTAGCCGCTGCCCTGTTTTCCCGCCGGCGGGTCACGTGGGACACTTGCCGTTGCTCCCCGTCCTCGTCATCACCCAGTGTCGCCAGGTTTTTCACTCGTATCGCAATAGGTGTGTAGCGATATCCCATTGGGGCTGCATTTTCATTTCCGTGGCGGGTAACACGTCAAGAGCGTTTTCTCCTGCTTTTTTGCTGCCTGTCTGTCTTCTTGGGTGAAGCGTGTACTTAGGTGTTTTGTCCACTTTTTTTTTTTCTTTTTGCATCTCTGTCAACTAAACCCCGCGCTTTATTCAGATTTCACAAGTTTTCTTCCCAACGTCCTTTTACGGTTCCAGGACCCTATCCGGGACACCACATTTAGTCCTCAGGTCTCCTTAGCCTCCCGGGGTCTGTGTTAGTTTCTTGAACTTTCTTTGTTTCAAGAAGCATTTGGAGGGCTTGTGTTGCCGGACAGGGGTGCCCACGTCCCCTGCGGGTGGCTGGCCCAGGCACCGGAACTTCCATCCCCCCCTGTCCTCTGCAGATGGGCAGCTCCTGGACACGTCTGCCTGTCCCGGGTGAGCACAGGTGTCGGCTCTCTGCGCGTTCCCTGAAACGTCACCCCAGTTACTGCGGCCCCTTCGGCGTTATTTATTGAGCCTGGAACTAGACAAGGGACATCCAGGCTGAGCTCAAGACAGAGCCCAGTGGCAGATGAGGTGGACCGGGGATGTGATCAATGGCTAACCTTTAACCTTCGCCCCTACCCCCACACGACTGTTTGGACAGCGGTAGGTTTAGTCAGTGCCCTTTAAATAGCATGAAAGGGCCTCACGCTGGCCTGTTTTGTTTAAGGAGATTACATCGGCGCTGTGCACTCTGCCACAGGGTGTGCGAGGCCAGCTCACCCGAGAACAGAGAGAGCGGCGTGTCCCCCACGAAGCAGATGTTTGGAGGAAAAATAGATGTAATCAAAACCATGGAGGATAAAATTACTCAGGCCCCTTAGACATACGCTCCATATGCACGGGCCTGTGCACAGCTACACAAACCCCTCCCGTGTCCATACCCACCCACGTGTATCTGCCGAGTGACGGTCACTCACCCAAATCCCCGTGCACCACAGCACGCATCCTACTTGGGGGCCTGCACGCAACCCCACAAGCCTGCCCATCCATAGACCCATCCGCAGGCAATGACACATATGTTCCCCACACCCATTCCCAGCGGCAGGCTTGTGCCACAGGCCCGAGGGGGCACGTCCCTGCACGCAGAAAGAATGCACGCAGAGAGGCCTCCGCACCCTCCCGCAAGTGGCTTCAGAAGTGCATTCTCTTGTGATCCTAGCCATGAAAGAAGAAAGCACAGTCACCTTTGGAAATCTCCCAAGGACTTTCATATCAAAAAAAGGTTAGACTAGGCTAGAGTGACGCCACTGGGTTGAACGGGGACAATGAGCAGAGGGTGAGGGAGTGAAGAGAGAATTTCTATTTCTTGCATTTCTTGGAGTTCAGGCAGAGGTTGGAGGGCCTTCTGTGGCTCCTGATTAAGACCCCCTTTGGGGGCGCCCGGGGGGCTCGGTTGGTTAAGCCATTGACTTCAGCTCAGGTCATGATCTCGCGGTTTGTGGGTTCAAGCCCTGCATCGGGCTCTGGTGGGGCGGAGCTTGCTTGGGGTTCTCTCTCGCTCTCTCCCTCTCTCTCTCTCTGCCCCTCTCCCACTTGTGCACACTTTCTCCCTCTCTCTCTCTCTCTCTCAAAATAAATAAATAAACTTAAAAAAAGAGTATATCCTTGAACCATATGCTTCCACTTCATGAGAAGTGGTTGCTGGAAATATTTACCTGGGATTGTTTGAAGGGATGCCGTGCCATCATGGCCGCCATCGCCATTGCATGCATACCCCCCGGTGGGCTGCTGTTGATGTTTTATGTGTGCACATTACTTGATTCCGTTGGGTGGCCGGGGGTTTATATCCAGATCAAGACATTCCACTGGGAAGCTGCAGCTTGGGATTGTACTGTCTTGGGCCCCAGAGACTGGGACAAAACTGTCTTGAGGACCCCTCCGCACCATGGGAGGGGCGTCTACATGGCGCCTGTCCCGAGTCCGTGTGGAAGGAAGGGCAGGGGCGAAGCCAGACCTGCAGGAGGGTGGCTTAGACCAAGGGGTGGGGGGTTCTGTTGCTTCTCAGCCCCATGCAGTGCCAGTGCTGCGGCCTGAAGAAGGCTGGCCCAGAAGCAGGGCAAGCCGAGAGTCTCCCAGTGGCCTTTCCCCAGTGTGGCAACGTGGTGGGTATGAAGCTGACTCCCAGAAGATCTTGGACTGGGTTTCCTGGACGTTTAAATCCTAGAGCCTTTTCCATGAATCCCAACTCTTTGCTTCTCCTTCTGCTTCCCTGGCACCCCCTGTTTCCCTCTTGCCCCCATACGGAGACACCCTTCAATGTCTGTGTTGGTCTTCTCCCCTCTCCCCTTCCTCGACTCGTCTCCCCCCATTGTTGCAGCTGTCAGCTGTTCACGGAGGAATTAGTGATTGCAAGCCTCTTTTTCACGTATCCTATCCACCTTTCTCCTCCTTGTCTAGCAGGAGGAATCGATCCATTTATTTGTTCAACAAATGCTTTCTGCATGCACCTATAGGTCACGTAGCTGCACACAGGAGGCACATGGAGGTAGCTGGACAGAGTGAGAGCTCAGTAGTATTTGGTTATTGGAATTTGTTCTTTATCCTTCAGCAACTTCTCACTGCATGTCTGCCATCTGCCCCACCCTGGGTTAAGCCCAAGGTCAATGACATGAGGTTCCA
Organism: Lynx canadensis; assembly: GCF_007474595.2. NCBI lineage: Eukaryota > Metazoa > Chordata > Mammalia > Carnivora > Felidae > Lynx > Lynx canadensis. The sequence goes on along the minus strand of NC_044312.2, from coordinate 97,000,606 downwards.
ACCCTTGGGGAACTGATGTTCCACCAGAGGAAATGGATACTCGGGGCCTGATTGTATACTAGTCAGAAACACAAGCAGTAACTGGAGAGGCTGAGCAGAGGACAAAGGGGTCTGTATGGTTGTTGCAGTCTGGGAGGACTTCCTGGAGGAGCTGGTGCTTAACTGGATCTTGGAAGTCAGCTGGAAGGAAGGGCATTCCAGGCAGGTGGCTGGAGGTACGATGGAGAGGAACAAGGAGCTAACCTTTAGTCAAGACTCATTCAGCATGAGCAGCGGGGTCCTCTGTTTTCAGGGACTGTCTTGTCGAGGGCACTGCAGGGCGAGCTTGTCTTGGGCCACCCAGCTGACTCGCCACCTAGCTCCTCAGGATCATCTAGTTGGAGAGCAATCTGCTGGCTTTGCCCCAGGGTCCAGCACCATCACCCAGCCCCTCCCTGGGGCCCACCTGTCTCAAACAGTCTTGTTGAACGTGGGGCCACCTGAGGAATAAGTGGTGGAAACCACAGTTGTTTAGCCAGGAGGGCAGAAGACTCTGGGAGGTGTGGCCGCTGTCTCTGGGAAGGGCCCTGGGTAGTTGGAGCCAGGACCAATAAGCCCTATGTCTAAGAGACAGACATTGGCCGGACCTCGGGATGAACGGCCCAGCTGTCCTGATGGCAGTGAGCTCCCTGCCACCACAGCCCGTCTGGGATCTGTGGACTGAGTGCCTGAAAGAGCCTTGGCTTGTCATTCTGACCAGCTGGATGGACCACCAGACCTTGGCGAATTATTCTTAGTTATCTGAATTAGAGACCCAGCCTCCAACGTAAAGCAAAATGATCAACGGTGAAGACTGAGGTTAGACAGCTTGCTTCCCTCTTCTCTGAGAATCCCGTCCATCTCTAGGCCTTTCCAGTTGGCCACAGTTTGCCTGGACACAGACAGGTTCCTCTTCCTTCTCCCCTCTTCTCAGATCCTAAGAGAGGGTCCCGATGGTGACTGAGGCAGGGGGGATACTCCACCGGGCTGAGGCAGTGACACACCCCTGCCTCCTCCCCCCACTCCAGACGGGGCACGGCTGCTCCCTTTTGCAGATGAGACTCTGAGACTCTGAGAGATGTCATCTGTGGTCCGGGGCAGATGGTGATAGAGCTGGAAATGAGACCTGATCTCCCAACTCTTGGCCCGGTGGTCTTTGTGCACACCGTGCTGTCTCGTTTCACCCCGACTCGCTCGGGCTCAGTGGGTGGCTGGAGGTACCAGAAACTAGATCCTTACTTCTCGCCATAGAAGACTGGCTGTTCTCTGCTGCCTCCCCACTGGCTAAGCCTAGAACTAGGTCGACACGGAGGGCCTGCTCTCAGAGTCTTTCTCTCCTCATCCTCAGAGGCCGGTCCTTCTGCCCCCCAGGATGAGCCAGCAGGACTCCTTGATGATGACAGCTCCCTGATCCCTCTGGCCCTCCCCCTCTCTCCCTGGGAAGAGGCCCTGAGCCCACAGGGTAGGAGGGTAGGAGTAGAGGACTGACCCATGAGCTAGGGGCTCACTAATTAACACACATTCCCTGCCCTCTCTCTCCCTCCCTTTCTCTCTCCCTGCACTAGCCTCCTCCCCCAGTTAAAACTAGGAGTTTGGGCTGGTCCCTACAGCCCTCGGTTTCTGTGACATGTGCAGCCCGGCCCCTCTTGCTGTGCGGGGTGGTCCCAGTCCCAGGCTGGATGCCAGAGGACACTCTTAGGGTCCGTGGGGTCATGGGATGGAGCCTGGAGATCAGCGCTGGGGCGGGAGGGGCAGGGTCTGCCCCTCCCCCCCCCGCCCCCAGTCTGGCCTCCAGGAAATTGCATAACAGAGATGTTTATTTTTGGTGAGGCTGGGTGGGATTTCTTCTCTAAAAAAAAAAAACAACAAAAAAACCCAAAACATAAAACTTGTTTGTCTGCCAGGAAGATAAATATCTTTGCTGAAAGCTCTTGGCCCAGCTGCCCGTTGCAGTTTGCATAACATTGTCACCGAAGCCATGGCAGTCTGCGTGTGCCCAGGCTCACATGGGTGTCATGCGTGATGCCCGTGGGCCATCCCCCCACCGCGGCCTCGGCGCTGTCAGTGGCCTCAGGAATGGCCTCCCGACACTGCTTCAGGTCCATTCTGGGCACTCACCTCCACCCCCTTCATCGGAGCTGTGGGGAGAGAGGTGGGGACGACAGGCAAATGTCCCTCTCACCTTCCCAGCGGTGAGAGTCCTCAGGGCACACAGAAAGCCAGGGAGGAGGGCCGCCCTGACGCCTCAGCCCCCAGGATATGGATAGAGTCAGGAGACCTGAGCTAGACGCAGTGTCCCGACACGTCACGCCCACGGCTTGGACCTGTCCCCGAAAGAGGTGCCCGCACCCACCAGGCGTGCTTGTGCCAGTCAGCTGGTACGTGGGAGGCCCTCTCACGTGCTCCCCCTTATTAATCTGTACTTGCGTCCGGTGCCTCATCTCACCCGCCAGAGTCCCAGGCAGGGGAGTGTGGCTCAGAGGAGGGCTCACACGGGTCTCCAGACACCAGGCCAGCGCCTGCACACGCTCCTGCACTCAGACGCGCGGGGCGGGGGGCCTGCCTGCCGCGAGGGCTTCTCTGGGCTACGAGTCCTCTGCCGCCCGGAAGATCATAGCGGAACCGGGAATAACAACCCCGGCAGAAACCTCCAGAAGCTGGGACTGTGCCGAGGGCTCTGCATGTCGGCCTCCTTAACCCCACACTACCCCGTGAGGAGGATCCTACAGATATGTTCATTCCCGTTTCATAGAGGGGGAAACCGAGGCACAAAGACGTTAAGTGAACTGTCGAAAGCACACAGCTGGAGAGAGGTACATGTGGGATTCACTCCTTCCACTGGCTCCGGAGCCCCTGCTCTAAACTTGACTCTGAGTATGTCCGCCCAGGGTGCTAACTGGGCCATCTGGACGTGGACAAGTTACTCCCTGCCCCACTGTCCCCTCTGGCCTCCGCCTCCTTATCCTTGACTTACATAGGTCGACTGGTCCTTTTCAGCTCTGGGCGTCTGGGAATCCACCAGCAGAGCCCCATTCCGTCAGATGGCGATGGCTGTGGGTCCAGGCGGAGAGCTTCGTCTAAATCTACTGGGGCGCACACGGCAGCATCCTGGAGATGCAGGTGTCCTCCCAGTGTCCCCAGTACATGCAGCACTTGCCTGGAGCAGGCAGGACCCTGTGAGGACAATGGGTGAAACCTGCAGAGGGCAAGAGTATGACCCCCCCCCCCACCCCCAGGCTGGATTCTTGGTGGGAGGGGAGGGGTCTCCACAGCTCCTGCTGAGCCCAAACGGGACCAGGCCAGGAGAGGAGGGCCATTCCTGTCTGCCTCGACACTGCCCTCCTCTCTGCCCCTGCCCCGTTGGGCCAGACACGGCTGCTGCATGAGATTTCCCTGCCCTGGGAGTCTGAGGCACTGGGTCAGCATCCTCGATGCCCAAAGCAGAGTTGTGGCAAAGGGGATCCTTCTAGAAGGGAGAGCCCAGGGCCCATGGGGGACGGGGATTAAAGATCTGAGAGATCAGATCGGCTGACCAGAGTCACGTTACATCGGTGCCGAAAGGGATCCGTTCTGAGATGACGGCACAGAGGCTCACTCAGAGAGGGAAAAGGACTTGCCCGAGGTCACACAGCACTTTGATGGCAAGCCAGGATTAGAACCCAGGCCTCCTGACCTCACATCCAGTGTGACTCTGAGACGGGGCAGGTGGCAGGGGATGGCTCTTCCCGTCCCTCCCTCTCCTCTTGCTCGGCTCAGCCATTGGTTTCTGACTTTGTTCCCCTCCCCGCCCCCCAGCCAAAGAGAGCTCGCTGGGTGAGCCAGAGTTACCGCCTGACTCTGACACCGTGGGGATGGACAGCAGCTACCTCAGTGTGAAGGAGGCTGGGGTGAAGGGGACCCAGGACCGGGCCAGTGCCGACCTCCCCAGCCCGCTGGATAAGGCCGACTCAGAGAGCAACAAGGGTAAGAAGAGGCGGAACCGAACCACCTTCACCAGCTACCAGCTGGAGGAGCTGGAAAAGGTCTTCCAGAAGACCCACTACCCCGACGTGTACGCACGGGAGCAGCTGGCCATGAGGACAGACCTCACCGAGGCCCGCGTGCAGGTCAGTGAGGGCGCCCGGGGAGAGGGTGGGAGAGCAGGGCCCGCCCTTGGGCTGGTGGCCCAAGCTGGGGCCGCCTGACTGTCCCTCAACCACACCAGGGTTTTCTTTATCTCAGTCCAAGGAGAACCTGCCCCTCACACCCCTGCTTCGACCGGAGCAAGGCTGCTTTTGTCCACCTGAATACCGGGCCTCTTGCCCTGGTGGGGAACAGGGGCAGAAGGAGAGTCCCCAGTGGAGGCCAGGAAGCCTGCTGGCTGTGTTTCTGGGCCCCGTGTGGTGTGAGCAGCCAGGCCTTTTCACAAAGGAGGTGACCCGTGTCTGCTCTCGAAGGCCTGTCTCTTAGGATGGGAACAGGGTAGACCTGAAGACAGCTACGGCATTCCAATGGGCAGACGCAGACAACAGCCTGGCTCTTCCTTCTGCCGGGGATGGCTACCTCCTCATCCATCTTTCAGCTCCCAACTCAGTAACCTTCTCTGTGAAGTCTTCCCGATGGCCGTGGCTAAAGCGGTAGCCCTCTACCACCATCCAGCCGCCAAAACACCCAACCCAAGCGAACCCAGCCCCACCCGGCAGAACCCAAACAGCCCAGCCAACCCAGCCCAGCCCAGCAGAACCCGACACGACTCAACACTACCCAACAGAACGCAACCTAACACAACATAACCCAAACCAACACTCGATGCAACACAACCCAACTCATCCCAAACCCACACAACACAAGCCGGGTCACGTTCTACCACATCACCCTGTTTTGTGAGAATTTACGAGCGGCTTAAACTGTCTTATCTGTTTGTCTCCTCCCACTACACTGGGGGCTCCTGGGGGCAGGTACTGTCTTGTTGCTCATCCCTGCACCCCTACCAATTAGAGAAGGCTGAACTCACAGCAACAAGGGCAAAAAAGAGATATTTGTGGATCGGTGGACCTCCTTTGTCCAGAGAGGTGTGTCCTCCCTCCTTGCATGAAGTTACAGCAAGAAAAGAACCGGAGAGGAAGCAAAAACCTCTGAGTACCCAAGACATGGCTGACAAAATCCCTGCACTGAAGCTCAGGCTTCAGCTTCACACAAATAAATGTCATGCTCGGTCAGCTTTTCCACCCCAGAGCCTGTTAGAAATGGCAAATAAGGTATTGTCAGACAGTTTTTCTCCCTCCAGTGGGCTGGGGAAGTCAACGGCCTGACAGCAAGGGCAGTCTGGCTTTTTTTTTTTTTTTAAGGCGGGACGGCTCAGCTGGGCTGGGCTCAGCTCAGAAGTGGGTTCAGTGCCAGGACAAAGAGCCTTCCCTCATCAGCAGGCCCCAAGGGCGCCCCCTGCTGCATCAGTTCACCAAAGAACCTTCCCCAGAGCGTTTCCAAGGCATCAGTTAAAGGTTCATCGGTCTCAATCATGTTCTGTTTAATCAGGCAGAGGCATCCTTAACACAGTCCAGAAACGTTTTCATTGGAAATGGATATTATGAGAAAGGACCGGCAGTCGCCATAAATATGTAGCCATCCAGAAACTGCATGTACCCAAAGTGACTGAAAAGTCAGGTTTTGAGCCACAAGTTCCCCGGGTCCGGCTGCCCCTTTTAGTCCTGCCCAGTGCCTGGTGAATGGTTGGGGAAGGAAGACGGGGCAGTGGAGGCTTTACTGTGATTCTAGAAACCTTCACACCCCAACTATCTTATTTGAATCAAGAGAAGCCACCATGTGACCTCACATGCCTCAGAGTCTGGACGGGAACCCCAGAATCTGGCCTCAGCTCTGCCAGTGGATTGCAAGGAACTGAAGGAGCCAGTGGAGAAGGGAGAGGCCAGTGGTGGGACATTCCTGTAGGCACCGTGTCAGTGAGGGACAGACCAGTTCGTCTTCCGTGTAGTATGTGTGTGTTCCTGACAAATGGCTGGGAGTGCCCAGGCGTAGAATCCACTCAGTATCGGAGGAAGGATGGCTCCTATGGTACGAAACATGGAAATGACACTGGGGCACATAGGACATTTTTCAGGTACCATGATACAGCTAAAACAGAGCGTCCCCTCTGTACACGTGTGTGCGAGTACACACACATACACACACACACACACACACACACAATTTATGCCTACTTCTAAAAAGGAGTTGAGGCAGCTTACACTTCATGGTTTATCATTTTCATCTTAGAACAAGAACAACGTCCATGAAATAGGAAGATAATTATGTCAAACACCTAGGCTAAGAATCTTAGTTGCCACCGAGCACAAATTTCAACCCTGAGCTTCCCGGCAGCCAAGGCAGAAAGGGAAACCCTGATGTGTTGCATATCTTACCATCTAAGAGGATGATCATAGGAATATAGAATGTTAGTGCCGGGAAGGATCATCTGGTCCTCTCATTTGATAATAAGGAAGAGGAGGACCACCGGTGATCAGATGACTCAGGAACAGTGACTCAGTGGCAGAATCCAGGACTCCTGAGCTCCGGCCCACTGTTTCTTTTAGTTTAGCTTGCCGTGCCAGGACATGGGCCATATTGTTCTGAGACTTTTCTTTGTATAAAGGCAGCAGGGTGGGTGGGATCGTTATGTGCGTCAGACCTCTGGATTGAGCCTGGCAGTGCCCTGAGGTTTGGGGGGAGTGGTGAGGGAGCCCCCTGCCTGCCTCTGCTCAGTTTGTTCTGGGGCCCATCCTCAGCTGGTGGGAAGCCAGGTGCCTGGCGTGGAGTGGCGGTGGGGACAGGGAGGAGGTGGGGGGCTCCGAGATGGACCTTTCCCGGGAAGAAGCTCAGGGTTTGGCCTTGCTCCAGGGGGCTGCAGGGGCCTCTCTCTGCTGTCTGGGATTCCGATCTCCGCAGCTGGTGTCTGAAGACAATAAGACAGAGGCCTCCCCGCCCTGGGCCACCCCGCCCTGGCCCCAGATGGGCTGCGGTTAGTGAGGCCCCCGCCAAGACGGTTGGTTCCTTGGGGAGAGGCCTGTGCTGAGCAGGCTCAGGCCGGGGTGGGCCGGGAGCGGGGTGGTCCTGGGGCGCGACACGCAGACTGGAAGGCTGGACCTCGTGGTCCCCTCTCCCCCTTAGGGTTGTCCTGTGGAGACAGGCTGGGGCCACCGAGCCCTGAGGCACAGAGCATCTGTGGGGAGTTCTCAGAGCGCCAGGCTCCAGGGCTCAGAAATGGAAGGACAGACGAACCTAATCTCCAGGCCCTCCAACGTGAGCTCCGAAGGGGCGCGAGGACGCCCTGCCACCACCCAGCTGATGCGCGGAGGAGCCGGCAGACCCGAGAGGCTGACTCAAGCCGGGCCTGGGCAGAAGAGCCCCAGCCTTGCTCAGGAGCAGGGCCCAGGGCTGCGGGCAGGGGGGAGGAGGGGTGGGGCAGTGCCGCTGCCGAACAGCCCGGCCTCCCCTCTCAGTCTTTAACCCTCCGGTAAATCCCTGGGCCTGGCCCTCTCCGCTGACTCCGTGGTGCTCCCCGCTCTCCCCCACCGCTCAGCTGTCCTTCCAGATAACCCCGGCACCCCCACCGTGCTCTCCACGCCCAGCTCCAGCCTCCACATTCCATCGCCCCCGACTCTGCTCCTCCTCCCACTTCTTGGACCCAGCCACCCCTTTCCCAGTGCAGCACCGCCCCCCCACAGCCCATCCAGAGCCTGCATGACACCTTCACCTGCCGCTCCCACCCCGGGGCTCCAGGGAAACCCCCCTCACCCGCCCCGCAGCGTCGGCCACAGACAGTTTCCCTCCCCTTCTCCCCCGCCCCCCCCCCCAAGAAAGAATGGAGCCATATATCTTGATGCCTGCAGTGGGCTTCTCCCCTCCCCCTGGCTTCCCCCACAGAAAACCCTGGGAGGCTGAGGAAGGAGCGGAAAGACTGAGCTAAGCCTGCAGGAAATTAAACATGAAATGAAAACAACTTCTCTGATTCATTCTCTCATCCTGCCCCCCAGTCCCCCATTCCAGGCCGCTGATAAAGGGGGATCCCGTTTCAGCGGCACAGAGTGGAGACCCGATCCGCCCTTGGCTCTCGGCGGGCGGCCTGGGCCCGGACCCCAGGAGCCCCTGGAGGAAAAGGGGCCCGGGGGGCTGTGGGGCAGGGGCTGAGTGCTTCTCTTATACCAGAGTCGAGACAGGGAAGAAGGACTCTGAAAGCAATGCCGGCCAGTGTGTGTGTGTGTGTGTGTGTGTGTATGAGAGAGAGAGAGAGAGAGAGACACTTGTGCACGCACACGTATCCTTGGGACTAGGGAGGGAAACTGAGGTGCAGCCCCGCACTCCCTCCCTGCCCCCACTGTCCTCACACTAACGTGAGACACACACACACACACACACACCAGCTTTTTTGTCCTCTTTCCTTTAGCAAAGACAGCAAGAAAGGTCAGGAGCTGTCAATAAACAAGTGTGAAGTGTCTTAAAAACTAGGACATTTCTCGTCTGTCTCACCTGTTGCTCTGTGAGGCTCAACCCCTGTGAGGACGTCAGTTCAGATACTGGCCCCATTTTCCAGATACAGAAACTGCGGCCGGTGGCAACGCCCAAATGGGCACCGTGTTGCCCAGCTACACCAGGAGCCAGAGCAGACTGAGCAGACCCCGTGCTACCCTGGGAGCCCTCGGGCCCAGCTCCTCCCTCTTCGAGGGTGCCGGCTGCCAGTGACCTGCTGTTGGTGTGTGCCCACCTGCACCTGTATCGACTGGCAGGTGAACTTCCAGCTGACAGGACCCTCTCCCTGGGGATCTCCGAGGTCTGCCTTTGACGACCCGGCCCGAAGCCTCCTCACACCCTCTTCCCGCCGGTCTCTGCCCCAGATCCCAAGTCACAGGCAGCGGCAGCAGGCCTCAAGTCCAGCTCTCGTCCGTGAACCTTGGGAAGGGTCTCAGCCTGCCAGGGACGTTCCCGCAAAGGAAAAGGACCCGACAGCCCCCACCCGCCCATCAAAGACCACAGCTCACACGCCTGGCTCAGAGACCACCCTCCCCACCAGGTCCCCGCTCAAGCCAACGTCCCACCCGCCCCTGCCCAGCGACGGGTGGGCCCTCACTCCTCCCCAGAGTCGGGCCACCCTCTGCACGAGACCTTGCAGTGGCCACTTTTACTGACCACACCAAGAGCAAACCCCTCTACTAAGCAACGAGGTCCTCCACAATGTGACCTCTGCGTCCACGATTCTTTCTCTCCCACCGCCCCCCAGCTGGGCAGCATGGCCTCCTGGGGTTGAGGATGCCCTGCTGTTTACACTCAGGCCCTCCCCTCAGCCCTCCCCTCCATGAAGCCGCCCCTGACTGCCTCTGCTACCCAGCAGAACCCCTGTTCTCCATAGAAGCTTTAGCACAGAGGTCCTAAGTGGGGAGGTTTTCCAACAAGAAGGCTTCAGAGGGTATTCAGACAGGTAGGAATTCTGATGCTGGGCCAATAGGCCCCAGGGGACCATGGACGTTTTGGAAAATCATGGCAAGACTGTGTGCGTGAGTGGCTAGGGGACGAGTTTCTAGAGGAGCGGTCACAGCTTTTGTCGGGTTGCCCACAGGAGTCTGTGGCCTGCAGCAGGTTCGGCCACACGGCGCTGGGGTTGGTTAGGTGACCTGGTAAGGTGGCCGGTGATATGCTGCGTGTGTGTGACACTTGCCTGCTCTGGATTCTGAAGCTTGGAAAAATGAAGTCTGGCCCAAGATCACACTGTGGTTAGTTGGGGGTACGCTGCCTTCCTGACTCTCAGCACTGATCATTCTAGATTATAAGCCTTGAGGCCAAAGACTGAGGCAGACACTTCCCTGCAGCCCCGTGGCCCTGACCATGACACTGTGATGGGTGGGGGCTCGAGGGACCAGCTTGCACTGCGTGACCCCTTGTGGCAATTGCTTTGCCTTGTAGGTCTGGTTCCAGAACCGAAGGGCCAAGTGGAGGAAGAGAGAGCGTTTTGGACAGATGCAGCAGGTCCGAACCCACTTCTCCACCGCCTACGAGCTGCCCCTCCTCACCCGAGCTGAGAATTACGCCCAGGTAAGCCCCGGCCCCGAGCCGCCGGCTCCAGCCCCCCAGGCTCCTGGGGCTCCGGGAATGGGCACCTCAGAGGAGGGCTTGGGTCCCCTGAGATGGGACACGTGAGGCCCGCTCCAGGTGTGTTCATACCTGAATGTGGGAGGCCCAAGGCCTTTTCTGCCCCACGTTAAGTGCTGGCCCAGGCTTGGCTGGACATGAGGGAGGGGCAGGGTGGGACAGAGAGGACGGCTTTCCCCTCTGCCACTTTTGCCGTTTTTGCTGTGGATGTCAGATCCAGGGCAGGCTGCCGACCAGGGCCTCCGGGCCATCAGGAGCCGCTCGGAGTGTTTCCTAGGGAAGCAAGCTCCTGAAACCTGGCGGGCGTGACGCAAGGCTGTAGCGCGCGTGGGAGTCTGAGTCCCGAGATGGGCTGTTTTCCGGCCCCAGACCTTTCTCAGTTCAGACAAGCCACGAGCTCTCTGGGCCTTGGTTCCTTCACCCAAAAACCGACATGATAAAAGGACCCTCCCCAACTCTTTCGTGAGGTTGTTGAAAGGCAGAGGTTAGACAACGCAGAAGCACTTGGGGGAATGAACAGCCCGATAAAGGTCACGCTACAGCCCTCAGCTCTCCCAGGCGACTGTGTCCCATCCTCCCCTCCGTCCCGTCCCGTCAGCCAGCCCCCATTCTAGTGACACTGGAGTCTTCAGTGGGAGGCAAAGGGATGAGAAGAGTGTGAGTAGTGGCCGGCACCCGGAGCTGAGATGTCCCTCTGGCTGAGTCCGCTCCTCACACCCCTCAGTCTGTCTGGTGGAGGTGACCGTTCCCTCCCCTCGGGCCTCTTGATGCTGGTGGCAGCATGGCCTCTGCCTTCAGCTCCGGGCCTGGCCCCACCCGGCAGTAAGCCAGGCCTTCCTGTCTCCTTTAAGACTCTCCGTCAGGGCCCTGCTGTCCCACAGCCCCTGGGACCCCTCCTGGACCAGCTCTGCCCCTCGGCCTCCCAGGATTCAAGTGAGGGGGCAGGGGGCAGGGCTGGGTGAGGCTGAGGAATGTGGGGTCTCTCTCTCTCTCTCCTTCTCACACACACACCTCGTCCTCAGTTCCTGCTGCCTACTTTGATCTTTCCCCTCCCTCTGTCCCGGGAGGCTGGGCCTCCAGCCTGGCTCCTGGGCCAGCATCTCTGCTGCCCGAGCTCTCTCCTGGAGGGGGGGGATGGGGGGCGGACAGCCCAGGGCGGCCTCATCCCTCCCACCTGCAGCACCGCATATCACACATCGGCCTTTTGACCGAGGGGAGGGGCGAGGCCCCTGATTCCTCGTCACCCCAACCAGGAGGAAGGCGGTCAGGCCCATCTGCCGGCAGTTCTTGTTGCCATGGCAATGCCCCGTGGAGATTCGGGGGCAGCCATCTTTCCTCACTTGGCTTTGGAATCCCTGCCCCGTGTGGACTGCAAACACTGGGTGGGGAGGGGAGCCGGCCAGCAGAAGCTGCCTGAGGGCCAGCAGGAATCCCCTGCACATGGCTGGGAGGTCACCATCTCCTCTGGTCCTGCTCACCCTGCCCCTCCACACCACAGGCCTGCCTCCAGTCTACCCCCACCTGCTGCCTGAGCACCCCCGCCTGTCTCACACACACACACACACACACACACACACACACTGGCACGTGGGCAACCAGCCTGGCTCCGTCCATCCCCTCATGCACACTCCCAGCCTTCTGAGGTGGCCCCGTCCATCCTAAATTCTGAAGCCTCAAGGACACAGCCCTTGGACCCTTAACCACGGGTCATGGGGGAGATTTGGCCCCCCTGCCTGGCCCTGCCCCCTGCACACCACAGCCCGCACGCCCAGAGCCCATGTTCCCAACGCCAGAGCTCTCTGGGTTTGGGTCAGCTCCCATTTCTCAGGTACCTGGGATGCCCCAGGCCTGACGAGGAACCACAGGCAAGTAAGACGCTGTTACTGACCTTAAGGGGCTCATGGAGGGAGAGACAAAGTCTGCAGCTACATCTAAAATTTGCACGTCAGCTGGCTGAGGCGGGGGCTGCCCTCAGCTGGTTAGCTGTGCCGGGAAGGTCCCTGTTACTGGACCTTTGATGAAGTTTGAAGTTCAGTCCCTAAAACAGAATTTCTCTCTGCTGGGAACAGAGGAGCCAAAGCATTAAACCCAAACCCTCCTAGGTCTGGATGGCCGTAAAGGTTTTGAGAGACTCCCAGGTGAACACTCAAGAATGATCTCCTCGTAAGGATGGGCCCCTAGGCGGGGACAGGTCATCTGGGAGTAGGAGCAAGCCCCTTGCATAGCCGCCACCCCCACCCCTGCCCCAGCCAAGCCTGTGACACCTCTCCCTTCCCTCTCCCCAGATTCAGAACCCATCCTGGATCGGCAACAATGGGGCCGCCTCACCGGTGCCAGCCTGCGTGGTCCCCTGCGACCCGGTGCCTGCCTGCATGTCCCCTCACACCCACCCGCCTGGCTCGGGGGCCAGTGGCGTCACCGACTTCCTGAGTGTCTCTGGGGCCGGCGGTCATGTGGGCCAGACACACATGGGTGGCCTGTTTGGAGCAGCAGGGCTCAGCCCGGGCCTCAATGGCTACGAGCTCAACGGGGAGCCGGACCGCAAGACCTCGAGCATCGCGGCCCTCCGCATGAAGGCCAAGGAGCACAGCGCGGCCATCTCCTGGGCCACATGACAGGGCCCCTCGCAGCCCATCCCCACGCCCTCCCCCACCTCGGGGCACTGGCCACGCCCATGCTTTCCAGGCCCCCAGCCTCCCATTCGACTTTCCTCTTAGGAACCTGGCCTGGGCCAGGGGCCTGGCCCTCAGCACTTTCAGCCGCCCCAAGTGTGAGGCCCCACGGACCGCTGGGAGGGAGGGGGCAGCAGGCCCCGCCCTCTCTGGCACTGAGGCCGAGACCCCTGCTCCTGGCCAGAGGCAGCGGAGGAAGCCAGGTGGCCGAGTTTTGCAGCTTTGCATCCATTATAAGCTGAAGACCCTTTCTCCCCACCCCTGCTCTTCTGCCCTGCCCGGTTTGAGGGTTGAGTCAAGGACAGATTCCCATCCAGACCGAGCAGCGGCCACGTGCAGTCATGTCCGTCCTTCCCTCTGCTGTGTGGTCCCCTGGTCACCAGGCCAGTGAACGTGTCTGAAGAACAGGCCGCCCTACAGAGTTGGCTTCCTGCCCTCCCATCTCCTCTCCTCCCAAAGCCCACAGCATCCGACCTCCTGGGCCCAAGGCACCACCTCGCCTTCACCCACCCTGGCCGTCCCCTGTGCCGGACCCACCTGGGGAGATGGACAGAACAGGAAAGGAGCTGGAGCTGAAGAATCCTGCTGTCATCCAGCGATGCTGGCATCTAGGACAGTCCCTGAGGGGGCCTCCTCCGGCTCCCTTGCTCCCGGAGACCCCGGATCTGGGTGAACACCGCAGGGGAGCGGACACAGACCACCCACGACACCCACAGTGCTAGAAGAAGAAAAGCTTCTAGAGAGAGGAAGAGCTGCGGGCAGGGGTCCGGGAGGGGACAGGGGCTCGGGCACACACTTGCGCTCTCCTTGACGGTCCAACACCCTGCAGCCAGCAGGGTGCCTGTTACAGTGGGCAGGTCTGGGCAGCTGTGTTCTCCAGCTAGCCAGGCCCCTCCAGGAGGACCTGGGGACGCTTGTCCCCTCCCCCAGCCATTCTGGTCTCTCGCCGGGGCTGCTGAGCAGTGCCCCGGCGTGGAAGGACTTATACCTCGGAACACACAAGCTAGGGCCTGGAGCCGTGTTGGCGGGGGGGTCAAGAGCAGCGTGCGGAGTTTGCTAATGGATGTGTGCACTCGGCCTCTCGGCCCTTACGCTGCCTCAGGCTGCCTGTCCCTCACCAGCCGTCCCTGGAGCGGCACCGGACCTGCCCAGAGCCTTCCGCAGGGGCAGGGGGCGGGGGGTCCCAGTTCTCCAGACAAAGGGAAGACAGAGCCCTCTCTGGCGCTTCTTCCCCAGGGCGTCAGAAATCTCAGCCCCTCTCTCCAGCCTCTAGAGGGGCTCATGGGCCAAGCCTCTCTGGGTCACTTGCTCTGCCCCAGATGTGGGAGACAGGATGCCCCCCGGAAGTGGGTTTCCCTGCCTGCGGAAGGGGCCTCCTTCTGTGGGGGATCTCTATCCACGTCTGCCTGACTGGAGACTTGCAGCTCGAGTTTCGGCACCAGGTCCCAGCCATCACCTAAGCCCGTGGTGCACAGCACCTGTCCTCTGAGGCGCCTCCAGCGGGGCGGCCCCCGGGGAGAAGGCCCCCACCTTCTCTGTCAGGGAGGAGGGCCGAGTCCAGCAGGCTCGGGGACCTGCCCACAGGACAGCCTCTTGGCTTCGGTGGAGGGTGACAGCCTCTGGAGGTTTAGAAGGAATCACAGTCCCCACCTCTGCCTTGTGTTCCCATCTGCCCCGGAAACAGGACTGGGGAAGGATCTGGCTTCGGCTCCCTTCGTTAAGAGTCAGACCTCTTTGCAAACCGTGGCTCTAACATTTGCTCTTCTACAAGTGAAGGTTCAGGTGATGTTCTCATCGGCTCAGCTTTAAAGGTTTCTTATATCTGAGGATCTGGGAATGCCTCTTCCAGTTCTGAGGTTCACTGAAATAACTCAGGCTCCCCAAATCTAGGAAGGGAAAGAGGGAAGCACGTAAGGCTGGGAATAGTTCCCTGTCTTCCTTAACGGCTCTGGTGGCTGGGAAGGACATGGGAGGACCCCTTGCCGTAGGTATGTTCTCACCCAGGAGGGGATCAACAGAGAGAGGAGGAAAACCGGGAGAGTGCCAGAGGAGGAGGGGAGGGAGAGAGGGGCTCTAGGTGGATCCTTCTGGAAGGGACCCCTGGTGCTCAGTTCCTCTATCTGACTGCTTTCCGGCTGGGTGACACCTCAGTCGGACAAATGTCAACCAAAAAGCTTGAGAAGAAAAAGCGTCTGGTAGAGGAAGAGGCTCTGTGGCTCTGGTTGTCCTTCCCACCAACACGGCCAAGTATTTATGTGTCAAACGTCCGTGTGAAATGTGCCTGTTCATCTCCCCACAGGGAGGTCGCCCCACCTGCCCCAGGCCTATCTTCACCCTGTCCCAGCTCCCCAGGGCCGGCCCAACACCCTGAGAATCATAGAACCCTTGAGCTGGAAGGACTGAAAGGCCCTCTACTTAGTACAGTCCCTTCACAATGGAGAACGAGAAGGTCCCAGCCCCGGGGGTCGGGGCAGGGGCGGTGAAGTGACTGCCCTAAGCAGCGGCCTTAGCCCACATGTTGTGGGGGGGGGGGGTGCCTCTCACGGCATCTCCGCTCTCTGCTGGAGGTCCTCCCTCTCTCCTGAGCCTACCCTCTGGTTCCTTCCCAGTGGGTGGCTGGGCCCAGGCCTCCGAGGGCTGGAGGCGTCCCCGCGGCAGCTCCTGCGAGGGCTCGGCAAGCTTGGGTGACGCGCCGGGGCTGGCTGGCTTCCTCGGGAGCAAGGTCTCAGGAAGGCGGGCAGAGAGGAGAGCCAGCCTGCTCTGAGGGTCACCGCTAAGCGAATAAGCTGCAAGGGGTGAGGATTCCCTTTGGTTACTTGCCTAAGATCTCAGCAGGCGTGGCAAATGCAGACCACTGGGCAGCCTCTTCAACACCGAGAGCCTCCGATCCCCGCTGGGGACACGGCCAGGTGGCCAGGGCTTGACACGAAGGTGCCGCCACCACCCTCAGATGCCCTCACACTCCCGGGGCCCGGGAGGAGAGGGCACTGGCTTGTCCCCAGGTCTTCAACGGCTCTTGGAGGACACGGGCTTTGTAACTTTTCTTGAATCCTTTCGACTATACTTGATTCTCAGCTCTCACTACCGAGCCTCCAGCTCTGGGAAGCATGGTGGCCAGGTGAGTTCAAAGACACTGCTAGGGGACGGGGGCAGCAGTCGTGAGGTGGGTCCCAGCAACACACCGCAGTGGCCACACGGGGCCCAGCTCCAGAGCCCCGCCTGCCCTCTCTTTGGCCGGGTAGACAAGAGGAGTTTTTCCACGAAAGCTACCAGGTTATCTTGCTTACGCAGCCGTTGTCTCTCTGGGCCAGGTCGTGGGGAGATCATCTCGCGGGACACCCCGGGGCTTCTGGTCGGCTTCATGGCCCTGTCAGGTGCAAAGGCAAGTAAGACAAGCTGGGGGAGGACGGTTGGCAAAGCGGCCCCCCCCAGGATAATAATCCATGGCCATAAAAGAGAAAGAGGAGAAGACAAGAACCCTACTGCCGGAGTTCCCAAACTCCACTTCACCTTCACCAAGGATGCTGCAGGGAGAAGAGGCATTCTGGTGAACCAGACGTTACCTAAGCTTGCCCTCCCCCCTCCCCCTTCACGTACATACATAGAGCTAGGCCTTTATACTACTGATTTTGAAGGACAGTTCTCAATGCCTAATAGTCTGTTTGGATGTGCAGTGGTTGAAAAGCGCTGAGTGCTAGAAGGAGCGTGAACCTCAGCCAACACTGACTGTTCTCATTGTAAGATATTTTTAACCCTGTATAAACGCAACTTTTCCCTTTAGCTTAATGGCCTGGGGTGGAATATTAAAAATATATATTAAAAATACATTAAAAACTCAGAAAAAAAATGTATTAAAAAAAATGAGGTCAGTTCCATAAAGTTTTACTGCCTAATACCACCATGTAACGACATTATAGCAAAATATTAAAAGAATCATTCTTGCCTTTTAAAGTAAGTTATTGCACTTACATCTTCTTTGGGAGGGGAGGAATATCTGATGAGAAGGGGACTTAGGGCCCAGGCACGGGGCCAACTGGAGGGCGGAAGCAAATGGACGCTCCGGGGCACCCTACGCCGGGCACAGCCCAAACTGTCTGTTTGCTTGGTGTTTGCAATAAACTCCTTCTCCTTCCTCCTCTCAACTGGAACCTGTCTGTTTTGTTCCCGACTTGTGACAGATGAAATGTGATCAGAGGGGCCTCTGAAATCTCACAATAATTGAAGTCGGCAAAAAATACTAACAGTGCCCTTTTGAACTGCTGACACAGTACAGAATGGATTACCAGGGCTAGATTAACAACAGGTGGCCGGCCAGGGCTCCTGCAACAGAGAGGGGGTGCGTGGCCTGCGAGGGTCTGGGACGGTCCCCTTTCATCCCAGAGGACCTGCCCGCACAGCAGGCAAGAGAAGTCGGCGGGTCGGGGGACCAGAGACTGCCTCTCAGGCAGCAGAAAGGGTCCCAGTGCATCTTGGGTACGCCCAGCATTGCCCATGCGCGGAGGTCTTCAGAGAGGCACAGCCAGCCCATTGGTCACGGAGTGCCAGTCTGCGTTTGCAGGGGCTGTCCCGAAAGCAGAGAGAGCCGGGACACGGAGGGCCGGGGCAGGGCCGCGGGGCACAGAGCGTGAGACAGGCCTCCAGGAGAGGCAGGCCCCAGGCCTGGCTCTGCTCCTCGGTGGCTGAGGGAACTTGCAGGAGGCGTGACCAGATGGTCTTTAAAGCAAAGCTCTAAGAGCAACTTAGGAAGCAGGGAGGGCCCAGGTTCTGCTACGGAATAGGCACGTCCCTGCTTTCCGACGTGAAGGTGATTTGAGGACGGGCTGCCGTGTGGAGAGGGGACTCTGCTCTCACATCACTGTGGCTCATAAGCCTGTGCCTAGGGCGACTGGGTGACTCGGTCGAGCATCCGACTCTTGATTTCAGCTCAGGTCATGATCCCAGGGTGGTGGGATCGAGTCCCGCGTTGGGCTCTGCGTGGAGCCTACTTGAGATTCTCTCTCCCTCTGCCCCTCTCCCCGGCTCTCATGCGCTCTCCTCTCTAAAAAATAAAAATAAAAAATAAGTCTGTCCCGGACTAGTTTACCAGCTTGGGGGAGGATGATACGGATAGTACCCATAGTATCCGTGCACGGGCCTTTGTGAGCTGGTGTGGCAATAGTGATCTAAAGGGCAATGCTTATCCCTCAAAGAAACACCTCTCCCTCTGGTTGCCAGCCGTGAGTCTCACAGGAATGTCCTTTTCAGCCTCTCTTTCCAACTATTTAAATGTTACTTTCTTGGAGCCACATCCCCGACTCGGTACCCGTGGTAAGTTATTCAGTATAGACCCAGCCGGGTTTTAGGTTGGCCTGGGCTGGGAACTTGTTTTTTTTAAAAAGACACCTGTCAGCTCTTGGGACTCAGGGTCATGGTAGCACTTGGAATGTCCATCCCAAATCACTGCCAAGTCCCAGGGCAGGAACCGAAGCAGAGAGAGGGAAAGGCCTCGTGCCCGCGATGCTGCCTGCCTCGTGCCCCGGCTCTGGTCTGTGGGAGCTGAGCAGCCCCAGCGTCCCGAAGTCCAGGTGAATGGGACTGCCCGAGCGTGGGGCTGCTTCACGGGGTCGTTCAGGCCTCCCTGGTGACCCCGGTCACCCGTCCCTGGGACCTGTGCCTCTGCGTAGCACTCTGGGAGACAAGGCCAGCAAGGCTTCCTCCGATATCCGCTGTAGCTCAGCCCTTCCCTATCTGGCCGCCAGGACGGCTCACTGCTCCCCACACCATCTGGGGCCTTTCACTTGGCCGCAGTAATGGACGTGCAATCCACTTAGGACGCCTGTCTGCCCCCTGCCAGCTGCCTGCACCAGGAGAACTCCTGTCCGCTTCGTTCTCTAAGGCTTCCTCCAAATGGCAAGACCCTCTGTGAAGCTCTTCCTTAAGTCCAGGCCCCCACCCCTACCTCCACCCGCAGTCAGCTGTTGGCCCCTGTGTGCACCCACAGAGCTGTTCGTAATACAATTTCAGCACATAATCCGCGTACGTTATTTATCTGCCTGACTGCCCCACAGGCCTAAAAGGCTCCAAGGAGAGACAGGCCAGTTCTGTTCACCGGATGTTTCAGGAAATACTCGGGTAGCTGAGGGGACAGATGGGAAGGTGGGAAGGAGGCAATGCTCTACTTGGTTCACGATGGGACCGGGAAGGTCAGAGAAGGGATTCAGGTAGAGAGAGCTGGAAGTGGGCTCAGGCCACTAGGGATCAGCCAGGAGTGAGCTCAGAGCCACCACCTGGCCGCGGGCCTTGCCCACCCTGTTCCTCCAGGGCTCGTGTGCACTGAGCCAAAGCCAGGACGCAAAGCCTGGCTTCTCTGTCTGGTGCTCCTGGGGTTGAGCCAGCACGAGGCCGGCACCCCAAGACAGCCCGAGAGGTCTCATACCCCAGAGTGCTCATCTCAGGCCTTTTTTGCGGAGTCTTGGGCTCAAACCTGGAGTCATCCCCGAGTCCCAATGCCCCTAAGCCCTCTGCACCTCCACCTGCCTCGGGGCGGGCTCCACGGCCAACCCGGCAGAGGCTGCCGGTTCCTCACCAATCCCACTGCCCCAGGTCTTGCTACAGAAAACAGTGGTGCCCAGGCACCGAGCTGGCATTTATCAGCAGAAACCCCGGTAGCTGCTGGGGGGCAGGGTGGCGCCTCGGTGGTGGTCTTCTCCCCGCACAGGCCCAGACTTGCACGCTCAGCTGCTGAGGAACAATAGGCCCTCCACAAACAGCCCGTTCCCCCAAATAGGGCCATCGCACACTGTGCGCGCAGAAGGGAGGAGATGCGTGCCAGCTCCAGAGACAGTGGGGTGTGAGAGTTGACATTTTCCCAGGAATTCTGTGATTCCAAACAGACTTTTTTTTTTTTTTTTTTTTTTTTTTTTTTTTTTTTAGCTGCACACAGACCAACAGGCTTGAGGAAGGCAAACTTCCGAAAGAAACTCCAGTGTATGGCCATGTGTGCACCATGTGTTAAGTAAGGTGTTGCCTTAAGTAGTTGGGAGCAAACCCACTGTGGGCCCTGGGTGACATCTCCCTGGAGCCCCGGTCGGAGCGCACTTCAGAGGCACAGAGGCGATGCTGTTCATGGCACACCCCCTGGGGGCTCTCCTTTGGTGGCGTCACAGGCCCCCCACCCCCGCTGTCCCTTCTCTGTCCTCTACCCACAGTGGATCTCTGTGATGCCCAGGCTCTGTGAGAAAGACAGGACATTAAGGCCAAGCTGTACCGCGGAGACAGATGAAAAGAAATGAATGTGTGTGTGTGTGTGTGTGTGTGTGTGTGCGTGTGTGTGGTCGGGCGGGGGGGTGGGGGAGGACAAGGGAAGAGAAGAGTCTGACGAAGGGTGAAGTCTCCTCTCAGAGGTAGCTTTGGACAGACAGTTCTGTTCAGACAAGAGCGTGGAAAAGGACGGGCCAGGAAGCCACATGGTGAAGTGGAGGACAGGAGACCTGGGTTTAACAACCGATTTTAAAACCTACCAGCTTCATTATCTCAAGCAATCTCTGACTTTCAGTTTCTTCATCCGTAAAATGGACACAACCAGCTTATCTCACAAGGCAGTTATGAAGTCCGAGAGAATGAAAGCATTTGAAGCTAGTGAAGAGCTGTACAGGCAGGAGAGATCTCGCACGCTGGGGTCTGGGGAGGGCCGTTGGGCTGGCCAAATGGCCAAGGGACAGACGCCAAAGCCTGGGGTACTGCTTCACAAAGTGGGCCACCAGCCTGGGAAGCACTGAGCACCCCTGATCTTGTGCTTATGTGATTGAGGAGGGGGTGGTGAGCAGTGTAGAAGCCAGAGCAAGACGCCATCCACTGAGTGGCTTAAATAATGGGTATTGTCTCACAGCTCCGGAGGCTGGACGTCCATGATCAAGGTTCTGGCCGACTCAGTTTCTAGTGAGGCTTAGCGTCTGGCTTGTAGACGGTCACTTTCTCACTGTGTCCTCACACTGCCTTGGTCTCTGTGCTCGTGCCGAAAAGAGTTCTGGTGTCTCTTCCTTTTCTAAAAGGACACCAGTCCTATCGCATTAAGACCCCACCCTTAGGACCTCACTGAAACTCTATTACCTCTTTCTAGGCCAAAGCAGTCGCATTGAGGGGTCAGGGCTTCAGTGGGGTTTTGCAGGGGACACAATTCAGTGTGTAACAAGCAGCTGGTGTGTGATATACGACTGAGGGGAAGGCACAGAAATAGACCAGCACTGCTCTTCCCCATCCTCCTTTCCCAGAGGGCCTCAGCAGGTGCCAGCAGTTCCCACACGTGCCCAGCAACCACGTGATTTGGTGCCTTGTCGCTTTCCACCTAGGCCACCGCTGAGTGGTCACGTGCCAGTCCTAGTCCCCGCCCACTCCGCCCATCACCAACACCAACGCCAGACTGCCAAAGACCAGCTCTGATCACATCCTTCACTAGAACAAACATCTGAAAAGTCTCTGAAGTATCTACTCACTGACATTTCAGCCCTTTTAATTAGGCCTAAACTCCTATCCAGTCTCATCTTTTCTCTTCTTTTTGAGACAGGTCGGGGGAGGGGTCGAGAGAGACTCCCAAGCATGCTCCGTGCTGTCAGCACAGAGCCCAACGCGGGGCTCGATCTCATGAATCGTGATCTCATGACCTGAGCCGAAATCAAGTTGCATGCTTAACCGACTGAGTCATCCAGGCGCCCCTAGCCTCAAATTTTCTAACGCCCCAAACTGGATGCACTGTTCCTGCAAACCTAAGTCATCCATTACACTTTCCCATATTTTTAAAATCACTTTATTTTATTTCATCATAAGTGTACTCTAATCCCCATCGCCTATCTCCCCCACCCTTCCACCCACCTCCCCTCCAGTAACCATCAGTGTGTTCTCTATAGTTAAGGGTGTGTTTCTTGGTTTGCCTCTTTATTTTCCCCTTTGCTCATTTGTTTGGTCTCTTAAATTCCACATATGACTGAAATCATATGATATTGTCTTTCTCTGACTTATTTTACTCAGCATTATACTCTCTAGCTCCATCCATGTCTTTGCAAATAGCAAGATTTCACTATTTTTATGGCTGAATAATATTCCATTATTTATGTAGACCACATCTTCTTTACCCATTCATCAGTCGATGGACACTTGGGCAGCTTCCATAGTTGGCTATTGTAGATAATGCTGCAGTCAACATGGAGGTGCATGTATCCCTTTGAATTACTGCTTGTATTTTTTGGGTAAATACCCAGTGGTGCAATTCCTTGATCACAAGGCAGTTTTATTTTTAATTTTTTGAGGAAACCCTCAGATTGTTTTCCACAGTGGAAATCCACCAGTTTGCATTCCCACCAACAGTGCAGGAGCGTTTCTCTTTCTCCACATCCTCGCCAACACTTCTTTCTTGTGGTTTTGATTTTAGCCATCCTGGCAGGTGTGAGGTGATGTCTCATTATGGGTTTGATTTGCATTTCCCTGACGATGACTGATGTTGGGCATCTTTTCACGTGGTCTATTGGCCATCTGGATGTCTTCTTTGGAGAACTGTATGCTCATGTCTTCTGTCTATTTTTAAATTATATTATTTTGCTTTTTTTGGTATTGAGTTCTGTAAGTTCTTCAAATATTTTGGATACTAACCCTTGATCAGTTATTTGCAAATATCTCCCATTCCATAGCTTGCCTTTTAGTTTTGTTGTTTCCTTTGCTGTGCAGAAGCTTTTTATTTTGATGTAGTCCCAATTGTTTATTTTTGCTTTTATTTCCCTTGCCTCAGGTGACATATCTAGAAAACTGTTGCTCCGGGAGATGTCACAGAAATTACTGCCTGTGCTTTCTTCAAGGATTTTTATGGTTTCAGGTCTCGCATTTAGGTCTTCAATCCATTTTGAGTTTATTTTTTGTAGATGGTGAAAGTGGTCCAGTTTCATTCTTTAGCATGTGGCTATCCAGTTTTCTCAACATCATTTGTTAAAGAGACAGTCTTTTTCCCATTGGATATTCTTTCCTGCTTTGTCAAATATTAATTGACCATATAATTGTGGATTTATTTCTGGGTGTTCCATTTTGTTTCATTGATCTATGTGACGATTTTTGTGCCAGGACCATACTATTTCAAGTACTACATCTTTGTAATATAACTTGAAATCTGGAATTGTGATGCCTCTGTTTTTTTCACGATTGCTTTGGCTACAAAAGGTCTTTTGTAGTTCCATTCAAATTTTAGGATCATTTGTTTTGTTCTGTGAATAGTGATGTTGGTATTTTGATAGGGGTTGCATTAAATCTGTTGATTTCTTTGGGTAGTATGGACATGTTAACAATACTAATTCTTCCAATCTATGAGAACAGAGTATCTTTCCATTTTTTGTACTTTCTTCAATTTTTTTCATTAATGTCTTGTAGTTTTCAGTATGGGGGTCTTTTACCTTCTTGGAAAAATGTATTCCTAGGCATTATTTTATGGTTTTTGGTGCAAGTGTAAATGACATTGTTTTAATTTTACTTTCTGTGGCTTCATTATTACTGTATAGGAGTGCAACCAATTTCTGTACATTGATTTTGTATCCCGCAGCTCTACTGAATTCACTGATCAGTTCTAGTAGTTTTGGGGAGGAATCTTTAGGGTTTTCTATATATACTATCATGTCATCTGCAAATAATGAAATTTTTACTTCTTCCTTACCAGTTTGGAGGCCTTTTATTTCTTTGTTGTCTGATTGCTGTAGCTAGGACTTCTAGTACTATGTTGAAAAAAAGTGGTGAGAGTGGACATCCTTGTCTTGTTCCTGACCTTCAGGGAAAAGCTCTTAGTTTTTTATCGAGTATGATGTTTTGGCTGTGGGTTTTTCATACAAGGTCTTTCTTATGCTGAGATATGTTCCCTCTAGACCTATTTTGCAGAGGGGTTTTTGTCATGAGTCGTTGTTGTACTGTGTCAAATGCTTTTTCTGCACCTATTGAAATGATCATATGGTTTTTATCCATTCTTCTGTTGATGTGGCATATCACATTGATTGTCTTGCGAATATTGAACCACCCTTGCATCCTGGGAATAAATCCTACTTGATGGTGGTGTATGATTTTTTAAAGATATTGTTGTACTTGGTTCACTAGTATTTTGTTGAGGATTTTTGCATCACATTTTCCCATCTTCTTGTTTCCTTTCACTGCCCTCAGGTCAAAGTGCCTGCCCCAACTTCTCAACACATCCTTATCCACCAAATGCCCATCTCTACCTATTAATTCTCTAAAGACCACCTCAAGTGCCACCTCTTTTCCCAAGTCAAACATGATCACACTCTCCTTCCATGACAGGGAATGTGTGCAATTCACCCTTAATCATGCACTGTCTTATATAGTAGGTAGGATTATAAAGTGACTTATCTCCTCTATTCATTAATTCCATTAAAAGCTCCTTGAAGGTGGAAATGGTATCTTCCTCACCTATTTATCTATAGCATCTGGCAAAGTATCATAGAAAGCATTTACTGTTAGCTGGATGGCTGGCAAGTCTGCATTCCACATCAAGAACATACCAGAAAACACTAAATTGAAGCAATGGAACTGGAGGCAGCCTAGATCCTGAATCCTTAAGCAAACATCCAAGTTAAGAAGGGAAAGGAATACCAGTCCATAACAAAATTGAGGCGCTGTGAAAGATGACCGTGTTTAACCACCACTTAAAAAACAATATTGCGGTATAATTTACATCACCAATTTTAAGTATAATTAGAGGAGTTTGGGAAAATATGGATATATATACACACAGCTAACCATCACCATATTCCCCAGATCCCAAAAAGTTCCCTGTGCCTCATCCCAGTCAATCCCCAGCCTCAGGCATTGATCTACCCTATCACTCCAGATGAGTTTTACCTGTTGTAAAACTTCATAAAAGTGGAACGTATTTATATATATGAGAATATATATTGTGTGTATGTACAGTGTGCACTCATTTGTGTCTGGCTTCTGTTCACTTGTTTTGGAAAATCATCCATGTTGTGTGTCTCCATAGTTTGTTATTTTTACTGCTTAGTTGTATTCCATTGTATGGATATACCACAATTCATCTATCTAATCATCTGTTGAACATTTAAGTTGTTTCTAGTTTTTGGCTGCTGTGAATAAAGCTGCTATGAACATTTGCATGGAAATATGTTTTCTATATGTATTTTTTAAAACATTATGTAAATTATACTTATTTATTCCTCTTCTTTTTTTTGAGAAAAGTTTTTGTATAAGGTTGGTATTATTTCCTCCTTAATTATTTGATAGAACTTGCCAGTAAAAACTATGGGTTTTTCTCTGTGGGAAGTTTTAAATTATGGATTTGATTGCTTTAACAGATATAGGACTATTCAGATTTTCTATTTCTTCGTGGGGCAATCTTATCTCTTTGTGCCTTTCAAGGATTGTTTCCATTTCACCTATGTTGCAGAATATATTGGTATGAAGTTGCTCATATGAATCCCCTTTTAATATTTTTAGAATCTGTCCTCATTTTGGCTCCTGATACTGGTAATTTATATCTTCATTTTTTTCCTTGAACAGTATAGGGCAGTTATTGATTTTCTTCAAAGAGCCAGTTTTTGTTTCACTGATTTTTCTCCATTGTTTGTCCATTTTCCATTTATTTCCACCCCTTTCTTCTTCTACTTTGGACTTTATTCTTCTTTTTCAAGTTTCTTACGGTAGTTTCTTAAGCTTAATTGATTTTAGTGCCTTTCTAACATAAGCACTTCAAGCTATAGATCTACATCCCACACATTTAGATCTATTGTTTCATTTTCATTTAGCTCCAAATATTCTCTAATTTCCTTTGTGTCTTTGTGAACTCATATGTCAATTAGAAATATGTTAATTTTCACCTAATGGGGACTTCCACAGATATCTTTTATTAATTTAATTCCACTGTGAACAGAGAACATAGTTTTCATGTTTTCATTTCCTCAAAAATTACTGAGACTTATTTTATGCTGCAACCCATTTGTGGTGTATGTTGCATGTATGCTTGAGAAGAATGTGTATTCAGTTATTAGTGAATGAAGTGTTTTATAACTATGAATTAAGCCAAGACAGTTGATAGTATTATTCAAGTCATCTATATCTTTCTTACTTTTCTATCGACTTGTTCTATCAATTACTAACAGAGGAATGTTGAAATATCCAAATATAATTGTACATGTTCTTGTTCACGTTCAGCTGTTAGTTTTTGCTTTATATATTTTGAAACATTGATGTTCAGTGCCTAATTTAGTATTACCTGTTCTGTCTTCTTGATTGATTCCTTTATCATTATGAACTATTGCTCTTCCTTCCTAGCAATATTCTGTTTTTCTTTTTAAAGTTTATTTGAGAGAGTGTACATGTGAGCGGGGGAGGGGCAGAGAGAGAGAATCCCAAGCAGGCTCCATGCTGTCAGTACAGAGCCCAATGCAGGACGAACTCACGAACTGTGAGATCATGACCCAAGCCAAAACCAAGAGTTGGACACTTAACTGACTGAACCACCTAGGCACCCTTCAATATTCTTGAAGTTAATTTTGTCCTTCGTTGATATAATCATTCCCACTTTTCTTATGACGCATGTTTATCTAGTATATCTCTTTCTACTCTAACTGTATTTTATAGTGTTTTCCTTGTAGATAGCATTTAATTGTTCTTGCTGTCTAACTCAGAATAATCTCTACCCTTTAATTAGAATGTTTAGGCCATTTACATTTAATGTAATTATTGATATATTTGGGTTTAAGTCTACTTTTTTTTTTTTTTTTTTTTTTTTGTCCCATCTCTTGTTTACTTTCTTCTTTTTCTGCCATCTTTTTGATTAAATATTTTTCTGGTGTTCCATCTCCAATATTGGCCTATTAGCTATACCTCTTTTAAAAATGTTTTTGGTGGTTGCTCTAGGGTTTACAATGCACATCTTTAATTTATCACAGTCTATCTTTCAGATATCTTTCAAGCTTTCTTCCTAACTCACCAGCAACTCTTCTGTCTCCTTTTCTGGGTTTTCCTTTTTTTCCTCTATCTATAAAGGTTAGAGTGGGCCCAATAATCAGGTCCCAGTCCTTTTCTCTTCTCTACCTATGCTGACTCTCTGGGCAATCTCATCCAGTCTCATGGTTTTAAACCCCATCTATATATTCAGTCTTAACTTTTCCCCTGAGCTCTAGATACCTAACTGCTTACATGACACTACTACTTAGGTTTCCAAAAGGTAACTCAAAGAGCATGTCTGAAGTAAGGCCTTTGATTTTCACTCTCAACACTTCCCTCCCCTCACCCCTGCATAGTCAGCATATTTCAGTTAATGGTATCATTCCATTACTCAGGACAAAAACCTAGGAGTTGGCTGTGAATCCTCTATTGTTTTCCTCTCCTATATTCATCAGTAAGTCCAATAAGACTCTATTCCCAGCATAACTTCTTACTACCCCTGCTACTACCATCCAAGTCTAATGAAGCCACCATCTCTCACTTGGGCTCCCTAAAATAGCCTTCTAATTGATTTCCTTTCCTTCATTCTTGCTGCATGTAGCCTGAGCTCCACACATTAGTTGAAATTATCTTAAAAAAAATACCATTCAGGTATTACCACTTTGCTTAAAACCTTCCAGTGTTTTCCTGTCACACACAATAAAAATCTAGAATCCTTTTGGCCTACATGGTCCTAACACAATTTGGCTCTGACCTACTTTTCTGGCATCATCTCTCCCATGCTCTCCACGTTAAATACACAGGCGTTCTTGCTGTTCTTAAAACAAGCTGAGTTTGGTCCTGCCTGAGGGCCTTCGTGCTAGCTCTTCCCATTGCCTGGTACCCTCATGGTTCACTCCTTCTCAACATGTATATCTGTGCTTAAACGCCACTTCTGACCAACCCATCTAAAATACTTCCTCACACCCAAGCCACTATCTCCCCTTACTCTGCTTTATTTTCTTCACAGCATTTACTGTCATTTGAAATTATATTCATTCACTTGTTTTGGTGGTCTTCCTTCTTAGAATGTAAACCTTTAGATAAAAGTGGGGGCATTTTGTTGTTCTGTTCAATGGAGCAGACTCACGTGAAGAATAGTATCTGGTATAAAGCTCAACAAGTATTTGTTGATTGAATGAATCCACCACATCTGGTTTATTTTCTCAAGGAAAATTATCTTTAGGAGTCAGTAGACTAAAAACTCCAGAATGAAAATTTACTTTCTCCTGGTCCCTTCTCTGAAAGTGAATTAAATCTGGTTGTTAGGTGCAATTGTCTTCATTAACATATTTCAGGGTCAGGTTGTATCTACAAAAAGATTTCTCTACTGACTCACCAGGCCAATCCATCCAGAGTGAATGATGCTCTTCAGTCCAAGTTCTGACAGACAAAAGTTTTGTCCTGCCCATAGTCTCACTGTGTACTTCTGATGTGTTGCTGAAGCCTGAAGAAGGTAGAAATCACTCCTTAGGAGGCCCTAACTCAGAACATTTCCTAGTTCAGATGTTTCCTTTCTATTCCAACACTGTCCTAGGTCATCCTTCCCAGTAAGATGGTGTAGCCATGGGACTAAAAGGAGCATCGATCTGATTTTAATGGATACTCATCCTTATCACTTCTGAAGAAAGGCTAAGATACAACTGCCAACTGGAAGATGCTATGAGAAGAGACAAAAAAATAAAAAATAAAAAATCCCTGCATCTCCCAAGAATTGAAGAAGATAGACTTAATGGAATCCTCATTTGGCCAAGTTGTCAATACACTAACCCAAACTGGTGACAAGAACAAGGCTGTTTGGAGAGAAATTATTGGGACTACATCCAGAAAACAAGGAACAGAGACTGGGCACAGGGTAGGCAGAAGGGAGGGGATGAAGGTAAGCCTCTCAGGATCTACTAAAGAAAGGCTATTGGAAATCCTATAGGAGCTGTGCCACCAATGCACAATTTTCGTTAATTACCTCAATTGTGGCTGTTATTCCCTTAATGAGAAACACAACTTCACTTCTAAGCAGACAGTGGGGCTGGCAGAAAGCTGAAACCTGAAAATCAGCAGATACAGGGCTACATACGGCCCTTACTATTGAAATTAAGCCACATCCAGAACACAGGGGATAGGACTCCAAATAGCTTCAGACAGCAGCCAGCCACACAGGGCCCTCACCAGGCACCGGATGGACGCTCTCTGGACCCGTCAAGAGGCCCAGATCCCAAGTGCTCATTTCAATAACATAAGAAAATAAACATGGGGCTTATTTATAGCTCAGGAAAGGGACTGGGGCAAAAGAACCACTCATTTGGTAATCCACCCTGACGGGGCCAGATAGGATCCAGACCCCCAAGCTCTCTGGTAACAGGGTGAACAGAAATAGGGGCCGGAAGAGGGCTGGCTGCCAGCATCACCAGGTACAATCTTGTAAAGGCCCTGAGAGAAGGGGAAAAGATCTAATACATCATCCCATCTCACCATCCTGGGTCTAAGTGATCTTGCTGCCTCCAGTTCCTAGTTGAGGAAACTGAGGCATGGGAGTGGACTCTCAAGACCAAGGAAGGCTAGGGTTCAACTCAAGGGGAAGGTGCTAAGAGAAGAGGGAAAAAACAAAACAAAACAAAACCCTTGCATCCTCCAGACACCGGAGAAGATGGTGTTAACGGAGTCTTCATTTACAGTTGGGACTAAAACGTAGGTATACAGAGTCCTTGGCCACTGATGGGCTCATGCCATCTTACACAGCTCAAGAGTTCCCAGTAGAGTTGGAGCGCCTTGAGCTCAGGACAGAGTCTTATTCAGCTCTATTTCCTGGACCCAGCACAGAGTCCAGCAAAAAGTGTATTTTGATGAATGATGAATGACTAGAAAAACTCAAAGACCCAATAAATGTCCTCTTACCTCACCTGGATCAGTAATTAGTTGGTTGTGCTTCAGCTGTGATTACCAGAAAACCAGGCATTCCTTGAGTTTATTCTTGGGCATAGTTGCTAATGATGTAAGTTGGTGGCTATAAATAAAAGCCCAAATAGACATATTCTGAAGGGAAGGCTCTTATGGAGGCTTCCATAGGAAAGCACTCTAGATGGAGTGGCTGGTGGTTCGGGTCTAAGACATATGGACTCCAGTCCCTGCTCTGCTGGAACCTCTCAGCCCATGTGCCGCTCCTGAGAGGTTGCAGACAAGAGGGAGCTTTGCTGAGAAGCCTCCGGCAGACACAGCTGGCCTGGTACCTCTCGAGCGCCACACAGGCATCCTTCCCTTTCTTTGTCTTCTGCCTGACAGCTCTGTACCCTTCAGGGGACTGGGAAGAAATGCCACCAAGGGCCCAACCACTTGGGAACAGAAGAAAAGAAAAAGCTCTACCCTGAAAAGGTTGTACGATTGTGGAAATGAAATGCCAGACACAGATGCTGGTGACTCAACTGTTGTTTCTGGAAAATGAAAGAGGCCTGGAAGGCTGAGAGAAGGGGCCAAACTCTGCCCAGTCATGTTCCCTGTGATGCCAGCAACAGTGAGTCTGGAATTAAAAAGCCATGGCACCAAGTTGCCTCCTCCCTGAGAACCTGGAAGTCACAAAGCCTGAAGCTGAAACCTGACAGTCCATTTGACATTGACAAAGGCGGATGCGAGGGTGTGGGTTGAGCTTAGAATGCTCCCACCCTAAAGAGAGGGGAAACCTTAAAATTGAGAGCACAGTGCTGTCTCACTTTCCTCCGCCAGGAGAAGGTCAAGGAAGACTGTTCGCAGATTGCCAGACCATGCTTGGTTGGCACAATGGGGCCACAAGCTATTCCTGATTTTAACTCAGAAACAGAAAACGGTGTCACTGAATATTCTGAAGGGAAGGCTCTTAGGGAGGCGTGGACCAGAGCAGGGCTGAGGTGAGCGGACAGGCCCCCCAGTTTCACCTGCTGCAGGCCCTGCGGTGGGAAGCTCAAGCTGCTTCCAGAGTCTTCCTGGATGGCAGCTGCCTGCCAATATGGTGAGCACTCCTGCGAGAACGGCTCCTAGGAAGTGGCTGAAGAGGCCGGGGGCCACCGAGCACTCTGTCCCCGCCTCGCTGTGCCACGGCTCCCTGAGGAGCAGCTGCTGTGGCTTCTGCTGCTGCAACAGAAGGCAACCTGGGCCCCAAGAGATGGAGAAGGGAGCCTGCCCCAAGAGAAGCCACCGTCCCCAAAGCGAAGGAGACCCACCAGGCTCAGGATGTGTGGCCGGTGAGAGACCTGCAAGTGCCCAAACCTCTCCCTCCCAGCCGGGCTCCCACGGGACCCTCTCTGACTGCCCCTCTCAGTGCCCAGCCACGAAGTCTCGCCAGAACTGAGCCACTTCCCAAGCGGCCGGCCTCTGCCTTCAGCTACTTAAGAATTCTACCGTCAAAGGGTCTTGAATTTTACCCCAGCAATCATATCTTTTGAGCCTGTGGCTAGAAACCGGCATCTTATCAAACACTCCTGCCAGAGACGACCATTCCGGGCAGCCGCTGGGGTCACAGGGTTATTAGCAACTCCTTCAACAGAGGACAGCAAAAAAGTGGCTTGCCCCTTCTGGCTCCCAGTCCCGGTCGCACACACCAGCGTGATGCTCACGGCCTCCCAAAGGCAGCAGAGAAACCGGCCCTAAAAGCCACAAGCTGGAAGCACAGTTGGAAGTACATCAGACTTTGGCAGAGCACCGGGATAGTCGGTTTTGAACTTCACGACACTGAGTAAGAAGAAGAGACAGTAGAGCATCATTTGCAGGAAAGAACCAGAGATTCTGAGAACAGAAGTTGTTGCTTTCCTCTTTAATTTTCCTAGAGAAGGAGGTTTTTGCCTAAACACGTGTGAGGGCTGGTAAAACACACGAGATAAGAATATTAAGAACTATCTAATGCTAACCAGCAAAAAAGTGTTTCCAATCTTGGCATTCCAAACTGGCTCATCCCAGTTGGGTCCCTGGGGGAAAAGGCGAGTGACTCAGTGCACACATTTGGGCCAGGGCCAGGGCCAGCTCAGGTTCATCTTCTGTACAGGCCAGCAGGATGCAATTTCTTAAAAAAGATTTCTTAATCTAAAACCAGCTGTTGTCTGCTGTAGGCCAGAACATGACATTTTAATTAGCATTATTGTTCCGCTTCTGAAACACGGCTCTATGGCATCCCAAGGGCAGATGATCCCAACCCAGGCTTATGGGTGAGGGTTGCTGGTGAGCAGCAAATAAATACACAGAGAAAGGGGTGGAGTCCCCAGGCCCCTCAGAATCCATGAATCATGATCCCCTGCTACATTCTTGCCCCGAATTTCTCCCTGTGACCTGCACCACCTGTCTGTTCGTAGGATAGAACCTCCGAGGTTTGTTTCAAGTACCTAGGATATAATACTCATTCTGCGATAGATACTGTTTTATGCTATGTTGCCAGATCTAACCCACAATATTTCTGGGGGTAGTAAGGTGCCTTAAATGGAATTTTAATGCCCTGAGAAGTCCAGTGACTCCTAACAAGGTGATAAAGTTACACTAACAGAGCCCCCTGGGGCTCCCAATCATCTCAGATGGAAGTGGTCCTCTTCCAAAAATCAAAGGGCTGACAAAGTTCTTAAAAAGAAAAGAAAGAAAATATTTACCCTCAGAGAGGGAGACCTGGATTACAAGCCAGCCACTAAGGCAGAGGACTCAGTGATGGGAAAAAGAGCAGAAAATCTGAGGTGACGATGCTGAGGGAAAAATACCGGGGGTGATATACATGCACGTATACAACGTTCACCCGGTTCTTAGCTTCTGGAAGGGATTTAAATGTGAGGCCCAACCCTTCCACCCACCCTGAATCTTGGAAAAATGGCTAAGGAACCCCAGAAAGGTTAGCAGTACTCATCACCTGTGACAACAGAATTCCCCTTCTCTTGGTTTCTATCCTACCATCCCCAGGATTGTGAATATGAGACTAAGCGCCTTCCCATATCCCCTACTGACAAATACAGAATTATTCAAATCAGAAGTATTTATTAGGCGCCAGTGTTTGAATGCAACACGAGGAATGATCACAGGTTCCGTGTGTGCACCTGCAACGTGAACAGACGGCGGGGAGCGGGGAGGCATCTTGTCCCTTCTTGCCCATTCCACCAGCACCAGTCCCGGGCTCTTGCTCCTCAGTGTGAGAGAGTAAAACTCATGATTCGCGCTTTCAATTTTGTTACTTCCTGAAGTTTTCTCTGACCTCTCGAAGTCTATAGGAACACGCTGGGGGTGACTCTTGTTAAAACTACACGTTTAAAACCGATAGCACAGTAACTATTCACCTTCGTGTCACTCAAGAGAACAATGGGTGGCATATTAGTGACTTCAACTGGCACACAACTAGGTTTCAGTAATTATAACCATATTCCAAGCAAATTGTTCTGTATTTTGTGTTCTGGGGACATATGTTATGGCTAAAGCCCAAACTGTGGCTAATCTTAATATTAGAGCCAGATAAATCTGTTTCGAATCCATAACATCTAACATTTGCCAGAGTAGATTTGTTCATCAACAGGGCTTAAAGAGGTATAATTCACACATGTGCAGTATTACTAAATGCTGAAATTTAACGATTTAAATATACCGGCAACTATGGCAAAGCAGTTGTTATAGCAGTATTTAACATTAGCCAGAACCTCCCTGGCTAACGTTAAGTTTACACCGAAAGAAGGAGGGAAATTTTGGAATCCCCTTGGGGTGGGGATCACAACTGCCTCGACTTTTACAACACGGTACCAGCTACAGCAACTCAGGGTATGGTTATTACAGGCCCTCTGTTTTTCCCTAAGAATACCTATGAAAAACTGACTGGATCTGATCAAGAAGCAAACAGAGTCCTTAGGACGTTTGGGGAGACATCTTGTCTTAGAATGTTTACAGCTTGGAGATCTTCTTCTGCTTGAGGCACATGGCACCAGATATTCCTCTGGGCTGTGTGTCCTCCTGGACGTGGCAGGAGGTTTGGAAATAGACTGGAGTTAAGGCCAGAAGATGGAGGTAAAATACACACAAAAAAGCAAGTTCCTTGGGTTACCAATAATCAGCATTTAAGACATATTGTAAAAAGGAATAAAAAATTATTTTAATCATATTAAAAAGCCAAACCAAAGAGGAATGGTTCATGGAATTTACAGGATCCCAATTCAGCACCGGGTGCTCCACCTACGCCTGGGTCCAGTGCCTCAGGTCCTAGGGCATGCGTCAAATCCCTCTAAGCTGCTGGGATTTTGTGCCAAATTCTTGGTTTGGCTTTTCCTCCTTAAAACTCACTGATCTGAAATAGCTAAAGGTGAGATATGGGCACGATTTACATGATTCCCCAGATCGAACATGGTTGACAGGTCTGTCTGCTCTACAGTCTGAGGGTCAGTGAAGTTTCCTTCCAGACTATTCCCTGCAAACAAAGGGAGCCTGGGCCGCATTTAAACCCAGAGCATGCCACAAAGGCTCCCATTTGGCATTTCCAGCAAGAACCCATCGGGGCTCATAAGAAACACTAGAATAGCGCACGCACCGCTCAAGGTGCTTAGACGCTCTCTTCAGGTTCCAGTTCTCGAGGAAGCAGGTTAGGGGTCACAGTCCAGTGTGTCAACTGAAGGTCCCCACACCCTGATATCAGGGTGCCGGGAGGCTGTGCTCCCCTACTTTGTCCACGCGTCACACTCAGACCTCCGTCACTGATGGGTTTCACAAGCTGCCGATGTTGGGGAAGCTCTTCAGTTTCTCGGGAAAGTCATCTTTGTACAGGACAGGGTCAGCTCGGTGCTCCACCACCTTGAGCGGCATCGTCCCGAAGACTGAAGCAAACTTGTTGATGCACTCGGACCTGAAGGGTTTTGGGTGGGCGCGGGGGAGGCAGGTGAAGAGGGAAAGGGGTAAGGAGAAGAGAGAAAATGTTCAAGGGGCCGACACATGAGAGCAACATACATACACTACTCAATATCAACAAAAGAAATCCAAGTATCGCAAGCCTGCTCCCAGGTTCTTAGAAAAGGTTGGGAGGGTGTGGACACAAGAAGTGATCTGGGGGTGCTGTGACTATTAGTTCAGGGGGAGAGAGTGAACAGAGGATGCTGGCGGGAGGTCACTGGCCTGTGCAGAGGTCAGTCTCTTTCCCCCTCCCCCTCAAATTCCAGTCATTCTTCCCCGTCACTACAAGCAGGCCTCAAACCAAGGTGGATCGGCTGCGAACAATTCTTAACCCCGTCTCTGCCAGCTAAAGAGAGGCCAAAGTGTGGAGAGGGAAGGGGCGCCTGGATCCGAGCTTCAGCTCACTGGAGTTTAAAAAGCAGAAGAGAGGACCTTACACCAGCAGCAACGGAAGGCAGAAGGTAACGGGCAGTGAGGCTTACTTCCAAACAGTAAGCCCTTCACTCGCTCAACCAGCGTTTCTCGAGGGCGATGCCGGAACTGCTGGCCACCTTCCACGAGCTCCTCCCCGAGAGCGGGCCAGCCGCTCCCGTGTCAGAACCAGCAGCGACACAGGGCTTAGGGACCGGGCGGCCCAGCAGCGCTGCAGGAGGGGAGACGCCGGTGTCCTTGACTCCATACCGCCCCCTGAAGCCCATGAGCCATCTCCTCAGAGGTGAGCGGGTCAGGCACGCTGGCGGGAAATGGCTCTGGTCAATCAGGCCAACTGAGTGTGACAGCCGGGTAATGAGGACGCTCCCGCATCCGGACCAGAGGGAAAAACAAGCCCATAAACACCGCTTTTGAAGTCAGGGGGACCTCAAGGATGCATTTCAGAAAGGTCAGCGCTCTCTCCCCTCAAGTCGGGCCCATGGCACCCGACAGCTAGGGTAAGAACACACCAATCGGAGGCAGAACCATTTCCCCAAGCGGGGTGGAAGTCCAAGACCCCGACCAGAAGCCTCTCCTGTCCCGAGACACTGCGAGCTTTGTTTCAAATTATTTCAATCAGTAAGTTTTTATTTGAGTCTTCTGAGCTTGGGGAAGAAACCAATTAATAAAGAAGCCAGTTATCCTCAATTCCTTTCTCTTATTACGTTTCTAAGAGAACGTGTTACCACTTCATTCGGAGCTCTTGGAGCTAATAACATGCCTGTGTCCACCACCACGAACCAACAACTAACACTTATTATGGATTCCAGGCTGCCTTACAAGTGCCCTACATGTATTAGGAACCCACTCCAACCTCCTGACAACCCTAGGGGGTGGGTCCTATGATTATTCCAATTTTCTACTGGGAAGACTGAGAGAGAGAGAGAGGCTGAGTAATATGTCCAAAGGCCAAATAACAGTAAGAGGCAGCACCAAACCCAGGCGGTCTGGCTCCTGAGGCTAAAAAATCTTAATTATGACATGATACAAATTTATTTATGAACACAATTCTAGAGTCCAAGTGGAGCGGTTGGAAATTAACGACTTTTGCGCTCCTATGATGTGCCAGATAATTTACAAACACGATTTCATCGATTCCTTAAAGTATCCCCCTTGGCATGCCCAACGGCTGGTTTACAGCAGCTTCCTGTTACGGCCCGACAAGTTAAAGCTGAGGCCTGAGCCCCAGAGCTGGAAAGTGCCGGAGCTGGGTGTGCAGCCCAGGCCTGCACTGGCAAGAGGGCCTCTGTACTTTCCCTCACCCTACCAAAACGCAGAGGCAATGACTTTGCCTCCTGCCACCACTCCTGTGAGACTCGGGAGGTGGAGGCTGAGGTTCCAAACTGAGAGGCGACCCGGGAAAAGACCGAGGCGTGTCCTCAAAGTGCTGCCGAGGAAGCACAAAAGCTGCCCTCTCCTCGAGGTACAGGGTCAGGGCAGTGCAGACAAAGTTAGTCTCTCCGCGGTCTTACTTTTGGCAGCTGTTCTGCCTACAAACATGTACAGATTCTTCCAGTTTCCAGTCATTATGCCCGTAGACTCTGGCCAGCAAAGCCCAGCAGGGCCCAACACACAACACAGGTACCGGTGGGTACGTATTAAAGAAGAGCCGTGGTTCTTGGCAGAGGATAGCGGCTCCCTGGCCCGCTGGAGAAGACTGAGCACAACGTCTCCTCTGTAAACAGATCTGCCAACAGGGCCGGGCCACAGGCAGGAGGCCACTGGGGCTCGGGCCAGCTGACTTGTTGACGGCTGCCCCTGGCTGACCCAGGCCTAGTGAGTGCTTCTTTCTCTCCATGCAGCCTGCACCGGAGAAGCCGCCGGCTACTCTGAGTGGTGAAGGTCCTTAACTCTCCGGCCAGGTACTGACAGTGTTGTCTACCTTCTTTTCACACAGGGCATCTGGGTTGGGGAACAGGTTGGGGTAGACGGTGAGTCTGGTGGTGGCTGGTAGGTGACTTGCGTTGTTCTGTCAGAGGTCCAGCCACCTTGTCAGTAAATGCTCCCCTGGGTTGGTTTTATAATCCAGTACAGACAGGCTGAGAACCACCAATGCCTACCTCTGAAGTGCTGGAAGTGTCTGTGGGAGAAAGGACTAATGGTTTTCTGTTTTCCTTGTAAACACACGCAATTACCTGAAGTAACCCGGAGCCTTTAGGACTAATGCTGGGGAAACTGGGAAGGAAATAATGTTGCCAGGCATCGTGCTACAGGCTTTCATATGTTATTACTTCATTCATTCCCAGCATATAACACGGTATTTGGTACAAAGAGGCTCAATAGATATTTGTTGAACCCATGAATGGACACTGTAATGTGATAGTTACTAATACACCTATTTTAGGAGATAAGGAGATTGGAGTTTAGCATAAAGTCAATCAGTTGTCTTAAGTCAGATAGCTACTAAGTGACAAATCCATAATTTGAACAAAGACTGGCCTGAATCAGAATACAGTGTTCTTTTTCTTAAGATCAGCACCGTCTGTCATATTCCCTTACCTTGTTGAAGCTATTGGTCAAAATGAACAGTTACATAGTCTTCTGGTTTTCTGGCTCTTAAAGAATTAACAGACCATCCTGGAAATGGATGCTGGCAGTAAAAGCTACTTTCCTACACAACTGTGATTTCTGCTCCAAGACCCCAAATATAAGAATAAATAAGCTTATTAAACCACAAAACCCAACACAAGGTCATAACTTGCAAAGTGGTTAACTTGCTTCACTGTTTTGTGCAAAATGTGAATTTTGCAAAGGGAACTATTAAGAAAAAACAACAAATGAACCATTCTACAACTGTAACTCCACTTCTGGATCTACCCACGATGGCTTAAATCATGCCTTCCTCCCTCCCGACCTAAGTGCCTTATATAATAATTTAGTGATTCAATCTTTCATCCAAATAGTTTTGCTCCCAGTTTCTGATTTCCAGATTGATTTCCTCTGTTCCCTATCAAATTTCTCAAAAGGGTATTCTACATACACTAACTCTACTTCCTCACCACAGACTCACACTCCATAACCCTTAAGCCCCGCTGCTCCAAGGCATTATTTTTTTTCAAAGTCACCAATGACCATTTAGTTCAAAGATCTTTTCCCAGTCTGCATGCTTCCTGCTCCTCCCTTGCTTCTGTGCACTATAGACCCTGGGTCTCTCCTGGCTTCTCCGGTGGCTGCTTCTCTGTTTTCGTTACTCTTTCTGTCTCCTAAATGTCAGAATTTCTCAAGATTCTGCCCTTGGCTTTTCTTCAGTCAGTGGCCATCTCTGGGAAGATGTCTTTCAGATATCTACCTTTGTTTTCATCTTCTTCCTGAAGGTTCCACATTTCCAACTGCTTGCTCCGTATCTACATCTGCACATATAGAGGGAAAGACCCCCAAATCTTCACCAACCTGACTGTTCTCCAACTTTGCCCATGGTTAAAATCTCCTCCCGTCCTTGTTAATTACACTGTTAAAGGTGCAACCGTCTGTGTTCCCTCCTCCCTTAGCTGGCCGTCTCCCCCTGACTGTATTATTCACACTGTTGATGGTACTACCACTCTTCCTGACTCGACATCTAAGCTCCCTCTGTCAAGTCCTTCTCCATAACCTCAAGTTCTAGCATATCTTCCTTTGGGTGAAAAAGCATCTCTGAATATTTAATCCATCCCTTTCTTTCCACACTCAACTTAGCTCAAGCTTCCCATTTCCATATGTACTTTCGTCAATTTCTTCGCCTTCATTCTACTCTGCACCACTTCCAAATTAATCTCAAAACAATACTTTGATCAAGCTCCGTTGTTCAAAAACTTTCGACGGCATGTCAGAGCCTGAAGAAGTTCGTTCAAGCTCCTTCACTGGGCAGTCCTTCAGGGTCTAGCACCAACAGGACAGAATTCTACACTCTAGCCACACCGGACCCCTAACTGCCTGCCAGATACACCTTCAACCTGATGACTGGAACCTTCAACCACCTGGTTTCCCCTGCCTGGGATCTCCTCTTCTTGTCCAGTGATCTTAGTGATCTTTGAAGGCTTATTTCAAGTGCCATCTTTTACAAAATTATTCCTAGTAATCAACCTAGTGAGAAGCCACGTCTCTTTCCTCTGACCAATTATAACATTCTGAGCCTCCCTTATGGTACTTACCACATATAGCTTTGGATTGTTACACACACAGGTGTGTGTGTGTGTGTGTGTGTGTGTGTGTGTGTGTGTGTGTTGCTGTTAATTATAAATTCTGACAGAATCTGATTTAAGCCTAACAACATCTGGGTAGTCACCTATTCTATTTTCAAAAGTCTGTTCCCAACAGGAAGCCCCCGCATCTCCCTTAGTTACTGTAGTCAGTGTTTAATAATAATTATATCTAACTTAAATGTCTCTCATCGTATTTTAAGTCTCTTTACATTGGTCATCTCAGTGGTGCTGGAGAAGAGTCGCTTAGCCTTAGCATGAACTTCAAGGCCATTATCAGGCCAACGTTGGTCCCTAAAATTCCTATCTTACACCATATAACCCCATCATTTTAACTCAGCCTACTCAACAACCAATTGCTTAATGCTATGAATTCTCCCAACACAAAGAATGGAGGTGGGTTTAATAATAATTTCGTGTACTCCAATATAACTATAATTGGGGTCTCTTCCAAATGAGCTATGACAGTCATTGTGACTGCCCTTGACTGTGTAGTAACTACGATACCCGTGACAGATATTTCCCAAATCACAATAATATGTTATTTCACACTGACAATTAATAAAAGTCATGTCATTTGGGTAAAATATTTATATATGAAAGAGATAAAAGGATTATTTACAGGGTAGGAAAGAAGTAGGAATACGAAGGAGTAAAGCATTATAGAATCCAGGCCAAGTGAAACAACTTTCTGCACAAAAAGATCTTCCAGGCTTTAAGGATTTTAACACGGTGGATAGATTTCAGAAAGACTGCAAGCAGACCCACATGGGACCCGTGGACACCTGCGCTAGATATCTCATTCTCTAAGGGCCACTACAACCTTCCCTGAGTGCACTTTGGTCCCCTGACAGCACTGCTATGGGATGTCCGGGCTTGTTGTCTTATGTAAGGAGCTGCCTTTTGGAAGAATTAGGTTTGATTCAGGAGATGCCAAGCTTGGGGACCTTCAGGATACAAGTGAGAATGGTGAGGTCTAGGGAAAGATTGTAACGATCCGAAGGGAAGATGTAGGTTTCCCACTCCTTTTACATCCGCTCCCCTACGAGGCTTAGTATTATGTCTCACACAAAAGTATGCTTGTTGAGTGACTGACTGAATTGAAATAAAAGGAGGATTTCAGAGCTGACTTGCTCCTCTCACTCTGTAATGTAAAGAGCTGTGCTTTCCATTCTGTTCTTGGTAGGTGTTTGGTCAGAAAAGGTAATTTGTCTCTAGGTTTGGTTTCATTCCTTCTAATCAAACTTTTATTGTCACGTGGAGATACCCTGCAACACAATGCCGTATTCTCTTGGAATTGACTAGCCTCCACCCAAATGACTGTGGATGGCTGACCGTTAGTCCACATGGAGAATCTGACTTCAGGAGCTTAAGGCCAGCTATATTTTTAAGACCCTTCCAGCCATTACAAATTGAGTGAGTAGCATTCCAAATTAATTCTTTGGGTGACCTGGGCTTGAACTAACCCAATTCCCACAGTGCAAAAGGAGGTGACTATGGCTACCAGCTGCTGTCCTTATATCTCCAACAAGTCCCATAAACAGGCCCAAGGCAGGAAATGGGGATCAGAGGCTAGGGCAGACTTTTGGTTAGAGGCCCGCTCACCTCTCCACCATGTGCGTCTGGTCTAGCGAAAGCCCGTCAATGGCTGTGCACTCAGGACACTTGAATTTCTTTCGCGGTGTTACCTGCCAGAGAAGTACAAAAATACACCTGGCCGTCAGTGCCAAGGACGATAAAATCACGCTTGTGACAACACTCTGCATGCTTCTGTTCTGTAAGCTGAGCTTCCTGCTCTCTCCACACGCACACGCGCGCGCCTGCGCGCACACACACACACCCCTCGCCATTCCTCCATTCAGTTCTGTCTGGCTTGGC
Source organism: Lynx canadensis (assembly GCF_007474595.2). Taxonomy (NCBI): domain Eukaryota; kingdom Metazoa; phylum Chordata; class Mammalia; order Carnivora; family Felidae; genus Lynx; species Lynx canadensis. The sequence continues at coordinate 96,959,457 of NC_044312.2, read as the reverse complement.
CAACGGCACAACTCACAAGGGCCCAATAAAAAAGGCTTGGAGGGCTTTTGCCTTCTGTAACTGGAAAGAAGTGGTGATGACAAGCTCCTTAATTCCTGTTTAATGACTGTTTTCTCACTGCCAAGGTCCTTGTATAAACACCATTTGTTCTTGCAGCCATAAGGGCGATGAAATACAGCTTCCCATAACTTTCACCGTAACCTCGGTTCCAACAGGCACTCTTTTTCCTTCTTCCAGCTAATGGCAAATGCTTTGAGCAGCACCATGCTCCTGAAGGTGCCAGCTTCTTTTGCAATTCCCTTCAATCAGGAAAAAAATCCCATGGTCTCTCGCCCTCTGAATTCTTTTCCCTGACTCTCCCTCCTGCTCTCCCGAACCTTAAACTCCTAATGATTTTCTTAGCAAACCCAGGGAGACTGTTATCCAAACCCAGTGAAGCTAAAGAAAGAGCAGAGAGAGGTTGGGCAGGGGGAGAATGCTAGATAACTAAGGCCAGGCTAAGAAGCACACAGATGCCAGAACGACTGTCCAGAGGGAGCCGGCACAGCTAAAACCTCTTGAAGCACATCTGGAGATAAGAGGGGTTCCTTTAAAACTAAGTTTGTGATTTACATATTGGACTTTTTCTTGCAGTGAGCTGTTGACTAAGTTAGAGGGCAGGGGGAGGACTGGGTCAAGTTTGCAGATTACAGACAGGGACTCTTCCTCTTTTTTAGTCACTTTGGTTTAATCTGACTTCTCCCCTCAATTAACAGCACGAACAATCAGTGGGGGCCATAGCACGCTTCCAATGTACTTCCAGTACGGCAAGACTCCATTATAGGAATCTGTCCTTGAAGCACAGCCCATTTTTATATGGAATCCGAATTCGGAAGGAAAGAAGGTCAGGATGATTCCACTCATAAAAATAAGGAAACTCTCTCTTCATATCTGGGGATCTGGGTTTGAGCAAAATCTACATTTCAGAAACAGACATCCATTACAGATACAGAAATCCCCATGTGATCCTTGTGTACTCTCAGCTTTTATTTATTTTTTTACTCTTAGCTTTTAATATGTTATGGGAAAGATACTTTTAAAAACTGGTAACTGATATTTTAAAATGTTTAGAAAAACTACAGTTATCATTGTACAAAGTGTACTATCTTCTCTATGTCTATAAAAAATAAAAATCAGCTACTTTAAGAAAGATGTAAGTTGCATTCTTTAATTAACAGATCTAGATTCCCTATCAGCTTTGAGAATAAAGTTTTTTAAAAACATGATTTGTAGATTGACCATTACAGCCTTTATCTCTCATACTGGAGATTAAAAACTATAACTAAAGAAACTGTATTTTAAAAAAAGAAAATATGTTTAAATTATCAAAGCCTAGCTTCAGCGTTACAATGTGACTGCATCTTAAAAATAAAAGAGAGCTTAAAGTCATCCAATCCAACACTTCATTTATACTTATGAGAACTTCTCAGGCTCAGAGAAACAAAGACTTGCCCAAGATCACAAAGTTAGCAGCAGAGCTGGACCAGCATGCCTCCTACCTTGATGACAGCTTTTCCCGTGACGTTAGCTACCAGGAAGTTCATGGCAATGTCTTCACAGTTCATATGAGCATCCACCCAGTTCTTGATATCCCCAGGCATTTTGTAGGTATACAGGTAATTAAAATACTGTCAGGTAAGACAAAAAGAAGAAAGACGCAAATGGCAGTGGGCCACGGTTGATGGGGGCCACTTAACGGTTGATGGTTAAGACAAAGAGTCACTTAATCATATTGCAGAGACAAGCTTTCTCTCATAGGATTAATCACAAGGTTGTAAAAAGTATTAGAATGCTTTTGGTCAGGTGATCAAGTATCTTTAATACTGTCATTCTTTTAAAATTCACCTATTGTTGGGGCACCTAGATGACTCAGCCGGTGAAGCATCCGATTCTTGATTTCGGCTCAGGTCATGATCCCAGGGTCCTGGGATGAAGCATCATGTCAGGCTCCAAGCTGAGGGTGGAGCCTGCTTAAGATTCTCTCTCTTCTGGGTCGCCTGGGTGGCTCAGTCAGTTAAGTGTCCGACTTCAGCTCAGGTCATGACCTCACAGTTGTGAATTCAAGCCCGGCAATGGACTCTGTGCTGACAGTGTGGACCCTACTTGGGATTCCTTCTCTCCCTCTCTCTCTCTGCCCTTCCCTCGCTTGTGTTCTCCCTCTCAAAAATAAACTTATAAAAAAAAAAGATCCTCTCCCTCTCTCCCCCACTTGTGTGCGCTCTCTCTGTCTCAAAACCCCAAATAAATAAATAACATAAAAAATAAAAATGACCTATTATAAGCAGCGTAGGTAGAGCGTGAAGCCCTTGAATGCAGATGCTTCAGACTCATGTTCCATGTATTTAGTAAGTAAAATATCATTCAGAGACACACTGTATATGGATCGCTACCAAATTCTTTTCCTGGAGTCACAATGCTCAATCCTCTTTGCTACATTCTCCCCGCAGATTGAAAACAGAGACAGACATAAATTAATGGTGGACTGACACTGCAAAGGTATGTGCTTTTTATTTTTTTTTAAAGTTTATTTTTATTTATTTTTGAGAAAGATACAGAGAGTAAGTGGGGGGGGAGGAGAAGGAAAGGGGAGGGAGGGAAGGAGAGGGAGGGAGGGAGGGAGGAAGGGAGGGAGGGAGGGAGGGAGGGAGGGAGAGAGAGAGAGAGAGAGAGAGAGAGAGAGAATTCCAAGCAGACTCCACACTGTCAGCACAGAGCTCGTTGCAGGGCTCAAACTCACAAACTATGAGATCATGACCTGAGCTGACATCAAGAGTCTGACGCTTAACCGACTGAGCCACCTGGCACCCCAGTATGTGTTTTTTAAAGTAAAATACATATGAGGCAATTCTGCTACTTCCATCACTTACACGTATGAAATAGTGTGGACGTTCATGGAGAAAAAAGTGCACACACTGTACTACCATAAACTCCAAGAATTATAAACATTTATTTATTTATTACTAAGAACAAAAACCCATTTCTAAACTCAGAGCCCTGAAAAATACACAGCAGTACCAAGATACCAACAAGCAATCACTACAATACAGCTCGTTAACTTAACTACACTGGGGTGGACAGACACACAGATGTCCTCCTGACATCAGTACCTTGTGCTACTGCTGACAACAGACAAGTTGTTAGAGTTCAATTAAACTATACACTCCCAGGGGCACTCAACCATCAAACCGAATATTCTAAAGTCCAATACGCACTCTTCAACCTCTCCCTAGTAAAAAAAGTCAAACACATGAGGTGACAATTCTCAGAAGAGAGGAAACACAAAAGACACAAAAGGAATTTCAACCACAATAATCAAATCAGAGTGAAAATAGTAAGATCCGTCTTCACTTATCAAAACAGCTCAGTTTGATTTTTCTCTTTTTACATATTTCATGCAAGGAGGGTAATAGTAAGACAGTTCTGTATTTTGCTGGGTGTGCAAATTGGCGCAAACAATGCTCAAAACAACAGACAAATATGTACATCAAAACCTCCCCAAAATGTTCATTCCCTTTGATGTAATTCTACTTCTAGAAATCTATCACAAGCACAATTATGAAAATGGATACTGATCACTATTTAAGCATTAGATATTAAGCTTATCTAAAATAGCAAAACAAACCAAAACAAAAAAACCAAAAGCAAAAAACACAAAGGGTGCCTGGATAGCTCAATCAGTTGAGCGCTCAACTCTTGATTTTGGCTCAGGTCGTGATGCTGGGGGTCGTGGGACCGACACTGAGCGTAGATCCTGCTTAAGATTCTCTCTCTGCCTCTGCTCCTCTCTCCCACTCATATACTCTCTCTTTCTCAACAAAAAAAAGTAACATAAATAAATACATAAAATAGTAAATAAAAAATTAGAGACAATCTAAACATCTAGTGATAGAAAAATAGTTACACATGATTTATGGAATATTAATACAATAGCATATTAGCAGTTATGTTACGAAGAAATGTTAATGTTAAAAAAACTCATAATACATGCAAAAATCAGGCTAATGAGAATATTTACAACAGTCTGCGTATGAGAATAAGTAAATAAATAAAAGGCAAACCGCAAAAAACATCTATACGGTAACAATGATTGTCTCTAAGTGATGGGACTACGAGTGACTTTTCTTCTATGATAACATTTGTTCTGAATTTTCCATATTTGCTAATAGCAGTATATGCGTTATCTGTATAATAAGAAATATAACTAAAAAAAATCACACAACATGGCCTTTCTTCCTTAACTAGTGTAGTTGACACACGACACGACATGGCCTTCATAAGCCCTCTGACTAGAACATTTTTCCTAAACTCAGCAGAAATTCAACTGGGCCAAACAGAATAAACAGCATGCGCTCAGTTGGGTCACCTCAGACCCACCTGCCCCCGCCTGCTGCCCCCCTCTTACCTTGTGATAAAACGCTGCCCCCGTGAGCACCATGGATACCTCATTGGTCCACTCCGACTCATACTTCCACTTATTCATCTCATGGTCCCAGAGATGCAGACGACCTGGGTAACCCACCAACCGGTCAGGAAATTCCCGCCACACCTAAGGCAAGAAATACATCAACGATCAATTCCCAGTTCAGACGACGACGGAGCGCAGTGCTAAGTTATACACATGGTATGCAGACTCGCCAGGTTGAACTCTTCACCAGCTCAGATCAGAATGCGCCCCTGAAGATGTTCAATTAAACAGGTGCTAGTTATTCCGTCAATACTCAAAGACAGATGCGGATTCTAATTTCCTCCAAATCTTCCTGCGGTTGCTTGAAAATAGCTTACTGAGGGGTGCCTGGGTGGCTCAGTCGGTTGAGCGTCCGACTTCAGCTCAGGTCATGATCTCACAGTCTGTGAGTTCGAGCCCCACCATCAGACTCTGTGCTGACAGCTCAGAGCCTGGAGTCTGCTTCAGATTCTGTGTCTCCCTCTCTCTCTGCCCCTCCCCTGCTCATGTTCTGTCTCTCTCTGTCTCAAAAATAAGTAAAAAAAAGTTAAAAAAAAAAAAAAAGAAAGAAAATAGCTTACTGAATTGGGCTAAGGTAGGTAATCCCTTAACAAATGATTATGGAAATAGGTTCCATTTTTAATGAATGCACACATGAAGAATAAATGGAACCGTGCAACTCAACTGTCCTAGTTTATATTAAATTTGGCAATTGTGAAACCTTAGAAAGTCTCTGTTTCTTAAAAAACAAAACAAAACTATTTCTCTGGAGCACACAGCCATTCCTATGGCCTTTTAGAAGCCTCACGTGTAGAGAATGTGCCTGATTCTATAATGTAACACACTGAAAACAAAAACTTGAATTCCACATTTGGAAAGGTTCTTAGATATGGTTTTGTGAAACAAAATTTGGTATACTGGGGGTGGGGTACCTCCAATGATCTTTCCCCGTGTATTTCTGTGTAAGTTAGTTTAACCTTTAAAAAAGAGGAAGTGTGTATCGTTAAGGAGTATTGACAATTCACCAGCTGTTCATGCTGCCCCGTCTCAGCACCATGATTCCTCATCCTTTACCAGGCCTCTAAGGCTCCTGAGCGTCCAGTCCTGTGCCCTATTCTTTAAACTCTCTAATTTCAACCAGTTTTCATCCCTTTAAATACCTTCTATAATCTACTGACCTCTAAATTTGTTTGGCCCAGAATGTTCCAGAGATAACCAACTACTTACTTAATATCTTCCACTGGATAAACAGGCATCTCAAACTTAACATGGCCAACACGTAACTCTTGATTCCATATCCCCAGATAAGCCGTTCTCTCAATCTTCTCATCTCAATAAATCGGCTACCTGACTGCCCCAGCCCAAAAGCTACGAGACAGCCTTTATTCCTCCTTTTCCTGCTTCCCCACACCCCATCCATCAGCAAGTCCTGCTGGCTCTACTTCTGACCACCTCTTGCCAATTCTCCCACCCCTCTCCCCAGCCCAAACCACCATCCTCTCTCACCTAGACTGTTGTTAACAGGGCTCTAACTCATCTCCTTGCTTCCACTCTCACCCTTCCAGACCATTATTTATAGAGTATCTCTAAGAGGACTATTCCTAAAAGAATATTAGAGTACAGATGGTCCCTAACTTAGGATAGTTCAACTTACGGTTTTTTGACATTTACAATGGTGCAAAAGCAATACGCATTCAGTAGAAACCGTATTTCGAATTTTTTGCATTTGGATCTTGTCCTGGGCTAGCAATCTGCAGTACGATCCTTTCTCATGAGGCTGGGCAGTGGCAGCAAGCTGCAGCTTCCAGTCACCATGCGACCACGGGGTCCACAATCTATACATCTAGAGCCATCCTGTACCCAGGCAACTATTCTGTTTTTTGCTTTCAGTACAGTATTCAATAAATTACACAAGGTGCTCAACTTTATAGGCTCTGTGTTAGATGACTGTGCCCAACTGTAGGCTAATGTAAGTGTTCTGAGCACCTTTTAGGGTAGAATAGGCTAAGCTGGGATGTTTGGTAAATCAGGTTTATTAAATGCATTTTCAACTCACAATGGGCTTATCAGGTAACCCTATGGCAAGTTGAGAAAAATCTGTATTCTATACAGGGTAACTCAGCCAACAGGCTGTATCCCATTGTGTGTGTGTGTGTGTTTGTGTGTGTGTGTGTGTGTGTGTATACATATATGTGTATGTATATATACACATACACATATATATACATATATACACATACACATATATATACATATATACATATGTGTGTATATATACATATATACATATATATATACATATATACATACACATATATATATACACATATATACATCTTAATATTATCTTCATCATATATGTCCCCGCATATATATGTCATATGGTCACATGCTGCAGCAAGCAGAGGCTTCCTCAATGCCTAGGTGTCACTGAGTCCAGGGAGGATGTGTCATTGCTTGCCCAGAGGCACAGCCAGTGGGCCAGCGCCCCCGGCCCCTTCTGTAGTTTGCTAGGGCTAGTGGAACAGACTCACCACACCAGGCGGCTTAAAGCAACAGAAATCTAGAAGTCTGAAGTCAAGGTGCTGGCAGGGCCACGCTCCCTTCTGACACCTATAGGGGAAGGATGCTTCCTTGCTGTTCAGCTTCATTTGGCTGTCCATCTTGGGTCCTTCTAGGCTTGTAGGTGCATCACTCCTAACCTCTGTCTTCGTATGGCCTTCCTCCCTCTGTGTGTGTGTCTCTGGGCCCAAAATTTTCCTTTTTATAGGGATACCAGTCCAACTGGATTAGAGCCCACCCCAATGACCTCATTTTAACTTTATTACCCGAGAAGATCCTATTTCCAAATAAGGTTACTAAGGGTTAAGATTTCAACATATCTTTCTTAGAGGGACACACTTCAACCCAACACCCCCAAAATCTTTAAGAAATGCTATAGCTCTGAAACAAAACAAAGAATGGGTTCCCATGACCAGAATAACAGCCAAATTCCTTAGCATATTCTGAAGGGTGCACCCCACTCTCCAACCTCTTCTACCACGTTCTTCCACATTTCAGTGGCCTTTCTGGTCTTTAATCATAACCTCTGTGTCTTTTTCTTCTGACGGGGATATTGTCCCAGCTCTTCAAAAAGCTGGTTCTTGCTCATCAGTGAGGTCTCTGCTTAAACGTCGCCTACTTTTAAGAGGCCCTTTCACACTTTCCTAGCCAAGGTGAACACCTCTCCCACCCGGCCATTCTCCATCACATCCCCTCACCCCATCTTTTCCTTCACCAAACTTTCATTTTCTGAAATTGCTTTGGTTATTTATTGTTTCCTTATTGTTTACCTCCATGAGGACAGAGGTTTAGTCTTCTTCCCTGTGGTTTCTCAAGCACAAAGAACAGCACCCGCGCGTGGCAGCGTTCCACGCGCGCTTTCTGAACGTACGGACACGGAGGCTCTCGCAGGCGAAAAAGCTGAGAATACAAGAAGGCACTGCAGATCACAGCCAGTGTCCTCCTTTATTCAGAAAGTCGGCAACGGTACCGCTCGACAGCTACCACGAGTAATACTGGGATATCCCTTGCGTGTGAGGATCACAGTAATAACTCACCATCACCAAAGCACATGTTTTAAACGGCTTCTCCAGAAGCGGATAAGGGATATTCGCTGAGTCATTACACTGTCTCACCCAGTCCTCCTGTGATCATCCACATGCTTTTATGGGCTCTCTGACCTGGGTCTTGAGCGTGGCCTGGGGTTTCCTTTGTGTGAAACCTCTCAAACCCACAACCTTGGCCTCATTAACACCATGTTGTAACCAACAGAGTTAATCAGCCACAGCCATCGTCAGAATAGCTGCAGACAAACGAAGTCGTGTCAAACATTTCCTCGGATGTGTAAGGCTGCTGCTGTGTTCCTACTCTGGGGCTTGTGTTTCAGCAGATTAAAATAATATGATACTCTTACAGTTTTATAGAGCGCAGAGCAACAACATAGTATGTGAGCCGTAACTGCTGTTTGGTCTGTGGGCCCGAGCACCCTCCATGAAACGCACCGCCAGTTTCCTTCTGCCAACACTGGACACCTGCCTGTTCAAGTCACGCCGCTGCCGCAGTCACCTCAGCGGAATGAAAGAGCTTCTGAAAGGGCTCCAGGCACAAGTAAGTAAACTAAACACCAGGGGTGGGGAACACCCCTGCCGGATGCAAGCTGCGTCTTCCCCGCATCTACTTTGAGTCAACAAAGCTTTGCAATCCCTGCGCTTTCCCACGGGTCCTTCTCTGCAAGCCCCCATTGGCAGCAACCATAACAACACTGGCTCAGTTTTAGGGTCAAACGCCGTCAGGATTTCAGTCTTCTTCCTGTTGGCTGAAGCCACTTATCAGACTTCCCTCCACAGGGACTTAATTCGGTGACACTGGGTCACAGAAGGCTGAACTACGCTGTTCTAAGAGCATCAGAGGTGTCCTGAACTTCAGATTCCTTTGGAGCCGTTGGTGAGCGCTGTTCCTCAGGCGGGGCCTCTCTGCCCTTGACTTACTCCAGGCAGCTGGATACAATCAAGAGACCATCCTTGTCACTTCATCTATAACTCTGCAGCTGACTACAGGATCAAAACGGAGTGGGGCCGAGCAGGATGGGCCCTCTCTGATCGAGCCCCAGTGTAGTACGAAGTCGATTATGTAGACAGTAAAGCATCTTCCCAGCCAGAAGAGCGAGAACTCTAATTCCACCCCCTCTCCTCATGGCTACCCACCTCCCACTCTAATTCGGCTTTTTTCTTTTTACCTCAGGGAAATGCTCCAGGGTCAGCCTTTTGTCATTACTAACAGATGCCTTTATATATTGCAGTGCGGGCATCTGAAACTTCACACGATATCCCTGGAGTTCTAGTAACAGTGCTTCCACAGCTCTGCTCAGGTCACTAAGCCATTACTCGATGGTTTGCCTGCACTGCTGAAGTCCTCTGTATAGACTGTCCTCATCTAATTTTTTTAATGTTTATTTTTGAGAGAGAGTGAGAGAGTTAAGAGAGAGGTGGGGGGTAGAGAGAGGGAGGGAGGGGCAGAGAGAGAGGGAGACACAGAATCCTTACATTTAGGAGCCAATTCCACATCACTGTTTAAACAAGGTAATACCATGCTGTTTGCTTCCACTCAAAGGTTTACAAACTTGGTCCTGACCACCCCTTACCTGGCTTATGGAAATGTGTTCTTCTCTGAACTCCCAGCTATGCTCACTGAGCTGTTTTCAGAGTTATCTATCTCCCCTCTCTCTCCCTCTTCCTCTCTCCCTTCCTCCCTCCCTCCAACTTCCTGAGGTCTTCTGTGGCTTCCCAATGCCAGCTGATCAAACTAAGACCGTCCACCTTTGTTTCAAAGGCACAGGAGGCAGCCTAGATCACCTGCTACAGAAAGTGCACCAAGAGGATCTGGCTAAAGCAGATCCAGGCCTCGCCCCGCCACTGAGGAGTTGTGCAAGCAAACTCCTCAGGTTGTCCTGCTTTCGTTTTGCCATCTGCAAAAGAGGGGCTGGATTAAATGACCTCTAATGTCCTTTCAGGGCTAAAATCTTCTATCTTCTTCCTCACTGACATACTCCCAAGGAAACTAACCCAGCTGTGATCAGTTGCGAGTTGTAAGTCTCTAAAGTACACGGCCCGCATTATTTAACTTTGGTTTAAAGTACCGTTCACATATGGGTACCCAACAAATGTTCCTGAAAAGAGGCTAGCTAATGCACTATATTCCAAGCTAACTTGGAGAGTGCATTTTAAACCCAGGGTGTGTGCTAACCACAGATTCAGGAAACAGACCGGGGGGAGCAGGGGGAAGGTGTAACAACAGGTGGTACCCATCTGGGCTATGCAATTATGAAATCACGGGTCAGCTTTAGGAGAAAAGCAACTCTCTGAAGGGGCTGCTATAGTCATCACAGTTCAAAGACACAGTTCCACAGGGATATTGCTACTGGGTGAGAGGGATACCACATGTATCAGGAGTCAGGAGCCCAGACAGACGAAGAAGCAGTGAGGGAAATGTGGGAAATATGGATCCAAGGCACATCAAACCGGGCTGGGGTTTCACTTCTGTCCTTGTACACGGCCCCTGGGTTGTGTCCATCCCTAACCATCAGAGTGGAACAGAACCCCACACGCGTGGTCACACGCCTGGGTCAGCGGAGGCAGGGCTGCCAGGATCCTGACTTTCGAACATCTTTGGATTAGTGGCCCTTCTTCCCTCAGGCCTGTCCTGCATGCTGCCCAGATGGGAGAGGGCTAGCTGGCTGCATGCCAATTCCTGGCTAGTTTCCACAGAAGGGCCAGTTATCGGATTCACTCTCAGCCCTCCAGGAACAAAGCTCACCTTTTATATTTGGAATTTCCTGAAAAGAAGTAGACTGGGGCTTGAGTTGACTGGCTTCATTTTCAGCTCGTGCTTTTTTTTAATTTTTTTAAATGTTTATTTATGTTTGAAAGAAAAAGAGCGTGGGCAGGGGAGGGGCAGAGAGAGAGGGAGACACAGAATCCGAAGCAGGCTCCAGGCTCCAAGCTGTGTGCACAGAGCCCGACGCGGAGCTCAAAGTCGCAAACTGTGAGATCACGACCTGAGCCGAAGTCGGACGCTTAACCGACTGACCACCAGGCGCTCCTCAGCTCATGCGTTTTAGTCACACCGGTGGTTGGTAGTTTTCGTTGGTAGTTTTCTCTTTTTGCCAAAAAGCCAAAGAGCCTCCATCCACACCCGGGATGCAGTTAAATGCCAACGCTAGACATCTAGAGTGAGGGAGCCCTAAGCTGTCACCTGGAGTTCCCTGATGCTGGTTGGTTTTGACAAATACATGTACATGCTGTGTTAAGTATTAAGATTTACCTGTTGGATCACTTCAGTCTGCCTGAGAGACCATTCCAATCCGAGGCCAGGGTTTGCTTAAAATAAGCCAAGCAGCAAAGCCAGGATCATGGGGAGGCTTCTGGGATTTGGGCAGCCATTCTACTTGCCCCAGTCTGGCTGAAGGTCAGTGCCTTGGTGCTGGGAGACATGCTCTCCCGTTCCTTTCGAGTTCTCTCTTCGGACTCGGGGCAGTGACGAAGGCAAAGAGACAGGCTGGGGTTGGCCAGAGTTGAGAGAGTGTACCATTAAATCCCGCAATGGTAACCACAATTAAGAAGACCCTGCTGGAGGAGCTGGCTTTGAAACATTCTCCTCATCCTGATCTGTACCATCTCACCCGATGGCACAACCAGGGGTCTTCTGTGGATGGTAAGGAGAAGACTCACGCTTTGGCAGTCCGAGCTACTGGCCCCTACCCAGGCCACTTCAGACATCCGCAGCTGGAGACCATGTGGAAGGCAGAGCTCATTCTGTGCGGCTCCCTCGCCGTACAGATGAGAAAACAGCTGGAGAAGAAGAGGCCCTCCCAACGTTACATTGTCAGTTCGAGCCGAAGCTGGAGCCTAACTCCCAGCCTGGGCATCTGTTCATGAAGTCGCAGGATTTCCCACTCTTCCGAGGCTGAAAAGCGCCTCATCTCCCCACACTCAGCGCCCCACTTGGGAAACAAAGAAGTCAGGTGGTGCTGTCTGGAATGGCATTCGGGACCGGTGTTCTACACGAGTGCTAGTGCAGACACGGGAAGAGTCACGCACGCGTACTGACCAAGCTGAGGGTAGAACGGGTAGGGAGAGGAGGTGGGGACACCCACAAAACCCTGTGCTCCCCCCTGGCATTCGTCTTCTAAAAGCTGAAGGCTCTTCATGAATGTGGTTCCCATTTAGCAAAGAAAGCCACATGCTCACACCATTAAGAGAAGGAAGTCCTGTCAGCCGTGCAGCAAACTAGTGAGACCCCACAGATGACATCCGTGGGTCTGCTGGATCCTGGTGATCGGTGAGGCTCAGGACAGAGAAGGAAATACAAGCAAAAAGCAGCTGAATGAAAGATTAAACTCCACTACTATCTTTCACGAGGCAACGAATCTCCCGAGAGAGAATAACAAAGAGAAGGAAAGACGTGAGTTTGAGGGGACGGGAGGGGTAAGGGATGGGTCAGGACTGGGTCGTGGGTTTTCCAATCTCACACTCCTCAGGACACACTAAACATGAAATCATTTTTATTTCCATGACCTCAGCTCGGGGTGGGGGGGACGGGGGATACTATTTCTACGTCTGGTCCCATGGGATTGTTTAATAAAGTTAAAAGAAGAAAAGTGATAAGTCAAATGGCTACTCTCTTTAAATCCTTTAAATCGAGTGGAAAACGGAAACTTTAGTTTTTATGAATAACGATTATTGAGGCTTCAGAATTTCCAGTTGATTTTGGTGAGGCTCAATTTAAAAGACAGGGGACCAAAGATACGAGCTCTGTCCAGTAAGGGGGAACTCTCCTTACTTCAGGTCACTGCCCTGGTGACTTCCATCGCCTAGCAATCGGGGACACTACTACAAAACTGGCCAATACTTTGTTCTCGTCTCACCGTGCAAAGGGAAGAAGTGGCACTGACCATAAACTCCGTAATCCTGGCTGAAGCATCAGTGTGGTTCCAAACTGATTATGCATGAATTAATTCAGCATAATGCCCTCCTTATACGTCTGCTTAAACCCCATAATGTCCTGGTAGGGAATCAAGCAGCTGAGGGACTCTTTCAAATTATTTATTTATTTATATCCCATGCATTTCCAAAAAATGCATTTCCTTACAATAAAAGGCAAAAACTAAAATAAAGTCCAAACTGTCAGGGCGCCTGGGTGGCTCCGGTTAAGCATCCGACTTTGGCTCAGGTCATGATCGCATGGTCTGTGGGTTCGAGCCCTACACCGGGCTCTTTGCTGACAACGCAGAGCCTGGAGCCTACTTCAAATTCTGTGTCTCCCTCTCTCTCTGTCCTTCCCCCACCTGCTCTCTTTGTCTCTCAATAATAAATAAAACATTTAAAAAAAAATTCTTTTTAAAGTCCAAACTGTCAAAACAAAGGATGTCCTCAACAGCATTTTTTTAAAAATTCAGACTCATTCCATCTACTGTTAAGAATATTAATCCTAATATCAAGTTCTAGAAAGGCAATCTAGCAGCAAGCTAAAATCATAAAGTTTGGGGATAGAGAGATATGCGTATTCCTATTTGTCAATTAATCTATACATTCAATTCACAGATACTTACTGAGTCTCTACTATTTTTTAATCAAATATTTTGAGATAATTGCAAATTCGAAAGCAGTTGTAAGAAATAATGAACAAAGAGCCTGTGTACTGTTTACCCAGTTTCCCCCAATGGCAACATCTCAAAACTACAGTGTGATATCACATGATACTGACACTGACACTGACACAGTTAAGATACAGAGCTTTCTCCGCCTGATCTTTTATAGACACCCTCCCCCTCAATCACTGGCAACCACTAATGGGTTCTCCATTTCTATGATTTTATAATTTCAAGAAGGTTATATAAATGGAATCACGTAGTATACAACCTTTTGGGATTGGCTTTTTTCACTCAGCATAATTTTTAGGGACTGTCTTACAATCCAAAGAATGTATACAGGGGCGCTTGGGTGGCTCAGTCGGTTAAGCGTCCGACTTCGGCTCGGGTCACGATCTCGCGGTCCGTGAGTTCGAGCCTCGCGTCGGGCTCTGGGCTGATGGCTCGGAGCCTGGAGCCTGCTTCCAATTCTGTGTCTCCCTCTCTCTCTGCCCCTCCCCCGTTCATGCTCTGTCTCTCTCTGTCTCAAAAATAAATAAACGTTAAAACTGAAGAGGTCCGTGACTTAAGAGGGAAAAAATGCAGTATTAAAAAACAACAACAACAACAACAAAAAAAACGAAGAATGTATACAAAAATAAAGCATGTATCTTATTATTAAGGGCCTAATCGTTTAGAAAAGCTAGTGACATATGCACAAAAAGCTAGACATGAAAGAAAGCAAGGACACAGGAGAAAGCACAAAAGTGAGTTAAGAGGACGGTAAGATTACTTCTGGGTTGCGGGTGGGAGACCAGGGAATAAGGAAAAGGCTTCATGGATTTCATTTTAAGAGAACTACAAAGTGAGGGTTGAGATTCCCACTGCCCCCAACCAGGTAGGTAATTAGTACAAAATTACTCTTTGCTATGTGTTTATTAGCAGGCCAGCAAGTAGACAACCTCTACGTGGATTCTCTCACTGAATACAGAAGAGGGGATCATTTAACTTTGAACAACAAGTAATTTTACTCTCAGAAACTGTATGTTACAGAAAATTCAATGTCCGAACACATTAAGTTCACTCATTCAGTCAATAAATATTTACTGAGCATCCACTATGTGTTAAGCACTAGGCACGGAGTAGTAAACAGGGCAGACACAATCCTGCCTGAATGGGCTACTCTGAATTAGGGGAGTTTTTCAATCTAGCCCCAGAGATCTAGGCCGTGGGTGTAATTAGGGGCCTAGCTGTAAGAAGGGAGCAGAGGGTCAACAGGACCTCTGCCCCAACCCTCACATCTTCAGTCCAACTCAAAGGCTGGTTGGGAAACTAGGAACTAAGGTTGCCAATGCCTGATCTAAACCCGTCAACAGAGAGTAGCAAACATACAGCAATCACGATTAATGCGAACCCTAGGCACCAACTTGCGAGCACCAAGAAATAAATCTGATCTAAGAGGGGAGCCGTAAACATTACACTGACTAGTTCACCTTGCTTTCTAAAGACTCACTGTTCCTAGTCACGACCATTCTGAAGTCAGGGGACTACTCTGATCCTTTAAGCTTGCTTTCTTTTTATTCTTCCAAAATGTGGAATTGCTAGGTTTAATGCAGCAGCAATCAACAACCACGGTCTCCAATTCATGATTTTGCAAGCAAGTTTATAACTGGCAGTGAAGGACGCAGGTTCACACTGGGGAACAACACAGAATTTTCTTTGGAAAGCTACAGACGCTGCACCCCCCCCCCCGCCCGCCCAGCCCCCCAGATGCTGGGGACGCTCATGGCCTGGATGCTGCTATGGCTTTCGTTTCCCCTGGCCCTATGCCAAGGCCTGCCCACACACCTCCCTGAAGCAACTCTATCAAAATCAAGGCAGATAAGCAGCCCATGCAAGACGAATTCCCCATATCCCCAAATCATAAGCCAAATTCTGAAGCTCTGAATTCCTGGAGAAGCCAAAGCCTGTAATCAATCCCAACGAGACAACAGGCAGCTTTTGGAACAATAACCCTCAAACATATGGATCCTTTCAGGTTGGAATATCATTGCAGATATCTCCTTTTGAATGGGGGGGGGGGAGGGAAAGTATGCATTCTTTAAACCATCAAGTGTACCAACACCTCTTTAAAATAACTATCCCACATTATAAGCATTAGCTCTTTGAGGCACGGAGCCACAGAGCCAGGTGGGCCCTCTGGTGCCGCAGACGGGAGAGACGCGGAGGCTCGGTGGGGAGCACACAGGCCCAGGGGTGGAGAGGGCAGAAGAGCACCAGCACTGCCCCGCAAGAAATAAGCGCTTATGGAAAACATATTGAAACCGACTCACCTGCCTTATCTGGGGGGGGAAGTCAGTGAGGAGGAGACACCTCGGTGGGAAGATGTGCCAGCAGGAAGCACACTCCCCCTCTTTGGGACAGGGAAGATAGGATGTTTCATTAATGGCTAGGTAAATAAATTCTGAGCTTGTCATTTTAATTTGCTCAGTGGGGAAGAAAAAAGTGTCACTCTATTGTAATTCCCAACTGGGCACTCTTTTAAAATGCTCAGATCTTACTCCAGTGTTCAGCATAGATATTCGATTTCCTTCCCTTAATATTTGTTTGACTTATTCTCCAGTGGGGACTGGGCGCTTTAGAAGAGCTCTGAGAGGTCAAACTTCACCGCAGCTCCTCTCAGCACCTCCGTGGGCTCCTGGCCGCGGCTTCGGGTCCTCTTTCAGCAGCCCCGGCGGCAGCAGCGGCCCACATGCACGGCTTCCCCGGCTCCCGGGAGCCCCGGGTGTAAATCAGTGCAAGCTGGAGATAGGACAGACCTAACAGATTCCTCGGGACTCTCCTCCAGGCTGAAAACGGAGCCCGCAGCAATGAGGGACACCCCAGGGACAGAACTCTCTATGAAAGAGCCACAGTCTTCCACATGTCCCCTCTGAGGGAGGCTCTGACTACACCTTCTGGGCAGGGACAGTCACCGAAATGAGCCATCTGGCCTAGTCCTCTTCTGAAGACAACGGTCTTTATCTATAATGCCCACTCTTTGGGTACATAAGAAAGTGAACAACGTAAGGAAAGAGGGACAGATGTGTTTTTCAACATTCACCACTGTACTGATATTACGGCCGGACTCAGGAAATGTACTATCACTCACTCAGACATAATGCACAAGGTCCAAAGAGCTTACAGCCATCTACTTCTCCAGGTAATTGATGAGGAGGGCACACCACGAGTCCTAAGAAACATATAATTCTAAAAAGCTCCACTTAGGCTCTAGCTACACTGTAAAGCTTTAGTGTCAGACCCAGCACAAATGCTAATCCAGAACAGCTTTTGCAAGGTTTGACTTTGTGCGTGCCAGAAATGGGCCCAGCTCACAGTGAATCCCAGTGCCGGCGGCCATGAGGAGAGTCCATCCTTCAGAGAAGAGAAGGAAATACTGGAACCTCTCAGCCACCCACCAGGTCAGACGCTGTGAAAGCTCAAGGATCTGAGTCAGCCAAGAGGTCAAAGAATGGAAATCTACGGCACCGGTTCTTTCCGAAGGCTGAGACGGTTCCAGCAATTAGATTGTCCGCCCACTGCAAGGATATCCCTTGCATTTTGGGCCCTCCTTTAGGGACGTTCCCTTTTTTATCTGTCTTGGCTGTGTAAGAACTGAGTTTCTTGGTGCCCTAGATGAACCCTAAGGGTAAGCTTGCCCTAGAGCCCACGGCAGGATGAGTTCCATGTGCCATCAAGGAAAACTCTTCTGAAGTCAGCCTCCTGTATTCCCAACAAACCAGAGCACGTCGTAAGATTTAGGGCTCTGGCTTACATCTAGGGAGGAAAGCAGTTAACTTATCAGAAGGATCATAACCACAAGTCTGTGAGAAACAATCTTTAGACCCAGCCCAACACTTGTTTTACATTTATTTGTTCCCCCGGCTCAGTATCTGTGGCACTTTCACTGGCAGAAAGCTTGGAGAGAAATGAAGAGGACAGAGATAGTCTCTCTCTCTCTCTTTAAATTATCTGCTAGAGGTTACCGTGAAGGCTACTCTATGATAGGCTGTCTTCACCTCTCAGCTCCTCTAGCAAGGAGAGAAAAAGTGGGATAGTTTACTTAGGATCACAGATTACACCATCTGTCTGCTCTCCCTGGATGAATATAGAAGTATCTCCAAATTCTACAAATTCTGTTTCAAATGTAACTGTTATACAGAGCCTCAACTCTGGAATTCTTCAATTAGCCAAGCTCCCTCATCACAAATTAAATGCGAGCTATGGGGAAGCCTGTCTTCTTCTCTTTGGTTCTTTAATCCACTTGAACATTAAGTCTATAGACTTCCCACCTCTATCCACCTGGCCTTCGCTGTCTGTAGTGTCTGTTGTTTCGCATTCATCCTGTGATCTGACTGCTTTGGACCAGACACTCGTACAAACCTACAATCCTTCTTTTTACCACTTCTTAAGCTTTTCAGCTGGCCCTACGTTGTGTAACCAAGCTAGCTTCCGTTGTTAACCGAGGCACAACTTCCTCCCTCCTCAGGTCAATCTGCTTCTCGCCGACCACACACACCGAGCTCACTCTCCCCTTGGTGCCTTTCCTCTCGGTTCTTCCTATACCAGGAGAGCCACTCAGAGATGGTTGTATGTCGTCCAGAAAAAAAGTGGAGCATTCTAAGCTATCTTGCTGTCTTGCCACGATTCTTTGAAAGTATGTACTTGCCATTACCCCAGGGAGTTATGAACAAAATAATACAACTAAATTCTCAAAATTCATTAGCACCCAAGAGGTTCAACCAGCCTCTGCCACCTACGGATACCCAGCCAGTGAAAGGAAGGCATCAGCATTTTTGTGCGCCTAGCAACACACAGCCACTCTAAGCCAATTCCCATCCGCACACGAAGTACTGACTTTATAACCAGTATTATTAGCCAAGAGCGTTTCACATCTCTCAGGTGAAAAATGTTCAGCGCTTAAGTGCTACTAATAATTTTTATGGTTGGAAATGAGGATCAAAGTATGAAAGGAAAAATAAATTCACGGGTTCATACATTCGGCCAAGTCCGCCTGGCTCATTTTCTGCCACATGTTTGAAACTCTCTTAAAGGCGGGGGAGGGGAGGAGGAACAAGTTGCATTTTATTTCCCAGCTCTTTAGGTCTGGAATAAAAGCAGCCAGACTTAGGGGGGGGAAAAATCACACTCAAGTAACACTATACGCTGCTACTGCTCCCCCAGGGTTTCCTTGCAAATGAGTATCAAGGACTCAATAGATACTTTCCTGGTAAAATACATAAACAGATAAATAAATTATCCCAGGCTGAAAAGAATTCCCACATCTGGTAGCTCACTAGAGCTTGTCAAACAAGTCAGAAACACGCAGGGCCAGAGAAGAGCATTCTTCAGCTCCTGATTTCAGGGCTGGAGAGGGAATGTAACATTTCCCAAACCCTCTGCTCTCCAACAGGGAGTGTGACCCATATAAACAGGCAAGTGACCCCTGTGTTTTCTTCCAATTAAACAAATAATGATCCACAGTATTAGGTCTCGAATCCAAACGTCTGTGGGCTCAAATCACTGCCACTGGAAGGAAAGAGGGCTCTCGAACACGGCCTGGCCTTCCGTGCCCAGGGCCTGCTGTGTTGCACCTGCAGGGGGATAGTCCACGCCCATGGCACATCTTGAAGAGGTCACCGCCCTCTCTGCACCTCTGTCTGCTCGGCAACAAAGCATCAGGTGACAGGATGATCCCTAAGGTCCCTTCACGTTCTGGCATTGTGTTTCTCTAAAACAGCCTTCCAGCCGGGGTGCTGTGAACGGTCACCGGGTGCACAGTGATCCCCACCCTCTCGGCCAGTCTACGTGCCTCGGGAGACAGGGCTAACATGACCTAGCTGTGCTCTGGTGAGCCGCCTTCTGGAAAAGGGTTCTAGATCCACTCTCTCTCACCTCTTACACTAGCCCCACCTTTCCCTCTCTCGCTTTGGGATGCACGCAGCCTGTGAGCTGCCCTTTGGTCTCTGCCCTAGTTCCTCAGGCACGCCCTGGAGCCCGCCACTCCAAAACGGTCTCTGCACATCGATGGTTCCAACCCTCTGACAGATGCGCTACCTTAAAATGCCCTCACGTCTGTGAAAACCGTGCTGGGACTCTGTGCCTGAGTAGGTGCTAGGCCTCAGAAGGGGTGTGGGCAGAACCGCGCCCACAGCAGGCCTGGGCTCCCCCTTCCGGTAACTGCCGTATTCTCCCCTCGGACTCCCCTGGATCCTCCCTCGTGCGAGCTTTCCACATTTCACAGGGAAGGGAAGGGGTTTGTCACTTTATATAAAGGCACAGAAGTTGGATGCTTTTCCACATGCAACCACACCGTACTGCTCTGCCTGTACTTCTTATCCCTCAGATTCGTTACACCCAAAGGGATTGCAGGAAGTCATCTGGTCTATTCTTCTGTCTCCTGGCAGCACTAGTAAAACCACTCTAGAGGCTGGAAAGACTGCTGGCTTCCTCCTTCTGAAAAATTCCCAAATGGGGAGATGCTTCTGTCTCTCCAGATTTCTCAAAAAATTCTTTGGAGCCACAGTAAGAAAGGTCTGTTGCTGGTTTCTCTTTGGTTCTCACATATTAAATACTGTATTTAAACTTTTTTTTTTTTTTTTTCAATTTAAACGAGGGTAGTGAATTTACTACAGAAATGAGAAAGGCTTTGGGAGAAAAATAACAGAAGAATTGGAGATGCCTATTATAGAGAAGAACAAGCACAGGGATGATTATATTAAAATTAAAAAGTTTCCCCGTGGAGAATAAACTGATGGTTACTGGGGGGAGGTGGGTGGAAGGATGGGCTGAACAGGTGACGGCGATTAAGGAGTGCTGGGTGTTTTATAGAAGTGGGAAATGACTATACTGTATACCTGAAAATAATACTACACTGTGTGCTAACTGGAATTTAAATAAAAACAAAAAAATAAATTAAAAGCACCGAGATAACTGATCTTACCTAATTGGCCCCATAAGATCATTACATCTACAACTACAGAATATAAACTCATTTAAAATTTTAACGTTTTTTTAGAATTTATTTTTGAGAGAGAAAGAGAGACAGAATGAGAGCAGGAGAGGGGCAGAGAGAGAGGGAGACACAGAATCTGAGGCAGGCTCCAGGCTCTCAGCTGTCAGCACAGAGCCTGATGCAGGGCTCGAACCCACAAACTGTGAGATCAGACCTGAGCCGAAGGCGGATGCTCAACCAACTGAGCCACCCAGGTGCCCCTACAGAATGTAAACTTATTTTAGGTGCACACAGAACATTTACCAAAATAGACCTTTCATTGGACCATCCAGTCGCAGTAAATTTCAAAAATAATGAAACCATATGTAGTATATGACCATAGTAGAATCAAATGAGAAATCAATTAAGAAAAAGATAACTTTAAAAACTGGCAAAAGTAAGCACTATACTTTTATATGACTATGGGTCAAAGAAGATTCTACAATAGAAATAAAATATTTTAAACTTAAGGATAATAGAAATATGAAATCAAGACTTGGGAATAAACCTAAAGTAGTAATTACCAAGAAATTTACAGCTTTAAATGCATACATTATAAAAATAAATACTGAGATCTAAGCTATCAAAAGACTAGAAAAATAACAGCAACTTAAATTCATGAAAGTAAACAAAGAAACTAATCAAGAAAAGTTAAAGATAAAACAAATACACAATAAAGAAAAATCAACAAAATCAAAAGCTGACCCTTTGCAAAGATTATGACCCTGCTCTACCTGTAACAACACTGATCAAGAAAAAGAAAACAAAAACCACCAACACCAGGAGTGAAAAAGAAAACATCATTCCAGATCTCTAGACTTTAAACAAGATAAGACCCATGACGGCTTTATAGCAATACATTTTACAATACAAATGAAATGAAGAGATTTCCTGAAAAACATAATTTATCAAAAATGAACACGACAAGAAATAGGAAGTCTGAACAGTGCTGGAGTCATTAAAGAAACTGGGTGTGTAATTCATATGCTAGAGAGCTGGCTGAGAACAGAGGGAACATCGAATGGGCGGTGTAAGGAGAAAGTTATAAATATCAACTATGCTCTCACGACCAAGCTATTATAGGTACAGAGACCACTGTAGCTATGCAGATTTTCTCCTTTCCTTGTGTGTGTGTGTGTGTGTGTGTGTGTGTGTGTGTGTACCAATTTCTTTGTCTCCTTCTCCAATTACTATTTGACATAAGAATTTCTGCTACAATTTATTCAGTTTGTACAATGTACGTAAATTTATACAACTCTTTGGATGTCTGTGGCTTCTTCAGCTCTTGAACCTGTGAGTTTAATGTCCTTTGCCAAATTTTGGAAGTTTTCAGTCATTATTTCTTCGAATATTTCCTCTGCCCCACATTCTTTCTTTTCTCTTCTCCTTCTGGGACTCTGATGACCCAAATGTATCTTTTGTGATTGTCCCATAAGTCCCTGAGGCTCTCTGTTCATTTCTTTTTTTCAGTCTATGTTCCCTCTGTTGTTCAGATTGGGTAATTCCTACTGATTTATCCTCAAGTTCACTAATTTTTTCCTGTTATCTTCATTCATCTACTGAGCCCGTCGGTGAATTTTAAATTTTGGTTTCTGTAATTATCAGTTTTGAAATTCC
The DNA here is from genome assembly GCF_007474595.2 of Lynx canadensis. NCBI lineage: Eukaryota > Metazoa > Chordata > Mammalia > Carnivora > Felidae > Lynx > Lynx canadensis. The sequence goes on along the minus strand of NC_044312.2, from coordinate 96,937,158 downwards.
CATATGGTTGTTCTTTATATCTGTTTCTTTGCTGCAACTTTCTATTTTTCCATTTGTTTCAAGAGTGCTCATAAGTGCTTATTAAATCATCTTTTATGATAGTGGTTTTAAAATCCTTGTCAAATAATTCCAATATTTGTATCATCTTGGTGTTGGCATCTGTTGACTGTCTTTTCTCATAAAAGTTGCAATTTTCCCAATTCTGGTATGATGAGTAATTTTGAATTGTACCCTGAACATTTTGAATATTACTATGAGACCCTGTTCCTTTTAAGTTTCCATATTTTATCAGGGAGTTTAGGTTCAGAATTTATGCCCTGACCCACCTTTGTGGGCTGTGGATCGAGTAACAATTCAGTCTTCAAAGACTTGATAGTGCTCTTCTGGTCTGCCCAACTTGGGTGTTACCAGGCGCTAATACCTGAAACCTGGTTGGTATTCTATACCACTGTTCATTTTTCGAAGCTTTTGCTGTGTTGATTCTAATTAGTTCCGTGCATGGGCTGCTTTGAAGGGAGAGGTGGGAGTGCCCCCAGGACTTTACACACAGATTTAGAGAATCCCTTTTCCAGCTTCCTCCTTTCCTTAATCTTCCCTCCACTCTCTGGCTGGGAAGGGATGAGGTGCTACTTCTTTGCTCTCTGAACTACCAGCAAAAGTCAGCCAGTGGCCCTTTGCGGAGGTCTAAGGCCCAGCACTGGGGGAGGGGGAAGGCTCTCTTCCCAGCATGTAGGTTCTAATGACCCCAACCACTTCCTTCCTTTCCTTTGTTCCTCATGTCCTAGAGTTATCATCTCTTTATACTTCCAGGGTTCCCTTTTGCTCTCTCAAGCTCTCTAATACCCTGTATCAGAAATTTTCATATATTAAATCCATTCTATTGAAACAACTAGTATGGATTTGTTTTCCTGACTGATATGGATTCTTGCTTGTGAATATTAGAATAACAAAGAAAACGTTCAGGTGTTTTTATCTTCCCCACAAGGAGATTTCAACAAATTGGTTTGAATGGTACACAGCCAAAAATAAGAACAGCTATATATATAATGATCATTATAATTCTATATACTGTAACTGGTTCTCTCTAAGCCCAGTTATATAATGAAATCTTTACAGGTGACATGGTATGGTGAAAATACCACTAAAATGAGTTTAAGCCCTATTAGTGCCAATTACTAACTGGGTGACACCGGGTAAGTCACTTAAGGGCTTCATATATAGATTACAGGTGGGCCTTACCCATAACGTGAGGAAGCTAGATTATCTCTAATTTTCTTTATTCTTCACTTTCTAATTTTCTTTCCAATACCTTATATTCTTAAGAAATCACCAGTAAAACCATCTGGGCCTAGAGTTTTCTTTGCAGGAAGATTTTGATAACAATTTCAGTTTTTTAATAGAGAATTATGTATATACATATATTCTATTTAATTTTACATACGCTGTGATTTCCAAAGAATTCTTACTTTCATAAAAATTTTAATAGTATCCTCTTAGTGTTCTTTTAATGTCTGTAGGATCCATAATGTCAATCCTTCTTTAATTCCTTTTCACTCCTGACAATGATAATTTGTGTTCTCTTTTTTTTGAGTGTTCTGGCTAGGGGCTTACCAATTTTGTTCATTCTTTCAAAAGGTCAGTTTCTGTATCTGTAAATTTTCTCTGTTGGTTTGTTTTCTACTTCATCATTAGCACTTCTTTTACTCTTTCCTTCCACTTGCTTTGGGTTTAATTTACTCTTCCTTTTCAAAGTCGTTAAAGGTGGAACAAACTTTAGGTGTTGCTTTTAGACGTTTCTTCCTTCCGAATACAAGCATTTAATGCTATAAATTTCCCCTAAGAACCACTTTAGTTGCATCCCACAAATTTTTGTCAGCTTTGAAATGGAATTTACTTACAATAAAATCACCAAATTTAAGTGTGTTTTGACAAGCGTATATAGTCATAAAACCACCATCACAAAGTTTAGAACGTTTCCATTGTCTGAAAAGTTCCTTTCTGTTCTTTTCTCGTCAGTCTCATCCACTACCCCTGGCAACATAGTTTTTTCTACTCTAGAACTTCATGTACATGGGCAACACGTATAGGAAGTACTCTTTGGTATCTGGCTTCGTTCACTTAGCATAAGGATTCTGACACTTTTCCAGGTTGCTCCATATATCAGTAGCCCATTTCTTTTTCTTGCTGAGTAGCATTCCATTGCATATATTCCACAGTTTGCTCTTCCATTTGCCAGCTGATATCTACAGTTCGGGATCTTATGAATAAGGCTGTAAACATTGAGTACATGTCTTTGTGTAAAGACATATGTTTTTATTTCTTTTGGAAGCTGCATCATATGAAAAGTATACGTTTAACTTCATGAGAATCTGCAAAACTGTTTTCCAAATTAGTTGTACCAGTTCGCATATTTACCAGTAACATGTGAGAGTTCTAGTTGCTTCATGGCCTCATCAACACATGGCATTGTCATTGTTTTACATTTTTTTTAGTCATTCTACTGAGTATGTAGTGGTAACTCACTGTGCTTGTATTTTAGAATTGCCCTAATGACTATGATGTGGAGGACTTTTTCGTATGTTAGTTTATACCTACATATCTTATCTTCCTTTGTGAAGTAACTGCTCCAATCTTTTGCCCATTTTCTTTTTTACTGACTTCTTTGTCTTCTTCTTCCTGAGTTGTGAGGGCTCTTTATATATTTTAGATACAAGTTCTTTACCACATGTATGTTCTGAAAATATTTTTCCCAATATAGGACTTTCCTTTTTAATTTCTTAGAAGTGTCTTTTCAAGTGTGGTAATTTTGAGGAAGTGCAACCTATCCATTTTGGTTTCTTTTGTAAGTCATGCTACTTGTCTCCTATTTAACAATAAGTGCTTAGCTTCAATGCGCTATGATTTTCTCTTCTGCTTTCTTTAAGAAGTTTTGTAATTTTAGTTCTTATATTGAGGACTAGTTAAATTTTTACATACACTGTGAGGTGAGGGTCATGATTTATTTTTCTTTGAGATAAGGATATCACATTGTTCTAACACCACTTAGTGAAAAGACTCTCCCATCTCTATTGAATGGACTTGGGTCCTTTGTCAAAAATTAATGACATACACGTGTGCTCTACTTCTGGACTCTTTATTGTGTTTCGTTGATGTGTATAAGTTGACAACAATACCACAGTGTCTTGATTACTGTAGCTTTATAATAATTCTTAAAATGAGGTAGTCCTGAAACTTTGTTCTACTTCCCAAAATTGCTTTGGCTTTTTCAGGTCTACTCTGCTTCCATTTGAATTTTAGAACAAGTCTGTCAATTTCAATTAAAAAAAAAGAAAAAAGAAAAAGCCGTCTGGGATTCTGACTGGGATTGCTTTGAATCTACAGAACAATTTGGGGAGAAATTACACTTTTGAATGTATACATAGGATACAGCTTTCCATTTATGCAGTTGTACTTCAATTTCTCTCAGCAACATTTTGTAGTTTTTACTGAACATATCTGGCACACATTACCTTCAATTTTTCCAGCATTTTTTTACACATTTGCGTGAATATAATTTTTACGGCTTTTTGGAAATAAGATTTGACATACGATAAACTAAATCTATTTGAAGTGTATAACTTGATACGCATAATTTGGTATGTGTACATCTATATACACAGTAAAATCATCATCCCAGTTAAGATAATGAACATATCCATAACCCCTAAAAGCTTTTTTGCCTGTTATTCTCCCTCTTTTCACAGCTTGACCCTCCCCACTCCTAAGTGTGGCAACCACTGATCTTTCAATCACTGAAAATTAGTTTGTATTTTCTAAAATTTTACGTAAAGGTAATCATAATATATGTTCTTTTTCATCTTGCTTCATTCACTCATCATAATTATTATTAAACACATCCATGGTATGTCTCCATAGCTCATTCATATTTATTACTGAGTAGTATTCTATTGTATGGATATACCACGATTATTCATTCAGATTGGACATTCTGTGTTTTTCCTGTCGTTTCCAGCTTTTACAAATAAAAACTGCTATGAATATTGGTGTACAAGTATTTGTGTATATGTGTGCTCCTATTTCTCTAGGGTAAATCTCTATATGAAGAATGGTGGGTCACATGGTAGGTATATGCTTAGCATCTGAAATTCCAAATGGTTTTTCAAAATGGCTGGATCCAGACTGTGGATCACGGTGGATGGGCACGCACGCCGGAGTAACTTATTCCATAGCTTTCATGTGCATGCTGGTGATAAAGGTTTGTTTATTCATCAACTATTACTGAGTAACCACTGAATGGAATAAACCGGGTCAGGCATAGAGATAAAGCAATGAACAAGACAGCCATGATTCCTGCCCTTGTGGGGCTTACATTCTAGAAGAAAAGCAGACATTAAACAATATACTTCACAATTAATTATTTGCTTACAAAGAGGTAGAGTGCTCTGAACCTAACCTCCCTGAAAGCTTCTCTGAGATAGCAACAATTGAGCTGAGTGCTGATGGATGAGTAGCAATTAATAAGATAGATATAATCCAAATGCACTGTGCTCAGCACAAGAAAGTAGCTCTGGGTTCCAACGTAACTCCCCTTGGACATAAATTTTTGTTAACAGATTTATTAATTCACTTTATCAGTCAGGCTTGCTCCCAATTCCTGCATGAAATAATCCCAGGCTTGGGCCAAAAACAAACAAACAAACAAGCAAACAAGCAAAAAACAGGATCAGGAGCCCCATCACCTTCTGTCTTTTGACTCAACACAAAAGTGGGTACCCTCTCTAGAACAGTAATGTCCCAAGAAGAATGGAAACAACAACCTTTCCCATGAACCACAGCGGAGTCATGAGTGGGATAATGGGAATAACCATAGTAGCCGCCATTACAGCAGCCAACATCGTGTCTTGTAAAGTGCAGAGGATACTGCCTACCACATAGAAGGAGCAGTCACTGAGCATTCTCTTTCCATGTGCTAGGCACTACGGAATTTTCTATGTACACAATAACCTAATGAAGTGGATATTGTTACTGCCATTTTATGCAAGAATAAAATAACATCCAGAGAGATTAAAAAACTTGTCCATGGTCATTAACTAGTCAGTGAAAGGGCAGGAATTCAGGTCCAGAGCTACCCTAACTTTGTCCATTATATTAACTACTATGCAAGAAATAACTTTTACAAAGTTACCCTAAAGCACCAATGGTAGGGATGCCTGAGAAACCTGTTTGTTTTCCTTAGCATCAGGATAACTCTGTGAGAGACAACTGATATGCTCATGGCTCTTCGTACTACTTTTGCAAACCAGTAGCCTCTGACAGGGTAAAATCTTAGAGGACAGCACAGTGTAGACAAACTTGGACTGAAATTCCAACTCTTCCACTCATTAGCTGTGTGACTGTAGATAAGTTATCTAACCTTCTTAGTCTTAGTAAAGAATGAGAAAAGCAGTAACTGTCTTGCAGGTTTGAGAAAAGATCGTAAGTAATATAAGAACACCCAGAACATTCACTGGAATACAGAGAGTAGTTATGAAAGTTCTCCTTCCACGGCATCTAGAGAAGATTCAGATTAATGTAGAGGAGGTGTTTTCCTGCCTGCCACTCCTCCAATAGGCAGGTACTTCCTTCAAGGTGATGTGGAATCAAACACAGGTCATCAGAGGAAAGAGCGGAAGAGGCTTGAAACAAACTCAAGGTTGAAAGAAATCCCAGGGTTCAATATACGTAACATCTTAAGATTTCAACTCAAGGTCAAAAGGAATACATTTAGTCCACCTTTCTTTCTTTTTTTAGAGAGAGAGCATGAGCAGAGACAGGGAAAGGGAGAGAGAGAGAGAGAGAGAGAGAGAGAGAGAGAGAGAGAGAGAGAAAGAGAGAGAGAGAGAGAGAGAGAGAGAGAGAGAGAGAGAGACTCTTAAGCAGGCTCCACTCCACGACAGTGAGATCATGACCTGAGCCAAAATCAAGAGCAGGACGCTCAACCGAATGAGTCAGCAGGTGCCTCAAGTCTACCTTTCTTTCACTAGACTTCATTTAGCCCAACTGAAAATACTGAGGAGGGAGCACTCTATCCATCTTGGCTATATCATTCCAAATGTTCCCTTTTATCCACCTCCCTTTCACCACAAAAAAAAAAAACCCACGAATATAGTCTGAAGCCACTATATGCAACAAAGAGAGAAAACACTGGCCAAAAAAAAAGGTCTTTTTGCCATGAGTTGGCTAGAGAAACAAGTAGGTAATTCTTTTTTTTTTTAAAATGGGAATGATAGTGTGCTACAAATCATCTAATATCCTAGATGTGATAATGTAAAAGACATCTCTGTGAATGAGAATAAGCCCAAAAAGATGACATACATATTTGATTAGCCACTCTCACGCCTTTCACCGGCCAGTAACTATACTGACTGTATCACACACCAGCCTAATTCACAACAATTTCTGTTACACTCAAACTTAAAAAAACAAACAAACAAAGAACTTGAGCTTTTAATTTTTGGTGGTGGTGACAGGGGGATTCCTATTTCTTCCCCTGAAAATCCACTTCTAGCTTAAGGGTTAGAAAATGAACTTCTATAATAAATATACAATATAGAATATATATTCATTTAATAAAATCTGAGTGCCAAATATGGCCTCATGTAATAACATTTCGTGATTTCTTAGAACCTTAACTTCAGCAAACCCCGAGTCAACTACAAAGACGGCTGCCTCTCTCATGGGCAGGACAAGTGTAGGGGACAGACCGCACCACTTTCCCTGTGTCGGCCGTGGCTAATTGACGTATTCTCTCTGTTTTGCTTAGGTCCGATGCCGCCGTCACATCCCCGCACCGCAGGCCTCCTCCTGCCGCCGTCATGCCATGCATCTCACGCACATCCTCCCTGACAGAGCTCATCAATTCCTATTGCTTTTCACCAGGCCTCGGCTCTGGCACTTTCCCCTGGGGAGACCTTTACTGGTCTCCATACTTAACCCTTGAACCCAGCCTAATCCATCAGCCGCACTGAATGAACGGTGATAGAGCATGTTTCTCCCTAAAGACAGGCAGCCAACCTCTCCACTTAAACCTCAGAAAGAAAGCCATCAACAGGGTCTGCTTTCTGTTTGTCAGCGTCTCCAGCGTCTCTGCTCATTGGCGTTTTTATTGTTGCCGCGCCCAGCTGCTTGAGTCAGGGGAAGTGCCATTCGAGGAGACATCAATTAAGTGCTCGTTAAATGCTATAGACGCTCTTTTGAAAATATCCCCTGGGACTCTCCCTGGGAGTTCCCAAAAGTAGTGGAGGCCACAGCTGTCACTCTAGGATAGGGTTTCCCCAAAGTCTGGGAGAACAGCTTCATAACCCATACTCTTATGCACTATCAACTAGGGAGTAGAAACTGTGGCTTTAGACGATGAAATCTAATCCTCTTCATTAGAAAAGACAAGCAACGCTAGGCAAGAAACAGTCAATATGTAAACAGACTGTCTGAAACCTCCTTACCTCATAACCAAACTGCAGCTCATCAGAGGTCAGCATGATGATATCATCGTCGATAGCCAGGACAGCCTCTGTCTCGATTTCGTCGTAAGGGAAGAATCGGTTACTCAATTTGTTTTCAGCAGTCCTCACAACTTTTAATGGAACCCGGATTTTGGGCCAGAGAGAGTCTGGGGGGGGGGGGAAAACGAGGCATGCATTACTCTTCTAACCTCTGTGAGGAGATAAAGCAGCGCATGCACCATGCCACAGATGTGATGGAGCTTACTTCCACGGCTCCCACTCAACCCACACGTATAACTGTGCACGGGGGAGCTCTTACAGATGCCTGGTTATAAAATTCGGTAAGTACTTCTGTCCTCTCTAGGTCCTCACAACACTACTCAACCTCAAGGCTGTCTTAGCCAGAGTGCACAGATGGCTTCCGCTCACAACTGAGACACAGAGAAGCAGAGAGACCCAAGATCACAACAAGAGGAGGGGTCAAGTCCACACTGTCTCATTCTCAGGCCCAGGGTTTGCTACCAGAATTCCACCGGCTCCCCTGAATACCTCCGGCCAGGCACACCCCAGCTCAAAGCATGCCTCCGCTCTGCCAGCAAAGACAAAGCACACGCTCGAGGTGTCTGCCCCGATGTGCCAGCCTCCACAATGCAATCGCAAACAGAGATCAATGCCGCTAAAATCCAGCCCTCAAAATGGGTCTCACTGAACGACGTGGGTTTCTTAACTTAGCACTTTATCCCCTCAACCACCCCTTCGCTCTGATTCACTAGGTTTGGTTTCTCATCATGACCAATTTACAGAATAAATATCAAATTTCTAGGTCCAATTATGCGGGATTTTCTAGTATACTGAAGAAACACCAACCCATGACCTGCCTTACATTTTTTGCCATTCTACTCTGAAATGATCGAAGCAATTCAACCACAGGTTCCTTATTTTAAAATGGTGCATTTAGCATAGCACCCCTGTCCACAGACCTCGGGGTTCTTTACAGAGGTAGTGTGTTCTTCACACAGCATTTGTCAAATGACAAGAGGAAAGCTGGGTATCATACTGGTTCCCAAAACTCCATTGTGTAATTGTGGAAAGATGCAGTCTGCGTGGGTCTTGAAGTTCCAAATGCCTGTGGCTGCTCCCAGGTCCCCATACTAAAGAGAAGTGTGGTGAGGGAGAGTCAGAAGGGAAAAGGCTATTTTTACTGCCTTCGGATGAAATATCTCACTAAGGTACATTTTATAGTGTATCCATGTAACACATTGTTGGGACACTACCAGAGTCCTGGAAGAAGCCGGCACAATGGAGGCCCTGTAATTAAGGAAGGCATTCAGCCTTAAATAAGCACAGAGCCTGAAAAAGCAGTCAACTCCAAGAAGTATGTTTGGGAAAAGACTGAACTGAACACCAAAGAAATGATCCCATGGGTCACTGCCTTTTAATCAATAACAGTAGTTAATTATAGTTTCCTTCTTGGCACAGAAGCACATAATAAATAACTTTGGAATAAATGGACGGACACAGAACTTGAGAGACTGAAGACCTGAGTCCTGTATTACCTATGGGGTCTCAGGCAACTCCTTCTCGTTCTCCTCTAAGAATAAGCAGGGGTGGGGGGAGGGCACCTTTACTAAGCAACTAGTATATGCCACACGCTTTGTAGATGCAATGTCATCCAATCCTCCTGACAACCCCGTGGGGCAGAAATTACTTACAAAGTAGTAGCAGTAGTTACAAGGCTCACAGAGATTAAGTAATTTGGCAGGAGTTACAGAGCTAATAAATGAGAAGGCCTGTGACTGAATCTAAGTCTGTTTAGCATCAAAAACCAAACAGAACATGTACGATCTATTGCAGCTTGAACACCTCATGCTTGTCTAGATCTGGGACAAGACAATGAAGTTCAATGTTTTCTCCAGCAGTCATCCTTATTCTCGTTTGCTCCCCACTCCCTCTTCCAGGTAAATAAAACCCCTGGCATAAATCTACTGTCTAAATCCTTATAAAACATGAATCATAACGTCTAAAATATAAGAGGTTATAGCCCCACCTACTAGACCACTGAGTCTCAAACTTTCTGGTGTGAGGATTCCTATAGGCTCTTAAAAATTGTTGAGAACCCTGGGGTGGGTGTGGGGGGGAGGGGGATATGGGTGATGGGCATTGAGGAGGGCACATCGTTGGGATGAGCAGTGGGTGTTGTATGTAAGCGATGAATCATGGGAATCTGCTCCTGAAGCCCAGAGCACAGTGTATACAATGTATGTTAGCTCACTTGACAATAATTTATATTATAAATAAATATATATATCGTTGAGAACCCCAAAGAAGCTTTCCTTATATGCGATACACACACACACACACACACACACACACACACACACACACACAATTTATTTGTATGAGAAATGAAAACTGAGGAAATTTTAAAACACAAGAATACACAAGCACACATTCTACTAGCCACTAGATTGATGTTATCCCATGTTACGTAGCCTCTGAAAAACTCCTCTGTCACCTTGTGAAAGAATAAAGAGTGGGAAATGGAGGTGACTTAGTATTATTATGAACATAATTTCAACCTCCCATTCCCCCTGCAAGATTCTCATGGATGTCCAGGTCCCTGGACCACACTTTGAGAGCTTTTGTGTTCAGATTTGGGTGTCAAAATACGGAGAAAGTTCCAACAACCTGGAAAACAGTCTGGGAGGAGTGACAGGGGCAGTGCAGGCACATGAATCCAGGATTTCTATGGAATGTTTAAAGAAACCAACTGTGCCAGCTGTCAGCGTACTGCCCCTCAGCTCCAATGCCACCCTTCATTGCCCTGTTTCTCATACTGGAACTAGATCCCGTATACATTTCCCTTTTGCCAACTAGCTCAATTCTAGGCTTTGTCTGTGGAGGGTGCTGGAGGGACCCTTGGGAGGGAAGGGGGCTTTTCTTCTAGGTTTCAGTGTGCCTCTTTAACTTCTTGCTCCTTCGGTCCTTGGCCAGAAGACAGACAGGCAGCCGTACTTCTCCCCACCAAGTGTTAAGTGGCACCTCTAAGGGGCCCCTTCACAACAGGTTCTGCAGAGACCCCCAAGAGCAATGCAGCTGAGGGTCCCTCGCCATGGGTGGTTCCACGGGAGCTCACTGAAGCCCTCAACAGTTTCCTAGTAAGTTCAAGAACACGCTCTGGGTAGCTTCCTATTGAATTCCGTGGGTACTGAAGGGGAGCGGTAGGTTTCCCGGTCACCAGACTGAGCCTGCAACCCCCGCACACTTCACTATGCAGTGGGCTACGTATTGTCACACACTCTCCAACAAGGTCTGAATCTCACATCTAGCTGGGGAAGGGGCTCCTGTTATCTTTACAGTTTTTACTTCTTAGTCACCAATCACCCGTTACTGGTTAATGATTCTTTATACTAAACTTTTCCTGTTCAGGTTACTGGTGGTTTCGGTCTTCTATGTTGGCCTTGACTAATACATTAGGCTATCAGGAGGGTTATCAGATGAAAGGGGAATTGTTCTCCATGGCCTCTAAAGTTAGAACCATGACCGGTAGCTGGGTGAAAGTTGCAGGGAAACGGATTTAGATTCAAAATAGGTAGGAATCTTCTGATGGTAGAAACTGTTTTAGATACAGTGAAATGCCTTCAGCAGTTCAATGCACGCTTTTACTTGAAATGTACTAATTTAGGTCAGATTTCTACTCGACATCATATGAGAAACCAAACAAAATGTCTCTAAGGTCCGGGATCACATAAGACAGTAATATATCATAGAAAGAACAGTCTCTGGGGGTGCCTGGGTGACTCAGTCAGTTAAGCATCTAACTCTTGATTTCGGCCCCGGTCATGATGCCAGCCAGGGTCATGGGAACAAACCCTGCATTCACTTGGAGCCTGCCTGGGATTCTCTCTCTCTCTCTGTGGCTCCCCCATTCACACTCACTTTCTCTGAAGAAAGAAAGAAAGAAAGAAAGAAAGAAAGAAGAAAGAAGAAAGAAAGAAAGAAAGAAAGAAAGAAGAGAGAGAGAGAGAGAGAAAGAAAGAAAGAAAGAAAGAAAGAAAGAAAGAAAGAAAGAAAGAAAGAGAAAAAAACGAACAGTCTTTGGGAAGAGCTTCAAATCCCAGGTGTACTCCTTACTAGTCATGTGATCCTAAACAAATCAATCGCGTTTAACCTGTGTCTTCAACTACGAAGACAGAATAATAACACTATCTTCCCATCACTGACTGTGAGAATGAACATGAAAGCACTTAGCAGCACAGCGCCTGGCACATGGCAGATATCCAGTAAATGTTAGCTGTGCCTTCCTTTGAACATATGTGTCTATTTACAGAACCAAAGGACTTCTTTTGAACCTTAGGGGTGGCAAAGTGGTATATGTTAGATCTGATACATTACTCTGAAAATCCAGTGGCATCACCCAGCTTGTACCTTCCATATCCACTTTTATGTATGTATGTATTTACTGAGAGAGAGAGAGAGAGAGAGAGAGAGAGACAGAGACAGCGTGAGCCAGGTAGGAGAGAGAGAGCGAGAATTCCAAGCAGGCTCCACATGGTCAGCACAGAGCCCCATGTGAGGCTCGAACTCACAAATGGTGAGATCATGACCTGATACGAAATCAAGAGTCGGACACTTAACCAACTGAGCCACCCAGGTGCCCCCATATCCACTTTTAAATAAATAGGATCCCTGCCATTATTAATCCTCTAGAGCTGAGACAATGGAACACAGAAATGAAGCAAAAGAACACAAAGTAACAAACAGCTCCTCTTTCTGCAGTGTGTATAGACAACAGGCTAGCTGCTTGGGTTGAGTATGAACTTTCCTCTACCCTGCATGGGATTTGGACTTCCACTTGGTGAATGTGCACAGCATGTTCGAAGCACAGACGGCTTTCCACCTGTATCACCTACAGAGCCAAAGAATTACTTGAGACAATATCCATAGGGAACTAACTTGCCCCTGCCCTTGTAAAGTCTTTGATGGGGAAGTTTTAGGGAACGATGCAGGGCCAAGGAGGATGATATGGGCCAAGGAGGTGAAGATGGACACGGGACTACCCTTCCCTGTTCCGAGTCACACCTCGGTAGCCAAAAGTCAGCCAGGGCAAGAGCAGTCTCCACCTCAACAGTCAGCTGTCTACGCACCATCATTACCACAGACAGGCCTCCCAACAGAATTCCCAGTTTCTCGCTTTCACATTTTCAAGTAAAATAGGCCTCCAAGAAAAGGAACTACCATTCACCCAGGCTTCAGCATCCCTTCTGTGGAGGGCAGCACCAAAAATAAACATTATAAATTACCCCCTGCCCTTAAAGTAGATAATTCTGACATGGGATTTTGATTGTTTAAAAAATTAGGACAGAAGCTCAAGGTAGGAGAGAAAAATATGGGTGAGAAAGAAGAACTTTTTCTCCCCTTTCCATTAGTATTTTCAAAAGAACAGACTTACTCTTCTGTCTCTCTTTTGAGTCCCTGACAAGGACCTAGTTCGTCTACATAATCCCAAATCAGAGAACAGACAAAGCGTGATGATTTGCCTACTACTAAATGGTAATCCAAATAGATACAGTGGGGCTTTGTGCAAAGGGCATGAGCTTCGCATCCACAGAGACACGTGTTTATTTCTGGCTCTGCCATTTGCAGTTTTGTGATTCGGGCAAATCACACGTCTCATCGGGAGTTTCATTTTTGTAAAATGGGAATAAGAACAGCTTCCTTGCAGGTTTGTCCTAAGGACTAGAGATAATATGTGTAAAGCACCTGGCACAGTGCCTGTTCCTGGGATTTAAAAGGTACATAATACGTGGTTATAAAAACATCGTATCGTTTTCATCTTTATAACCGGGTTCTTGTAAAGTCTCACAACCTTCACTTCTCCCCTGACAATCTGAAGAGGTGTAGACCCACGGCTGTGGGGAGGCCCCTTAGGATGCAGAAGGACACAGTAAAGCATAGCCAGAGACCTTCAGGCTCCAATTCCATTGCTGAGCCCAAACGGGGTCTCTTTCTCTGTACTCCTTCTAAATTCTAAATGAATTCAAAATAATGTACCTTATGTCTCATCCTGTGAATCTGCAGCTGGCAAAATAAAAATGTCACCTTCCATTCACACAAAGTAGTCTGAAAAACAAGGGTTTTCCAAGCACATTGCTGAATTTATGAAAAACAAACAGCTGAGCCAGGTGACCTGATAACTTCACAGTTAGGAGCTTGAGTCTAGCTCTAAGGAGAAAAAGAACTCCTTGTGTTGAGGGTTTTTTTTTAAATGTGTACTGATTAATGGTTTTCTCCATGTTGGATGCCAAGAAAGATGTGAGCAAAGAGAATTTTCCCTCCATCTTGGCAAAGGTACCATAAAATGCTCAGGTTGACTGAAGATGACCCCAAGCCCATCCTGGCCAACACTGTCACAAACACAACCACAGACCCATAAAATAAATGGTCAGATTATCTCCATACAAACCTTGAGCTCACTTCTGGAGTGCTCAAGCTGCTGGTGTCCAGCTGGTCCCCATGACGTTAATTCCCCACAGTCCCAGAATTCAGCACAAATGCAAGGTAGCTGGCTGTGACTTCTACTTCTCTGTTGCCTCCTCTGGGTTGACCATCCCAACACACTCAGCCCAGCCCGCCGGCTAACAACTATCAAAGTCACAATCTGAAGCCAGGGAGCTCCTGAGGTCAATTCAAATTTAACACTGAAATCAGCTAAAACAGAAGGCTGAGTTAAACCTGTCTGAGATGTACAATGTAAGAGCTTCCTTCACACGGAGGCCAGGGGCCAAGCCAAACAACCTCTATATCCATCAAGTTTGGAAACTGAAGAGCTGGGGAGGAGGAAGGCAGTGGCTTGCCTTTTTTTTCTGACAGAGCTCGAAACCGATGTGACGAAAGCTCACTGGAAATTTCTATTGCCTAGTCTAAGTATTTACTTAAACTTCAAACCCAGCAATTTAGGCTTAAATGTAACCAAAAAGCAAAAAGTATTTGGTTGTGTTGGAGAGTGAAAAAAAAAAAGTGGTGGGGGGAGCCGGGGTGGGGGGGTGGATTTCTGCCTACATTAACCCTCCCAGCAGCAGACATGTTCACCGCAATATTTATTTTAGTAAATTCAGAGAAAGTGAAAAACATCATTTTCGCCTCTAACATTTCAAAGCCTTGGACTTGCTTTATAAAAGATATATATGTTACTAATGCCATACATGCAGACTCAGATGGCTTTGCTGGCATGAGGACCAGAGCTGACAGCCTCATTTACCAACTGAACAAACACCCCACAGAAGATTAAACATGGTTCACGCTCTCCCCAAACAACCACATCGCCAGAGCCTGAGTGGAGACCTAAAAACCACTGCGAGGGAAAAAAAAAGCTGGTTCAGTCTCTAAACGTGTCAAATTTGGGGCCTCATCGGTTGAGGGCTCGCTCTCTTCCCTGGAGCCAAAACATTACAAAAATAAACTAAGCTCCTGGTCATAAAATTAACCACATTTTAGCAAGGTCTCCCCAAAATTAAGACGGAACACCCAGCTCCAAAACCTCTAGGTTTGTGTTACTGCTTTCCGTCAAACCAGGGCGAGGCGAGGGCTTTGACTAGGAGGGCAGAGAACGGTTCCTCCCTTCTCACGGTCTGCGAGGGACTCGCACTCACAAGAAACCATTCCCCTGGAGCGCAAAGTGCCTGACCAAGGTGTCTAAGGAAGGAGAAGCCTCCTTTGCATTTAGCTCCAGATTCTGCACCTGTGCCTATCCGGGCGGGCGGGGGCTCCCTCTGAAAGCCGGCGGCCTGCGTGCGCGGGAGCAGGCGCGGGAGGGTGAACGTGGCAGGATGCAGTGAGCTACCGCAGATCCGAGCAGGGACCCACAGCCTTCCTTCTCAAAACAGGACTCGTCCCTTTCAAGTGCCAGACCAAGGGGCAGCACAACAGTGCCGGCCGGCTCACCCCCCCCCCCCCCACCAGGTGAGGCACCAGGCTGGGCCCTCTCCATGCCCCTCCCTGCACAGCTCCCGTTTCCCTCTGCCTTTCCCTTCCTCCTGCCCAGTTCTTCCTCCTCCCCTCTCCTCCCTTTTCCTTCTACCCCTTTCTTGAGAGTCAAATAAATGAAACAAACGAAAATCCAGGAAACTGGTTGTTGGGAGGAAAACGGACTTGGCATAAAAAGATGTACTTAATAAGAAAAAGCACTGTTCTTTGGAGCGTAAAATGGGACCGTCATTTAAAGTAGACATTTTGTTTACTTAAACCACGGCTCCCTAAATCTAGAGAGAAAGTGCAGGATTCTCTCAGAGAACAAAAATCCCACTAAGGAACATTTCTTAAATGTCTCAGGAGGTACTAAAGAATTTTCTTGGGGGTAATTTCTGATTTGCCTCACAGACAGTAAATGTTCTTCTTCCAGCCTAAACTATAGATCTACCGGGGGCAGTTTCCAGGGTTGACTATCCTGACTTCAGTATTCCCAATTAAAAGAGAATAGCCATAAAAAGTGCAGATACTACTGTCAGGCAATAAACTAGACCTTATCAGTGATAGTGGTGCACATTACAAACTTCAAACTCATTCCTTGCTCTAATCCATCAGAAACTTCCTGGCTTTAATAGGCTATAAAGGGCAGGAGCTTTGAAGTGCCTGGGATTAGGATCAGTAATAGACAGACTGAATGAGAAACTAAATGCAGGTGGAACATACTCTATGCCTCCTGAATGAAAAAGAAATCCAATTAATCAAACAGTCCTCAACCCTAGCTGCCAGCGCCAGCCAGCAGCTCACACGGTGGCCAAGGCAAGGGACAAAGCGATTAGCGATGAACCGCCTGGGGACCGTAGTGCACACTCACTTTAAGGAACTGATTCGAAGCCTGGAGACGGCATGCTCTGCTGACTTGCCCAGTTGGAAGTGAGGCCATCTTTTTTTTTTTTTTTTAAGGAAAGCACAGTATCAGAGCCGAGATAAGGAAGGAGAAAACTAATGCCTTTTAAACTGAGCTTTCATGTAAACAAATCAGCTGAGATGGCCGAGGGAAGCTGAGGTCTGTTTTCCCAAGGCTGCTGGCCTTTGATCCCACTGATTCCTAAGCTCTCAGACCCTCGTGGCTGCAGCTCACACCCTGGGCGCACAGTGAGCTGGGCCACCCCAGAACAAGAATGAGATGGCTGACTAAACTGGGGTCACGCTGCCTCAGAAATGGCATTACTGTTGACAAAGCAGGAAACTTCATGCAAGCCTAAGGATGCAAATAATGTGGCCGTCCCAAACTGACCCGGCTGGGAGGCGCGCCGACACCCAAAGCAGGCCGTTCCTGAACACAGCACCTTCCCACCCTTTTTACCTTCCGGGGGATTTTTATTCTGATTATTCCAGACAACGAGCAGCTTGGACAGACTGGGCACCTTGGACACTTCAGTGATGACCCGGAAGAGGCTTTCCACTCGGTCGTAGGTGAGGACGATGGCGGTAAAACCTTGGGACTGTGGTGGAATCAGTGGGAGGAAGAGTGGGTTGCTCACACTGCCCCGCTTCTGCAAGAGAACAGATGAATAGGAGTCAGCGAAGGGTCTAGTAACCATGGGGCTGATCTCTTTGCCACTGCTGTCAGCAGGCTAGAACGTGGGAGATTGGGTGGCTGTCACCGTGACCAGCCCAAGAGCTTTTGTACGGACTCTCTTTAATTAACTTTAGCTCTGATGCCACTAAAACAGGAGCAGAGAATGTCTGTAGCCCAGAAGAGATTGCTAGTTAAACCCAGCAGATGAGGGGCGCCTGGGTGGCGCAGTCGGTTAAGCGTCCGACTTCAGCCAGGTCACGATCTCGCGGTCCGTGAGTTCGAGCCCCGCGTCAGGCTCTGGGCTGATGGCTCGGAGCCTGGAGCCTGTTTCCGATTCTGTGTCTCCCTCTCTCTCTGCCCCTCCCCCGTTCATGCTCTGTCTCTCTCTGTCCCAAAAATAAATAAACGTTGAAAAAAAAAAAAATTTAAACCCAGCAGATGAAATACATGCATTATCTCCATTCTCTCCTCAAGTCCACTAAAGTGACCGTAGGTCGGAAATAGAAATGGACGACGACAGTGAAATGAGAGAGGCCACAACAGCTGATGAGCAGCAGGGACGGGTTTCTGAAAGACTGGAAGGGTGAAGTGGTAACGGGGCAGGAGAATGAGAGCGGAAGCGAAGTGCCTACACACGGGGGGCCCACGAAGGCCAACCAGTCCAAACTGCTCAGCCCCCAAAGGCTCAGAACGGAGTTCAGCAGGAACCTTGCGGGGTAAGAGGAGGGGCAGGGCTGAAAACAGGAAGACTGGTTAAAAATATGTGTAAGGAGCAAAAAAAGACCCAGATCCACAAAACTTCCCTTCACCCAGCCACTCAGCCAGAAGACTCCTCTTCTTGCCCTCCCCTGCAGGGGGAGGGAGGTATATTCTCTGGGGAACTGAAGCTCTGGGTATGGAAATGTGGACACCTTTGGGAGGAAAATGCAGGTGCCAGTCTACGTCCTGAGTGATGAGCCCCAGAGCCTTCTTGCTCTCCAGCTCCCCAGACGCTGGCGGCCATGGAGCCCACTTGCCCCTCTACCACCTCACAGCCCTCCGGAAGTAGCTTGCCCTCACACACAGAGCTTCCTTCCGGTCAGGTTTTCAGTGATTCCCTGGTAATTATGAGCAGATCCTAGAATCACAGCCGTTTCAACAATATCTTCCGCATAATGACAGAAACCAAATGAACACATAGAAAAGCAGGAAGTCAGGGGAAACAGAGACAATAGAAAAGCAGAAGGATATTAAAACAACATCAATAAATTATATCCTCAGGAAGAGAATTTTTCATCCATGAAATAAGAATAAATTGCTATTTTTATTTAAAAAGATCTATCAAAGAACAGGAAAGAATACTTGAACATTAAAAATATAGCTTAATTTTTTTTAAAAGCAGGATTGAAAGAAAAAGGCAACATATTCGAATCTAGTGAACAAAAAGGGCAGAGATAAAAAACAGGACAAAAAAAGATGAGAATATCCAGGAGGTCCAACATCCATCTAACAGGTTCCTGAAAAAGAAAACACAGAATACAGAAGAAACAAAATTACCAAAGAAATAAGTTCTCAGAACAGTAGAAGAGACATGAGTTTTCAAATTGAAAGGGCCCAAGAAGTAATTAGCACACTAAATTTGAACAAAAAAAAAAAAAAAGCAAAACAAAATAAAATATATCAAAGCACATCACTTCTGACACTGGGAATAAAGAGTGTGAATACATAAAATGCATAAATCCTGGCAAGGAGTTCTAGGTGTGAGTTCACTGTATAATTCTTTCAATTTCTCTGTAGGTTTGAAATTTTCTCAAAATAAGGTTTAAAAAGTACTGACGGAAATTCAAATTCTTTGCTACCATTAAAACATTAAGTAACTTTTGATACAGTAATATAAGCAAAAATATTTTTGTACTGATAATAAGATTGTTAAAACAACTTTATATTTTTAAACGGCTTTTGTGAGATATAATTCATATAATATACAATCCACTCATTTAAAGCATAAAATGGTTTTTGGTACATTAATTTTTTTAAACCATGGTCAAACATAACATGAAATCAGCATTTTAACCATTTTTAAGGGTACAGTTCAGTGGCATTAATTACATTCACATTCAGACTATGTGAAAAGCCCAGGACCAGACTTCATCTCTGCCAGAAGGTGGCTGAACATGAAATGTCCTATCTGTTATTCTGGCCGCTTACACTTCCCTAGCGTCTCTCCTACTCTGGCATTCCCAAGGTTCCCCTTCAGCCTCATCCTTATCACTGATGGACACCCATCACCACATAGAGGACAACAGCTGTTTGCCAGATGTAACAGTGTGGGACAGGAAATGTACACAAACACATGGAATACACATGGGATGGGAACTCACAGAGACTGAATGGGA
The DNA here is from genome assembly GCF_007474595.2 of Lynx canadensis. NCBI lineage: Eukaryota > Metazoa > Chordata > Mammalia > Carnivora > Felidae > Lynx > Lynx canadensis. The sequence goes on along the minus strand of NC_044312.2, from coordinate 96,917,755 downwards.
TTCCAGGAGTCCTAATGTAATCAGGATATTAAAGCCAGAACGTCCACAACAGGCCATAATTAGATTTCACAGCCACGAGACACAATAGGAAAGGCTATCTGCTCAATGCGGACTTTCTGTGTCTATGACCTCATGCTCTGACATTAAGCTGCAGTCTTAGGAAGGTGCCTGGACTTTAGCACTGGTACCCTAGCATCTCATCACATTTGTAGGAACCCCTTTTACTTTTCGACCCCAAATCTTATTCTTTTATCCTCCTGACTTTTATGGAAACTGGTCAGTAAGTAGCTTATGCTTAAGTCACAACTAATCCTGAAGGTGCATGGCCTCTCTGCCATCACCATCCCAACCCACTCATTTACTCCTACCAACACAATACTCTCTTACGCTTGAAAAGCACCACTTAAATGGAAAAGGCAGAAAAACAGATTTTTTGAAGAAGGGTGTAAAATAATGTAATGTGTGATGAAACATTTACCGAGTATTTACTAAGCGTTAGGCACTGGGCTTTACACGTATTATCTCACTTGAGTTTCACTCACAACAACCCCCTGGTAGACACAGTTATTCTTATTTTTCAGATGATGAAACTATAAGATTAAAAATAGTAGGGGCGCCTGGGTGGCGCAGTCGGTTAAGCGTCCAACTTCAGCCAGGTCACGATCTCGCGGTCCGTGAGTTCGAGCCCCGCGTCGGGCTCTGGGCTGATGGCTCAGAGCCTGGAGCCTGTTTCCGATTCTGTGTCTCCCTCTCTCTCTGCCCCTCCCCTGTTCATGCTCTGTCTCTCTCTGTCTCAAAAATAAATAAACGTTGAAAAAAAAAATTAAAAAAAAAAAGATTAAAAATAGTGAATGATGTCTAATCATTTGCTTTACCAGAAAGAAAGAAAGAAAGAAAGAAAAAGAAAGAAAGAAGAAAGAAAGAAAGAAAGAAAGAAAGAAAGAAAGAAAGAAAGAAAGAGAGAGAGAGAGAGAGGAAGGAAGGAAGGAAGGAAGGAAGGAAGGAAGGAAGGAAGGAGAGAGGGAGGGACGGAGGGGAGGGGAGGGGAGGGGAGGGGAGGGGAGGGGAGGGAATGATGCTAGATGCTCAAGGTTACACAATGTGTAAGCTATCTAGCTCCAGAACACTGGATGGTGGAGGTTCACGGCCCTTCCCCATGCCCTCCTCCTCCGAGTCCAAGGCAGGCATCACCATTTTATAGACTCTAGAAAATGGAACTGTGGGGAGCACCAGAGTTTATTACTTCTAACTCTTCTCTGAGACAAAAATGCTGGAAGTTCTTTATCCTTGATAATCACATGTGGGCAAGAGCCCACCCCAAACTCTATGATTTCCAAAGGTACGTGGAATAAATACGTAACACTGACACAGAGGAAACACATAAATTAAAAAAAGGTAAATACATCTCTAACACAGAAGGAAAAACTATTAAAACCCCAACAAAATGAGGTCTGTTCTTGGGAGAAGTGGGGAATGCTAGCACACTCGAACGCCTGTATGACATTAAAAGGAGAGGAAAGTTCCCTGAGAGATGCGAAGCTTGGTTTCGGAAAACGAATCCCTTGGAATTTAAACTGAGGCACCCCCTGAAGGGCATCACAGCTCTGATTTCAAGGCACTGCCAGGAGAAGGAACCAGAGTCTCTGGCAAGACGACAGATTGGGTCTCATCCCCTTGGCCAGCTCCATTTGGGAAGTGGAGGGCGGTGGAAGGGGAGGAGGAGAGGCGGGGAAGGGGGTGGGTAGGACCCGACGGTAACTTGTCTTGGTGTTCTACTTTTCCACACTACTCACTTGCACACCAGGTAAGGCTTGAGAAGGCGGAAGCAGAAGAGGCAGCCTAGGGGCGCCTGGGTGGCTCAGTCGGTTAAGCCTCCGACTTGAGCTCAGGTCATGATCTCACAGTCCGTGAGTTCGAGCCCCGCGTCGGGCTCTGTGCTGATCGCTCAGAGCCTGGAGCCTGCTTCAGATTCTGTGACTCCTTCTCTCTCTGCCCCTCCGCCTCTCACGCTCTGTCTCTCTCTCAAGAATAAATAAACATTAAAAAAAAAAAAAAAGAAAAGAAGAGGCAGCCTAAAGGGGAGACCGCACGCCAAGGAGCAGAATAGGGACTGAAATCTTACCAACACTTACTTCCCCATGAAATACAGATCTCGAGATGAGCACAGACCTAACTCAGAAGCGGCCGAGCATGTATTTACTGGGATACGGGCTCGGTGCTTTACTGTAGGATATACCGCCAGGGTTATATGAGGCAGGTGACTTCAAAACCCGAGTCGACATGTTTGGGGTCAGTTTGGGAACTGTGTGTCCTTAATAGGAATCTAGATTCTTTCACTTAGCAGCAGTGTGACCGGGGCAAAGTACTTAACCTCTCTTGCACCTCAGTTTCCATAATTGTGATAATAATACTACTTCTCCAGCTATGAGAAATAATAAGAGTAATAATTTCTAACAATGTTAATTATTTATATTTCTTAATTAGCATTTCTTAACAACCAAGAGGCTGTTAATAAAAGTAAATATTTAATATATGTAAAGTACCTCACACATGCAAGCATTCGATGAATGGTAACCAATGGTTGACCCTGTGGGAGTAGTAATTTCTCTGGGCTTTACTTTACACATGTCTTGAAAGTGGGATGGCAATTGTCAAGTCTCTTCCAGCAAGAAGTCTAGATGAAATCCTTCTTCTTCTCTACCGTGACCTTATCATGCTCTAGGGTCCTAGTTTATCCAGATTCTCTACCTCTACTCCTTCTCCAAATATACTGTTTTTATTTTCACAGTTTCCTCTTTTCCTTCCTACTCTTTATATTTTACCTTGAAAGCTCCATGAAAGCAAGAACCATAGCTGTTTTAACACCTAGCGCCTAGCATAGTGCCTAGTGCTACCCGATGAAAACCTGTTTAAAAATGAGTAAGTTGGGGTACCTGGGCCGCTCAGTCAGTTAAGCAGCCAACTCTTGATTTCAGCTCAGGTCATGATCTTATGGTTCGTTAGATCAAGCCCTGCCTCAGGCTCTACACAGAAGGTGCAGAGCCTGCTTGGGATTCTTTCTCTCCCTCTCTCTCTGCCCCTCGCCTGCTCGTGTACATTCTCTCTTTCTGTCTCTCTCTCTCTCTCTCTGTCTCTCTCAAAAATAAACATTAAACATTTTTTTGTTACTGATTCTTTTTTTTTTAATGTTTATTTTTGAGAGAGAGAGAGAGAGAGAGAGAGAGAGAGAGAGAGATAGCATGGATCGGGGAGGGGCAGACAGAGAGAGGGACAGAGGATCCGAAGTGGGCACTGTGCTGATAGCACAGAGCTGGATATGGAGCTCAAACTCACAAACTGACCTGAGCCAAAGTCAAATGCTTAACCATCTGAGCCACCCAGGTGCCCTTCCAAAAAAGTCCATTAATACAAAAAATAAAAATAAAAATGAGTAAGATTAAATTAAATTCCATTAAATCCACAGGGCCCAGGTGATGTTCTTTCTGTCCTCTTCATGAATGGATGTGAAGAGTTGATATACACTCAAATGCGTGACGTCATGAGTTCTAAAGTAATTTCCAACCTAGTTCATTCATTTGAAAGCACTTACCAAGAATCTTATTGTGCCAAATATTCCAAAGAAGTGTAGGATAAGGATACTTAGCAGAGAGTCTGAATCTAGGTCCTGCCATTTACTAGTTTTGTGATGCGTGAAGCTACTCCTGTATGAATTTCCTCCTCTGTAAAATGGGGACCATGATGGTACCATCTCCTAGGGCGATGATGACTAAGAGAGATGATGCACAGAAGCTCTGAGCAGAGGGCTCAGCATAGAGCTCCATGAACTGTAGTTTAAAACAAACGCAAAAATGTGCGGCTCTCCCTACCCGTATTCTTCCAACCTGCCCAAATACTGGTGTTAGCAATTCAGCGATTGTTCCTACCGATAGTATTTCTCATGCTCATTCATTCAGTCAACATTTCCTGAGCACATCCCATATTCCTAGAAGAAGGTTACAGATGCCAAGACAAACCAAGGCCTTCCCCTTGACATGCTCATAATCTGGTGGGGAAGACGGCTAGGTAAAATAACAAGTACCAACACAAGGTGTTCAAGTCCGGGGCAGCAGGGAACGTGAAAGCCGATACAGTGGCCTCTGCCTCCCTGGAAGAGACGAGGAGGGGACTGCTGCGTCGTCGTTGTCGTCAAGGGTAAGCAGGCGCGTGCTGGCAAACTGAGTAGCAAACAAGACAGGGAGACAAGGGAGGAGAGCGGAAACGAGAGGGACCGGCCGGGCAGGCCAACGCCATGGCACCAGAAGCCTGGAATGATGGAAGGGTCTTTTAAGTCACATGATTAGCTTTCTGTTGATGTCTTTCAAAACTTTCTTTTCCTGAGTATTGTTTTCCTGAGAAGGAAACATGGCTCCCTTTATGTTCTTTTTCAAAAGGTCAGAAATAGGAAATGCTGCTCTACAACTAGGCTTCTGTGCCAATCGCTTTTTTCCTCCTCAAACATAATCCCATTTGCCTTTGGAGCACAAGGACAGCGTGGAGAAAGGCGGCTTTAATTGGGGTGTGTGCCTTCACATAGACCCTCCGCTCCACTGGGGTAAGGTCAACAAACTAACCCCCAGAGAAAAAAACTGGTGGAGAAGGACATTTCAAGAATGGCATTCAGTCTCCTCTGAAATACCCTTAAGAACTGACCCCCTGCTGGCTGACCAGAGAGAGTGTCTACAGTCTGGGACCTCTTGACCCCACTTTCTGCAGGAAATCAAGCAAATTTAAACCTCCATAATTTACTCAAGACTCTGACTTCTGCCAGGGAAAAGGCAAACAACGCTGGCAATTAACTCTGTTGCCTGATTAAATCTCCATCATGGCAGGACAGGGCATGGAACCAGGCACCCAGCAACAGTGACCTGAAGAAAAGGCAAAGCCCACCTACCGCAGCAGCACCGCCAGAATCTGGGCTATCGACACCGCCTTCAAATCTCCCCCATGAAACCGTTTACTCAGAGATGGGAGGAGAAGCCAAGAGGAGAGGTATGTATCACTGTGGCAGAGTACTGGCATGTGGCCAGAATACCTTGGCCATCTCCCGCCCCTCCTCCCAAACTTCACTTTCACTCCCACAACAGCCATTCATTCTAGAAGCTTCAATAAGAAATCCAGATTGTTAAACTGCAATCACATAAAAGTAATCCATAATAGCTACAAAAACTGCCAGGTCACAAGACCAGCTGAGGAAAAGTTCTTTCATACTGCTTATTCTGGAAAGCCCTGGTGAGTGAGCAGTGAGCAGACCAACCTGCAAGAGAGAGTCATGGGCTCGGGTTTCAGGATGCCTGAAAGAGACGCATAGGGTCACCCTTCAGTGCAAAGGGGTTTTCCCCTTCAAGAAAGAAATTCAAACTCAAATTAGGTGTGCCTTTGGCAATCTCATACAAGGAAAGTTGTCTGGACCTCTCCCGCAATCTCGTTTTGCCTTTTTTTTTTTTTTTAGTTGAAAGGTCACGGTAGCCCGACATGAGCCTAGCCAAAACCATTCTAGCCAAGGTTACCTACCATACAGAAAGCAGAGGAAGGCAGGGAGCAAGTACATGGCCTCTGCTAACCATTCTGAAATGTTCTTGCTGCCACTACACGAGGATTATAAAATCAAGAGCGAGGAAAACCACATGCCGTTACTAACTAAAGGACTCTTTCAACCTAAACCAACCAAATTCCAGACAGAAGAAATCAACCTTGAAGCAGGATGATTCAAAATTTAATTCCTATTACTCACCATATCAGAGATTTTTTTAAAATGTCACCACGTATAAATTCATGTGACAAGAGAACTAAGCACATTGGAGTGAACCCAGATTTGATTTAACTGAAGGTATCTGGCTGAGCAGAAGAGTGAGAATTCAAAGAAAGGAAGGGAGGAGAGGACAGGCTTGTTATACAGAAGCTTTTGAGCCCTTGGTAATGAGGAGCCTTACCTATCCCTACCTTGACAGAAAGGGCAGTTTCCCTGCTTGTTTTGAAGTTATCAGCCCCTACCTCAATGTGGTTTCAATTATGAATTACCAGACTAAAAGGGGGGAAAAGCTTTGATTTATTCTTTTTTGCTCCAATTATGCATGATGTGTTTCCACTGAAGATTTTGAAAAGTATTTCATCATGCCTCTCATCCTGAAGTGGTCAAAGGGCAAAACCAAAAGGAGTTAACCCTTCCACTTCATCTCGAGGTTCACAGAGACCTCCTACTAAAGGATACAGAGCAAGGCCTCGGAAGCGAACAGAGCCAGGAAAGGGTTAAGCATTAGCATCACATTACTAACGTGCATAAGGGTGGTGTCCCCGTCCCAAATGGTGAGATGATATTTATGTTAATGGTTACTGGGAGATTTGAAAGGGGCAATCAGTAATGTGGCCCACGTTACCTTAACCATTAAACCTCTGCAGCCCCCAACAACTGGCGGCACACACTCCACTGGGCATGCGCTGCCTCAGGAAACCAGAGAAGTACAGAGACCTAGCGCGGTCTTCGGGCCGGCTCTCTTAGATCAAGGGAGAAAAGATTCGGCGACAGGTCTGAAGTCTACTTGCTGCGTCCTACCTTTAATTCATTCCACCCACAAAAAACAACTGATTGTTCACAAACACAAGGTAACACGGATGGCTACAATCTCACTGACTTCACGGTAAACAGACACACGAAAGATGAAGAAAATCAAAGGTCAGAAATCCCCTTAGTGCGGCAGACTTAACTAAGGGAGATAGTAAATTATCAACTTAGCATCCCTAGAACTTCCTTAGGGCAATTTGCTCCCGAATACGTTTTCTATGGTGGAGCTGGAATGAGTCTAACCGCATTTGAGTGTACCAGAAGAACAGGCGTGGGCGACTCTCTGAGAGACTAACCCAGGGTCACAGGAGCGTGGGGCAAGTAATTTCTACTGTCAGTCTCTTTTTCTTCTAGACGAGTTTAAGGTCTTCTCTTTTTCTTTGGCGTACTGTGGTTTCACCTGCTTCGTGATTTATATATAGGTCTTCCTGAATCTGAAGTCTGGAATTCAACAATAACGGAAAGTCCTCAGCCATTATCCTTTCAGAGGGCCTCTTTCCACCCTTCCTCTCTTCTCCTTCTAGAACTCTTGATTACACATCCTCCACTCTCCACATCACTTCACTTTTCAGTCTCTTTGGGCTATATCTCAACAATTTCTTTCTTTCTTTCTTTTTTTTTTAATTTTTTTTAATGTTTATTTATTTTTGAGAGAAAGAGCATGAGTGGGGGAGGGGCAGAGAGAGAGAGAGACACAGAGACAGAGAGACAGAATCCAAAGCAGGCTCCAGGCTCCGAGCTGTCAGCGTAGAGCCTGATGAGGGGCTCAAATTCATAAACCAAGAGATCACCACCTGAAGTCGGACGCTTAACCAACTCAGCCACTCAGGCGCCCCTCAACAATTTCTTTGAATCTACCAATCTAATCCCATAATCAGAGTCCTTGAAGGTGAATTTCTGCTGGTTCTCAGTCATGATATTGCCTTATTTCTTTATGGTCTTGTGGGTTGTAACTGTGATTTTCCTGAGATACTTTATTTGTAAGAATTGAGACCCAGATTGAAGATGAATTACTCAAGAGTGGGTTTGTCTACTTCTGCTGGTCCCTACCAATTCAGGGCCACTTCCAACGAAATTCTCTGAAAGTGTATTTGGATGACACCTATTGTATGAATTCGGACCACGAACCATGTGAAGGTGGCTTAAAACTGTAGTTCTCAACAGCAGGATCATTACAGACCTACTTCTTTTCCCCTTTAACTGAAAATATAGTCTTTTGATTTCCTGGATTCTCCAGGAAGTTCTTTCTAGATTCCCCAACTTACATAGGCCACAGGCTGTCCATCCTGCTTCCCTGCCCCATTCTTCATAGCAGAAGCCCCAGGTCATCAAATTACAAAAACGTCCACGCAAAGCTGGCTCTGGTTCCCAATCACCTGCCAGGACACCCAGCCTCATTTTGTTTAGTGAGTCAACAAATATCTTACTTTCATGCCAGCTTAGCAATACGCTAAAACTGCTTTATGATATTTCATTCAGTATTTTACTTGTTCAGTTGGGAGGGTCATGGAGCATATCTAATCCATCATAACGCCAGTGACGGAAGTCTGTCTCTATTTACACTGTCAATCTAATTATTTGCTATTGTGTTTCCTATTTAATTTGGGGGCCAAGTTTGTGTGCAAGATAAAAACAGTTATGAAAATACAGTAGTATATTATAACAGATGGAATGATGGACTGAGAATCTTCTTTAGTCTCCATTTCCTCTTTTATAAGACAGAATGATGGAGAGGTAGATCTTAAGTAAGTCTCACTTTCTTCGTCTGTAAGAACAGAGCTAACAGAATGTTAACTCTTGGAGTTGTAAGGATTAAACAACAGAAAAAACATAATAGAGCCTACATGGGTACAAAAAAACAAAAAGAAAAAACAAAAAAAACCACTGTCCTGTGAATTTCAGTTTTTCCCCACCAGTGTCCTTCACAATTTTAAAATCTGTTCCATGTGATAATGCATTATACTAGCAGCCTTACGTTAACAACACTTTACTTTTTATAGTCCCACACCACTTACAAAATGCTTCCACATATACTATTTAAGATTTCATAATAATCCTGTGAAATAAGTAATATCCCCATTTTACAGATAAGGATAACAAATTTCAAAGCATAAGTTCGAGTTAATAAATGGTCTTGAACTCCAAGGTTTGATTCCTTGGAGTCCTTTTCAGTGGTCTTGATTTGTCGTCGGTAATCAGTCACCATGCTACACTATTCTGAAGCTGTTGGTACCCCTAAACCCAGTCCTACAGAGGAGCGCACACAGCCGGGAAGACAGATTTGGTAGGTAACCTCTGGTCACTCAGCTCATCGCTAGGAAAGAAGGGATTAAAATGCGCACTTCAGGAATTTCTGAGCTATGGTTAGCTTACTGAAGACTCACAGGTTAGACCCATCTGAATGCCTCTCTGCAAATTCCAGCTATTATCTGAGTTTTAGCTACTTTTTTCTTGATATAGCACTGAAATTCACATTTGGCTAAATGCCCACCCTCTTCTATAGAGCCAAACTACTGTCAAGAAGGCCAGGAAAGGTTGCCACTGATTGCTTTTCAGGTAGTGGAGGAAAAAGCTGACATTTCATCCTCCTTTTGCTTGGAAAGGAAGCCAATCATTTATAAGAATCCTCATCTGGCTGCAGCTTCCATCGGTGGGATGGATAGAAGCCAGTTAAATGGCTCAACATAAGCCATATTAAAAGAATTTGGAATGAGGGAAGAGTGGGTTCCATATGCTGATGCTTTTAATAATTCATGAGTTATATCAGTCTGCAAGTAATAAATTTCGCTAAATATATCTATGGTAAGATAGTTTAAGACACTGTCTAATCAATTAAATGGGGCAAAAATAACACATCATTGATTTCGTTGGTTCATACTTTGATATATTAAAAATAACAGTTCACCTACTTGACATAGTTCACAAGATCTGGATTATTTTTAGAACATAATTACCATCTGCAGATCTGTTACTTAAGAAGTATACTGAAAACACTTAGAAGATATGTTTTAATGAAAACACTAGTGATTTATTTGATGCAAATAAACAAAGCTGATCTACAATCCAAAGTGTTTCAAGAATGTTAATGGCAGCCGAAACAGCTACTTCTCACGAGAGGTAAAACAAATTCATGATTTCGTCTGACTATCCTGCACTTGAAATATTCTGACAGTTGGAAAGAGAAGTTCATTCTCTGGCCCAGGCATAAAAATGTTTGCTGAGCCCACTGGCTGTAAGAGGCCAGCTATGGTACGGAAGAAGACTTCACTGGCGGAGTAAACAGAAACTCCTGAAAAAGAGTTACACCTTGTGGCATCTAAGCACAAAACACCAGCACAGTTACGAGCAAGAAAACCAAAGCCTTGTGTGGTTCTGAGCTGACCGGAGTATAATGCCACCAGTAAAGTTGATACAATGTGCAAAGAGCAACCTCTAAAATGCAGTCATTTCTTAATTCTTCATTTCTCTGGAATTCCAATAAGGCATATGTTTTGTCTACTCTGTTTTATCTCCGCTTCCTCCTGGAAAAAGAAAAGGCATGAACCTACAAAGGCAGAAAGAACAGGCAAGGCGACAACAGTGGACAAGAATTCAACACGTTTTGGGAGGCGACACAGATGAAGTCTCTTGCTAAACGATACACGGAAATGTAGGATAAAATATAACAAAACTCCTTTTAAATGCCTAGCTGAGGTCACAGGAAGCGGGAGTCCCAGGCACCAAAAATGAAGAAAAAGCCGCACTTGGGGGCTGAGAGCACAGGGGGTGGTTGGCACTCTGGCACCCTGTGGAGGGCACAGGTAGTTGCTGGGCTTAGTGACTTCGGGTGTAATGTCCATGCTGGCAGAGGGACGATGTCTTTGGGCACGGGAAGTGAGGGAACTAGAAGTGGGACAGACACACAAAGGCAGAATCCCTCAAGGCCTGCACAATCAACAAAAAGGTGGCCCAGAAGGTCATTCCCTAGTAGATAGAGGCAATAAAAAACACTCCTTTTTGGGGGCATCTGGGTGGCTCAGTCTGACTTCAGCTCAGGTCATGATCTCAGGGTTTGTGGGCTCAAGCCCCACATAGGGGTCTGTACTGACAACTTGGAGCCTGGAGCCTTCCGATTCTGTATCTCCCTCTCTCTCTCTGACCTATCCCCACTTGTTCTCTCTGTCTCTCTCTCTCTCTCTCTCTCTCTCTCTCTCAAAAATAAATAAACATTAAAAAAATTGCGGGGGGGGGGGACAGTGTGCCCGGGTGGCTCAGTCAGTTAAGTGTCTGACTTGAGCTCAGGTCATGATCTTGCAGTCTGTGGGTTCGAGCCCTGCATCAGACTCTGTGCGGACAGCTCAGAGCCTGGAGCCTGTTTGGGATTCTGTGTCTCCTTCTCTCTCTGCCCCTCCCCTGCTCATGCTCTGTCTCTCAAAAATAAACATTAAAACAAAAATTTTTTTAATTAAAAAAAAACACCTGAGTTTAGGTTGGGGTGCTTTAACAGAGGCCAGCCCTCATACAGGTTTGGGGTTTAAACGAAATCTGTATCTGTCGTATGGAAACCTCCTACTGAGAAATTAATGTAAAAAACTGATTTATCTCCAGGATACCTCTGGAATAGCCAGCAGAAGCCAAAACAGACAAACAAACAAGAACAAACCAACCCTCTAGAGTGACACCCCCTTAGTCTAGGTGGCAAAGACTACCACAGAAAACCTTACTGAAGATGAACTCAGAGGGTGCCTGGGTGGCTCAGTTGGTCAAGCATCTGGCTCTTGATTTTAGCTCAGGTCATATCCTCACAGTTGTGAGATTGAGCCTCGCATCGGGCTCTGCTGTGCCGACAGCATGGAGTCTACTTGGGATTCCCTCTCTCTCACTCTCTCTCTCTCTCTCTCTCTCTCTCTGTCCCTCCCTGGCTTGCATTCTGTCTCTCTGTGTCTCTCTGTCTCTCTGTCTCTCTCTCTCTCTCTCTCTGTCCCTCCCTGGCTTGCATTCTGTCTCTCTGTCTCTCTCTCTCTGTCTCTCTCTCTCTCTCTCTCTCTCTCTGTCCCTCCCTGGCTTGCATTCTGTCTCCCTCTCTCTCTCTCTCTCTCTCTGTCCCTCCCTGGCTTGCATTCTGTCTCTCTGTCTCTCTCTCTCTCTGTCCCTCCCTGGCTTGCATTCTGTCTCTCTGTCTCTCTCTCTCTGTCTCTGTCTCTCTCTCTGTCTCTCTCTGTCTCTCTCTCTCTGTCCCTCCCTGGCTTGCATTCTGTCTCTCTCTGTCTCTCTCTCTCTCTGTCCCTCCCTGGCTTGCATTCTGTCTCTCTCTCTCTCTCTCTCTTTCAAAATAAACATTAAAAAATAAGTGAACACACATTCCAAAATCATAAAACATATAAGGAAACAATGCAACAAGAGCAAAAGGCAGCAGACCAACGATAGGAGCAGACCCTGTAAGAAATTGAAAAATTGGATAACTGGAAAATATAAAGTATCTCAAATAATTAAAGATATAAAAGAAGGAATTATAAACATATCTTGTAAAAAAGACACTGAAAAAAAGACCAGGCAGACTTGAAAAATAATTAGAGTTTCTAAAAATAACCACTGAAATTTAAATCTCATATGGATGGGTGAAAAATTAGTCACAGCTGAAGGGAATAGCAAAATCAATGTGAAAAAATTATCCAGAGTGCAGTACAAAGAGATAAGAATGTGGAAACGTGAGGGAAAAAAAACCCCTGAGAGACATAACAACAGGATGAAGGAGGTCTGACATACATTTAACAGGAAAAGGAAAGAATGAAAATGACAGATATGTAATATTCAGAGAGAAAACAATGGAGAATTTTCCAAAACTGATTAAAGACATGAACTCTCAGGTCAAAGGAAAACAAAAAACAAAAACAAAAACACTCTCAAAAGCTGATAGGGAACGGGAATTAGAGTCACCATTTAGCAACCATTGTAACAAGTGATGCAGGCAAGAAGTCACCAGTGGGAGCTACAACCAGCCTGCAACGCTTGAGAAGCAGCAGGATACTTACATGGTCTCAAAGCATTTCCCCACAAGACACAGTAAGAACAAAACAGTAATGTGACATTAGAAAAATCCAGCCAAAACCTGAGATTGAAGTTAGCGTCACTTGTCATGGGACAAACTGACATAATGTGTCCACCATCATGATGTACTGAGAACACGTTACTTTTGTAGTATTCCTATAAAAAAATGCATAATTTGAATTTCAACAATTTTAAATTGAATGCATAAGTCGATACAAAAATTATCAGACAAAGCCAAATCAAGAGACATCTTACAAAATAACTGACATGTTCTCTTAAATCACATCAATGTCATGCAAGGCAAAGACTGAGAAATTGTTCTAGAGTAAGGAGATGAAAGAGACATGACAACTAATATATGCATGTAATGCATGGTCTGGAATTTTCTTTTGCTATAAAATGGACATTTAGGAAAAATGGCAAAATCTAAATAAGGTTTATAGATTAAGTAAAAATATTATATCAATGTCTATTTCAGATGACTTCGATAACTGCACTGTGATTCTATACGAGAAGTATTCAGGAGTAAAGGTGGGTTGCATCTGCAACTTTCAAATGGCTCAGGAAAAATATATATAAATATATAAATGTATATACACAGGAAAAAAGAATATAGTAAAATATTAACATTTGACAAATATGGTGTAGCATGTACAGAGACTCTGTACTGTTTCTGGAACTTTAAGTTTGAAATTATGTCAAAATAAAAAATTAAGTAAAAAATATAGAGAATTTTAGGGCTGTTTAAGCAAGCAAACAAAAAGCAGATAGAGCAACACAAACTACCAAGCAAAGCAAAAAAAAAAGGGTAAACTTTCCACTGTCCAGGAAGAAGGGACTCTGAAAACAGACATAAAGAACATTGGTTCCAAGATCACTTAAACTAAGAGGCAAAGGCAGGCCAACGCTCTCCTAGTCCTCCTTTCCCGAACCCTACGCCAACCCCCCACCCCCCACCCCCCACCCCCCACCCCACCACCTTTGCAGGAGAAGGGAAGTTTATTCTCTGGAGAAAATGAATTTGAGAGAGTCCACAGAGACCCCAGGCATGGAAGGCAGGGGCAAGGCACCACACTGAAAACTATGAATTAAGTGATTATCTATAAAATGAAGAATGAGAAACTCTCCTTCCCCCCCCATCCCCCATTCAGCTCTCCAAACACTTACAGCCCAAACATTATATATCCTTTCCCACCCCCAAAGGCAGAAGGATTATTCTCCGGATCAATGAATGAATTCAACAGAAATAACACATGAATACTGACATTTGGGCAACCAATTGCGTCCTCAACCTCTTAACCTAAGTAAAGCCCACCAGTTGATAAGCCTTATACATATACACAAAGCTTCCGATCAGCTTTTGGAATCTCACCCTTAAAAGAAGACTGCTGAAAACATCAGGTATTTGAAGAAAGTTTCCAATATGAAAGATAAAAAAACATTTGCAAATATCTTTTCCCATTCCGTTGGTTGCCTTTTAGTTTTGTTGGTTGTTTCCTTTGCTGTGCAGAAGCTTTTTATCTTCACGAGGTACCAACAGTTCATTTTTGCTTTTAATTCCCTTGCCTTCGGAGATGTGTCAAGTAAGAAATTGCTGCGGCTGAAGTCAGAGAGGTTTTTTCCTGCTTTCTCCTCTAGGGTTTTGATGGTTTCCTGTCTCACATTTAGGTCCTTTATCCATCTTGAGTTTATTTTTGTGAATGGTATAAGAAAGTGGTCTAATTTCATCCTTCTGCATGTTGCTGTCCAGTTCTCCCAGCACCATTTGTTAAAGAGACTGTCTTTTTTCCATTGGATATTCTTTCCTGCTTTGTCAAAGATTAGTTGGCCATACTTTTGTGGGTCCAATTCTGGAGTCTCTATTCTATTCCATTGGTCTCTGTGTCCGTTTTTGTGCCAATACTATGCAGTCCTGATGATTACAGCTTTGTAGAGGCTAAAGTAGAGGCTAAAGTCTGGGACTGTGATGGCTCTCACTTTGGTTTTCTTCTTCAATATTACTTTGGCTATTTGGGGTCTTTTGTGGTTCCATACAAACTTTAGGATTGCTTGTTCTAGCTTCGAGAAGAATGCTGGTGCAATTTTGATTGGGATTGCATTGAATGTGTAGACTGCTTTGGGTAGTATTGACATTTTAACAATATTTACTCTTCCAGTCCATGAGCACAGAATGTTTTTCCATTTCTTTGTATCTTCTTCAATTTCCTTCATAAGCTTTCTATAGTTTTCAGCATACAGATCTTTTACCTCTTTGGTTAGATTTATTCCTGGGTATTTTATGCTTCTTGGTGCAATTGTGAATGGGATCAGTTTCTTTATTTGTCTTTCTGTTGTTTCATTATTAGTGTATAAGAATGCAACTGATTTCTGTACATTGATTTTGTATCCCGCGACTTTGCTGAATTCATGTATCAGTTCTAGTAGACTTTTGGTGAAGTCTGTCGGGTTTTCCATGTATAATATCAGGTCATCTGCAAAAAGTGAAAGCTTGACTTCATCTTTGCTAATTTTGATGCCTTTGATTTCCTTTTGTTGTCTGATCGCTGATGCTAGAACTTCCAACACTATGTTAAACAATAGCGGTAAGAGTGGACATCCCTGTAGTGTTCCTGATCTTAGGGGGAAAGTTCTCAGTTTTTCCCCGTTGAGGATGATATTAGCTGTGGGCTTTTCATAAATGTCTTTTATGATGTTTAAGTATGTCCCTTCTATCCCGACTTTCTTGAGGGTTTTTATTGAGAAAGGATGCTGAAGTTTGTCAAATGCTTTTTCTGCATCGATTGACAGGATCATATGGTTCTTTTCTTTTCTTTGATTAATGTGATGTATCACATTGATTGATTTGTGAATGTTGAACCAGCCTTGCAGCCCAGGAATGAATCCCACTTGATCATGGTGAATAATTCTTTTTATATGCTGTTGAATTTGATTTGCTAGTATTTTATTGAGAATTTTTGCATCCATATTCATCAGGGATATTGGCCTGTAGTTCTCTTTTTTGCTGGGTCTCTGTCTGGTTTATGATCCAACGAAATGGAAAAAGATATTTGCAAATGACCTATCGAACAAAGGGCTAGTATACAAAATCTATAAAGAACTCACCAAACTCCACACCCAAAAAACAAATAATCCAGTGAAGAAATGGGCAGAAAAGATGAATAGATACTTCTCTAAAGAAGACATCCAGATGGCCAATAAGCACATGAAAAGATGCTCAACGTCACTCCTCATCAGGGAAATACAAATCAAAACCACACTGAGATACCACCTCATGCCAGTCAGAGCAGCTAAAATGAAGAAATCAGGAGACTATAGATGCTGGAGAGGATGTGGAGAAATGGGAAACCTTTTGCACTGTTGGTGGGAATGCAAACTGGTGCAGCTGCTCTGGAAAACAGTGTGGAGGTTCCTCAAAAAGTTAAAAATAGATCTAGCCTATGACCCAGCAATAGCACTGCTAGGAATTTACCCAAGGGATACAGGAGTGCTGATGCATAGGGGCAGCACTTGTACCCCAATGTTTACAGCAACACTTTTAACAATAGCCAAATTATAAAGAGCCTAAATGTCCATCAACTGATGAATGGATAAAGAAATTGTGGCTTATATACACAATGGAATACTATATATGTTTTCACTCTTATGTGGATCCTGAGAAACTTAACAGAAGACCATGGTGGGGGGGGGGGGGGGGGGGGGGGGGGAAAAAAAAAAGTTAGAGAGGGAGGGAGCCAAACCATAAGAGACTCTTAAAACCTGAGAACAATCTGAGGGTTGATGGGGGGTGGGAGGGAGGGGAGGGTGGGTGATGGGTATCGAGTAGGGCACCTGTTGGGATGAGCACTGGGTGTTGTATGGAAACCAATTTGACAATAAATTTCATATTTAAAAAAAAACAAAGAACTGAAAGAGGAATTCAAAGGACACAAACAATACAAGGAGCTAAGAAAAAAACAAAATCACAGTATCTTCAGAGAAGAAAGTACTGTATCCTTGTAACAATAGGAAGCTACAGAAAAAGATTAATTAGAAATCAAGAAAAACTTAGAAATTAAAAGCGAACAAAATTTTAAAAATCGAAAGAAAGGTTAGAAGATAAAATTGCGAAAATATCTAAGAAACTAAAACAAAAAGATCATTGAAATAAAAAGAGATGATAAACAGAACAGAAATGATAAGGAAAACAAGGCTCAATCTAACACATTCATCATTTAGGTAACAGAAGTTCCATAAAGAGAAAAAAGAGGAAAACATGGGAAGAAAAGAATTGGACATATAAAACACAAAACAAAAATTTCTCAGAATTGGACATGAATTTCCAATTAAAAGAGCCCAAATCAGTGTCCACTGAACAAAAAAACCACTCATACCAAGGCATATCATAAAATTGGAGAACACAGAATTTCCCAGGACAAAAATGTCACATAAAAGGATCAGGAATTAGAATGACATCTCACTTTCTGAAATTAAAATGGGAAACTTCGAGGACAATGGAACCATCCTTTCAAAATTCAGAAGAAAACCCACCTCAACCAGAAGTCCACACCAGTCCAATTATTAATCAAATGTGAAATAGAATAAATACACTTTCAGACATGCAAATTTATCTCCCAATGGTCTCTCCTCTTCCAGAAACTGTTGGAAAAAATAAACCAAAAAAAAAAAAAAAAAAAAAAAGAGGAAGATGTTAGACCTTGGAAATAAAGAATCCAACAAAGGAGAGAAAAAACAAATTCCCAGAATCATAGTGAACTTAAAATTTAGAATGACTGCTGCATAGGAAACTCCAGGAGCAATCAATCCAGACTGAAGCTTAAGATGAATCACTATAGGAGAAAAGGGAGGGGGTGGGAGGAAGGCAGAGAGAGAAAAAAAAAAAGAAAATAAGAAAGAAGGAGACAAACGGAAAGGAAAAAAAAGTAAGAAAAATTTTTTTATGCTTGACCATTTTCCTCTTTTGTTGGAGAACTGAGTAAAAAATCAATTAGTGATAGGAACATTTAAAACTAAGAGGAGGGGCACCTGGGTGGCTCAGTTGGTTAAGTGTCCGGCTTCAGCTCAGGTCATGATCTCGCGGTTTTTGAGTTCAAGCCCCACATCGGGCTCTGTGCTGACAGCCCTGAGCCTGGAGCCTGCTTGGGATTCTGTGTCTCCTCTCCCCTCCCCCACTTGTGCACTGTCTCTCTTTGTCTCTCAAAAATGAATAAATGTAATAAAAAATAAAAAAATAAAAATAATAAAAATAATAAAACTAGGAGGAGAAAAAAAAGAGGCAGTTATTAACTCCCTGGAAAATAAAAAGTTGTACACGAAAAAAAGCATAATCATGGTTTACTCTTGGTTCAGTTAAAAACAGTATTTATGGGGCGCCTGGGTGGCTCAGTCGGTTAAGCGCCCGACTTCGGCTCAGGTCATGATCTCGCGGTCCGTGAGTTCGAGCCCCGAGTCGGGCTCTGTGCTGACCGCTCAGAGCCTGGAGCCTGTTTTAGATTCTGTGTCTCCCTCTCTCTCTGACCCTCCCCCGTTCATGCTCTGTCTCTCTCTGTCTCAAAAATAAATAAACGTTAAAAAAAAAATTAAAAACAGTATTTATATAGTCCTAATAATGCATACAATAAATACTGCTTTAATGAAAAACGGTGATAAAGCCCTAGTGGTAAGATGGGAAAAGTGAAATGTGTAAAGAAAGAGGAGAGAACAAGAGACGAAGTCCTGACCCAAAGGTAGTAAAAATATAATGTCTATGATTGAGAAATTAAAAAAAAAACAGCACTGTAAGCATTTTGGGGGAGAAAGGAAGATTAAATCCCAGAGGAAAGCTGAGAGTTGAGAGCAGTTGCCCCTTGGGACAAACTGAGTTGCCTCAATTTTAGTTATATGCTTTATTTTACTATTTTAATTTTTAAACCATACATCTTGGTGGCAGTGCAAACTGGTGCAGCCACTCTGGAAAACAGTATGGAGGCTCCTCAAAAAGTTAAAAATAGAACTACCCTATGTCCCAGCAATTGCACTACTAGGCATCTATCCAAAGGATACAAAAACGCTGATTCGGAGGGGCACATGCACCCCAATATTTACAGCAGTGCCATCAAAAATAGCCAAATCATGGAAAGAGCCCAAATGTCCATCAACTGATGAATGGATAACGACATGGTATGTGTGTATAATGGAATATGTATAATGGAATATTCCTCAGTAATCAAAAAGAATGAAATCTTGCCATTTACAACAACGTGGATGGCACTAGAGTGTATTATGCGAAGCGAAATAAGTAAAAAAAGAAGACAAATATATGATTTCACTCATATGTCGAATTTAAGAAATAGATGAACACAGGGCAAGGGAAGGAAAAACAAGATAAAAACAGGGAGGCAAACCATAAGAGGCTCTTAAATACAGAGAACAAACTGAGGGTTGCTGGAGGGCAGGTGGGTGGGGGGATGGGCTAAATGCCTGATGGGCAATGGTGTTATATGTAAGTGATGAATCAGTAAATTCTACTCCTGAAACCAATAATACACTATATGTTAACTAACTTGAATTTAAAGTAAGAAAAAAAAAAGTAAAATAAAGAAATATAGTTGAGATAAAAAAAAAAAAAAAGAAAACCAAACATCAACAATCAACCTCTCATTCAAGCAATGGGGAAATTTTTCTACTCTGCAGCTGTAACAACCCACTTATTAAGAAATTACACTCAAATATTCATTAACTGGGAGGCATGTAACTACCAAAGGATAGTAGAAATGAAAACAAAACAAAAAAAATCATTATCCTGATGTTATAATACCCAGCAACTCTAGTTTCCTGGTAACTTCTGCTGCTGAATCATTTAAGCAGACATCAAGAGAGAACTAAAGTGGCCCCCCAAAAAGGGGAAAGGGAATCTGTGCTAATAACTGATCGCTAGGACATGTGCCAAGGATGACCGTGCCAAAACATTCAGTATGTTCTTAATCTGCTGTCAGATCAAGCTTCCACGGACTCTGAAAAACCATTCCAGTCACCGCCCTCCTACCAGCTGTGTGATGTAAAGAAGCAGTCAGGTTTGGATTCATGAAAGCAAGAGCCAGAAAAATGGAGTCTACGAAGGCAATGGAGGCAGGACTGCATCCAGGGAAACGGTGTGAGTCGATTCACCCACCACCACCACTGCGGCTGCCATACAGGTGCGTGCTCCACAGGTATACAAGCCTCTATTAGGAAGGATCTAGGGTGTTCGTGCAAAAGACCTAACTGACACAATCATCTTAGCCACATCCCCAGGCTCATCTCTTCAGATTGCTTACACGTCCTCTCCGTCTGGATCCGGCTTGTGACCTCATCTTTCCCATCTTTACCTGACCATCAGCCAAGTTCTTTGCTTGGCGCCCCAGATTAAGCTCTTGGGACCTTATGCATCTGTCCATCACAGACCTAACTCGGCTTTCTTTATTCCCTGGCTACTGATGATCTGAGACTTTCTAGCTTGTTTCCACGGAAGTCACTGCAGATACGAAACAGCTCAGTGGCAAAGTCTACACACAGGAAGGTTTGAATTCCTAGTAGTGTACTGGACCCCTTGTGCAACTGTGATCCTACAAATGTGATACCTCTAAAAACAAGACTTCAAAAAACCTACGTGTACTTAAAAATTCAAGCTTAAATTTCTAAATTCCATACATACTTTAGTCCATATCTAGGCAGTGGGAGGAAGGAGGGGGAGAATAAACCAAGGAGGCCTCCTGGGGGCAGGGTAGGCTTTCAAATTCCAGAGAAACATTCCACAACCTGGAAGTTCAAGGGCACTGCGCAGAGTTAAACAGACTGTTAACATCATATCTCTTCAACTCAGAGCTCTGTTTCATGCATGTGAGCTGGCGCTTCTTCAGCCTGCAGAGTGATTTACTGCTTGGTAGCGTTTATAGCGGAGTGATATTTTCAACTGCTCGTACAACCACAACATTGGTGAGTGGGGGCTGCGGCCTGGACATCTCAGTGCGGCCAGCCCGGACGACTTCATGTGGCTGAGACAGATGCAGTCTGAACTGTCTCTGGATGCTTCGGATCCAGGCCCAAGGAGTCCAGGGGAGGCACTGGATAGGACAGGGAGAGCCTTCCTCTCCAGTGGGTGAGTCAGGACACACACAGTGCGTCAACTCCACATGAAAGTGGGGTCCCTGGGCTAGCAATATCAACACCATCCGGAAACTTGCTAGAGATGCCAAGTTCCAGGACCCCGCCCAGACCTACTCAATCTGTCACTTGGGCTAGAGTGGCAGCAGTCTGTGTTTTAGAAGAAGCTTTCTAGGAGAAAGACTGCACTCACCTCCTTAAGGCCTTACGGGGCGACGGCAGGCTCTGCCATCTTTTAGCCACAACTCTGATTCCTGCTCCTCAAGGGCGACAGGTACCAATCAAGGACTCTGATGCACAAACCCCCTCTGCCGGTCCCTTGCTGAGGCTCGGACACGAAGCTCGTAGAAGTCCAGCCAAGCACATGATCCTCATCTGAAGTCTTGCTGGCAGCTAAGTCGCCCCTCTGGCTAGATTTCACAGGAAAAAGCTCTTGTTTTTCAACCTCACTCTTACGCTGGATACAATAATCCATTTGAAGTCATTTTCGTATTTTTCTCATCAATTTTTGTCAAAGGCCATGGGACTGTAGCTAGCTCTCCTTTCTGCTCTAGGGCCAGTAGAGCCAGTGCGGAAGAGGGGATAACCTGCGGTCTCTCTATTAGCGTTTCCTAGGATGGCAAATTTGAAAAACACGAAGTGTCTGTCTAAAGGGACTGGGTAAGTAAGGTTATGACTTACTGATAAAGGTGAGGTACAGTCTTTCAAGTCACGCCGTAGAAACATGACCTAGGAAAATATTGCACTCTCGAACATGACTTGAGGGCCATAATATTTTGAATTTTTAAAAAACTGTCACCGAGAGGATATGGTTTTGGTCACACATGTCAGAAACCCAAAATTCAGTTGTTGGCCGACTGCGTCCCCAGAGCACATGGAATGCTCACTTGCTGGTCTCTGTCTGCCAGACATGCTCACATTTGGCAAAGAACCAGAGTTAAGGCAGGAGAAGGTGTCTGAGGAGCACCACCCCCCCACCCCGCCCCTCCACTCCACAGGCGAGGCCCAGATGTACGGATGAGGCCTGCCACAGGCAAGACCAGAAATGACACTAATGTTACAAGTGATGCAGGTGTGGAGCATTTGGGGAGATGATAAAGTTTTGCTGATATCTGCAAAAAAGGGAAGAAAGATTGAAAAAGCATATGGAAAGACCAAAAAGGCAGGGAAATACAGTCAGCCTTGCCATGAGGAGCTAAGAAAATTATTGGTAAAATAAAACTTGTTGTGCTCTCGTAAGGAAGCTTAACTTGGTGAGAAATTCCTTCCAAAGAGGAGAATAAAAACAAAGTGCCAATCTCTCCAAACCAGATACATCTGCTACTTTAAAGTTATGCTCAAGAATTATTTTGTCAAACTTGTTCAAGTTTCAAGAGTGTGGCACAACGTGGATAATATAACGTACCTCCTACCTAGCTAAAGATAAAAGTGGCAAATGTGTCATCTGGTGACAGAAACACTTGGTTTCTACAAGGCCACCCCTCGCTATCTTTATCTCACACACACACACACACACACACACACACACACACACACAGGTGGTTGTTGTTGTTGTTGTTTACATTAAACTGAGGCAGTAACATCTGGCAAAACAGGACTCTGCTCTCACTCTTTCCTCTCTGGCCTGAGCAAGTTCAGTGCATGGCTGGCTGGAGGCCCTGACAGCGTATCTTTGAAAACACCAGACCATCCCTTGATTTACTGACCAAGATGCACACCTCCTCCCACCTCGTGGTGTCTGATATTATAAATTTGATGGAATCTAGACAGGAGACTCCCCTGCAGGTTGGGCTCATAGAAATCACATCTAGAGTAGGTTAAATATTTCCAAAGGGGAGGGGAAAAGTTAGCTATAAATAAATCAGTACTACTCAGACCTCCTGTCAGTTGCCTTTGCTGAAAATGCAGAAATGTACAACCCACTGCTTTAAATCAGGGCTCTCATCACCTGAGCTCCTGGAAATGTGGTGAGCACTAAATTCCCCTAAAAAGAACTGTTTAAGAAGTAAAAAAAAAAAAAAAAAAAATTGATCATATTTTCCAGTTGCATATCCAGATTTAAGCTTTTTATACTTACATTCTTTCCCAAATTGACAGTCCAGCACTATGACCATTTTGTCCTCCATTAAAACACAAGTTATTTCAAAACTACAAATTTTCATGTACTACTTTCCCCTGGCCCAATAGTCTTATGAAAAACAGAGAATCAAAATTCCAACCATTTATTCTCATTGGACTTTTCTTAGAGTTTTAGATTAAAAGTACAGAAATAAAGTCCCACTCTTTCCACACCTTCTGGTTGGGTCATGACACCCCACCTGTATGATTCTCCTGTAGAGGAACAGGGTGGTATTCTTCGTCTCAAGCTGATGCCATTGAGTTGGAATAGAAATGTTTCAGCCCAGAGGAGGCCCAATGGCACCTACAAAACTCCATAAGAATTCAAGATCATCAGAAGACCTGGGTTCTCACTTGTTTATGCAACTTGCCAATTATATGACCCCAGCCAAGTCATTACGCATTGTGACATTCACTATGTCCACTTAATAGAAGGGAAAGAATATATCACTTTTCCCATCTTCTCAACAGGGTTTACGTCAAATGAAACAATGGATGTCACATCAGCACGTGAGTAAGCCCTAGATGGCTCATGTCCTGGGATCCCAATGTCCCTCCTTTCCTCCCTCCCTCCTTTATACATCAAGGGCCTCCTGTCTGAATTAACTTGTCCTAGGTATTACAAGAAATACCAAGATAACTCAGAAATTCCGTTAAGAAGCTTAAAACTCTATGGGAAATTATGCTTCTATGCGTGTTAAGAGGCAGGAAAGAAATACAGAAATATGCTCTAAGAGTTACAAGGAGGAAAGATTACTTTCTATTTAAGGGGTCTAGGAAAACCTCATGGAGGGAGAGGTATATGAGCAGGTCACTGAAATTTGGATAAAATTTGGACATTTGGAGGTAATGGTGGAGAAAGGCATCTCAAAGGCACAAAGAAGGAAAAGCACGGATCATACACAAGAAGGACAAGGTTGTGTTGGCAGAAACCCAGAACTCCCTAAAGGGGAACAGAAGGGAATAAAACCGGAAAGGCAGGCTGGAGCCAGACTGGAAGGCCCTGCAGTCAGACTGAGTTTGGACTCGAGTAGCACGCTTGCCCGCAACCTCCATGTGCCCACACTCCCTATCTGGATAAAATACCCCGTATGCCTCACTCTCCCTAACTGCTCTCACTCACCAGCCAGTTAGCATAGCCAGTTCTTCCTGTGGTCCCTCAAACTGCCCCCTACTAATTCTCACCTGGATTCCTTAAATAGGCCCCTGCCTCTGCTCTCAACCCGTCCCACTGTGAGGGATCCATTCTCCACACTGATGTCTGATTGGCCCAAAATACAATCTCCCCACTTAACTTCCCAGCTTAAATAACCCACAGATAACAGGCCAACACCTCCAAGACATTTGAGGTGTTCTGTGACTGGGGCCCTCTCCAGGCTTCGTCTTTGGCCTCTCCCTTGTGAGCCTCTGCCAGTCCTGCCACACTGACCTCCTTGCAGACCCAACCAGAAGTTCCTTAAACCCACACGTTCTCCAGCGCCTCTGAACCTCTGGATCTGCTGTTCCTTCTGCATGGGACCAATATCCCCCCTTTCTTGGACTAGATAACACCTCCTTTCTCTTTTAACACTCAGCTCATCAATTAGCATTGTGCTGAATGTACTAGCCAACGTGTTTAGATAAAAAAAAATAGTAATAACCATAAAAGGTTTAAGTATTGGGAAAAAGAGGGAAAGTCAGCATTTGCACATATGATTGCAGATTTAGAAAACAAGAGAATCAACTAAATAAAAGTGAAAAAATTGTAGAACTCAGTAAAAGAATACTTAACAAAATTTATATAAAAAAACAATAATGTGTCTTTATACAATGGTAACTAGTTAGAAACTATAATATCAGAAAGTATTCCTTTATAGAGAATAAGAAAGGTAAAATTAGAAAAAATTAATCAGGAATTGTGAAGAACTGATATAAAGAAAACTTTAAAATTCTGGGGCGCCTGGGTGGCTCAGTTGGTTAAGCATCCGACTTCGGCTCAGGTCACAATCTCATGGTTCACGAGTTCGAGCCCTGCATCAGGCTCTGCGCTGACAGCTCAGAGCCTGGAGCCTGCTTTGGATTCTGTGTCTCCCTCTCTCTCTGCCCCTCCCCACTCATACTCTGTCTCTGTCTCTCTCTCTCTCTCTCTCTCTCTCTCTCAAAAATAAATAAAACACTTAAAAAACTTTTTTTTAAAGAAAACTTTAAAATTCAACTAGAAAGATAAATCTTGCTTCCAGATAGCAAGACCCATTGCGGTGTAAACTCCCCAAAGGCATGGATCTTCTCTGCTTTGTTCACTGATACACTTCAAGTACCAAGAACACTGTTTAGAAGGTAGAAGGTAGTGGGCACTCAGTAAATACCTACTGAATGAATAAATGCCTAAAACAATCTAAAAATTCCATGTGACCAACAAAATACAAACAGGATTTGTATTTATATTCTGGGAGAAACTAACAGAGATATCAACCTTCCACTTGAAAAATACACACATGTAAGATCATTTTTTACCTAGCAGATGAGCACAGATTCAAGCATTCAGGGTTACGGAAGGCAGGGAGAGCCCAAATAACCAAAATGTTGTCGGTAGTAGTATTAATTGGTATAGTCTTTTGAAAGGACAATCGTGAGCAAGTTTTGACTGTGGCAATCCATAATGTCTCTAGATTGCTTTTGCTGATTATTTTCCTCACACAGTGATGGCAGTGCTGATTGAAATCATCCATGCAAAGCACTTAGCACTGTCCCTGGCAGAGACTAAGCATTCAAAATATAAGCTATTATTATTATGCTGCCTATAGAATCTTTTCAAGAGTTCTACGCACTACAACTGCAAAAGTCATCGGGAAGCGTTTGATTTCCAACAAGAGCCAGGCCTCTCCATTTACCTCTGCAATAAATAAGCACACCGTCTTCCTAACCACACTGAAAACAAACTAGAAGCTGCTGCTTCTGTATTTTTGACTTTTGTTATCATTTCAGAATTAAGCTGACTTTGTCAGACCCCAAGCACAGCCTCATCTTAGATAGCTAGAATTTAAATAATCTTTACAAACTCAGGACGTCTTTCTTTGTCCCATCTTGACATCTGGACCATGGCTGACATGGTTAGCAGCGGAATTCACTCACCACAGTGGGGGGGTCATTCCATTCTTCATAGGAGAGGGCAGCATATGGATATATGCGGTCATTGATGATCTGCAGAGTGGCCAGGGCAATGGCTTTAATTGACTGGAAGTACGCTTCCCAGAACCACCGTGCCTGTAAAGAAAACAACACTGAATTAAGTAAGCAAGCGAGACAGAGTGAAGAACTAGATGCTCCATCACAGCCACCTCTGGGTCTGGGTAATTCCTTTATTCCCAAAGGGAAAGAGCCTACAGCAAACGTTCCCTGCTGTTCAAGCCAGCTGCAGCAGAATAGTGCTGGAATAGTTTATCAAATACAGTCAAAACAGTGTAAGCAAGTGAAGTGCACATTGGATTCAATCTGAATATAAGAGAAACTATGTCCGATGATAGCAACACATTATAGCAGAACAAGTTATAGTCCTTTTTTAGATAAAGTGTACAAACCTTAAAGTTTACAATTCAATGATTTTTTAGGTACGTACATACTCTTATAACTACTACCCATATAAAGGTATAGAACATTCCAGCAACCCCAGAAGATTCCCTCATGCTTCCCAGGCACTTTCTCAATCATCCGAGAGTAATCATTATTCTGATTTCTATTGTGCCTGCTACTGAACTTCATACAAATGGAATCAAAACAGTACTTATTCTCTTGTGCCTGGTTTCTTTTGTCAACAGTTAGAACATTTAAGTCAGATTTTGCTGCCAAGGTTATGCTGGCCTCATAAAATGTTGAAAGTGTTCCTTCTTTTTCTATTCCCTGAGAAATTTAATGCAAGGTTGGCATTATTTCTTTCTTGAAAGGTTTAGAAGAATTCACCTAAAAGCCATCTGGGCTAGGTGTTTTTTGGTGTGTGAAGGTTTTAAATCATGATTAGTCCTCTTTCATCCACACAGGATTATGCGTATTTTAGTGAGTGTCGGCTTCAAAAGTAGTATTTTTCAAGAAATGTGTTCATCTCAGTTGTTAAATTTATTGCACTAAATCTATTCAATGCGTTGTAGAATTTGCAGTAATATACCACTTTTCATTCCTCATGTTGATAATCTGTGTCTTCTCTTTGCATTTCCTCTTACCAGAGGTTTATCAACTTTATTAATCTCTTCAAAAAAACCAATGTTTGGTTTTGCTGATTTTCTTTATCATACTTTTTTTTTCTTATCTTTCTATCTTGTCTGCTATTATTTTTATTCCCTTTCTTCTATTTGGGGGGACTTTAATTCATCTTGCATTTAGCTTCTTTTTTAAATTTTTTAAAATATTTATTTTTTTTAATTTTTTTATTTTTTTAAATGTTTATTTTTGAGAGACAGACAGAATGCAAGTGGGTTGGGGCAGAGAGAGAGGGAGGCACAGAATCTGAAGCAGGCTCCAGGCTCCAAGCTGTCAGCACAGAGCCTGACACGGGGCTTGAACTCACGAGCTGTGAGATCATGACCTGAGCTGAAGTCGGATGCTCAACCGACTGAGCCACCCAGGCGCCCCTAAAATATTTATTTTTGAGAGAGAGAGAAAGAGAGCACATGCACGAGCAGGGGAGGGGCACAGAGAGAGAGGGAGACACAGAATCTGAAGCTGGCTCCAGGCTCCAAGCTGTCAGAGAAGAGCCCGATGTGGGGCTTGAACTCACGGACTGCGAGATCATGACCAGAGACGAAGTCAGATGCTTAACCGGCTGAGCCACCCAGGTGCCCTGCATTTAGCTTGAGATTGAAGTTTAGATTGCTGATTTTAATCTTTATTCATTTCTAATATATGCATTTAAAGCTATAAATGTACCTCTACGCCACTATTTTAAATGCATCCTACAAAACTGTATGTCATTTTCATTATAGTTTAGGTAAAAAAAAATGAACTTTTTAGAAGTATACCGTTTAATCTCCAAACATTTTGGGATTTTCTATTTATCTTTTTGTTACTGACTTCTACTTTGATTGCACTATAGTCTGAGAGCATGTGTTATTTCAAAACTTTGCCCTCTGTCTTCAGCTTACAATAGTTCGCCTATGATGTACCTAGGTGTGGTTCATGGTATTAACCCCACTGAGGTTAGAGCTTCTTCACCCTGTGGTGTGATGTCTTTCACTAGTTTTAGAAAAACCTTAGCCAATATTTCTTTAAATATTGGTTCTATCACTCTCTTCTAGGACTCCAGATACATGGACAGAAATGTCTTCACCATGCCCCATAGGTTTCTTATTCTCTTGTCTGTGCTGCAATCTGGGTATTTTCTGCTAATTTTTCTCCTGGTCTAATAATCCTCTGTCCTGTGTGTGTGTGTGTGTGTGTGTGTGTGTGTGTGTGTCTATACTGCTATCATACCCATATATTCACTTCTCCATTTAGTTCATATGTTTTTCAGTTACAGAATTTCCATTCGACTTTTTAAAAAGTAGATTTCATATCTTTGTTGCAATTCTCTTATTTTATTGAGCATAGTTCCTGATTGGTAACTCCAACATCTGAATCACCTGTGGGTCTCTGTCTACTATCTGTATTTACTCTTCGTTTTGGTCATCTGGTTTCCATTCCCAATGTACCTCTTAATTTTTTATTGGACACCAAACATTCTGTATTAAAAACTGTAGCGGTTCTGGATGTATCAAATTATCTTCCTCCCAAGAGTGTAACATTTCTTCTGGAGGGCACAGCGAAGGCAGTCAGCCCACTTTAATCCTATCAGTGGGT
Organism: Lynx canadensis; assembly: GCF_007474595.2. Taxonomy (NCBI): domain Eukaryota; kingdom Metazoa; phylum Chordata; class Mammalia; order Carnivora; family Felidae; genus Lynx; species Lynx canadensis. Next base: position 96,889,089 of record NC_044312.2, on the reverse strand, counting down.
GACTTTACCTTTTGTTGGGGCTAACTTTTCTTGGCTTTCCCTTTCTCTTGTAGTGGGGCCCTCTGGGGCCTTCAAGTAAAGCCTGGAGTGTCCACCAGGTCCCCTGTATCCTGGCAGCCTGGGATACCAAGCTCCATCTCACCAGTACTATATACGGTGGCTGGGATGTTTGCACAGCTTGTCAGGCTCCCAGATGCTTCTTTCTGCAGGGATTCTTACAGTCTTGCTCTGCTCACCTCAGGAGTTGGCAAACACTTCAAGGGAAGGCCACATGCCCAATTTTTGCTTACTTCCTGTGGTTCCCGTCTTCCAGGGATTTTGTCCTTCATGTCCCCGACACTTTGGGGTACCCCTAATTCCAACCTCTCGGCCCTAGGGGGCTGCTGCTTTCTGCTCAGACTCCAGATGTACAGACTGTGAATTAGAAAGTGCCCTCAGGGAAAAAGCTCAAGGGAACATGCCGCCCAGCGTGAGTCCCTTCCTCCAGGAGCCACAGTCCCTCAAGAACTGACTGTGCTGATGGCTCTCCAATGCCTCTCAACTGTTGCTCTATGTATTTTAATAAGCTTTGATACTTCTTTTTCTTTTCCTAGGAGGAGGGTTACTCTAATACTAGCTACTCTGTCACAGCCCAGTGTGGCTTTTTGAAAGAAGACAGTTTTCTCGTCCAAGCAGAGTTCAGATTCAGTCCCCAAGAAAGCAAGACGCCAGTCTACGTGACCCGTCCGGCTTCATTCAGACTTGTGATTCCACTCGGAATCAGAGGCCATGAGGAGTTCTGCAAGAGAGGGGACATTTGAAAATGGGACAAGAGAAATTCGAAATACAACTAAAACAGGTAGAAGAAAAAGATACTTTCTAGTCTACACCTGCTGACTTTTGTTCTGTTTCCCAGTAAGTGCTCCAATAATTAAGGAAAGTATATGATGACTACTCTCTCCACTAAGTATAAGAATGAAGCAAAGCCTCACAAAGAGAATTTCTGTTACTCAAAGAGAAGCTGACACAGGTTTAGCTACCAAGAGCACCTGGCTTATGCTGTGCTGTAGTCTGCCATCTGGGTAAGCCTCGTGGCTGGCTGCCTGCCACTGCTTCTTAGATATACCCTACTCACTCCAATTTCATTCCTGCTTAGTCATGTTACTGCTGTCCTGCCCATCATCCAGTCAAAATATTTACATTTTATGAGACCTGAAAGAATCCACCTTCCCTGGGAAACCTTCACTGATCACCCCAAACACCAACAATCTCTCCTTACCATGAAATCCCACAGCACTTACAGCCGTTACCTTACAGGTTGTTTCTGCTATGTTCTATTCTAGAATGGTCTTCCTGTTATTTCAGATGATAGCTTTTCTCTCCCCAGCTAGACTATGAGTTCCTTGTAGGTGTGAGGATGTCTGACCTGCTGCAAAGCACTTTGGTAGGCATGATCTCATTTGCTGTTTATAACCAGCATGTCACTTATCTGTGGCAGTTTCCTCTTCTATGTGAGGAAACCAAGATCCAAAGATGTTAAGTGGTAGAGTCACAACTCAAGCCCAGGGCTTTTCCCACCCTGTTCTAGAGTATAAGGAGTACCAGCCACACTAAGTTTTAGGAGACGATCCTTTCTCAAGAAACTGAAAGGTGTGAAAATTCACTACGAAGCATGAGCCCACACAAAAACACACACATCTTAAATATTCACCTCCTTTTCTACCCCAACAAGTCCATTATGTATTCTTTCATTTTAAATCGCACTCAAACCACACTCAAACGTAAGCATTCCAAAGCTTTATGTTCCCATTCAATCACAGTGGAGACGGTAGCCTTTGGGATTTATAGGAAACAATGATCGGTAACAGATCCATCTAGCATACCAGCCAAAGGCACAACCATAGGACAAAGCTTCTAATTTAAGATGTCTCAAATCATCTCGTCCTGTCCACCAAATTGTAGTTCACTCGGAAAGGAAGCAAGCTTTGCACATAATCATAGCTCAAGTGTCTCAGCCTGAGGATAAGTGAACTTCTCAGGCTTAATTATTTCTGCAGGACCTCGGTAACACCTTGTAGTATTTAGAAGGCATTATAATTTATGGCCCCTCCAGGACTCAGTATCAGCCACTTGTCAGCAGAGGGGAAGGAGTTTTCAACTATGCTGGCAATGCTCCCATTCAGTAAGCAAATGCTTATTATGTTTTGGTTTCCTTTTTTCCCCCAAAACAGGGGCCACATTTATCACTACCCGAAAAGTTAAATGAGGGTCTCTTCAGCATCTATGCAAATTTCTCAGTCACTTAAGCCGTGGGAGCTGCACAGTTGGAAGAGTTAAGTCACAGAGGCATTGGTCATACCAACGTAATCTCGGACAAACCATCTAACCTTTCTTCATTATACATATGCCTCCGTAATTTTATAAAACATGCAGATTTCAAAGCATAAGAACTACAAAGTTCTTACGACGCTTCCAATCCTGAGAATTACAAAGTTCCTACAGATCTGGAATTGGGCCCACTTAAAACTATCATAAGTATCAAATTAAAATTGCTACCTCGGTTTATACATCAGCTAAATGTGATTAATTGCTTTGATTTTCAGTAACATAAAGCCACCAGGATGAGCAATAACCAGTGTTTAAAGGAAGCCAGTGCAGCACTGTTGAAAAGCCATGGCTATGAGCACAATTCAAGTTACTTAACCTCCGGTTTTTCTGCATCCGTAAGACAGAAAGCATACCACCTAGGTCAGGAAGCCGTAAAGATTCGATGATGTTTACAAAGCTCCTCACTGGGTACTAGTGCAGAACAGACAATTGGAAACTGTTGGCTCTGTCCTCAACACTCCCACCCGTCCTGTTCCCTCAGGGTCTTTGTCACTTACATTAGAATACATTCCACACCGTTTTGGAGTGAGAACGCGGGGAGGGGAAGAGGAGTGACAGAACGGGACCCCAGTGTCACACTCCACTCATCTCAATTCTTGAAGGCAGTGAAGAAATCCAACATATCAGAGAGTCAGAAATAATAAAAACACATCACATGGGAGTGACAGAACTTTATACTGAAAAGTACAGCCATTAACACGTCCCTTCTAGCTTAACCTCCAAGCTTCCAAGGAAGAAGATGGTCCTTCTCCAGAAACTGGGAGAGAGGGAACACACCCGGCTTTGCTCACCACGAAGTCCCCACCTTCGGCACGGTGCCTGTCAAAGAGGAGGCAGGCACACACTTGCCGGAAGACTGAACCCACCTGGCACCAACCCTCAGAGGCCCGAGGCAGCATGGGGACTACAGGTACCTCATGGAAATCTCCAAACCTTGTAAGTGCCAAGCCATCGTTTAATAAGAATGATCACATCTTGTATACAGAATTTTAAAAGGTGAGACATGGGGGATGTGGATTTGAGGGAAAAGAAGGCAAATCCATTCCTAGCTGGGACATCAAGGCAGAAACAGGACTAACAGTGTCCCACACATTATGCTTAGTGTAGACTATATAGACTAGGTATAGACCGTGAGGGAGATAAACAGTTTTAAAACTATGTCATGTAGGGGCGCCTGGGTAGCTCAGTCAGTTAAATGACCGACTTCAGCTCAGGTCATGATCTCACAGTTTGTGAATTCGTGCCTCGCATCAGGCTCTGCGCTGACAGCTCAGTGCCTGGAGCCTGCTTCGGATTCTGTGTCTCCCTCTCTCTACCTCTCCCACTCGCCGGCTCATGCTCTGTCTCTCTCAAAAATAAATAAACATTAAAAAAAATTTTTTTTTTTTTTTAAAAACTATGCCATGTAAGTTTGCTACCTAGGAGTGGTCGGGATAGCTAACTGTGCAAGGTTTATGTAGAAGAACCCCTCAATTACCCCAAAGTGGTCCAAGAGCATCTTCACCCCAAAAGTACAACAATGGCTCTCAGTGCCTTCTCAGTAACCAGCCAACTCTGAACGGTCCTTCTCATCAGAACCTCCAGAATGTGACCCATGTTGATGGCTTCGTTCTAGTATACTGGAGTTTTCTAATGAAAACCACACGCACACAAAACAAACAACAAATCAGCCGGTTATGCTTCTGTCCCAGATTCCAAGTGATAATGCTGTCCAAACACCCAACAACAGCAGGTACCTACGGATCAGAACTTGTCCGGATACTGCTCTATTCCCCTGCCCCCAATCCAGTGGGTGCTCACAACATAAAGTATTTGCTTCCGTGTAAGAGGCAGAAAGCCACAAGAACACAGACTCCACCATAACAGTGAGAAAACACAACCAATAACCCACCAACATCATAACTTGTTTTAGGCCCGTCAGAGGGCTGTGGTCATAAGGCAATCAGGGAATTCGGATTTCAAAGGGTGACAAGCTCCTCTAGGAAAGATGGGACAAATTATTCCAGCTTCGGAAGATCACAGAAGGTAGAGATGCTGCAGTAAAAGCCACCAAAGAAAACAGCTAAAGTATTAACGAATTCTTAAAAAGTGTCGGCTAGCAGGACTGCTGGGAAGCTCTAGGCACAAGGGGAGTCAGCAATCCCTTGCAAGCTCTTTCCTGCTGGACGTTCCTGAGAAGGACTGTGGCCGGGAAGGAAATCAAAGAGAGGCCGCCCCAGTGGCACACAGGCACACACTCTGCCCATTTCCTGGACTTCTTTCCATCCAAAGCAAAGCCTTAAAGGGCTGGGGGAGGAGCAGGAAGCCCTCCCATACTCAAGATACAATCACAGACGTACTGGCTGTGGGGCAGGTGTGGAAAGGCAGCCAGCCACCGGGGCTGGGTAGGAACCCTTTCAGCTCCCTCCAGACCACCACTGAGGGAGAGGGCAAAGCAGAAGCCTCGGCCCCCACGGGCGGGGTAGGAAACTCTCCCTAACCCGAGACCTCTCCCAGGTACGGAAGAAAATAGGGCTTCCAAAGGGAGGAGGAGCAGAACCTGAGAAGCCCCACCTCTAACACCCTGCAAACGTGTCTGCTCAAGACTACCGCTGGACCGGGAGAAGGGAGAATCCCACCGTCCCCACCGTTAGCCCAGCACCACATACAAGCAACGGGAGTCCGTCGCTGAGGGCACAGGCAGGCGGGGCCTGCTCAAAGCAGAGGGTGAGGCTAACTCTGAGGAAAACCTCAGTACACTGGCCCACACTGAGAACAAGGCAGCGGCTGGCCACCGGCAACATCTGAAGTCCAGGTGTGTGAAGGCGAGCCAGGCAGCAGAAAACCCAAACGCGGCCTGTGACACACTAGGCCCGTCAGCCTTGTGCCCATTTCTGAATACGACGTCTACTTTAGGGTGTTTTTACTACACAGTATCCATCATCCAATCAAAATTTACCAGAAAACAATCCACTGTCATGATATAAAGCTGCCAATAGAACCAGACCAAAGATGACCAAGCTGTTGTGGAATTATTACACAAGAACTTTAAGATAACTACAATTAATATGTTACAGAATCTGGGGAAGAAGGGAGACAAGTTGCGTCAACAGACGGGAATATTCAATAGAGAGACGGAAACTATACAAAAATGACCAAATGAAAGGCCAGAAGTAAAAATGTAGTATAAATGAAGAATTCCTTCAACCAGCTTATCAGCCCGCTGGAAACAGGAGGGGAAAAGAACAGCGAACTTGAAAATGGAGAATTATCCAAACTGAAATGCACAGAAGAAAAGGTGTGGAAGAAAACAGAGATCCAAGAACTGCAGGATGGTATTGAATGTTCTGTCATGCCAGCTATTGGAGCCCTAGGAGATGGGGTGGAAAACCAGGAAACAGATGTATTCATTTAAATGATTTTCCAAAATGGATGAAAAACAACAACACACAGGCTCAAGAAGCTCAGAGAACCCAAACATTAAATAAAGCATTCACCTTCTCCCTCAAAAAGCTGAAGGAACAGCCGTACCGTTAAAAGTGCGAAAGCACGTCTGCCTCTGAGCACGCAGGACATTCAAGAGATCTGAGCCACGGGAGATTCTCTCAGCGTGCTAACGCCGACGGAACCGTTCCTTTCCGGTGAAGGGCTGCAAGGTATTTTCACGCCCCACACATTAATTTCTCAAAGCTGTGTCTGAAGATGAATCTCAGAACTGCCAAAGGGATTCCAAGTCTTTCCAAACACAGGGACCAAAGGCTCACTATCTCCTTTTCGTTTGTTTGCTGCGACAAAACGGACCCCACGCGCGTTCCTGCCTTTCCCAAGCCTCCTGGGCAGCACGCTCAGGGTTACACGGGTTCTTTCCCTCACTGCCTTACAGGAGAGGTGACAGCGCCGGAGCAGGGGGCCCTTCCTGGACAACCGTGTCACATCCTGGAGGCAGCAGAGACAGGCTCAGGTCGTCTCTACCTGACAGCTAAAAACTCAGCGGTGATGTCAAATGATAACCCAAGCATCCTGATTTCTAGTTGACAATTACTGTCAGCAGGACTACTTTTGTTTTTCCTTTTGCTTACTCTCTATGTTTATAAACATAAGAGTTACATGAAAAGAATATCAACCGGGGCGCCTGGGTGGCTCAGTCGGTTAAGCATCTGACTTCGGCTCAGGTCATGATCTTGCGGTTTGTGAGTTCGAGCCTCGCGTTGGGCTCTGTGCTGACAGCCTGAAGCCTGCTTCAGATTCTGTGTCTCCCTCTCTCTCTGCCCCTCCCCTGCTCATGGTCTGTCTCTGTCCCTCAATAATAAATAAATGTTAAAAAAAAAAAAAAAATATATATATATATATATATATATATATATATATATATATATCAGCCAAACCCCTCAGAGGCACTTCTCCTGGACTGAAGGTTTTTCTAGAGCAGAGAAAGTTCACAAACAGGTAATACACCTTCACTCAATGATTAAACAAACAATAATAAATAGAATTTACTTTCTTTAAAATAAAAAGAAATTTCTGGGGTGCCTAGTGGCTCAGTTAGTTAACTGTCCAACTTTGGCTCAGGTCATGATCTCATGGTTCATGGGTTTGAGCCCCGCATCGTGCCGACAGCTCAGAGCCTGGAGCCTGCTTTGGATTCTGTCTCCCTCTCTCTCTGCCCCTCCCCCACTCACACTCTGTCTCTCTCTCTCAAAAATAAACATTAAAAAAATTCTAATAAAAAAATAATATAAAATTTCTTAAGAAAAGGATTAATATACCTAGGATTTATCAGCACTCCATTTTTTCCTTCACTTAAAATATTTACTCTGTTAATTTCATTGCATTTAGGATAATTTACAACATAAAATACAAGAGTGTTTTTTTCACTCCCTTGTTCATGAGCTGCTGTATTTGCCCTCTCCAGATGCAACCTCCACCTGAAAGTCCAATACCTCTGGGACACTCTTCCACCATCCAGTGAAGTTTCCTAGTCCCCTCATCTCAATTACCTGAACACAGCACCATAGGAACCCACGTCTATCATGCTCACAAAAGCACAGACATCTGTTTACGTAACAGCATCAGAAGTCATTCTGCGGTTTTTTGGTAGGTGTAAATCCTTTTTTGTTTCTTTACCATGCAAAGTGGTAACTGCTTTCTTTTTAACTTTATTCTGAAATAATTTGAGACCTCAAGAAACAATGGTAGTACAGAGGGTTCCCAAACATCCCTGACTCAGGCTCCCCTTTCGTTAACATGTTGCTTCACCATGGCACAGTGATCAAAACTAAGAAGTTCACATGTAGTTAATTCCATTCACTAGACTTTTTCTTTATGGATTTCCCCAGTTTTCCCTTAAGGTCCTTTTCTGTTCCAGGATCTAGTCCAGGAGGCCTCATTGCATTTAGTTGTCATGTCTCCTTAGTTTCCTCCAATCTGAGAAAGTTTCTCAGTCTTTCCTGGTCTTTCACGACCTTGACAGTTTTGAATAGTACTCGTCAAGCATTTTGTAGAATGTCCCTCAGTTTGGGTCAGTCCGATGTTTTCTAATCATGAGACTGAGGTTATGGATTTTGGAGGATGCTCCAGAGGTGATATGCCCTTCTTCTCACATCGTATCAAGGGACATACGCTATCAACATGACTTATCATGGGGAAATGAACCCTGATCACCTGGTTAAGGTGGGGTCTGCTGGCTTCTCCACTGTAAAGTTACTGTCCCCATTCCATATTCTATTTGTCAGAAGCAAGTCACTATGTTTGTCTGCATTCCCAGGGAGGATAATTAAGCTCCACCTCTCTTGCCTTCTCCCTCTGCCCCTCCTCCACTCCCGTACACATACGCACGTTCTCTCTCTCTCTCAAAAAAAAAAAAAAAGAAAAAATCCTTAAACCCATGGGGATTTGTGGCTTGTGGAAATATTAAAACATTTTCTTTCCCCACTAATAATTTTACTAAATAAAAAACATGACATTTGCCTTAAATGTTAAGTAGAAGCCCAATCATATATCTCATCTATTTAAAAGAGAAAACACATAGCTACTTTTTATTAAAAAGCTCAGACATGAAATCTACTGAGCCCTCAAACATTTCTAAATTTCAATGGGTTCTAGTCTCATATTTAATTTTACCCTGCTTGTAAACACAGAATTACTGTTCAAAAATAAAGCAACCACCCAATTTGATCATCTGGAAAAGAATGAAACAAAGTTCAGAAAACAAGTAGTAATTAATAAGAAAAGAGAAAAAAGAAAGGAATTTGAAAAGAAATCCAAGAGCTTTCCATAGACTGGCTATTCATAAAACTTAGAGAATCAGCTAAAAACCTATCAGAACTAGTAAGGAAGATCACTAAAGTAACCAGCTACAAAATAATTTTTTTCATAAACAAATAAAACAAAACTCCCAACTGTTAAATCTCAGCAATACTCAGTGAGACTGTACACACACAAGTTAGTGGCAGGGCCCTTCCCATTACCCCAATTTTCACAGTCCAGATTACTTAGTCCTTGTGATCGACAATAGTTGCCTTCCCAACATCCTTTACCTCCTCATCTTTACTAACAAAATAGTTCAGCCTTTTCTGCGGCAACGCAAACAAGGTGTGCTTTCCTAAATAAAAAAGTTAAAGTCTTGCTACAAGCTTTTGGTCTTTTCCCTTGGCCCTCTCTCTCCTGCTTGCCTAGAATGCAAACATGGCTGGCTGGGATTGAAGCAGATGTACTGTAACTGAAAAGAAAAGGCCAGCCTGCTGACGTGGTGACAGAGCAGAAATACAGAAAGAAACCTGCTTCCCTCGCAGCATCACTGAATCACTACAATTGTCCTGGATGAGCTACTTCCGCATTTCTTCTAGTGTGAGACCTGTATCGCTTCTCGGCCTTTTGGCTAAGATCAAGTGTAGTGTGAGACCTGTAAACCCTAATTTCCTTAGGCAATTGTTAGTAGAGTTTTCTTTTATATTCTCCTAGATATCCTCCTGATACTGTCCTCTTCTGTGAAGACCATAATATGAACTTCATGACCTTAAATAAAGCAATCATTGTTTATAGATGATAGGACTTTATATCTAGAAGAATCAAGAGCATGAGCTAGTAATCTGCACAGTAAGGATAAAATCCAGGAAGGTGAACAACTACGAAATATATATAATAAAATCAATAGTTTGATTCTACTTCTAGCTAGGTTACAGAAGATCACAAAAGACTACCATCTATACCACAAGAAAACATTGGACAAAGTAAAAATCTGTCTATTTTTTAGAGCCAAATCATTTGTGTTCTATAATCTTGTTAAATTCACCTATTAGTTCAATAGTTTGTAGATTACTTTGGCTTTTCTGATTATACCACCATGTCATTTCCAAATGAAGACATGTTAACATTTTCTTTTCCAATTTTTATGTCTTTATTTTCCTTCTCCACTGCCTAGGACCTTCAGTACAATACTGAATACAAGTGGTAAGAGTGAGCATCCTTCACATGATCCCAATCTTAGGGGAAAGCATTCAATATTTAATCACTAAGTAGTATGTTAGATGTAGGTTTTTCATAAATATCCCTCATCAAATTGCAGAAGTTCCTTTCTATTTTTCATTTAGCTGAGAGTTTTTCTCAAGAATCGTTGAATTTTATCGAATGTTTTTTTCTACATTTAGAAGATGATGAGATGGGTTTTCTCCCTCAGTTTGTTAATGTGGTAATTTACACTGATTAATTTTTTTCAATGTCAAATCAACTTTACATTCCTCATCTCACTTAGTCATGACACAGTATCCTTTTTTTATATGCTGCCAGATTCAATGTTATGATTTTGTTTAGGATTTGTGCATCTGTGTTAATGTGGGATAGCTGCCTGCCACCAAGAATTATAAGATGCACCATTATGTTATATAACCCTAAGAAAAAGTTCTCAAGGTATGACACAACACTAAAACATTATCAATTGTAACACAAAGCTGACACCAGAGACTTTATTTGATTTTAACATTTATTTATTTAGAGAGAGAGAGTGGGTGTGTGTGCATGCACATGAGGGGGAGAGAAGGGGAGAGGGAGGGAGGGAGGGGGAGACAGAGACAGAGACAGAGAGAGAGAGAGAGAGAGAGAGAGAGAATCCCAAGTAGACTCCACACTGACAGCACAGAGCCTTATGCGGGGCTCAATCCCACAAACCGTGAGATCATGATCTGAGCCGAAATCAAGAGTGGGATGCTTAGCCAACTGAGTCACCCAGGCGCCCTGTGACATCAGAGATTTTAAAATGTGAAAAAATATAGGTCTGAGAAGAATCAGTTAAATATAGTTTATACTTTTTCACTTCATCCTCCCAACAATCCTATAATTAACATATGTCTACAGACAAGAAAACAAGGCTCAGAAAGATTAATAGTAACTTGTCTGCCATCACAAAGCTTTTAACCTGACAGATCCAGAATTCAAAACCACTTTGTCTAACTCTGAAGTCGGTGTTCTTTTCATCATAGTTCTGATGAAACCACAGACTGCCTTAAAGGATAAATCCAGAACTGTACCCAGGCTTTGAATCAGGTTGGGTTTCACCTGTTAAGGCTTTTCTCCAACACAGGTTTCTCTGAATGTCATTAACTAAACAGAACATGATTCTCAATCACCAAGGCAGTATCCACTAATAATACCACATGTTCAAATTAAGTGAGAGAGGCCTTTATTAAATGATTCCAAAGTGCATGAAAGCAGTAAGTCTCCCAGGGAAACTAGGGATTGTGCTGCATAAGTAGTGACGTGACTATCAGCTGGAGGACGGCCCACAGCTTACAACGCTTGTCTGCAGCACCAACTTTAATACGTGTAGTAGAAAGAGTACGAGAGTCGAACAGATAGGATTCTCATTTGGGCTTCTGCCATTAAATAGTAAATAAATGTTGACAAGCCATTTAACTTTCCAGATCTCAATTTTCATACCTTACAATTGAGAGAGGACTCTTCTACACTCAAAATTCAGAGGGATGGAAATTCTAAAAAAGAATCACAAATGCTAGAGATCAAAAGCACTGTTAGAAATGAAGAAGGCCTATGGCAGGCTCATCAGTATGGGATGGACAGGGCTGAGGAAAGGATCTCTGGGCTTGAAGGCAGGACAACAAACCAGAACAGAATAATCCAAAGCCTGTGGGACAACCGTGAAAGGTGGAACATATATGCAATACAAACACCAGGAGAAAAACAAAAGGAAAAGAAGCAATATCTAAAGCAATAATGACCAGTTTCCCCCAAACTAATGTCAGACACCAAACCACAGATCCAGGAAGCTCAGAGGGCACCAAGCAGGAGAGTGACCAAACGCACTGCACCTGTTTCCCGTCCGTATCACACTAAAACTTCAGAAAATCAAATATTTTTAAAAAATCCTGGAGGAAGAGGGGAAAAAAACACTTCACCTATAGAGAAGCACAGGTGACAATTATGTGCAACGTCTCCTCAGAAATATTGAAAGTGAAAAAAAAGCCCACCGAGCTAGAATTCTGTACTCTGGAAAACTCTCCTTCAAAAGTGAAGTTTTGAACAATAGAGAAATTCTCAGACAAACAAAAACTGAGAGGATTTGTTGCCAGTAGTCCTGCCTGGCAAGAAATGTTCAAAGAAGTTCTTCAGAGAGAAAGAAAACGACATGGGTCAGAAACTCAGATCTACATGAAGAAAGGAAGAGAATCAGAGAAGAAATAAGTAAAGGTAAAATAAAAAAACCTCTTGGTCTCTTTTTTTTTTTTTTTTTTTTTGGAGACAGAGAGAGAGAGAGAGAGAGAGAGAGAGAGAGAGAGAGAGAGAGCACGTGTGTGCATGCAGGCACATGAGTGGGGGAAGGGGAGGGAGAGAGAGAATCTTGCAACAGTGAGATCATGACCTGAGCCAAAATCAGGAGTCAGATGCTCAACTGACTGAGCCACCCAGGCGCCCCAAAACTTTTATGTTTCTTATTCTTAATTCATCTAACAAGTTGTTCAAAGTAATAATGGCAACAAATGTATTCCATTACCTATGCTTATGTATCAATTAAATGACAGCAGTGATACAAGGGATAAGAGGAAATAAAATTCTGTTGCTAATGTTAGGTATAGACAGTTTCCTAGACTTAAGGTGGTTTGACTTACATGTTTTTGACTCTACAATAATATGAAAGCAATACACATTCCGTAGAAGCCATACTTTGCATTGTGAATTTGGATCTTCTCCCAGGTTAGCGATCTGTGATACGGTGACGCTGGGCAGAGGCAAGGAGCTCCCGGTCAGCCGCGTGACCGTGAGGGTCAACGACCGCTACACTTAACAACCATTCTGTTTTTTATTTTCACTACAGGATTCAACAAATTACAAGATACCCAACACTTGAATATAAAATATGCTTTGCATTACATGATTTTGCCCCACTGGAGGCCAATGTAAATTCTCTGAGCACATTTAAGATAGGCTAAGCTGAGCTATGATGTTCAATAGTTTATTTGTATTAAGTGCATTTTCAACTTGTAATACTTTCAACTCACTATGGGTTTACAGGACATATCCCCATCGTAAGTCAAGGAAGATCTGTACTTCCACAGCCTATGAAGCAGTAAAGTGTTAATATGAAAGTGAACTTGGGGGGCGCCTGGGTGGTTCAGTCAGTTGAGCGTCCAACTTCGGCTCAGGTCATGATCTCACTTCTCATGAGTTCGAGTCCCACGTCAGGCTCTGTGCTGACAGTTCGGAGCCTAGAGTTTGCTTCAGATTCTGTCTCCATCTCTCTGCCCCTCCCCTGCTCACACTTTCTCTCTCTCCCTCCCTCCCTCCATCTCTCTCCCTCTCTCTCTCTCTCCCCCCCCCAAATATAAAACATAAAAAAAAATTTTTTTAAAGAAAAAAAAAGAAAGTGAACTTGGATTTGATGGATATGTATAGCGCAAACCTGAGGGCAACCACTAGAAATGTTTTAAAAAACAAATGTAATTGACATGCTAAGAAAGTAGAGAAAATGCAATCATGTAAATACTCAATTATAACCAGAAAAGACATAAAAAGTGTGGGAGTCAGAAAAAGGAATGAGGAACAAAGGAAAAACTAGAAAACAGTAATAAATATGGCCAATATGAATCCAACTATATTAATAATCACTTTAAATGTTAATGGTCTAAATATACCAATTAAAAGATCGTGAGAGCGGATCGAGACCAAAACCCAACTACACGTGCCTATAAGAAACCCACTTTATCTCTCTCAAAATAAATAAGTAAACTTTGAAAATAAATACAAGAAACCCACTTTAAATATAAAGACACACAAATTAAAGGTAGAAGGATGGAGAAAAATACACCATGCTACCACTGATCCAAAGCAGTGGGAATAGCTGTATCAGTTTCAGAGAGAGTAGAATCTGGAGCCAGGAGGTAATCAGGTATCACATAATGATCAAGGGGTCAATCAATACCCCAAGAGGACAACAGTCATGAACGTGTATGCACCCGACACAAGACCATCAAAATATGTGGAGCAGAAACTGACACAAGCCTAAAGAGAAAAAGATGCTCCACTATGAAAGCTGGAGACTTTAACACCCTCGGTCAGAAATGGACAGATCCGAAAGCCAGAAAATCAGTCAGGACACAGTGGAACTTAACAGCACCATGCAAGTGACATCTGTAGACAACTTTCTCCAACAGCAGACTGCATAGTCTTCTCAAGCTCACATGCAACATTCACCAGGACAGACCACATTCTGGGCCATAAAACATACCTTAACAAATTAAAAAAAAAAAAAAAAAAAAAAAAAAAATCTTATAATGTCAGCTCTTATACCACAATGGAATTAAATTAAAAATAGTTACATGGTGGATACCTGTCATTGTACATTTGTCAAAACCCAGAGAATATACAGCACCAAGAGTGAACCATAAACTATTGACTGGATGATAATGAAGTATCAGTGTAGGTTCAACCATAACAAATGGATCACTGTGGTGCAGAGTGCCGATACGGGGGAGTCCGAGCATCTGTGGAGACAGGCGGTAACGGGAACTCTGTCTACGTTCCACTCGATTTTCCTATAAACCTAAAACTGCTCTGAAAAATAAAACTAGGGTCGGCTGGGTGGCTCAGTCACTTGAGTGTCTGACTCTTGATCTTGGCTCAGGTGATGATCCCAGGGTCATGGGATTGAGCCCCACATCGGGCTCCGTGCAGAGCATGGAGCCTACTTAAGAGTCTCTCTCTCCCTTTCCCTTCATCCCTTCCTTGCTCACACTCTCCCTCACTCTAAAATAATAAATACATACATACATACATACATACATAAAAGTTACTAATTTAAAAATCCTTCCAGGTTCACCTCCTCCTTGAAACTATACAAGGCCCTTCTTTTCTAATTCATCTGACAATTTTTACACAAAAGTCAGCATTATCCTCCGTCCCACTGTTATTTTATAGAGGGAAAAAAACTTATCTTCCCAGTTAGACTAAAAACTCTTTGATGGTGGGCCCACAATACAAACCAGAATTTCCTAGCCCCCACCTACAGGCAAGCATTCAAGAAATCAGCCCATAAATCCTACAGACTTGGGGCAGTGGGTTTCTGTGAATTCTCAGAGCTTCTGTAGGCTGGTATCCTGCAGATGGGTCCAAGTGGCTTGGAAAATTGGAATGGATTAAGGAGACAGAATGCCATCCACCACGTCACAACTCCTTTTTCCCAAGAGCAGCAACAAAGCAGGATTAGGCTTGGCGTAACCAGTAGGGTTAACCAGGGGAACAGCTAAGAACCACTAAGAACCATTTTAAATATAGCCACTGCCCAGTGCAAGATTTCAGGTATCACACCCTAGTGAACAAATTTTTGCTTTTCTAGGATCTCACACAGAGCCCACTAATTCTTGCTAGGAATTAATCTCAATTTTATTTTCACCTTATCCCTCATTCTCAGCCTTCTAAAAAAAACATTAGGATTTAGAATCCACAGATTTGTTGTTATTTTGTCTTGTTTAAAACAGTCTCCATCCAGGGGCGCCTGGGTGGCTTAGTTGGTTGAGCATCTGACTTCGGCTCAGGTCATGATCTTGTGCGGTTCATGAGTCCAAGCCCTGTGTCAGGCTCTGCTGACATCTCAAGCCTGGAGCCTGCATCGGATTCTGTATCTCCCTCTCTCTCTGCCCCTCCCTTGCTCGCACATGCCCGCTCTCTCTCTCTCTCTCTCTCTCTCTCTGTGTGTCTTTCTCTGTCTCTCAAAAATGAATAAACATTAAAAAAAATTTTAAATGTCTCTATCCAGCACATAAATAGTGAAAAGGAAGAAAAAAAATCACCTTAATATCAAGAAACACAGTTATGAAATTCTGCCATACTCAATGAACGCTTTTTCTCTTTCTCGCCCCTCTTAGGGCTTTGAAAACTTGCTCACGAGCTTTCCCCTTGGTGGCCTGCACAGGACTTACTCCTCCAAATCCAATTTTCTCCATGCCTAGCATTTTTGTTAACCATCTCTTAATTTAATCCCATTTTCCTGGCACTGAGATTTGTTGAAGAAGCTTTACACAGTCCCCCAAGCCATGTCTCCCTAGCACGCTCCCAAGAATTTCTGAAGGACGGCAGCAGCAGCCACATCCCTGCGTGAATACTCAAATACACAGCTTCCCCTTCGTATAGCTTATTTATAAAAGTTCTAGATCTGGGGCGCCTGGGTGGCCCAGCCAGTTAAGCATCCCACATGAGTTTGAGACCTGTGCTGGGCTCCACACTGACAGTATGGAGGCTGCTTAGGATTCTCTGTCTCCCTCTCTCTCTGCCCCTCCCCTTCCCCACTCAGGCTGTCTGTCTCTCTCAAAATAAATAAGCTTAAAAAAAAAAAAAAGTTCTAGATCTTATTCTCACATCCAAAACTATGAGTCACTCACTCAAAGGGTAGGAAAACAAGCAAGCACACGGACCAATACTCAGATCCTACCCTGCCACACAGCTGGCTGGAAAACTCCCAAAGGCCCGTACATATGTGCCTCTCGTCTATTTCGAAGCAGAGATTTCCTTCTGTTCATCTCCAGTCTCAGTCGTTATATTTACGGGCAGTGATTAAAGAATTAATACAGTTAGTTCTCCGTATAGTTACCAAAGAAAATGGCCACGGCATAGATTCCCCAGTAATCAGAAAAATGTAAGGAACAGGTCTGAAAGCTGAAGTCCAGGGCAATACTTTCTGAAGGGAAGACAGGGTGCTTGCCTAAGTTCACAGAGTTTTTCATTAGACAGAGTGTTTTTTCCAAGGGCTAATACACATTTACAAGCTCTTTAAAAGCTCACATGGCATCATGTTGCATGGTTGGTTCCTATAAAGAGCTTAAACCTGCGTTATCATCAAAGAAAGGATAGAGAGAAAAAACTAGAAAACATGGGATGAAGAGAAGAAAATGAAAACCGGAGATGCCAAATTCCTTTCTTTCTCTAAGTCACGCCATAGGGTTTAGAACAGGAGAAGAAAATCTGCAATTAGGTGGAAACAGAAAACGGAGACAAGAGGAAGCAACCTATAAACCGTTAGCAATATAAGAATGTCTCAAAAGACGTACATGCTCTCAGTGTGAACGGCAAATGCCCCAGGAGAAAGGGTAAGTGAACTGAACGCTGTGTCCAATATTCCCAACCCGAGAGGAGGATCATCAGCTCACCGTCTAACGCGTGCTGCCCACAGAGCAACGTAGGCACCGCGCAGGCGAGGTTCGCACCTATTTTGTTAACTGCTGCGTCCCAGCCCTCCGGTCTGCACCTCAGATAAAGCAGGAACTTGATAAATATTGTTGCTTAAGCCAGGCACTATTTTAAGTGCTTCCCCTGTATTAACTTAATCCTCACAACCCAAGGTCAGCATCCTTATTTTACAGATGAGAAAAAGGAGCCACTGAAAGGTTCACGGGGGTTTACTGGTCCCGCTTTTCTCTACACCCCCTGATTTAACTCCAGTAGCACTGGAGCATGAGCTGCACTGTGGTTTCCTGTAGCTCATGAAAGGAATCAATGCATGACCTCGAGATTCCCACCCCTCCATGATGCTCAGCTTTTCCAGAAGCCTCCCTTTCCCAGCCACATGCCTACATGCTTTTAGCCAATTTAAGAGAGGCATTTAAATATATGTGTGTGTATATATATATATTCCTGGATAACCAGGAAGTTTCCTCAGCAACGTTTAGAGAGTTGTTGTCTAGACAACCTAACACCCACCTTCCCCCTGGATCTCTTTCACTGGTTTTTGTAACACAGTTAAAGAGTTAGTCCTTACTAGAAATTATAAAAACAAACGTGATAAAATGGAGACATCTGAAGGCAAGTGACTTACCCTAAGTCACACACTAGGCATCGGTGGAAAGGACAGGATGAAAATAGCGCATACGACGACCGTCCCAGCACCTCTCCTGCCTAGTACTGGTACTCAGCTGTGCCTTTCTCCAGGCCTGATGCTCAGCTCACAATTCCCCTGAGAGTTTCTTTCTTAGGAGGAGAGGGGGTCCCACATCACCTGCAAAGTAGCCTCACTGCTCTGATGAAAAAAACTAGCCCGTTAAAAAGAAATGTCATCTCTCAGATCACAAGATAGAAGAGGTTAAGTGCACCAATAATGTCAACAAGTTTGCTACAGAAAACCAATGCAGAGAGAACAAGAAAAAAAAGCAAAAGAGTCGATAAAATACAGACATCTCCTCCCTCCCAGGACTGGCCCACTAGAAATAAATGCACATGGTGGGGCTGGCTTTAAGAGTGTGGTAGTAGCAAACTGGTTTACTTCGAGAAAACCTCTGGAGAGATTATTTACATGCTTCACGGAAGATAAACTTAGAAGCCCTGTGTGTCCTTAGTTTTCTGAAAAACGTGTGCTCTGGCTATCAGCTAAGGAGAATCCAATGCTCTGAAAAACACACAAATGATGTAGTTAAAGACTATGAACTTATCTTGGCCAAGCACATAAGGTTTCTGTCATTGAAAACCATAGTGAAACCAAAGTCAGTCCGTTGGGTGTGTGACTTTGACTCAGGTCATGATCTTGCAGTCCGTGAGTTCCAGCCCCGCGTCGGGCTCTGTGCTGGCAGCCCGGAGCTTAGAGCCTGCTTCAGATTCTGTGTCTCCCTCTCTCTCTGCCCCTCCCTTGCTCGCACGTGCTCTCTCTCTCTCTCTCTCTCAAAAAAAAAAGAATAAACATTAAAAAAAAAAAAGTAAAAAAAAAAACAATTGCTCAACAAATGCCTTCTTTATTACAATTCACCACTAAACTAACAATCTACCTGATTCTGACGCCCAGGATGTAACATGGATGAGATGGGGTGGGGGTGGGGTTGATCCAGATGACGTATTTAAGTGAGGCAATCAGCAGTAGGCATGTATGGTTAGGAGGATAAATGAATAAGATCTCTTTAGGGGATGGGAATCCATTATTTTCATACACCTGTTTCCTCTTCCACACTCCATTCCTCCTGCTCCCACATCAACCATCTTGAATGACACAGGTTTTATGAAAAATGAAATCACTTTTAGCACAAACAAGAGGTTTTCTGCATTATTAGATCTTTTTAAAATTCTCAAGTACTTTTAAAGTCGTAAAGTTCTCGGGGCGCCTGGGTGGCTCAGTCGGTTGGGCGTCCGACTTTGGCTCAGGTCATCATCTCACAGTCCATGAGTTCGAGCCCCGCGTCAGGCTCTGTGCTGACAGCTCAGAGCCTGGAGCCTGCTTCAGATTCTGTGTCTCCCTCTCTCTCTCTGCCCCTCCCTTGCTCATGCTCTGTCTCTCTCTGTCTCAAAAATAAATAAAAAAACATTAAAAAAAAAAAAATTTAAAGTCGTAAAGTTCTCAACCTAGCACACAATCCCATACTTGTAACCTTTCCATTCTATAGTTAAAACATGAATTGTGATATTCAAAATTTCAATGAGAAAAAAACCACCTCACCTCTATGAGTCTTTCCACTGATCCAGCAAAACAAGATGAAAACTGAGCTTTTATAGGGCTTAACAAACTCTTTTGAGACTATCCTTGTCACCCTGTTGTGCTTAAAGAGCACAACGGAAGTCCCCCCTCACTGACTGGCGTCCAGGGCAGAGGCAGTTTGCGAATTCTGAGTGGAGCCACACGGCCCACTCGTCGGTGTCCTGATGTGCAGCGTCACGATGTGGATGCGCAGGTGGCACTGAAAGCAGGTTACTCTTTGCCCTCTCGCACCCCCTTTCCACCCTCTTACGTAGTCAGGAGCTGAGAATGGGATGAGGAAAAAAATGCCTCAGACGTGGATTCCACAAAACCCAATTCAATGGAGCCAATTAAATGATAACTACTGGCTTTGGCTCTTGTACCTTGTATAGACACTGAGGGACACAACTGTATCCCGTCAAAATTCATAGAGGGACAGCATATAAAGAAGCAGCAAGAGGACAGCCATCTGCAAGCCAGGAAGAGGGCTCAGGAGAGAACAACCTTGATGATACCCTGACCTTGGCTTCCAGCCTCTAGGACTGTGAGAAAACAAATTACTGTTGTTTAAGCCACACAGCCTGTCGTGGTTTGTTACGGCAGCCGTACCAAACTAACACAGACATCACATACCACCCCTTAAGACTGCTGGCTGGGTGGGGCGCCTGGGTGGCTCAGTCAGGCTCAGGTCATAATCTCACGGTTCGTGAGATCAAGGCCTGATTCGGGCTCCGCACTGATCCTGCGGAGCCTCCTTGGGATTCTCTCTCTCCCTCTCTCTGCCCCTCCCCCAAGCACACACACGCACACGCGCTCTCTCTCTCTCTCTCTCTCTCTTTCTCTAGCTCTTAAAAAATAAGTAAATAGGGGCACCTGGGTGGCTCAGTCAGTTGAGCATCCAACTTTGGCTCAGGTCATGATCTCTCAGTCCTTGAGTTCGGGCCCCACATTGGGGCTATGCTAACAGCTATGCTAACAGCTTAGAGCCTGGAGCCTGCTTCAGATTCTGTCTCTCTCTCTCTCTCTCTCTCTCTCTCTCTCTCTCTGTGTCTCTCCTCTACTCATGTTCTGTCTCTCTCTCTCTCAAAAATAAATAAACATTAAAAAAAAAAAAAGTAAATACACAATAAGAAAAAACAAAGGCTGCTGGCTGCCCAAGAACAAGAGCAGCTCTGGATCGTGGACAGTACCTCACCCAGCGCGGGCTTTTTATAAATATTTTAGGTTATTGTAACAGTTCAAAAGGTGCTCTAAACGAAGAAAATTAGAGCTTTATAAATAAACTTCATACCTTTCGATCACATTGCCACAAATTCCTTCTAATCCCAAATCTGCCACTTACCCCGTGTAAGCTCACGCCGTCCACTAGCCTCTAAGAGTTGCTTTCCTCGTTTATAAAAATAAGAACAGCAGCTACCTCATCAGGTTTTCCTAAGGAAGTTCCTAACACAGTGCCAAACACAGGAGTTAACGTAAATGTTCATTCTCCCCTTCCCGCTGCCAGCTGGGAAATGTAAGCTCGTGACCACAGAACTAGACAGCGGGGAAATGAGGCCCGGCTCTTCCAACGCCTAAGTCTCTGCTAAAAACTCAACCTTTGCTCTGACGTGGAAAAAGACTTTGCCAGACTGTCTTTTCTGCTAAAGATGATCAGTAATATTCTATTTGAATTCTCGAAAAGCAGAGGACCTCAAGAGAGATCATTGGCTCCTTCTCCTAGGCTAAAGGCATCTTGAGTAGAACAGATGCTTTCTACTCAGTATTCTCAGAGTGAGAACTTCGATTTCTTGCCAAAGAAGCTATGCTGAAATCATCTCATAGCCATGGGTCCCTGGGTCTGCCTCTCAGTAATAGAGCTTTTACTCCTGCTCCTCCGACTGGAGGCCAAGCAGATGTGGGAGGGTGATCTGCACTCTCTGTACGTCTCCCTGAAAGACCTAGTTTCCCCAGAAGGTGGGATGGACTCGAGACGGCAGTGAAGAGTGCGGCTGAGCCACATCTCACGAGGAGGGCTCGTCAGATCGTGAGAGCCCTGTGACATTTGTAGCATGCCAGCTTCAGCATAATTATGATCCCAGACACCAAAGATGGCTATGATTTGCACGTTTTAGAGCTATTTAAAACTTCTTCCAAAATGGATGCTACTTGGGGCAAGTCGGAAGAAAAAGGAGTAAAAGAGCTTGGAGGAAGGGGAAGACTGTGAATACGGCTAGGGAATGCTCAAATGTTATGATCTCCTGTCCTATGGGAAACAAGATGGGATCCAGGAAGAAAAAAGGGGTAGTGTGACTTGTGTTTCTTGACATATGACAGACAGCTCCTGAAACAGAAAGCCATAGGTTTCAACTCTCAGGGGTATCACCTTCAAATATATCAATGTTCTAAGGGTGGATCAGTTTTCCCAACTGCTGACACCCTGCTGTGAGGAGAGATCCCAAGCAAAACACAAGCCTCTAACTGGGAGCCTTTGAGGTGGCAGGAGCCATGAGGAGTTCAAAGGCAAGGCCGGCCAGTGGCTTGTACCTCCAAGAGTCACAGAGGTGAAAGGTTACTAAAGCAGGAGCCACTGACCAATAAAACTGTGCGTGGTCAAACCTTCTCAGCAAAGAGACTAGAGACCAGAGATTCATTTTGGCTGTGCCCAGTTTTCTGAGCTACCCACGCCTCTGAATCCCACTACTCCCTAGGTCAGATCAAGGAGCTTCTTTAGTGACTAGCAGCTCGCCAGCTCTCCCCCCGCCCCTCACCCCCGCAGCTGCTTCCATGAAATACCTGAAAAGTGGACTGGAAAACCTGAATCAAGATCTGTCATCAAAAAAATAAATAACAGCACAACATGGGCCAGCTACTTGTACAGCAACCTGCCTGGGGTGAGACTGCCCGTGTTTGCTACGCTAAAACCAGGAGAACAGGAGTGTAAGTTAGTGTGACTAGAGAAGCCCCACTCCACCCATGCCACGTCCCACACTGGAAGGGACTGCTCCACTCCCCCCTCTAATTAAAACACAACAAACACAACGGGCGAAGCGACCAAGAGGGCAGATGTGAAGGCTTGCTTCATCCCTGAGGCTGTTACCACGTGACACCATGGCAGCGTGATATTCTCCCCTCTGCTCTGCTTCCCACACGGTGACAGTCCAACTAGAGAAAACTAAGGAGACATTCTTTGGCGGTTGCTTCTTTTTTCGCTGGGGACACTAACGCAGCAGACAGGTCACAGGTGAGCTCTCTCCACTGTCCCTGCATATTCCCAGAAAGAGAGAAACTGAGAATAGTGTGGGTCCAATGCTGTGTTTCACTTTCCCACCTGACCAGAGGCACGAGTCCTCTGCAAGCTGCCTGCTGCTTCTGACTAGAGATGACTAAGACAAGTTCCCCTGTTGACTCTGAGCGGATACCCCAAAGTCCAGCCTCCGAGCTGCGACTCCGAACAGAGGCGAAGCTTGAAGTAGCTACACCTGCTATGTCAGTGGCTCTCAATTCTCCCCCCCCCCCACCCTTCTCACCTGAAGGATGATGTATACCCGTGAGTAACAGCGGCGAGGTTCATCGTAGCAGGGACCCTCAACAGAAATTCATGTCCTCAGTCCCCCTTCCCCAAACCCGGCACCAGAACGCAGTTAAGAACTGAGTGGGAGTGGAAGTGGGAGTGGGAGTGGGGCGCCTGGGTGGCTCAGTCGGTTGAGCGTCCGACTTTGGCTCGGGTCACGATCTCGCGGTCCGGGAGTTCAAGCCCCGCGTCGGGCCCTATGCTGACAGCTCAGAGCCTGGACCTGTTTCAGATTCTGTGTCTCCCTCTCTCTCTGCCCCTCCCCTACTCGTGCTCTGTCTCTCCCAGTCTCAAAAATAAATAGACGTTAAAAAAAAATATTTTTTTTTTTAATTAAAAAAAAGAAAAAGAACTGAGTGGGAGTGAGAGAAGTATGCGAAGTTTGAAAATCCTCACGGGGAATCCTGAGCCCTCCCTCGCCTCCACAGTTAAAAATCACTGCGGCAGCTGATGAGACCATTAAAACCTTTCTACTCTGTAGTTTCCCATCTGCGGGTTACTCCAGAAAGATTCTCAAAGGTCGTGCTTGCTGTCACACCATATCCAGAGCTACCTACAACTCGCTAGGCAGAGACTTGGGGGAATACGGATTTGCGGTTATTCTGGGCTCCAGGGAATCCACTCGGGTCCTCCGTTCCTGCCCACACTGCACCACAATCCTTGGCTGTGTCACTCAGACCCTTCACTGCGTCGCCAACTTCTGGGTCTTTTCATTCTGGCCAAATGCCAAAGTTCAGCCTCACTGCTGAACTCAACCCTCGGTCTATAGTTAAAACAAAAACTCAAAGCTCTTTGACACATACAGAAGATCATCAAGACCTGCTCGAGTTAACCTGAAAGTTAAAAATACCTCAATACACATATGCACTGCACGTGGCTGAAGAGAAACCTTCGAAGGAAAAGTACTGGAATCTGAAAGATAACAAGCGAACTGCTGTCCTACTAAGGCCCTTATCAAAACGGGAAGGACACGTTTCAACATAACAAATTAGCCTTAAGTTTACAGGACAGAGATAACCGTATTGCCAGAAGTGGTTTACGTGGAGCTGCTTCTGTACCAATCCTGGTCTGATTTGGTATTAAATGTCTTTAAGTAAAGAGAGATGAAATAAATATAGACGATTGTTGTCTCACATTCCCAAGAAGAGTAGTGTGGAATTATAACATCGTGCTATTATAGAGCCAAAAATTATGTCATGCCAAAAATAAGTATGCAACACCAAATCCTCTCAACCTCTGCAATGCTGAGAGAGACAGAATATATACATATATATGCATGTATGTATAACCTATATTGACATTTATAAATATTGACAGAGATCTTACGGATCACTTGAACCCTTACTGAAGACCTGAATACAGTGAATTCTTCACCAAACATAGCAACCCTTGATAACTCACAAGTCATTGTTTTGTAAACAAACCTAGATATTTTTGTAAGTAGGTATAAAACAAATCTACAAAAGCTGCACTGGGTTTCCTATAATGAGCAATCATTTCTCAGAAATGCTTCACAAAGAGTCCCACTCTGTGGGCAACCAGCCCCAAAGAGTCAGACAATTCTTACAGAGGCTGCAAATTAATATTTAACACTTTTATTAGAGAGGCCATTTCCTGAAGCAATGTCCCATACTGGGGACTCATTACAAGGGATTAACCCACGTTAACTCTAGATACAGCTCTTCAACCAATGCCCAAAGAGGAAACGGACCATTCCATCTATCCTGACCCCTGGAAAAAGCCGTGCAATGATTGTTCATCATCACATATTTATGGAAAATGCCCAATATACTTAAGTTATTTTTATATGGCTTATCTTTGGTAACTTCAATATTTTCAGTAAGCCTGTTATAATTATACTATAAGCAATAATATCCAGTTCATTAAACTTCTTAACTAACTACCGGGTATCAATTTAGTCCCCAGCAAATGTATAAAAAAGTAGTTCTATCGTTTTAGAGTTTGGGATATTTTGTTTTACTGCTCGTTTGGCCTTTATAACTAATTACTCTCCCCACAGGAGTTACATGAGCAATAAAAGAAACCAGTATTTTTTTATTGTTCGCTCAATGAAAATCATTAATCCTAGATCAACAGCCATATAATCTGACTAACTTGCTACAAGAATTTCTTGCTTTTGCCTCAACCTCAAGTTGAATGGCTATTTTAAATTGAATACACTTGCAAAACTGCTCATGTCGAAAACTATTTGAAAAGGAAAAATAATGTGTATGTGCCAAAAGGGTGCAGAGCAATTAAATACATATATATATATATATATATATATATATATACACATACATACACACATTGGATTTTGCTTCTTTCTACTAACCTCTTCCTAAATGCCTCAGTTAGAAGAGCAGGCAGATATAAAGTCCATCCTGAGGGCACATTCCACCCACCCCAGCTGCTCTGAAAATCAAGGCTGGAAAACTGAAAGGAGAAGGAGGGCAGGGATGCACTTTTTGAAATGCCTGGAAAAACATTCTGGTCGGGAGATGCCAGAGATTTTGAAGCTCCCCTCAAGCTGCTGGCCTTGCTCCAGGTAATGGTTTTTCCTTCCCCTCAGCTGTCTGCTGCGGGAGTTTTCCAGAAAAGAAAGAAAGGAAAAGTGGTAGGGAAGAGGGAGGAGCCACATCCAGTCCATTTCTCTGTAACGGAGAGGGTAAAAAGGGCCAAGCATTGCAGGCTGACATTTATAGAGGGCCTGGCGTTTCCATGAAGCACTCTGGGAGGATTACTGAGGGTTAGCGATGTGGTCTAAAAGGGGCAGCAAAGCAGACTGATGAAAGTCCCTTTAAATTTGATAACCGATGCCGTGGGCACAGAGACAGCAAGCTGGCGCTGGCGAAGACATGCGAGCAGAGGCCTAGCCAGTGAGACGGCCTTTAGAAAACAAGTACATCGTAAACCTGGCTCCCCCTAGCCCTTCAGGGCTGCCCAACTGACTTGCTGAAGCCTGAAAGCACAAACTGCCAGCGGAACGGCATTTTCTAATCAAGGGATAAAAATAAAAGCCCTTGGAAAATCCTCTCTTGCCTAGCCCTCACCGCCCCGGCCTCCCTCCACTGAGAAAGTGATTCATCCGGCCAACGGCAGGGTTCTGGACCTGCAAAGGTTAATGATCTCACTAGTCTTTTACCTCCGAATAATGGCTGCACCACCCAATCCCTCCTGCCTGGCATTTTTCTTCAGTTTTAATATCAGAAGTTTCACACGCCTGCCTGAGCTCCTGGACTCGGCAGAAAGACCCATATAGCTGTCAGCAAACTGATAAGAACTTTAAAATGACTCCGCGGGGCCTCTTTATAAAGAAGAGCCAAAGAAGCCCATAAAGAAAGAGGGCAGGGGCCACGGAAACCAGCCGCTCACACTGTTTTAACGTGGCATTAAAATGAGCTGCAGATTTATGGCAGTGTTTTAGCCCCTGGCCCAAATCATCTGGGGGATGAAGCTCTCGTCCCCACTCTCCAGCGGGATTTTAAATCTGGGATGGAGCTGGCCAGAAAGGACTGGGGGAAGGGAGGCATGGGTAGCAGGAGGAGGAGAGGAAAAAGGAAGAAGCAGAGAGTACCAGGAAACTCATACAACACAACTCAGCCTCTTTTCAGTGAGATGTGCACAACAGCTATTTCAAAAAGAGATCTGACCGGTCCTCTTACGTTCTCATAAAAATGCCCTTTATTTTTAGTCCTTACTCAGCAACTCAAGTCCTTCAACTGTTCGTCCCCCACATGTCCATACTGACTTTTCTCTTTAAGTTCATTTCTTTTTTGATTTTTCAGTCCAAAAAATGACTAAAATCATCATTTGGCAGAAAACACATCTTAAGAGGGGAAAAAAGACTCACTGTAGAATTTTCTCTCACTAGAAAGGGGAAAAAGTAATAGTTCTTTATCCAAATGTGCCAATGATTTTTTTTTTTTTTAAGGCCAGCTAGAGAACCACTGATTTTAATCAGTCATTCTGATCCCAACAGAAAAACAAGAGAGGTGAACCACCTTCCATGCCAAGATGTAGAAAGTACACCAGACCCACAGGAATAAATTCCGTTTCAAGTTTCCAAGCCCAGAAGCAAATGCATAATACATCCATGGTGGTAACTCACTGTGGTTCCTTAAGACCAAACTCCATACCAGAAGGCTCCTTCCGATATTCAAACACAAACCCAGGCAGGGCAACCCCAAATGACTGTCAGAGTGGAGCAGGCAGACCAGGACCCAGATGCTTTAATGACTTCATGTGATCAACACAACTGCTCTACAGTGTTATCAGCCCTGGGTCTGAGATAAGAAAAGGGAAGCTTTGAAAGTTAAGTAACTGGACCACAGTCACAAATTAGGATTTGTGGCACAGTTTAGGATTTGAATTCGGGTCTCTCCAACTCAAAAACCCCTGTGCTTTCCACTACCAACATTTTTCAAACTTTTTGGACTCGGACCCACACTAAGAAACAAATACATCTTATACTGCAACTTACTACTCATCTACATTTATAATTGAAATAGAGGTTTCTGGAACTACTTATCTTTACTGCGGAATATGCTGATATTTTCCTTTCTATTCTATTTCATTTAAAAAAAAATGAAATAAAATAAAATGCCAGTCATCACCCAATGAATTGACTGCATGATCTCCTAACAAATCAAGAGCCTCAGTCTGGAAAATACTGCAGTACCCAATGCCCAGCACCGCCCCCCGCCCCAAATCATCAGACCAGGAGTCAGAAGACCTGGGCTCCAGTCAGGCTCAACCCGGGCCCTGACAATTCATTCTCAAGATCACCTGAACTCAAGAGCCTGTCATTTATAAAATACAAGGAACAGGAACAGGGCACACCTGAGTGGCTCAGTCGGTTGAGCATCCGACTTCGGCTCGGGTCATGATCTTGCAGTTGACGAGTTTGAGCCCCACGTGAGGCTCTGTGCTGACAGCTGGGAGCCTGGAGCCTGTTTCGGATTCTGTGTCTCCCTCTCTCTCTGCCCCTCCCCCACTCATGCTCTGTCTCTCTCTGTCTCAAAAATAAATAAGCATTAAGAAAAAAAAAATTTAAATACAAGGAACAGGTTGAGCCGTTTTGAAGGTCCCTTCCAGCTCTTTGATTCTATTTCTCAGTCTCCTTAGTGAACACTGCTTTCCCCCTCCATCACTGATCTTTTCATTACTCTCCGCTTGTCACTGACCTTCCCTGCCTTCTAATTCTCTGCAAAGTCCTTTGCCACTAGTATTCAAGGTCCCTGCTCGTTCTGCTCCATCTGCTGAGTCTTTCTCATAGAAGCCATCTCCAGACGGAGGTCAGTACCCTTCCAGAGCATCCGGTCTTCCTATCTGAGACTACCTGGTTGTGAGGATTCCCTTCACCTCTGATCCATTCCGGACTCTCCGTAGCACAACTGAGTGACAGCACTTCTGGCCTTTCAATGGGTATACTACCGAAAGTACTCTCCCCAGCAACCTCAGGGCCTTTCTTAAAGGCGGGATCTGTGCCGTGCCCTCTACTTAAAAAAAAAAAGATCCCCCTCAATTTGCCTATGCAGTATGTTGAGAGCAGGTGCTTAACACATATTTATTTGATTGGCTTGCATTATGAGATTAAAGACTAACTCTCCTACATTCTGAGAACTTGTAGGTGGGCTGCTCTAGGAAAAGCCACCGAACGAATTAAAAGTGGCGCCATAATAAGATAAGCAGGCATTTACAGACGAGGTTCTGCACGTTATTCGCTACCGTTTGCCCACGGACAAGGTTTGCCAGGGCTGCCAAGGAAAGCAGCTTTATGGTCTCTCCATCTGGACTGTGAGGATTTAAATCTCAGAAGCCATACAAAATAACTGCAAATCAGCGCAAACCTTAAAGACAGGAAAATTTATTTACAGGCCCTAGTGCACTATAAATTTGAGACAGTTCTATTAAAATGCTTTTCTTGGCTTCCCATCAGATACTTGGCAGAAGTCTTTTTCCAATAAGGTTCTTAATACTAAAGTGGGGGGGAAAGAAGTGAAACACATAAAAATGCTCTTCCTTAAGAGTTCCAATTAAACGAGTCCTTATTTTATCCTGCTTTAAACAACATACATTAACCCATCTCCTTCACAATGTGGATTTATACATTCAGGAAAACTCAGACACAGAGAGTCCAGTGCTATTGAAAAGAAATTGTGAAATTCAAAATACCCCACAAAGTGATCATGGTCAGTCCTCAAGGCTCTCCCATGGGCCAAAGAGCCCAGCTTTGGGTCAGAACCATGGTTGTCTGTTTCACAGGAAGAACTCCAGGGTCAGGTCAATGTGTTTTGTTTAAGGGCAAGCAATCCAGCAGCTTTTTTTAGGGCAAGTACGAAAGCAGAGATTGGAAAACACAGCTTGGAGTGACTTGTTGGGGCCTGGGAGTGGGGGAGGAAAGGAGGCAGGGAATATCTGGCATTTTTTAAAAAGCTGTGAGAGTTCAGTTCATGTACATAAAAAATTTTCAATTTCACAGGTGGAGGGATAAAAATGACAGACATTACAATATTGATTCTGGAAATGAGAAGTGAAATATTTTCCATATTCTTCATAATATATTTCCAGGGAGGCATCCAGTCCTAAATGTCTCAAGCGACGACTTTTTTGAGAAGATGATCCAGTAAGCAGTCATCTTGAATTATTGGCAAGTTCGTCTGATTTTTTGCCTCAATCCAGGCCACACAGCTCTGCGATTTAAATAAAGTTGTGGGCAGCAAAAGAGTATGCTCCCTGTCTGTCCCTCACATGGTGTGCGGTCTTGGGAGGATTACTTTACATCTCTTCATTCTCAGTTTCCTCACGTTAAAACATTCAGATTACTTGTCTGACTGCCTATCTCACTACTCTGTTTAAACAGTTTGCTTTGTAAACGGTGGGGGAGTGAGGGGAAGTGGACTCGGACAGCTGTATAACTGTCAATGGACAGGACGGTCAAGCCACCCGCGCAGGGAACCTTCAGAGAACTGCACTGCCGAGGTTTCTAGACATTGGAGAGTTTACACCTTTAAGTAAGTCACAAAACACTGTTTAAAAATAAAAACATTTTCATTTTCTTCATTTTTATTAAGTTTTTAATTTTTTTTAATGTTCATTTATTTTTTAGAGACAGACAGAGGGTGAATGATGGAGAGGCAGAGAGAGAGGGAGACACAGAATCCAAAGCAGGCTCCAGGCTCTGAGCTGTCAGCCAGAGCCCAATGCGGGGCTCAAACCCACAAGCTGCGAGATCATGATCTGAGCCGAAGTCAGACACTTAACTAACTACGCCACCCAAGCACCCCTGAATTTTTAATTTCAGTTCCAGTATAGTAAACATACAGTGTTATATTAGTTTCAGGTGTGCAATACAGTGATTCAACAATTCTACATTACTCAGTGCTCATCATGGTAAGTGCGCTCTTTGATCCCCATCACCTATTTCACCCCATTCCCCACCCACCTCCCCTCTGGTAACCATCAGTTTGTTCTCTGTATTTAAGAGTATTTAAGAGTCTGTAAAAACAAACATTCTAGACAGAAAGCTTTATAAAGTATATTACATTAAGAGCCACTATTTGAAAAAAAAAAAATATATATATATATATATATGCTAAACAAGATTTAAACCTTCACTTAAAGATTCGAGGGCATCACCAAGAATAGCAATTTCTGTATCTCCTCAATTTTAAGATACCGCATCAAGAACAGCTTTAGAGGAAAAAGCAAAAGTGATACTCAAACTGATGGTAGGTCTCATTTGGACGTCAGAAATCCAAAATATGAAAAGCAAACAAACATGTACTTCTGTGAGTCAAGGAAGTCCGCCATCTTGCCCCGACGCACCCAGGACACGGCAAAGCCTGCGGAGCTGTATGTCGTCTATCCGTCTATCCAACGTACTGAGAGTCCTATTGTTAAAACAGCTTTCCTGTCTTTGCTCTTCACACTAGACGGCAGATGCCCCATCTCACAGACCCTCCCTTGTAGCCTTCCGCCCTTCAAATTTGTGACTGCTAAGCTACTATGGCTATGGAAACCGGGTAAGTCACTGTGATGAAATTACATGCAAGTAGGATAAAATACAAGCTTCGGTCTAGAGGCTGTCGTGTGGACAAAGTATGTGACCTCTGGTGTGCACACACATTTGGACTCTGTGTTCTTTTCTGCTTTTTCCTTAGTCATAGCCACACTGGCCACCTAACTATAGTCCTGGTCAGTGAGGGTGCCACAGGCCTGGGGTTTTATTTTCTTAAATGGAAGTGTTTTGTCTTTTTCCCAATCATCCAATTATATCTTCAAGTACTCTTTAGCGGCACGAATATTCGCTATGCTTGGTAGGAAAATATGAAGGCAAAGTGAGACGGGTCGGTGTAACAGACTGAAAAGAAACTGGTATTTTAACTCACCCAAGCTTAAAGGCCAGGAGAAAAGAAGATGCTGACTGTTTCTGCCACCTCAAAGGCTCCCAGTCAATTGAGTACAAAGAAGAGTTCAAAGGCAAAGCAGGCTCCTGACTTCCACCTCCTAGTGTGGCTGAGGTTAGAGGTCAGTGCTGGTGGAGCCACTGACCAATAAAAGAATGTTTGGAAACTCCACTCAACAGATAAACCAGGGATCCATTTACGCCTTCCTCCCTATCCACACAAACATTTCCAACTATACGGTCCGTGTCTACCCAGCCTTCCAAGATCCTAGATTGCTTTCTTTTCCACTGTCATTCAAGGGACACTGCGGATATGAACGTTCCTTCTGACTACAGAAAAATATTCAGTTGCATACTGCTTCCTGCCTTCCAGTGTAGGGAAGGTGCTTGACAGGCCTCTCCATCTTTAGGGCCTACCTCAAATGCCACCTCCCCAATAAATCTGTCCCTGACTCCAGCCCATAACTTCTCCCTTCCATTTCAGACCCCTAATGTACTTTGGAAAATGTGCACTGTCTTCTCAACTTTCTTTGTGCTTATGTCCCTATAGCCCCAAGAGAACAAGCCTTTGTGAGTGGGGATCACAGATTTATTATTATCTCCCACCATCTCCCGTTGAAAAAATAATAATTAGTGTTTCACTAAATTAACTAGTTAATTTAGCTCACAGGATGACAAAAGGCCAACTGATATGTTGGCTTGATCCTGTTATAACTCTTACCCTCTACTAACTGAAGGAGCTGGTTTTTAACTACTCTCTCTCTCACACACACATACACACACACACACACACACACACACATAAACCTGTAAGCCCCTAGCTTGTACAATGCCACATATGCCAGCCCTCTTGTCATTTTTCAGGAGTACATAATGGAGGCAGAGGTGGTCCTTGTCTTCACAAACCTTAGCTTAACCCTTACTTCCTTTTGCTCTAGCATTGTACTTAACTTTATGGTTGCTTTGATATCATATCTACCGTCAGAAGGCAGATTGACTTTTCCTTGTCAGGCAAAATGTCTCTCCCTCGGTGCGTCCCAATGCCCAGGTCACGATGAGGACTTTCGCCGCTGTGCCCACCAGTTACGCTGTAGCCTCCCTCATCCCGAGCTCTAAGCTACAAAACGTCACTGCGATATTTTCATCGCCAAGATTCCATCCCCACAATGTTGGGGTCAGTTCAGAAACTTTAGCTCTGCTCCATCTACAGACAGCAAAAACCCTACACTCGGCACTATTTTTCCTCATCTGAAAGAACTAATCTCTAGAGACTGACTATGAGGACAAGGCCAGTGAGAAGCACCTTAGGATTTCTTGGAAACATTTCAATGGTCCCGAGGAAAAGGAGTCACTTAGAAGTGGATGGAGACCTCTGCTGGCTGCAACTGTCCATGCAGCTCCTCGAGCTTGTTTTCAACTGCTGAGCAAGAAATCAGACTTGCTCAGCCTCAGCTCATTCTGACCTATCAACCAGAGGCTCTAAGGAATCAACGGCTGAGGCAACAGGTTTTCCCCTAAAAGTTTATGCAACTTATCTTACAGAAAGATCTGAATCTGAACCCCCTAAAGAGAACTCACTAGGTATAAAAACTTTCCAGAACCAAGTATGTGCTATTTTTTCACTACTTCTGCCAAGGTCAGGTTAAATCGATGGACAGTAAACAGAGGGCAAAATGACAAACATATTCTGCAAAGCGTCCTACAGAGCAAAGGAACTCTCTCTAATCTGGGATGAGATCATCACCACCAAAAGAACAGTGGTTCCCAATCAAAGCAATGTTGCCCCACATGGGACATTTAGCAATGTCTAGAGACATTTTTGGTTGTCACGACTTGGGAAAAGGGTGTGCTATTGGCCTCTAGTAGTTGAACCTGGTCCTCCTTTCTATCTATCCGGGAATTACTTAACCAGATAATCTCACTTCTAGTTGATATCAGTCCATCTAGAAGCTGGGACTGGGAGAAGAAAAGAGGTCACTTTTAGAACACAAGATACTTAGGGAAAGGGGAGCAGGACTACACAGGGGAACGGCAGCAGAGTGCTTTAGAAAGTCTGAAAGCAGCAGAGAAGAAGGGCATCAGAAAGCAGAAGGAAGACTTGGAAAGGGAGGCAGGAAAGTGCCAAGACTGCCTTTCTGTCCAATTACACAAGGTGGGGCACTCACCACCCCAGGAGGTGACTGGTCCTCAGGCCTAGAGGTGAACAGCAGAGAAGAGATAGCCACGTGGTCATGAATGCTGTCAAGGACAGTGCCATTCTTGCTAAGGACGAGAGGTTCACAGAGTTTTTAAACAGATGAATGGGACATGAGAGAGAATCCAGCCATCCCATCATCTCGTAAAGGAGAAAATGAAAGCCCAGGGAGCTCTGGTGACTTACCACTGTCATACAATTCATAGGGACAGAGCCAGGGCTCATACCCAAGTTTTCTGACGCCAAGTATATCTCTCTGAACCCAAATAACCTCAAAGTACCCTATTTTATTATTTTTTTTTTTAATTTTTTTTTTTCAACGTTTATTTATTTTTGGGACAGAGAGAGACAGAGCATGAACGGGGGAGGGGCAGAGAGAGAGGGAGACACAGAATCTGAAGCAGGCTCCAGGCTCTGAGCCATCAGCCCAGAGCCTGACGCGGGGCTCGAACTCACGGACCGCGAGATCGTGACCTGGCTGAAGTCGGACGCTTAACCGACTGCGCCACCCAGGCGCCCCCAAAGTACCCTATTTTAAATGACCTCTATTCATTCCATCTCCATGGTTCTAGGAGTCTGAGCCTGGACTCAGAAATAACCCACCGCGCTGGTCTCAGACGTGCGGTTCCCCAGCCAGGCTCTGCGGAACAACAGTGTTCTAGAAGCTGGCCGTAGGAGCTCTGCTCCTAAAACCAAATGATTCTCTTTCCCAACATGACGGTGCAGGGTGCTTACTCGGCCTTCTCCGACTGGAATCTTAAGATGGTATCTGATTTGGCAGATACTCAGTTGTGTTAATAAATCAAGATGCCACAAAAGAAACACAAGGAGCTCAGACAAGAGGACTCTTCTGTGAAAAGGAATATTTTCTTCTACACAAGTTATAGCAACCAGAGATTTAGATGAAGAATCTAGAGATCCCTAGATGGATTTTCTAACTGACTAAACTCAGATGAGGTCAGTAGTTAAATAACAACTGAGAGGCCCAGAAACTTAAAATGGACATGAGCGGGCTGTGAAACTACTACGGGGAGGCTAAAATCAAGTTGTGATTTGTTTTCAAAGCAGAATGCCAGCGTGTTTTACAGATGAGGTTACTGAGGTCCACAGACGGCAAATCCCTGGCCAAGGGCAGAGCCGTGCGCATGCAGCGCAGGCAGTCCAAGGTCAGCGCCTACAGACTAATTACTGCATGATGCCGCCATCCCTTGGTTTAATGAAGAGGGGAGACTCAACACATCCACTAATTTTCACTGCCTCCTAAAACCCAAAAACGACAATTAAGACAAATTTTTAAAAGCAAAGGCATAATCACTCCAAGATAAAGAAAATGAGAGACGAGATGACAGCAATAAAATGCGGAAGCTGAGGGGCAGAACGAGACAGGGTAGCTGACTCTGCAAACCCAAGGGAGCTGCTGAGAAAAATCAGCTGAGAAAAACCTGAGGTAAGCCACTGCGGAACCCCAAGTGGGGGCAAAGATGAGCCGAAAGCAGAAGGACAGACTGAACCTGTACTTACGAAGTGGTCAGAAGCCCAGACCCCGCCCCCCCCACTGGCAGGTGACCACCCTGCCGTCACCCAGACAGAGGCCTGACACCCATTCCCTGGACAAGGTCACGTGCAGGCTCTCTGCCCAGGGTGGGGGTGTCAAACCAAAAGCAGAGGGTACATGGAACGGGTGCATACTTAATGCTGAGTACCTCCAAACCTCTCTCCCACGCATCTCCTACAAAGATAATTTTGACAAAAATAAAAACCTTAAAAATCCATTAAAAAGAAAAGAAACAGAAACAATAAGCACAGTAACAACTTGGGATAGTCTTTTTTCTTTCTTTTTTTAACTCGCTTGACATTTCAGCCCAACTAAATTCCTTTCTGGAAAGAGAAAAGAAAGGGAAGCAGGGCCACCTGAGGCCCCCAGTGGCGTGCTTCAGACTGTCGAGAGCAGCCCAGGGGAAGGACTATCAGAAGGTGGAAGAGAAACTGGAAAGTGAGGCAGGGGCACGGCACCCACTCCAGGAGGCAGGGAGGGCCTCTCGGTGAGGAAGCCTCTGGGACCAGGAAGCTGGAACTGTAGGCCAGCTGACACGACAACATTCTCCTGGTCAACAGCTGCTCAGAAGCATCACCTTGAAGCATCCTTGCTTCCAGGGTCACCTTAGTCACTGTAAGTGGCACCTGCTGTGAACACAACCACCCAAAGGTTCAGCTTTGCGGGCTGAACACACTGCTATGCAAGACCCTGAAAACATGGCAGGCTTACCTCGGGAGAGTTTTCACATCTCTGACAGTTACTATTTCAACCCTCATTTGGTGGAACTCACCGGAGTCTGCTCTCCTCGCTTCAGTGCGGTCAGCCGACACGGTGGAGGCCACAAGCCCCGCTCACGTGTCAGCTGGGACGTGTACCCCAACCGTGCAAGCCGCCCTTTCGTGCCACCCACGTCACGTCCCCAGCAGGGCTGCCTGGCCTCTTACCTGCCGCTGCATTTCTTCAATCTGTCTTTGGGGGATGCTCTGCAAAATACTGTACGCTTCTGACATCTTTTCTTCTGGCACAACCACAGATGCTCTGGAGACAACGGCAAAACAGTTTACATACACACAGGCCTTCACACAAAGCACTTCCACGTGCATGTCCTGCTGAGCCCCTCCGAGCAGAGACACGAACACCCGCACCCTCCTTCACCCGCATTCCCTCCGGTGCGTGCTTCCTCCTCCCCCTCCTCCTCCCCCTCCTCCTCCTCCTCCTCCCCTCTTCCTCAGCACAGTTCCCGCTTGCTGCCTGCTTCGTTTCCTCACTTCCCTCCGCCCCGCCCCCACCCGTGTGCTCCAGCCACACTGGCGCCCTTTTGGTCATTTCAACAAACCATGCTCTACCCGCCACGGGGTCTGTGGCTGTGAACTTCCTCCTGCCTGGTATGCTCTCCCTTCTCATACTTGCCCACTCTGAACCAATGAGGACTTTTGGCCTTCAGCTACCTACTCAAATCCATTCGCTTAGTCTGCATGTATTTATGGAGTCCCCGTTACGTGCCAGGTCCTGGGATCACGACGGTGACCACGTAAGACAGAGAAGGCCAGGGCTGAGCACCACAAGAACACCTGTGGGAGAGCATTCCAGGAAGAAGGGCTAACGAGCCAGAGGCCCTGAGGAAGCAGCACGCTGCGAATGCTCTGGCACCAGAAAGGAGGCGAGGGTGACTAGAGTACAGTAAAGAACATGGAGGAGACCAGGAGACAAATGTTGGGGGGGGGGGGGGAAGCTCAGCAAAGCCACGGGGCCTTGCAGGCCATTGTAAGGACTCGGCTTCTACTGAGAGAGAAAGCCATTAGAAGGAAGGGTTTAGGAGAGCTGGCATGATCTAAGCTCCAACGGGGTCATTCTGCCTAAGGTGTCAGAAGAAACGGCAGAGAGCAGGAGAACAGCTGGAGACCATCGCAAAATGCAGTAGAAGAGCCAGCAAAAGTGGCTCGGACAGAGCCGGCAGGACTCGCTGGCAGGCTAGACGCCTGGGTGAGAGAGGGACGGCTCCGCGATGACCCACCCGTCGTGGCATTTAGCAGGGTTTGCTGTTATATCTGTACAGATGAACTTATCAAAACCCGAAACCCCTTCCCCAACAAAACTAGTCCGTTAGGATGGAAACCACACCTGCTTTCGAACACACACCCTGAGCACGTGGTACCACGTCTGGCACACGGAGCTGGCACTTAGTAAGTATCTGCTAAGTCAGTCCATGATTTCCACTATACAGATGGGAAAACTGAGGCTCAAAAAAAAATGATTTGACAAGATCACAAAGTTAGCCAGCGATGGTTATCTGAACCCAGGCCTTCTGGCTCCAAATTCAGAGCCCTGCCTCCACTTAACCGTAATTACAACTACCCAAGCCAGTCCGGATTCTCACGAGAGTATCTTTCCAGACTCAGCTCAGGGTCACTGCCTCCACGGAGCCCTCACCAACTCCACTGCCAGTGATGGCGTGTGCGGCCACCTCACCCTTCTCCCAGCATCCCACCCAGCCTGGGCTGCATCCCCTCACGGTAGCTGGCCGTTGCCGGTCTACTTGTCTATCTCCCACCACTAGGCTAGGAGCGTCCAGGAGGCAAGGTCTGACCTTGCTCATCTTTGCATCCCCATACCTAACACGGCCCCTGGCAGACAAAGGGCCCTGAACGAATGTTTCCACGGATGCGTGGTCAACTGGTTGTGGCTCTCAGCACTTCTCTAAGATAAACAGAATTACACAGAGCCCTCTTTCAGGCTCCCCTTCTGTTCTGGGCCTCCACTGCCCCCTGTGCAGGCCTCTGCCACAGCACATATCACATGCTATGAGAATTCTCGGTTTGTCCTCCCCGCTAGATGCCAGCCTCCTTAGAAGCAGAGACCGCATTGCTCACAGTAGACGTTCCAATAAGTACAAGACAAATGAATGTACACATGAATGAATGCTACTTAACATTGTTCAAATACCTATCTACAGTAGTCAGACGCGAATAGAAATATCCAAACAGTCGGGAGAGGAGAAAGCAATATCTGAGGCAGTCCAGCCAGAGAGGTAAACACAAAGGCAGCTGATTTTCAATAATCTTCAACTTCCAAAGTCCTAGGGAACAACCTACAACCTAGCGGAACCTACACTTGTCCATCTGTTCACTGGGACTGTTTCTAAGCTTTTACCCACGTGCAGACACTCCATCTCCAGCTGGTAACATTATGCAAATTCGTTGGTCTCTAAGAGCTGTGGTTCACAACTATGGCTACAAATCACACCCGCGGAGCTTCAAGTACAGCGTTCCTGAGGATGAGGCCCAGGCATCTTTTAAAGTCCTTCAGGTGAGTATGCACTGCAGTTATAATGGAGAGCCACTGCTCTTGACCAAGGGTTGCTAAACATCTTAGATAAGAAGCTAGGTAAGTAATATCTTATGCTTTGTGGGCCAGAGAATCTCTGCTGCAACTACTCAGCTCTGCCACCATAGCACAAAAACAACCAGCAGATAATATGCAAATGAATGGGTGTGGATGTGTTTCAATAAAACTTTATTTACAAGACCTGGCAGCTTCCCATATCTGACCCAAAGGCCTCAGTTTGCGAACCCCTGCTCTAGGCCAACAGATGGACTCTTCTGATGGAAAATACAGCACGATAATCTAAAGGAGTAGTTTTCAAACCTAGGTATGCATTACAGTTACCTAAGGGGCTCTCCGAATCCCATACATACAGAGCCACTGGTATAAAGTTTACCAGAAGGAAACACTCACCTCTTCCAGTCAAGAACTTCTGAGAAAGGCAAAACGTAAGAGTCTGCAATGACAACGGGGACACAGCCGGCGCGTAAAACGTCACTCAGTACCGCCTGGCCCAGCCGAGCACCTCGAAGGACCACACAGAAAGTGGCCTCCTGCAGGAACACAAGCAGAGGTAGGGGATTACACGCCAGTTTCGCCGATCCACTTGCTCTGATCGCGGCAGACCACGTTCTCCCAAGGGCTAAGGCCAAGCAACACTGAGACATCCTGGTGGAAAATGCCAAAAGGTAACAGTTCACCCCAGTGGAACCTGAAAAGCTGCACCGGCTGCAATGCTTCCGTGCTATGTCACTGCCTCCACTGGCAGCATCTGAAAAGTCCGAAACCAAAGCCCAAGTCTTCCTCTGGGCACTCAAGAGTGTGACCTCGCACAGCCCGGTCCCCTGCAGCCCTAGTGTGTGATGCAAACACACCATGGCACGGTGGCTGAGCGTGGCTTACGGTGCCTACCTCAGCCTACCTCGTCACGGGATTACGTTGTCTGGGCATTCCGGGCTCCCTCGAGGACCCCCTAGAGGGAAGCCGCAAACACTCCTTTCATCTTTCTACCCCTCGTGGCATCTAGCGGTGTGCTTTGCACACAGATGTTCATTTCGTGAATGCAATGCCTTTGAAAACATACTACGACAAATAGGTTCCCATAGAACAATAAATCAAACAGAAAGCAAAATCAAAAAATGTCTTCTCCCTTCACTCCCTCAAGCCTAGTCAAAGTGGAGAACATTTTGGAAAATGAAAGACATGCAGGAGAACAAGCAGTTGCAGCAGGTAAACCAAAGTAAGAAATGATCCTATCTCCAACACTTAGTTTCTCCCAGTGCTTGCCCCTTCGGGAGGGGGGAAAAAAAAAGATAAAAAGAAAAAAAAAAAAAACCCACTGTTTAACCTTTACAGCTAGAGTAAAGGAAAGTCCAGAAAAAAAATACAAAGAAACTCCTCTGGGAATAAATGAGAAAGCAGCGAGGGCTGAAGAAGAGAATGCATCATGGCGCCCGGAGTGCAGGTGGACAGCTCAGCCTGCCCCGAAGAGTCGGCATCCAGATGTGGACACGCACGCCGATAACCATTTTTCCTGTCTAGACAAAGGTTACTAGAAATGCTCCCACTCGCATCACCACTGCTATCAGTCAGACATTCCACAGGACATGCAGCACTTTTTGAGAGAAAGTATTTTAACAATCTCAGCATGGCCCAGTTCTCTGTGGAGATTTAAAAAAAAAAAAAAAAAAAAAAAGTCACACCAGCTCCTTGCTATTTCTCCTTGAGCTATTTTAAATATTTCAGTGAAAAAAACTCACTTTCTCCTTTCCTAGCCCCCTCCCCCGCTCCCGGCCCTTGGAATGTCAAGCATCCTGCTTATGCTTAAAACATCCCCAAAGGACCACTCTGCCCATGGCTAAGGAAGTACTGCCAGGCCCGTGACCAAGCAAAGGACACACTAATAGCAGGACATGCCAAGGGCGGCAAAACACCAACGGACAAGACAGTAACAAAAAATGAAAAGCTCCCACTCCCAGCAAAAGCCGACTGCGGCCTTGTGGGCCAGCGTGGCAGGGGATACAAGCAGCCTCCTGAAAGAAGGAAATTTCCCTGGACGGGCTTGTGAAGACAAGGGTACGAGTAAAATACACGTGCCCGCTTTGTCCGTGTGGCTTCTTTGCAAATCCATCAGATTTGCGATTCCGAAGTATGATGAACACCGGAAAGGAGGAGGGACACGCACAGGCCAAGCGGCTGCGCACGAGCAACACGGCAGGCACGGACACGCCCGCAGGCCTGCGTGTCCGGTAAGGAGCAGCACCACGTCTTCCTCTTCTCCCCTTGGGTAGTTCTCCCAGCCGCGTGTGGAAACCAGCCTCTTGCGCTGGGGTGCATGTGACTCTGTGGAAGTGACCTCTACCAAGCCTCAAGAGACGATGACGGACACTCACCTGCAGCACCTGGGGGTAATCGAAGACCTGGTGCTTGTGGCAGCGCCTACGGACGGAGAGGACGCCCTCTGAGAGGTTGGTGCACTTATCCAGGACTAACACCGCCTCCCCATGTCTGGCTTGGAGGGCCTCCAGGTCTTCTCTGTACTCGGGGTGGACAGCCATCTGAGAGGACAGGAGGAAGTACCGCCGGGGACTATGAGAGAGGAAAGAGGGTGACTGCGACGCTGCCGCTGGCATGCCGGTCAAAGTGAGACAAACTCTGGCGTTAAACCTACGGCAGGAGGGGTGTCCTCACCAGGCTTCACACCCCTCGATTTTCTGGGAAATTATACTCTGTAGCATTGCTGAATATTTACAATATCATACCCTGTCAGAACGTAAGGTACGGCTCATTCATGTGCTGAAATCTTATGCAATCATTAAAGGTTTTATTTGGGATAAGTTCTTCACGTTTTGAGGAAAGGCTTATAATATGCCAAGCTTGGAGAGCATACCATAAATATGTGTATGCGTGTGTGTGGGAAAAGAGAGAAACTGACTGGATGGCTATTTGGAAGAAGCATCAACATATTATCATTAGCTATATCTGAGGTCTCTGATCTGAGAAAGAACCAACAGCCGCCTGCATCCTTCAAACAGGAAGGAAGACAAACAATGGGCAGTAGTGGCTATAAAACCGGAAGAGCTGGGGCACCTGGGTGGCTCAGTCAGTTGAGCGTCCGACCTCGGCTCAGGTCATGATCTCACTGGT
Organism: Lynx canadensis; assembly: GCF_007474595.2. Taxonomy (NCBI): domain Eukaryota; kingdom Metazoa; phylum Chordata; class Mammalia; order Carnivora; family Felidae; genus Lynx; species Lynx canadensis. The sequence goes on along the minus strand of NC_044312.2, from coordinate 96,847,651 downwards.
TTGTGGGTTCTAGCCCCGCATCGGGCTCTGTGCTGACAGCTCAGAGCCTGCAGCCTGCTTCGGATTCTGTGTCTCCTTCTCTCTCTGCCCCTCCCCCACTTGTGCTCTGTCTCTGTCTCTCAAAAATAAATAAATGTAAAAAAAAAAAAAAAAAAAAAACCAAAAAAACGGAAGAGGTGAAGGACTGCCTCCGGGTGCTGAATGGCTTCTTCATGCTACAGAGATGCTGCAGGGAAGAGAGGCCCACGTCCAGAGCCACCTGGACACAGGAAGACGGAATTGGTAGTTGAGAGCAAGTGGAAAGAACTATCTTCACCAAAGTATGGAACCAGTCTTAACATCTGGATAGCAAGGACATCTAAGAGAAAATGGAGTGAAGAAAGGATTTCCATGGGTCTAGTACCATTTAGATCTCCACAAGAGACAAAAACATGAATACAAAGTTCATAAGCCAGAAGTTACGGGGGAGATTTGAGGAAGACCAGATGGTAATTCTCTCCTGGAAGGCAAGACTCCTACAGAGCGGAGAGGTTCCAGAGCATAAACACTACATAGGTTGAGGGACCACTAGTGATCACCATCAAAGACATAAATAATATAAAGCAGGTTCCAGGAAGAAGTGAAGCACCCATTAAACCTAGAAGCAGCAGTCACATGAATCTACCCCCAATGGTCTACACCAGGGGAAGTCCCAGGGGTTGGTCGATCTCACAGGCAATGCCACCAGGCAAGCTGATATGAGTATGCACATAAGAAAGGACCAAAACCTATACTCTATGACCCCATTCTCTCTCTCTCTCTGTCTCTCTCTCTTCTTGCTTTGAGAGAATGGAAGGGTTATTGTTTTTTTAGTTTCTCAGATTTACTTGGAGGTTCTAGCTAGAGAACACCTAACCCACTAAGAACAACCCATCCTGAAACTGAAAATCATGTTTTACCCAGCGCTGAACTTCAGGTCCCAAACACATAGAGCAATGAGTGGAGAAGGGGAACCCTCACCTCACCAGCCAGATCAGCTAAAGAAACTCCAGAGAACAGAGCAATGCATACCACAGCCAGATTGCTTTCAAATCCTCAGAACCATTTCTTTAAGCAGTTAAACTGAAAGCAAAAGGTACTTCCCATGCCACAGTTAGGAAAGAAAGGGATGCACGCATTCCCAAAACCTCACTGTCTAATAGCAATTAGCCACATGAGGCCATTTAAAAAAAATTTTTTTAATGTTTATTTATGAGAGAGAGAGAGAGAGAGAGAGACAGATCGTGGGCAGGGGAGGGGCAGAGAGAGAGGGAGACAGAATCTGAAGCAGGCTCCAGGCTCTGAGCTGTCAACACAGAGCCCGATATGGTGTTGGAACTCACGAACCGTGAGATCATGTCCTGGGCCGAAGTCAGACGCTTAACCGACTGAGCCACCCAGACGTCCTGAGGCCATTTAAGTAAAACATAAAATTCAGTTCCTCAGTCACACTAGCCACATTTCAAATTGTCAATGGCCATACGTGGCTAGTGGGTACCTAACAGCTCAAATACAGATGGTCTCCCCACCGCAGAAAGGTCTATTTGATAGAGTGGCCCTCAATGGTTGTCCAGACCCAGAAACCAGGGGAAAAGTAAGTGGAGATAAGAAAGATGTGGAAGAGCAATCCATGGGGAAGTGAGTTTGGATCAGCTGCACAGATCGGTTCCTGTCATCCCGGGCAACTTCCCCCTAAGTTATAATTTATTGAACAATATGCTGAATATCTATAGTTAAAAGTATTCCTTCTAGACACTGAAATGGACTCTTGGATTCTATGTTCAGCCCTGAGCCTCAATAATTTTTCTTTTGTAAAAGCATTAATTTTCAGGGGCGCCTGACTGGCTCAGTCGGTTAAGCATCCGACACTTGATTTCGGTCAGGTCATGATCTCATAGTTGTGAGTTTGAGTCCAGCATCAGGCTCTGCACTGACAGTGCAGAGCTTGTTTGGGATTCTCTTTCTCTCTCTCTCTCTCTCTCTCTCTCTCTCTCTCTGCCCCTCCCCTGCTCGCGCCTCCCTCTCTTTCTCAAAATAAATAAACTTTAAAAAAAAGCATTAACTTTCAGAGGGATGACGTTGTGATGAAAAGATCACATATAAGAGCACCTGCAGATCAGTGTGAAGTGAATACCATCTACTTTGAAATTATTTCTGTAATCAAACTTGTCTATTTAAACAAGAGAAAGACTTATAGGCAAAAACCACAAGACAAGCAGGGTTTAAAAACATCTTAACACTTAAAGCTATTTGAAAATGAAATGGACTGGGTTTTTTTTTATTTCAAATCAGAAAAATTTTCATTAACAAGTTATAGTGAAATCAGCCATGCATCAAGTTAGAGCTAAATGGCCTTTAAAGGTCTTTCCAGTTCCTAAGACACTGGTTCTATGATGGATCTCATCGGGCACTGATACTTGCCGGATGTTTCTAGGGACTTTCTATTTAAGTCGAGCTGCTGGCATAAAACTGGCAGGCTCTATGCCATCTAGAGTAAGAAGAGACACACTGGCATCCAGGAGGGTGTCCGTGCAGAAGGGCGCAGAGCGTTGGGAGTTCTAGAGAGAAAAGGGCGTTTCTATTTCCGCATGGCGTGTGTGGGGACAGAAATGGCCCACACGGAGTGTTGGAGCCTTTCCCCACAAAGGTTTTCACCCCAGTGAAGGCTTCTACTTAGGGAAGAGCTGGGAGGTGGCTCAATGCAGGGTATGAGAGTCCTGCAAGGGTACCCGATTCTGCACTGGGGGGCAGGGGTGAAGGTAGCCATGACAACCCAGTGGGATGCTGGAGAACAAGCGAGGTTAGCAGGCCGTGTGGGAATCCCAGGACAGAGCGTTAGAGCCCGGTCAGGCTGAAAAGGGTGCCATGTTTGTGGGGAGGATGATAGCAACAGTCCCATCATCCCAGTGTGGGGTGCTGGAACCCGAGAAGGCTGAGGAGGGTATCTGCTGGGGCAGGTGGGAAGGAGACAGCAGCAAGAGCCAACATGGGGGCGTCAGTGTCTGAGTAGGGCCGAAGAGGGCCCCGTGCAGTGATGGAGGCAGTGGCAGCACAGAACTTTGGTTACATGGAGGAGGGTTGACCAAATAAGTGAAGATATTGAGGATAATGGGAGCCAGATTTCTCACTGTCTGAGAACGGAGTTACAAACACGCAGAAAGAGAAGACCGGAAGGCTCGTGCGGTGCTGGGTGGAACTGGAGATACTGACAGGAACGCACGTAGATCACATAGAGACTGCCCACCCAGGTGGATACAGGAAAAAATACAGACGTTAGTGTGTGGTGCTCCAAGAAGCTCCTGAGGAGAGGACTCTGGTTGAGGTTTCACTGTTGAGAAACAAAGTTCTATTTTAGACGTTCGGTTGCCAGATCACTGGATCCCTACTCTACCATTACTGCATTTTCAACATAAATGTGCAGATGTGCACAGAGTCTAAAAATGTTCCCTCTGCTTGCCGGCTCTCCCTGACCTGACAGATGGTTGATGGGGTGTGTGCCCATTTTAGTTCTAAGCAAACAAAATGTTAAGGTGGACTTGTTTTTCTTTTAAGGACTAGAATTACTAGCTATGACTTTCATGTTTCCTCCCAGCAGCGCTGAAATCTAAGTTTAAGTAAAATCATGCTGAGAACTTGAAGTCTCCCTCAATAGTAACAGTTGTAAACTCCCAATTTAGTTCCTTTTAGAAAGAAAATGACAAGAATTCCAGCTGAGACCGGCACAGCTGTGAGAAGAAGCTATCAATAGCAACAATCCTCAGCTTCCCATTGAAAAAATATTGAGAGAGATTTAAAATAAAAATAAAAACAAAGCTCTCACTACTCTATGTAGCCCTCAAGAGATGTGGGAATCCCCTTGAAAAGCAACTCTCACCAAGAGCAACAAATCTGAAGCACGGCCATGAGGTCACCTCCCTGCCTCCTCCCTCCCAGGTCCCTGGACAGGCTGATGAGTCTGGAGCCTGCTTTTGCCCTTTGTTGTTTTTTCCTTCTTCTCCTCCCTCTCCTCCTCCTCCTTTTCTTCCTTTCAGAGACAAGGGAACTGCAAGCTGGAGGGAACACAAGTGTGGGTCGGGCTGAGCTCTAGAAATCCACCAACTGGCCAGCAGAGGGAGGGTCGTGCCCCAGGCAGCCTTTAGCTTTTTCCCTGCTCCTTGAAGACCTACTTTCTTCCATCTAGCTACTGAGTGCAGAATTTCACACTCTGACATCTAGTGATCTAGTTAAAGATCTTAATTTCAATCTTGATACACGTAAAAACTAGGGAGGTGTCGTTACTGAGAAAATAGCCACCAGCAGCAGTTTAAATCTCTGAAAAGTAATCGCCTGAAAATAATTTTTACTCTTTAGAGGCGGCTTGTTCTCCTTTGTTTTCACTAAATCTTTTCTTTTTGGTAGGTTTTTGCCCCTAGGTCAAATCTGAAGGGAAGGAAGAGTCCTAAGAGAGCTGGGTTACACACTAGAGAGATTAGAGAATAAAGAGAGTAGCGTTCAAGCAGTCTTAAGGAAACGCGGCCCAGAGTCAGCCGTGCCGACAGGACAGACCCGGGCCCCAGCCGCTCATCTTGGCCTCAGCCAGGCTTTCTCTGCAGCAGACTGCTGCTGCCATGTGGGCCCCAGAGTCTTTGTTGCAGTGTGTGCACTACAGAGGTTTACTGGCACCCCCGGCCTCCACCCACTGGCCGCCAGGAGCACCCCGCGCAGAATGGAGTCAACACAGCAGGCCTGACTGCTCTTCGAGGCTGGCTCTTGGCTGGTGTATGGGAACGCTGATTTTGGGAGAGTTTCCACCCTCCCCCGAACCGAGAGGAGTGGCTTACCGGGCCTGAACTGTACAAACAATATGGTTTATGCCGAACACCTGCTTTCCTTCTGGAACTCTGAAACGGGGGCACGTGTCAAGCAGAGACTGCATGTGATTCACTCCCAATGAAAACTGCGGGCACGGAGAGTCTCTAACGAGTCCCCGGTAAGTGACATTTCATGCCGGCTGTCACCACTTGCCCATCCTGTGTGACGGTGTGACACCAATGGGAGAGGACCTTTGATACCTGCACCTGGTTTCCTTGGGCTTCACCCCATGTACCTTTTCCCTTTGCTGACTATGCTCTGTCTCCTTCTGCTACAGTCATAGCCACGAGTAGGACTACATACCGAGTCCTGAGCTCTCCTGGCAAATCATCGAAATCGGAGGTGGTCTAGGGGACCCCTGACACACATACTCCTCAGTCACAACAGTCAAAAAGGCTCCACAGACTGCCAAATATCCCTGGGGAGATAAAATCAACCCCTCCGATGTTGAGAACCGCTCATCCGGCCATGCTTGGTCCAGATAGGCCTTCAATAAAGGTTTGATTAGAGCTGAAGTGAACGGAATTAAACAGTTTCCAAAACAACTTCAGGGGGAAAAAAAAGGCAAAGGGTTAAAAATCAACTTTCAAAAATCACACAGCTGATTTAAATTTAAATGTTCGCAGAAGCAACAGAGAAGATAAATCTTTTTTCTAAGTTCAGTGGACTTTTCTCCACTATCATAGTTTCATATTATAGTATCTATCATAATATATTTATATTATGCTAATATCTATTATATCTACTGCTACACAAAGATGCCAAATTAAGATCCGAGATACATGACAGAAATTTGTACACCCCAACAGGTACCAGCTAGGCCGGTACCTTCTCATCAGAGAAAAATCCAGTCTCAAAACATAGCACCAACTGCATACTTCTCTCCAGTCTACAAATCCTCTGTAAGATTTTGTATTTTCATCTTGATGATGATCCAAAAAAATTAGTAGAGGCATATTTTTGCTCATGTTTAGTGATAAATACTGCTAAGAGTTTTTCAACGTCCGGGGCACCTGGGTGGCGCAGCTGGTTAAGCATCCAACTTTGGCTCAGATCACGATCTCACAGTTCATGAGTCCGAACCTCACGTCGGGCTCTGTGCGGACAGAGCAGAGCCTGGAGTATGCTTCAGATTCTGTGTCTCCCTCTCTGCCCCTCCGCTGCTCACACTCGGTCTCTCTCTCAAAAATAAATATTAAAAAAACATTAAAAAAAAAACAAAACTTGTATACACATATTGATAGCAGCATTATTAAGAATAGCTAAAAAGTGGAAATAACCCAAATGTCCATCAACTTATAAAAGGATAAACAAAATGTGGTATATCCATATGACAAAACAGTATTCAGCCAAAAAAGGAATAAAGCGCTGATTCCGTGCTACAAAATGGATAAACCCTGAAAGTGTTATGCTGGGTGAAAAGAGACACAAAAGGCCACACGTTATATGACTATATTTTTGGGAAATGTCCGGAATGGGCAAACCCACAGAGAAGGAAGGTAGCTGAGCAGTTGCTATTGGAGGTAGAGGGTGTGAAGTTTGAGGGCAGGGACAGAAAAGTGGCTGCTAACAGGTATGGGGCTTATTTTGGGGGTGATGAAATGTTCTGTAATGAGACAGCAGTGATGACAGTTGTACAAGTTTGCAAATACACTAAAAACCACTGAACTGTATCAAATCAGCAGTTGTATACCTTAAATTTACCTACTGTTATATGTCCACTATATCTCATTTAAAAATAAACCCACTGAAGTATATTCTTTAAAAGAGTGAACTTTATGGTAACTGAGTTACATCTCAATAAAAAAATAACAAAATAACAAAACAAAAAGTCAACTCTGGAAGTCACTAACAGAAAAATCTGGAAAGTTGATCTAGGCAAGAAGTTCATGAACTATTTAGTCTTTCTTGGCACTTGCCTAAAGATAGAAAAACGTTTCAATCTTGTCTAAATAACAAAATTTGCTATGTCTAAAGAAAGTTCCAGAATTTGATCACCAGGCCACACAGTAGGACACACATACACAGGAGAATCCATAAAGGCTTCTAAGGGGAAGTCTGAGATGCTTTGCAAACTATTTCCTTGACACTCATTTCTGTGACCAAATGCTACGTGTGGGTTTTTAAATCTCCCCCTGTATGAGATTTCTAGTGTGGCAATACACAAATCCATCACTTTCATACCTGAGCACTTGGCACACAGAATACTATTCTGACCACATTTGTTTAAAGCTTACTGAGATTCTCGCTGTGAATTAGCTCAATTTTAAATATACTACCTCAAAAAAGGCTACACAAGATGCCCTGCACGTCCATGCTGTCAGCTCTTTCCATTTACCCACTCACATGTCAACAATATGAGCCAATCATGCGCCAGGCACAGCGACCATGGCTGTTAAAAAACAGATCTGGCACCAGAATCCAAAATCCCCAGCGGAGAGGCTGCGAGCAAGCCGTTACGACGTGGCCTCGTGAGTGGCACACGACCGCTCTCGGCGCATAAGGCAGAAGAGCCATTCCAGGGCTAGCCAAGTGGTGAGAGGTACTCGAGTGAAAACCCAAAGGACAGGCAGGTGATCAGTCTGATGAAAATAAGGAAAAAGACCTCCAGACAGTGGAGAGTATCTGCAACCCAGAAACACCGAGACAGCAAAGCTCATCCTGAGAAAAGAACTAAAAGGGGGGAAAAAAATCTAGAGACGGAGAGAGTGGTCACATGCCAGAGGGTCTTGAAAGACATTTTAAGGGATCTGGGCTTTATCCAAAGGGAAATGGGAAGTCAACAATCAGGTTGTAGGGGCAGCAAGACTAGAGGCAGGGAGACCCACCAGGGGTCCGTTTCCACAATCCACAGGAGAGATGACAGTAACCTGGTGTGCGGGGGAGCAGAGCAGATGGAGAAATAGGGCAGAGCTAAGACATATTTAGGAGGGAGAATCAATAGGACTTACTCTTCTGGTACAGGAAGTAAGGGAAGGAAGGAGTCAAGGACATCACAGCGATTCCAGATTGGAAAGCTGGGTACACAGCACGGTACATTCACCGAGCCAGAGAAAAGTGGAGGACAAACAGGACTGGGGGCGGGGGGCGGGGGGCAGGGGGCAGATGACAGACCCCAAGACACTGGCTTGTAACCGAGGCTTCAGCTGCTGTGATACCCAGCACGCGGAACCTGGTCAGCATCTCACAGCACACCCGGCTGAGCTGAATGCACCTTACCCCGGTCCTTTCTCTGGAAGCTCCACCTCAGCTGACAGCGGACTGTAGACGGGAATGCTGACATCGTAGCCTTGCCGGTAAGTCCATGTAGAAAAGCCACCACCAGCCAATAGAGCCCTGAAAGGAAAGGATTTCGTCAAACAATGAGAAAGGAAGGCCTTCATTCTGATAAGCTCTGTGAGAAGGGATAGAAGAATTGAGTCTTAATATTATCGTATCAACAAAAACTTGTCTACTGGCCCACTTTTCTATAAAGACACAGCGCTACGTGTTTTACACTCACGTCTCCTGGACATCAGCTGCATTCTATCCCTGAGTCATCGGCCTTCTTCTGGGGTCCTAGGTAGTCTTTCCTTATTTTCCATTTTATAAAACACATCACAGCCCAGAGGACACCCTCTGAACAGCCCCTCTGCCTCCCTATTCAGATCCCATTCGCCTCTCCCCAAAGTCATTCACAACATTCACGACAGCAGGAATAAACAATAGGTCTGCATGGGAAGACCGTCCGGGGCAGTCACTTACCCACCCTCTGGCCCAAATCTCAGGAGACAGTGGGCACAGAAAGCAGCAGTGACAGCCAAGTATCTGGTCCCATGCAACTGCTGCCCCAGGCAGGTCCTTCAGTGTCGTCCAAGAGCTGCGTGTGGATCATGTAGCCTCCACCAGCTCTCGCCATCCATTCCAGCTACTCAGTCCCCATTCAGGAAGCAAGAATCCAGGACGACCTTTACTGCTTCTCTTGCAGTTTGCATGTACTAGCTTTTATTCTCCTTAATTAGAAAGCTGTGAACACACTGCTTTAATTGGATCCAGCAAGTAGTACGGTGACACTTCATCAGAGAGAGGAAGCAGGTGTATATCACACCAACTTTGACTGTTACTCTGTCCCTGGGGCCCCAAACCCATCAAAATCACCTACTGGGGCAGAGTTTTGCCAGTTCCACGCACTGCACCATCTGAGCCAAAATGTCTGAGCTGAGAAACCACACTTTTTGCAATATTGATTGCTACCAATCCTTTCCCTGCCCTGATGACAGCCTACACTCCCTTCTAACATGACCAGTTTAAGTTCAAAGATTTTCCAACCACCCCTGGAAATCCCAATCTGTTTGTTTAAGCTTTATGAAACCAAGAATTGGTTAGTGAGGTAATGTGCAGGCTAAAAACCTCTCCAGCTGCCAGTCTACTCTGTAAAACTTAATGACTATCCTTAGTACCAACATACGGTCTTATTTTTCCTGATTAGCATTCAGTAATGAATCCATCCAACATGAGTTTGGGCCGGTTCCACAACAGCACGCGGACTGTATGGGGCCCCATGACCTACGCACAGAGAAACAAACATAGATCCAATATGGAGGCACCAGGCAGTCCAGGTAAGCCAGGGTGGTAGGTGGTTAGGTAATTACAGCCACAGCCCCAGAGGAGAGGGGAATGTGTATGTGGCAAGAAAGGAAGCAGGTGTGCATCACACCAACTTTTCCTATAATTCTGTCCCTGGGGTCCCAACTGTTACTCTGTTCCAGGAGAGTAGGGTGGGGGTTATGCACTGGTAGGAGGAAAGCATGCCATCTGAAGCATGGCTTACGTCACACATCATACACTCAAGATCTCCACTTGTGACCTCGGCAAGAGCCAGGATTGCAATTAGTCAAACAGACCTCACGCCAGCCCTGCTGCTGCTAAGACTGCAAGTCCCTATATCGTCTTCTGCCAAGCACTCCATAATATTATAATGGAGACAATACAGTAAGCTTCCCTTGCTTTACAGAACATGTGTTTTACATTGAGGGAAAAGCACAGTTCTGAAAAGCACATTCTGTTTTCCCATTATGTATCCCTAAAATCAGAGATCAGTTCCAAAGCTGCAAGAGAGTGAAGAGAAAACTTGCAGCTACACAAGTACTAATCTGATGATCAGACTCATGCCAGGCCAAGTGTTATGTCACTGAAAGTGTCCTCTAGCATTTTTAGCATGTGCCAAGCTTTTCTGAAGCTATAGGACAGCTCCTCTGTCACCAAGCCACCTGCTCGACTCACGCACTCCACCGTCCCCACTCTGATCTGTCCTCAGATGTTCCCCCAGCTTTCCTCCTATCTGAGTGTCGGCAGGGCCTAAACACAGTTCGTCTGCAAGGTCAACCTTTGCGTGTAATCAGGCCTGCAAATTCCTCAAATATAAAGCTTCAAATTTCGTAAAGAAAAAAAACAAAAACAAAAACAAAAACTGACCAATTCTATTAGTCATCCTTGCTTGTTTACTGAATCAAACAAACTGTAAAAACATATTTGAGACAAGCAGATCTGAACAATGGCTAGATATCTGGTGATATTAGATTCCTATTAACTTTTTAGGTGCAGAAATAGTACTATAGTTATATATATTTTTAAATCCCTTATGCAGAGATTCAAATGGAAATATTTATAGATAAAATGATACAATGTCTGGCATTTGCTTCTTGATAATCAGGTGGGGCAGGGGTAGGAGTACAGATGAATGGAGACCAGCCTCGAGATGACGATTACTAAAGCTGGACAGGGGCACACGGGTTCACTGTGCTAGTCTCTTTTATTTATTTTTTATTTTTATTTTTTTTTAGAGAGAGAGAGAAAGCACAAGCTGGAGGGAGGGACAGAGGGACAGAGGGACAGAGAGAGAGAGAGAGAGAGAGAGAGAGAGAGAGAGAGAATCTTAAGCAGGCTCCACACTCAGTGTGGAGCCATACACAGGGCCCAATCCAATGACCTGGGATCCTGAGCGGAAATCAAGAGTCGGATGCTCAAGTGACTGAGCCACTCAGGTGCCTCATCATCTCTTCTTTTATATAGGTTTGAAACTTTCCATAACAAGTTAAATAAAGCCCACACAAAGTGGAAATGTGTGAGAGATACGTGCAAAGAAACGATAATAAAAATCCAGGGTAGTAATAATATTACAGAACATATATGAAAAAACAAAGATTAGTAAAGTAAGGCATTGAAGAGGTATAATTTGCTCCCACTTAAAATGGGTGTATACAGAGGTGACTGGGTGGCTCAGTCGGTTAAACCACTGACTCTTGATTTTGGTTCAGGTCATGATCTCATGGCTCGTGAGTTTGAGCCCTCTGTTGGGCTCTGTGCTGACAGCATGGAGCCTGCTTGGGATTCTCTCTCCCTCTCTCTCTGCCCCTCCTCCATTCATGCACGTGCACGTACTCGCTCTCTCTAAATAAACATACATACACACATGAAGTGGGCATATATACCGGGGCACCTGGGTGGCTCAGCCAGTTGCACGTCCAACTCTTGATTTCCGCTCAGGTCATGATCTCACAGTTCAGTTGGTGGGTCTGAGCCCCACATCAGGCTCCATGCTGATAGTGTGCAGCCTGCTTGTAATTTTCTCTCTCTTTCTCCCTCTAGCTCTCTCTCTCTCTCAAAAAAAAATAAAGAAAACTTTAAAAAATGGGTGTCTTGGGGCGCCTGGGTGGCACAGTCGGTTAAGCGTCCGACTTCAGCCAGGTCACGATCTCGCGGTCTGTGAGTTCGAGCCCCGCGTCGGGCTCTGGGCTGATGGCTCAGAGCCTGGAGCCTGTTTCCGATTCTGTGTCTCCCTCTCTCTCTGCCCCTCCCCCGTTCATGCTCTGTCTCTCTCTGTCCCAAAAATAAATAAACGTTGAAAAAAAAAAAAAATTTAAAAAATGGGTGTCTCACACACACACACGTTTATGTATAAACCCATAGGAAAAAGGCTAGAAAAAATACATAGTACTTAATTATCTTTCGGTAAGGGAGTGAAAATAGAGGAGGGTTTGAAAGCATATTTTTATATTTCACTCTTTATACACTTGCATATTGTTACAATCTTATACAAAGAAAGTATACGTTATCAGGTATATCATGTGTCGGATCTTTAAAAATTGAAAGAGAAATAAAGACAGATTTAAGCAGCACGAAAGATTATATGCTGAGAAGACATTTCCTTCTGTCCTGTTCCTTGCATTTCCCTGGGTCAAATCATTCTCAAATAATCACACCTATGACCTTAGACTTTAGGAGACCCTAAGAAACAGTCTAATCTAGGCTGCCTGCTTTCTAATTTCCAAATAACCTGATACGCAGCTCCTGCTAAAACCAGTGTATATTCATGGTTCTTGCTTCCTCTGAATCCAGGAGCAAGGACAAATGATAAGAAAAACTAACAAAAACTCTGCTCTTCCTTCCTTCCAGAAGACCACCCAGGTCTCAAAACGCAATTTCCCATGTGCAGAGATAAAGGAAGACTAAACAGTGATTCATTACTTGCTATAGGATTGCCATAATCGCTTACAAAAATACATGCACAGGGAAAAAGATTTAACCTTCCTGATCCTTAACACCTAAGCACTAGCAGGAACTCAACCTTCTTCCTGACCACTTGACACTTTCCTGCAGAGACATGAAACCCCATTTCATATGTGCACTTGATAAAAATAAAATCCTTCTCCCATGCAAATACATATACCAAAATGTCAGCAAAAAGTGCAACGTCCTATATAGAAATAAGGCCTTCTCTATCAAAAATAAACAATTAAAAAAAAAGGGGGGAGGGGGCGCCTGGATGGCTCAGTCAGTTAAGCATCCAACTTTGGCTCAGGTCATGATCTCGCAGTTAGTGGGTTCAAGTCCTGCATCAGGTTCTGTGCTGACGGCTCAGAGCCTTGGAGCCTGCTTCAGATTCTGTGTCTCCCTTTCTCTCTGCCTCTGCTCGTTCTCTCTCTCTCTAAAATAAATAAACATTAAAAATTAAAAAAAGAAAGAAAGAAAGAAAGAAAGAAAGAAAGAAAGAAAGAAAGAAAGACCTTCTCAAAATAAACCCAAAACAGCAGGTAGAGACACTGCCTTCCTAACAGCTTTTTCTCCCCTTCTCTGTTCCCTAAAGTATTTCTCTTTCCCCGAGCAACCAAATCCATAAAACAGTAGCCCACTCAGGTGTGGCTGGGGCTGAGGGCCAAACTAGGGCTCACCTTGTGTTCGGCTGGTTTCTACTGAATGTGTGTGGCCTGACTGCCCTCTATCGACCAAAATGGTTCCTACACCAAAGGTGAAGAGTGGTCCTGGAGTGTAGGTCTCTTGTAGCATTAACAGTATTTCCAGATAAAAACACAACACTGACCCTATATAATCACATAAAGCAAAAAGAGCTTGGGTTTAATTTTCCAGGGAAAAGTAGTGTTAAGTGCAGATTTTCACAAATGACAACAGTGTCAGCCTCCGGGAAGCTGACAGCATGGCTGGCCTCGGGTTACTCTCTAACCTTTGCCAGTAACAATCACTTTAAGAATTAAATATCAACCATAATAAAATTACTTTTAAGTGAGTTTTACTTAAGTTTACAACAATCCTGTACCTTGAGCACTGCCCAGGAGCCCTACCCTGGGCCTAACATTTCTGCTCTCCTCAAAGCCTTGAATCAAGTACCAGGAGAGGAAGGCCAAGCGGACCTCATTCCCAAGACTTCCAGGAAGCCTCCAGCCCAAGGGGTTCAGCCGCTGTATGAAAGGGCTGACGAGTACAGTACGTGAACTGAGAATCATAATCATGCGATCTCGGCCACCCCGTAACATAAGTGCTGTCAGGAAGGCTTCATCAGGAAGAAAGGAAGGCAAGAAATGGGTGGGGGCAAGGAGGGGAGGGAGGAAGGAAGAGTCCCACTGACTTAGGCAATGGAAAGTAAATGACAACCAGACTGCCCCCACCCTGTCCTCCGACGTGACGGGCTGTGGGTGTCACTTTCACACCTCCGCACCCCCTTCCCACAGTGAGCTGTGGCTCCACTTTTGGCAAACGCTCCCAAATTCAGACAGAGCACACACAAGCCAATCATGAACCCGGTCTTGGGGGTGGGGGTGCAGCATTAAGGACAGCATAAGTCAGACCGAGAAAAAAAGACAGTTTTTTAAAATGCGATGCTACAGGGGCACCTGGGTGGTGCAGTCACTTAAGCCTCCGACTCTTGATCTCAACTCAGGTCATGAGCTCACAGTTCATGGGTTCGGGCCCCACATCAGACTCTGTGCTGATGGCGTGGAGCCTGCGTGGGATTCTGTTTCTCCTTCTCTCTGCCCCTCCCCCATTTGTGTGCACATTCTCTCTCAAAATAAATAAATACACAAAAACTTTTTATAAATAAATAAATACACTAACTAAAATGCAATGCTACAATGGAAGTTCTGGTCGGTTCAACACAACAGATTTAAGTAGGTCAGGTCTCACTACTTCTAGGTCCTGAGGAGGTAAATGCCAAGGGCATTTTTTTTAATTTAACAAACAATTCTGATGACACAGTCCGTCCCACTAGGCTTAGAAAATGACTTCACAGGAAGGAAAGGGTCTTGTATTTCCTTGATCCTCAGAAACCCCTCACAGGGACAACTCCAAATACAGTTACCTGTCTCTGGGGACATCCAGCGCTGTGTTATAATCGGGGGGACCTCCAGGCAACATGTTGAACAGCAGGTGGTTTGTACCTCGATCCCACCTATTAAAAAATTATACATGTAGGGGAATTCACATGTCAACTCCCAAGAAACAAATACAAGGGTCAGTTACTGAATGACAAGCAGCAAATATCCCCAACCCAAAATAGGCCCACTTCTCGGGTGTGCAAAGTGAATTCCTAGAAATCCCAAGAGGACATCCCAGGCCACCCTGGTTCCTCAAAAGAAAAACATGGGTGGATGTTTACTTGAAGTTTGTCCACTACAGAAGTGCCCATGATTAGGACAACCTGAAAACTATCTGAATGTGCACCATCTGGTTAAAGAAACAAAAAAATATATAAAATATATAACGATGGCTTAAATACAGAATGGGATGTGTAAAATGGAATGCTATACAACTCTTAAAATTATATAGTAAAAGAATATGAAATTATTTGGAAACAGATTCATAACATATCAGGGGAGAAAGCGTAAGAATATATAATGTGTAATCCCTTGACAAAATGTATATGTACACTGAGGTATGCATATATTTTATACAAAAATGAATATTACACACATATGTATTTATTTTTTATACAAAAGTGACTGGAAGGGGCACCTGGGTGGCTCTGTCGGTTGAGCATCTGACTTTAGCTCAGGTCATGATCTCGTGGTTCGTGAGTCCGAGCCCCCCTTCAGGCTCGCTGCTGTCAGCCTGTCAGCATAGAGCCCGCTTCAGATCCCCTGTCCCCCAATCTCTCTGCCCCTGCCCTACTCGCACTCTCTCTCTCAAAAAACAAATAAAATGGGGCGTCTGGGTGGCTCAGTCGGTTGAGCGTCCGACTTCGGCTCAGGTCATGATCTCGCGGTCTGTGAGTTCGAGCCCCGCGTCAGGCTCTGTGCTGACAGCTCAGAGCCTGGAGCCTGCTTCGGATTCTGTGTCTCCCTCTCTCTCTGCCCCTCCCCTGCTCATGCTCTGTCTCTCTCTGTCTCAAAAATAAATTAAAAAGTTAAAAAAAATTTAAAAAAAATAAATAAATAAAATAAAACATTTTTAAAAAAGTGACCGGAAACTAACATCACAGCAGCATCACGGAACAAACCTTACGTTCTTCTTTTTGCTTCCTTGTATTTTCAGACTTTTTACAGTGAACATGTATTGTGTAAGTAACAAAGAGGGAACATTTAAGCATAAAAGGAAAGGTGTGGGAAGATAAGCCATCCTTAGATTCTAAACTCTGAGATGCTGAGAGCCCACAGCAATAGCACTGATGGCCAACTGCTTCTCACTGGAACACAGGCCAGGTGCTTATGGCGTTGGCCTCGTCCCCCAAGTCAGTCACTCACACGCATGCCCTCCCTCGAGCAAAGAGACAGCAGCTGGAGCCAGATCAAGAGAAGAACCACTCCCTCTCCCTGGCCTTCCCTTTAGTTCCCCAAGGACTGCGCTCCCGTCTGAGAAAGTACTAGCTACCTAGAGAGCTGGGCCAAGGCTTGTGCTGTCTCCTTAATGCGGAGCGTGTTCTGGTTAAGTACGTCGATGGACGGGACGAACAGGCAGGCGCGGCTGATGTCATCGGTGTAGTAGTCACTGTCAGAGATGGCCGTGAGCAGTTCGTTATACTCCCGGGAGATGGTGTTGCTGACTGGGACACCAAAGTCATCCACGTACTTCTTCAGAGAGTAGATGTACACCTTGATTTTGTTCTTTGGGTTGAAGCCACAGCGGTAGACGTCAAAGCACGTGTGCATCCTGCAGCTGAGATCGCCCCGCTCGGGGATGGGGCTGTCGGCGGGCAGCCTGACCACCGGCACGTCCCGGACGCTGCGCTTCTCCACGCTCCAGTCGCTGGAGGACTCGATGGAATGCGGCCAGAACTGGAACATGCCAGTGGCAATGAGGCCCAGGAGGACAATGGAGAAGAGGGTGATGTAGTAGATTCGGTGCTTGCTCTTCATTCTTGGGATGAGGGCAGGACCCCGGATATTGTACTTGACCGACGCACACATAATGACACAGGCAGCCTCTTCCTCACGCTCCTAGTTCCAGGGGGAGAAACGAGAAAAATGAAGTCTTTAGGGGGGCAAATGACTTAGTATACCTATTTCTTTCCCTAAAGTGATTTGATGAAATAACGAAAGGGATTTTTGACCCTTCTTATAAACATAGACAAATATATATTTGTGCATTAAATGCTACATGACATATTTAATACTACACATACTAAACATAAATATTGATAAACATAAAAAGAGAACTATAACTATAGCCTATAATTATACATACAAGGAAAGCATTAAGTGGTACATGTGTGGGGCCTAGGAAGAAGGGCTCTGACCAAGGAAGAAAAATCAAAAGGAGAATAGCTAGATAGTTGTTTTGCTTTGTTTTCTCTAACACTTGCCCAATAGAAACTGATGCTTCATCTAGACAAGCTGACTCTTGGTTATTCTAAAATCTGCTTTCATTCACTTACCCAAGCAGCCAGCCCCGGGTGAGCAGGCACCCACCATGCACTGTGCAGGAAACGAGGAGGAAAGCAAAGGCCCCACCTCATGGGAACAGATATTCCACTGGGGGAGGTAAGGCAAAACTCTAACAAAATGCCAAATGTAAAAATATCACTAGGAAAGTATCAATGAAGTGTCAAGGGTTGTTAGAGAAGAAAAGATTAATCTTTAAGTAAAATACACATTGGTGCTGCTGCTTCATAATGAAGGTGACAGATGACACGCTCGGATAGAAGGAAGGAATGAAGAAGAGCACAGGGAGACCGGGAGGAGGGAAAGAAGGCTCAATGTGGTGGATCGATTTCCAAAGATTGGTGCCAGCAATCTACATCTTTGAGGGTGCGTGCTGCTTTTCCCATCAAAAGGCAGAATGTGAATCTGGGCTAGCCTCGTGACTTGCTCTGACCAAGAGAATGTGGCAGAAGTGACATTCGAGGGCTTCTGAGCTCAGGCCTTAAGAGACTCCACAGCGGCTGCTTTTGTCCTCTGGGACTCCGGCTGCCACACCGCAAGGAAGCTGGGCTCCCAGCTGAGGGCAACTGCAGGGAGACCCCAGTGGAAACTCTGTGGAACAGGTAAGAACCAACCCCAGAATCTGGAGCAAATCCATGGTTGTTACTGGCATTTAAGCCACAACACTTGGGGTTGGTTTGTCATACGGCAATACGTAAATGAAACAGCCAATAACCATCGCTGACTGATAGAAAATTCTTAGTCCTCAACTGAAAAGACAGACTTTCCTTGTAGATCACAACTTAGGATCCTTACCAGACAAACCTGCCCCATCCGATGCCTAGATACTGTAGGGAGGGCAGAGCCACGTGGGTGGCACCACGCCTCACAGACCCACGAGGTTACTGCAGTAAGCTACTGTGGCATGCCAAGTGTCAAAGTCCCAGCCTATGAAATGGCCTCATTCCACTCACTGGTCTTGCAGAAAAGCTATTAATAAAAAGGGAAAATAACTGAGGAGTCCACAGACCATCGCAAAGGTTAACAGCCATTTTTACTTTGGCTAAATGGAGCTCTCCCCAGCTGCTGCCCAGACCACAAAACTGCCCCCTGCCCAGCTAGCTGAATACCGCCAAGCTTTGAATGCTGTAACCCTTATCAGCTTTTTGGGCAAAATGTAAATAGTCATGAACGACTTCAACTCCCATCTCTTGAGACCATGAGTTAGAACCTAGAAAATTTGCTGGTCACAGACTGATGCACGAAAGTGCACACATTTTAAGCTCAAAAATTAGCATCGTTGGGGAATATACATCAGTCATCCAATATATACTCATTGGGTCCAGGAAGATGGGAGTGATTTCACTTTTTCTGCCATTCTAACAACCAGTTTGCCCCTACTCCCTACCACTGCCAGCCCCACCCCCCCCACCCCCCACCTCCCCACCCCCCCACCCCACCTCCCCCCCCCGCCCCCGGAGCTTTCTTGCCACACTCTTGGGTCTCTGCGCGACTTAGAAGACAGGAAGTTTCAAGACAAATGTGTGCCAGGAGCCAGCTGCACGCTCCACGGCCTTCACTGCCGCAAGTTAGAACGTCCCACAGGCTCTCCAGGTGTATTTACAGCCTGAATCAGTGGTTCTCGAACACCCAACGGGTGAGAATCACAGAGACCGCTTGTTACAAAACAGTCCTTGGCCCCAGTGCGGGAGCTTTGTATTAGCAGGTCTAAAATAGGTTCATAGAATCTGTCAGTTTAGCAGGCTCCTCAGTGTTTATTTTGTGCAAACAGGTTTGAAGTCTTTACTGAAGTTAAACAAACCAATTTAACACAGTGGCTTTCAAGCTTTTTTTTTTTTTTAACTAAAACCTGCCATAAGAAATGCATTTTACATTTTATATTGACCCAGTACAGACACAGGTGTGTGCGTGTGTGTGTGTGTGTTTGTATTTGAAATAAAAGCTTGACAAAACATTTAATCTTAGTATACAGCACTAGCCATAGAATATGTAATGAATACTAAATTTTTTCCATTGTTATTCTACTGCTTTTAAAATTCTGGCCTTACCTACTAGATCAGTTCAATCAGCCAATAATTTAGACACCCATAGTTTAGAAAAAAACTGATTTCATATGTAACAAAAGTGGGATTAATGGAACAAAAATAGAATCCACACATGAGCTTACAAATGTTCACAAGTTACAGACTATGAGAAAGGCACTATCACAACAAAATAAACCTAAGTAGAAGGAAATAATAAAAACACAGTAATTAACTAACTAAACATAGCAGAAAGGATCAACAAAGCTAAAGTTTGCTTTTTTAAAAAAATGAATAAAATCGACATTTGATATAATTCTGGTAGGATTAATCAAGATAAAGAGAAAAAAGGCACAAATAAATATCTAGAATGAAAAGGGGAACATAACTCGAAATGCTGCCTGTATTTAAAAGATAAGATGATATCAATAAACTTACGCCAAGGTATTTGAAAACTTAGATGAACTAGAAAAATTCTTTAAAAATATAATTTCTTGGGGCACCTGAATGGCTCAGTCAGTTGGGCGTCCGACTTCGGCTCAGGTCATGATCTCATGGTTTGTGAGTTCGAGCCCCGCATCGGGCTCTATGCTGACAGCTCAGAGCCTAGAGCTTGCTTCAGATTCTGTGTCTCCCTCTCTCTGCCCCTTAGCCACTTACACTCTGTCTCTTGCATTGTCTCAAAAATAAACATTTAAAAAAAAATTTTAATATAATTTCCCCGGGGGCATCTGGGTGGCTCAAGTCAGTTGAGTGTCTGACTTCGGCTCTAGCCATGATCTCGCAGTTCATGAGTTTCAGCACAGAGACTGCTTCTGATCCTCTGTCCCCTTCTCTCTCTGCATTTCCCCCGTTTGTGCTCTCTTTCAAAAATAAATAAAACCTTAAAAAAATCACACACACACACACACACATATATATATATGTATTTAATTTATATATAAAATTTAATTTCCCAGGGCACCTGGGTGGCTCAGTCGGTTGGGGCATCTGACTCTTGATTTTGGCTCAGGTCATGATCTCATGGTTTGTGGGTTTGAGCACCACACTGGGCTCTGCGCTGACAGTGTGGAACCTGCTTGGGATTCTCTCTCCCCCTCTCTCTCTGTCCCTCCCCTGCTCATTCTCTCTCTCTCAAAATAAACATTTAAAAAAAAAAAAAAAATATATATATATATATATATAAAATTTTTTCAAGGAGAAACAGCAAACCTGAATATTTGTATAACATTAAAGAAATCAAATCAAAGGTTTAAAAATCTTCCTAGAAAGCAAATCCTAGGCCCAGAAGATTTCCCAAGTTTTACCACACATTCAAGAAATAATTCCAATTTTACACAAATAAGTTCCAAGTTCAGAAAAAAGGTGAAAACATTCCCCAGCTTATATTAGGAGACTAGTATAACCTTAATACCAAAATCTCACACAGGTGGATTTCAAGGTATGTCTGAGGGCTCCCCACAATCCTTTCAAAGGCTCTGAAGTGTTTTTATAATAATACTGGTAAGATTTTTTCACTTTCATTTTTGAGGCCATGTGATGCATGGTATTGCAAAGACTGCAGAAATAGGTATGAGAATCCAGCTGTCTTCTGATAAGTTTTTCCTAATATAATGAAAGATACCAACTCACAGATTCAAGATCTCAAGTCCAAGCAGAATATATACAAAGAAAACCCCACCTACGTATGTCAAAGTAAAACTACTGAAAAGAAAGCCAAAGAAAAATGTTAAAAGCGGCCAGAGGGGAGAAAAATCTACCCAAGGTAGATTAAAAAGCTACACATTACAGGCAAAACTATAAAATATTTAGAACAGAGATCTCTACGGCTTCTGAGCAGAGAATGATTTCTAAAACAAAATACAAAAAAGTGCAAGCCATAAAAAGATAAAATGATAAATTCTGTGTCACAATTAAGAATTTTTGTTCATCGGGTTGCCTGGGTGGCTCAGTTGGTTAAGCGACCAAGTCTTGGTTGCGGTTCGTGGGTACGAGCCCCATGTCGGGATCTGCACTAAAAGTGTGGAACCTGCTTGGGATTCTCTCTTCTCTTTCCCTCTCTCTCTCTGCCCTTCCCCTGCTCACTCGCTCTGTCTCCTCTCTCTCAATAAATAAACAGTTTTTTGTAAAAAAAAGGACACCATAAGTTAAAAGACAATCAATAAACTAGTAGATACCTGCAATACATATAACCAATAAAGACTAGCAATGAGAATAAAGAATGCCTACAAAACAAGAAAAACAAAACAAACAAAAAATAGAAAACCGGACAAAAGACAAACAGGAATTTCACAGAAGAGGAAACAAAACCAGCACGTCAACTTTTGAGAAACACGTTTAGTCTCATTAATCAGGGAAAGTACAACCACAATGAGACACCATCTACCCACGAGCGCAAGAAGTATAAGAATCAAACACACCACCCAGTGCTGGCAGGGACCTGGCACATCCTGGCAGGAATGTGAACAGGCTCCAGAGTCCCAGGTGGTCAGCATAAGGGCTGGAGAGAAGAGGAGCTAATGCTCCTGCGTTAGAGTCCTAGGCATCACAATTTGCATGCCCCCCGCCCCCCAAAAAAAGAACCAGAGACAAGGATGGGGGTGCAGGTCGTTTACTTACTTGGAAGGTGACCCCAGAAAGCCAGAGCAGCTATCAAGAAGAGAGAGGCAGGGAACCAGGGAAAGCCAATAAGAGGTGCGTGATTTAAGCCGGTCACTGCGGTGGGCAACAGGGACTCTAGGAGGGCTGGGAAGCCTTTAAGAATCATGTAGACTACACCTTCTGTCCCTCAGAAGGATGAGAGCCCAAGGCATTTATCTCCCAACTCCTGCACACTACTGCTTGAGGGTTGCCTGGTATTATTATCAGCTCATACTCTGTA